>NW_028258302.1:1866000-2488000 GCF_053883595.1 Heterocephalus glaber | reverse complement strand
GGGGCAGAAGTGCCAGGAAAGGCAGTCAAGAAAGGACACAGGGGCTGGTGCTCTAGAGCCATGGAAAGGCAGAGGAAAAGCAGCCAAGAGGGGAGGGGTGCAGGCAGGCTGAGCCGGAAGTTGAGGACCATATGCTATGTGCCCAGCCTGTCCTCACTGCAGCCCGGGCCCCACCCCTCTGCCAGGGTGCCCACCAATGCTCTTGCGGGCTTCCTGTCAGGTTGACCAATCCACAAGCACACACAGCTCTGCCTTCTCCTTGGCCTCTTCCAGGACCAGGCCCCTCCCACCCAGGCCTGCCTCCCCCACCAGATCCCCCAGGCATCCCAAGTTACACTGCCCAAGACCTCTCTTCTCCTTGGCCCTTGCTGGGAGGTCTGGGATAAGCAGGAGGGTACAGGACACCTAGTTTTCCAGCCCCAACCAAAGCAGGAGCATCCCAGCCTGCCTGGTCTCTAGCATCTGATTCATTTCTGTCTCCAAGACCCAGGCTGGGGCCTGGCACACAGCAGGTACTCAATCCTTGCTCACAGAATAAATACCCAGAAGAAGCAAAGCCCCACTGTGCATACACAATGGAGCTCATGTGTGTGGGATCACAGGGAGGAATAACACGGCAATGGACTTTCATGTCAGTCCCTGGCAATCCAGGACTTCTCTGTCATTGTCTCCAGGGTCAGTAGTATTGTCCTGGCTGCACTGGGTAGCAGGCCATGCAGGGCTGTGCCAAGACTAAGTGATGTGATGGGGCGGGGGAAGGAAAGACGGTGAGCAGAAGGAGAACCAAGGGATGGGTGTCCTCGGATGCTGAATCCCAGTGCTGACAGCCAGCAGCCCAATGCCAGGTCTTCAGTGGTGAGGACTACAGAGCCCAGAGCTGGATGTGGAGGCTGGAGATCCCCACAAGGCCTACCCTGCCCCTGCCCTATGAATACCTCGGCCCCCAGTGCCTCGGGGAAGGGCCCTCAGGGGTCCTCCCTATATCCAAAAGGAAATAGAGGCCCAGGTGGAAGCAGAGACTCTCAAAGGTCCCTGAGAGGTGATAGCTGAGCTCCATCTCCTGTTCAGCAACTCACCAGGCATGGAGGACCCTCCCCTGGGCGTCAGGCCTGTGTCCAGAGAGCATAGACAGTATGGGTGAGTGACTTGAGAGGGTTGGTTCTGGCTGCAGAGAGGACTCGAGAGGGTCTCCCCGGACTTGACCCTCAAGTGCCCATAAAAGGAGCAACAGAGCATGGCCAGGCAGGGAAGCAGCGACAGAGGACCTTGGCAGAGGACAGAGACATGGCAAAGGGGTCAGGATGGGCCTCAGGCTCGGGTGTATTCCTGGTGTGGTATAGTTGTCTCCACAAGTGCCGTGGACAGAGCCTTTGACCTCCGAGGTCACCACATCAGAAGTCAGGTCCCACCATGTGTACTAGATGTATGGCCTTGGCCAGCCAGTTAACCTCTCTGGGCTTCAGTTTTCTCATCTGCAAACTGGAGCAGCGGCATACCCCTTCCAAGAAGAACTAAGGAGCCAGCTGGCACGGGCATGGCACAGTGTATGGAGAAGGACAGAGAGAAACATTTATTCAGGGAATGTGCAAAGAGGGGGTTCCAGGCAAGTGTGTCCAGCCAGCCTCTCCTGAGCTCAGGGCCCAGGCTAGTGTGGGACACAGTTGATGGCCATTAAGCTGGTCACTTGTAGCTGCTGATCACATCCAGATGCTGAAGGGTGTGCAGCAGGGAAGTGATGGGCCAGGGTGCAGGGCAGCCTGAGAGGAGGGAGGCAGAAGCCAAGAGACCAGGGCAGAGGTGACTGCCATTCTCTAAGGGAGAGGAGGGGCAGGCTTGGCACAGCTGGGCAGGTGGCTGTGGCAGAAAGCCTAACCAGAGACACTCAGGGGCAGAGCCCCTGGCATCTGGCGCCCCCGGATGGGGAGGAAGGCTGAGGGTGGACAAAGAATAGAGGAAAATATCCACTGACAGGTGGCTGCTGATACCACTGGGTGTACTGTAGAATGGAGAGGAAAAGCGAATTTAAGGCTGTGGCCAGTGGTAGTAAAACTGACAGTGGTGTATTTTGTTTTTGGAATGCTGAGAAGGTGCTTAGAGGGTTCAGGGTAAGTTGTTATCTGTGGGGTATAATGTATATGACCCCAAATGCACAGCTACTCCAGTATCAAGATGTTGCCCCCAACATAACAAACCTCTAGTCAATTGTTTGCCAAGGCTGACCTCTTCCAAGCATTCTGGGTGCGCCAATACATCTAACTCTCCTATGGCCCTCTGCAGATGCCACTATTAGTATTGCCCCCATTTTACAGATGAGGAAACTGAGGCCCTGAATGGAAGTCCAAGATACTGACAAAGCAGAAGCTAGAGTTAGTTGCAGATCATTTCCACTGAGCACTTACTGGTTGGGAGATCTTTCCGCACGTGTGAGCCCTCAGAATAGTGTCTGGCAAACAGAAATGCTATGTCAACACTTGCTATGGTGGTGATGATGGTGGCGATGGTGCTGGATGAAGATGAAGAAGATGACCATGATGTTCACCATGACAGGGAATTCTCTAGTTTGATTTAATCCATTTAGCAATGTTAGGAGGAAAGGGTTAGTGTCCCTTACATATGGGGAAACTGAGTCACGCTGGTGTGGGGCCTCATGGAAATGTGAGGAGCTCAGCCTTAATCCAAGGCCAGCCTCATCTAGAACTCACTCCCTGGTCTCAGATAGAAGCATCCAGGCCCTACCCATTCCCCTCCCCCAGATCGCCAACCTCCTGTCACTCTGCCTTCCTCCCCCACGGAGCTGGCGTGCTGGGGCTCTCTCCAGCCCCATAATTTGGGACCAAAGCTTTGTGGGAGAATGAAACCCATCTCTCCTTCTCCACCAACACAAGATGGGCTTGGTGACAGGCAGATGAAGGAAGTCTGTGCTGCTCCCCAGCCACCCACATGCCATCTAAATTCACCGACAGACAAAGCCAGCTCTTTGGCTTGGCACTTCCCTCCCTCCCTGCCATTCATGCACCAGAGAGATTTCTTTTCCAGTAAGTGGAGGCTGGAGAGAGAAGAAAGCAAGCAGGAGAGGAGGAGAGGAAAGAAGAGAGAGGAGGAAAGGCAGCAACACTGAATCAGACCTGACTTGGCACCAATTGGCAAAGTGACAACTCATTAAAAAAATGATTTGTAGGCTGCAATGGGGGAGACATCCGCCTCTGAAGAGCCACCTTTCTGTGTTCAATGAGGCAGCATTAGCAGCCAGGCTAGCCAGGGTGTCTGTGGTGATCACAGCAGCCACTCAGTCTTGGGCTTAGCAGGTCATCTGCAGAGTTCCAAACTTTGGATTCCTCCCTGCTCTCCACTCAGAATCAAGGAGAGCCCAGGCTCTCTATCTGCATGCCTGTTGGGAGAATGGAAAAGAGGGCAATGTCCCAGTTTCAACTGGGGCCCTCGTGTCCAGACCTCTGGCTCCTGCACAACCTTGGCAGGAGCATCCTGTCTGTGAGTAGCAGACCAAGTTCTCTAGACAAACCATGGCTGCTCAGCTGGCACTGGGGGATTGATGAGCTAAAAGGTGAGGTCCTGCATGTTGAGGATCCTTGACTTCAGGAAGAGGGAGGGAGATGTGCAGTTCACCCAGCTCCTTCTGCTCCAGGGAAATGGGTCATCCTTCTCCTCCAGGTGACACCATGTTCCCCAAGGAGCCTTCTTGGGAAGAAAAGCTTCTCTGGGCCCTGGCTTTGTTATCTGTATCCTGAGAGGATGGAAACCATGCCCCGAGTCCATGGGGAGCATTTATTACGGGCAGAGCCAAGGCAAAGCACCAGGGCATGTATTTATGGCTTCCTTCTGCAAACATGCATCCACTTCAGACCCTATACTGGCCACCTTGGGGAGTTGGGACACAGAGAAGACTAGACTTGTGTTCTAGAGCAGTAAAGAGCCCAAAGCAAGAAGCAGATGGAAAGCAGAGGCCTGGATGTGGTTAGAGCATTAGGGGGACCCTTCTGAGGATTGAGGGGAGGGCTGAAGAACTGGAGGAGCTCCGGATCTTTCCTCCCACGGAGAAGCTGATGTGGTGGGCTGAGACCCTCTGCTCACCCCAGAGAGACCCCAGTGCCCAGCTACCCTCTCCTTCCTATACTCTGTTGCCTACTCCCACCCTCCCTCCAGGCATCAGCCACAGAGAGGCCTTCCTCACCCTTTGCTGCAGAAAACTGAGGCCCTCAATCCCAGCTGGTTAGTGGGGCCACCCACTTAGAAACATAGCCTTTCAGATCTCCCTGATTTGGGTTTAAGCCCAGCTGAGCCCCTTACCAGCTTTGTGGCCTTGAGCAGGCAGCTCAATATATCTCAGCTGTGTCTCCCCAGCTGCCAGTTCAGGTGAACTGTGTTTACCATCAGGGTGGTCCGAGAAATTTTTAAGGTGTTGTCTATGTAGGGAGGTGCTCAGCCTGGCAGCAAGGCCTGCACCCTGCTCTCCCTACTGCCTGCCTGAAGTGTCCCCCACCCCTTACAGGCCCATTTTTTTTTTACTGACTCTGGTCATCCTTTATATTTCATAAGAGTCCCCTTAAGACCCACCATGAAGGACCCTCAGTTTTCCAAGACTGGATGAGATGCATCTTTGTGTTCCCAAAAGGCATAAGACACACCCCTGTCATTAGACCTAGAGTTCTGGGCTAAATGGCCCATTGAGTCCTCTGTTGTCACTAGCCTCTGAATACTTTAGGCAGGGTCTTATTCGTAGCAACTTATGTGTCCCTCGGCAGCCTCCCCTACAGATGAAGACACAGAGGCTCAGAGAAGACAGGTGATTTGCTAAGGTGGCAATTATACAGAAGGAGGGGTGTGGCAGGCAGCCCAGCACTTTTGTGTGATGACTGCATTTTTTTTTCTCCTCAAATTCTTTTATTGGTACATTTTAGGTGTACAATACATTTGCATTTATCATTGGGTGCTTGTACCTGTACATGATGGATCTTGGTTCTTCTTTTTTCCCCATTCCCCATCTTCCCTTCACCCCCTCCACCCTTGCCTATTTACATAGACTTTGTTTCCATTTTTTCCTTTTCTCATCATTTTTCCTTTCCCTTCTTTCCTTTCCCCTTCCTCTCCCAACAACTGCATTTTAATACAGTCATTGATGCCTTTACCTAAGGGCTTGGTGGCCATGAGGCTCTCAGGCTTGTGACAAAGCTGGGAAGGGAGATATTTTTGGAAAAGGGGCTTTTTATGAGGAAATGGCTAACAAAACTCTGGGGCTCTGTGGTCCTAAAATATAGTAGGCATCATTTACTTGTCTTCTCATGTTCCACCTGGCGACCCAGTGCTGGAAACTTTCCTTCCCTGCTCTCTTCTGTGTCACCATAATTCTGTGAAGAAGTAGTCAGATCCATGCCTGTGTACAGAGAATCTTGTAGGCTAATTGGGTGACTTGCTCAAGGCCACACTGCTAATTCTGAAGCTCAGCCATAGCATCTCTTGGGAGGGTAGATCCCCTTTGGCCCTGCTCTGGCCAGGCCTGCACTGCAGTGAAGGGATACCCTACTGGAACAGGGTCACCTCCAGCCTCGCCTCCCCCCAGGGTAGACAGGCCAGGGAGATCAAATGCAGCAGGAGAGGGTGGGTGGGAGCAGACAAGGCCTTCCAACATGGTTAGTGTCCCCGATGACACTGTGCTCAGAGACTCCGGGCAAGCCCTCAAGAGTACTCAGAAGTCACAGGCATTCTTGCCAGACCAGCCCTCAGAACCTCTAAGCCTCAGGTTGAGAAACCCAGGTGGTATCCTAGGCATTGTGGCAGGGGTCCACGGTACATGTCAGAGTACCAATTCTACTTGGCGATGTAAGGGAGTTTTAAAAAAAAAATTTTTGTTTTTGGTACTGGAGATCGAACTCAGGACCTTGCGCTTGTGAGGCAGGCGGTTTTTTAAAAATTTTAAAACAAACCTTGATACATGATGGAAAGAATACAAAATTCATGAGAGTGTTTAAGGAAAAACACTGAAGTCCAAAAAATTTCATTTGCTCTTCTCTGTGCAAAAGTTTAAAAAGTCCAGAGCTTGACCAAATATCTCAAAAAGGAAAGAAAGAAACTGAACCCCAAGGAGTTGTCAGGTGGCTTTCCCCAGGTCACACGGCCAGTCCACACACAGGATCTGGATGAGGGCCCAGAACAGAAGCATCAACATGGCCAGGCTAAATCCACCCATACTGTAGTCAGGGGCTATAGGTTCTACCTGTACTGGTGCCTCGGTTTCCTCATCAGTAAAATAGGGCAACAGCCTTGACAGAATAAGGTTGAATGCCATAAGGGTGCCCAGGCACATCACCAACATTAGCCTCCTTTCCTTCCTCAGTCCCCAAAACAAGATAAACCGGTAGACAGAAAATGCCCACATCAGCTCTCTGACCCCAAGGGAGGGTGGATTCCAGCATCTTCTCACCATTTGCAGTGCGCCATAGCACCGTTAGACCACAACATTTCTCACAGTTCCTCAAATACATCATCCATATGATGACATTGTGCTTGGAATAATCTCACAGCCACCGGAAGGCTGAATTCCCTCAGCCACCCACTGCTTCTTGTAGAGGAAACAGAAACATCCAAAAATAGAACCCCAATCGATGCTCCCGACTCTTGGCCACAAAGTGTGGCAATGCCTGAGGAGCCTGCGCCACCCCTACCCTGCACGGCCTCAGCTGCTCGGGGGTTTCCGGACAGCTTGGACTCAGATTGCAAAACCTCAGGCTGGAGGTCATGTGTGTGCACGGAGCAGCAAGTGGCAAACGGGGAACTCCAGGAAGCCAGGCTGCTGCAGAGCAGTTCTAACTGGGGACACTTGGTGGGAGTGGATGAGGTCAGTGAGGCTCTGTGATTGTGGACTTGGTGACAGCCTGTGGTGGGCCTGACTTGCCCAGAGAGGGAGGCCCAGTCTCAGCAGGCCACTCCTTCCAAAAGCAGAGGTAATGGATGATAGCACCATCCTAGTGGCTGCCCGCAGAGTGCTGGGCACGCGGAACTCCAGATGAGAACCCCAAGGCTCAGAGAGGGTGAGTGACAGGCCCTAAGCAACTGCCCCTGCTCATCAGAGGAGTCCGGGTAGCTCTCACGCTCTCCGCCTCCCCTGGAAGGAAGTCTAGGCATCTTCAGGTCCTCCCTGTACCCACTCAAGTGCCTGCTACCCCACCCAGTCTTTACCAAACATCTCAACCTCACACTCCCGCTATTATCTTTCAGGCTTACAGACAACCCTGGAAGGCAGGCAGGGAACCCACACCTACTTTACAGATGAGAAAAACTGAGGCTCTCAGAGACCTTCTACTTGCTTACAGCCAAGGCCCCAGTCTAGGCTGTCTGGCCTACTTCCCCAGCACCAGTGCAGTGAAGCTGCATTCCCACGTGACAGCAACTCAGTGTTTCCACAGCCACCCGCTATGCAGCCTTGGACAGCCTTTTCCTACCCACAACCACAGTATAAGCAGGAAGTTGTCTATTCCTGTTTTAGAGATGAGAGAGTACACCTAGAGAATTGAAGTAACTTGCTCCAAAGTCACACAGCTAAGATGTAGCTGAAGCAGGATACAAATAATTCCTCCCATTCTTCCATTCATCTACTCTTCAACCTCTCCATCCATCCATCCATCCATCTGTCTGTCCATCCATCCATCTGTCCATCCATCCATCTCTCCTTCCATCCGTCTGTCCATCCACCTACTCAACCTGTGACCACCTACTTCTTTTCTCTGTTTACCATTCTGCCTCCAAAGCTACCCCCAAAGCAGCTTGTCACATGGCCTACTGAGGGTGGACAGCCAGGGTTGAGATGAGGACACTCAGGAAGAGAGCAACGCTCCCAGGGCCCTCCAGCCTCTCTGCAGCTCTGCAGAAATCCACTCGAACACACACTTTGTGGGCCTGGTGTGACTGGGAGAGGAGGGGACAGACCCAGAGAGGGTCAACATGTTCTGGGGCAGCACTGTCTGCTTCTCCCTCCAGGCTCAGCAAGGTGAGGCCATGATGGCACTTTGGACACAAAGGGTAGGACAGGATGCAGAACTCACATGCACAAAGGGGCTGGCTCTGGGTGAAGTGTCCTGTGGATTCGCTGTGCACCCTTGCTGTCTGGGCCCTGGCTTGGAGCTCTGATGTTTCTTCCCTCCCTGATTCGGAAGCCAATGGCAGATGTGAGAAGACAAAGAAGTGGGCATACTGGGCCCTGAGCACTGTGCAAGGAGTCCACAGCCTGGCATGTTAGCCCTGGAGTATTTGTTGGTCCTTAGCAGTGTGACTCAGATAAAGCCCTAAACCTCCCCAAGCCTTAGTCTCCTTATCTCTGAGACTCCTAGAGGGTCTGTTCTCAGTGTCTATGACTCATAGACCCTGCTCTGGAATGGGCATAAGCATAAGTGGTAAGGAACTCAGGCCCACAAGAAGGCAGGAAGCAGCATGGGTGGCTGGTAGGAGGACAACAGGGCTCAGTGCCCCTGTGTCCAGCCAGGAGCTGGCAATTTTCTGTCCTCTGAGAGGGCAGTGGGGGAGGAGAGGACCTGTTTCCTAGGCAACTCCCATGTGCTGAGCCTAGCCAAGCACATCATGTATAGCCTCTCATCTAATTTCTAAGACAACCCAGTGAGGCAAAACCTCAGGCTCAGAGAAGGAAAGTGATTAGCTTCTGATCACACAGCCAGGACAGGGAAGAACTGCAGTAGGAAGGCAGGTCTGTTGGCTTTCAAAAAAGAAAAGCACCGGGGATTTAGCTCAGTGGTTTTGCTGCCTGCCTCACAACCGCAAGGTCCCGAGTTCGATCCCCGGTACCAAAAAACCAAAAGAACCTCAAAAAAGGAAAGCATGCCCCCTTTCTGCTCTTCTCCTGTGTCCCCTAGCATCTTCCCCTCCTTGTCTTCTCCTACCCTGAGCCTCACCAGACAGACAGAAGTAGAGGGCAACAGAAGGAGTGGCATGAAAGAGGAACCCACCGCCCCATCCTTGCATTCTCCCAATAAGGTCTGGGCCCCAGGTGTCTTTCCATGGGGGGAGTTGGCTCTTTGCACAATCTGTCCCCTCCCCAAGCTCCCACCCACCCAGGTGTCGGTGACTAATGGCCCTTTGCTGACTAAGCTGCCTTCAATGGGCTCTTCAGTGGAAACAGACCCAGCTTCCTTCCTCTTAATCCTCAGCCCCTTCTCCTTGGCCTGAGTTCTCTCACTAGGCCCTGCACTGCAGAGAAACAACTCATGAGCCAGGTGAGCCACACAGGCGCTGGCCACAAGGATCTGCTCAACAGAGGAATGTTACCCTAGTTGTGTGCTTTCCTGTGGGTGGTTGGGGCTGAGTTGGGACTGTAAAAATGGACATTTCGTTTCAATTTCTAGCTCCACCACGACAGTGCCACCTTGTGCACACTGTTTTCTTTCTGAGCAGCGTAAACTCCCTAATTCATCCAATACAGGGCTGTTGTGATAGCAAAAAGTCATTATGTCTATAGAATGCCACATAGCAGGTATTCAACAAACCTTATCTTTTCCCTTTAACCGTCTAAAATGCACTAAAAATACTGAGAGCCAAGCACTGATTTATGCTGGCTGGCCAAGAAAAATGATAGAAAATGTTTTTCTATTCTTGACTTGATTTGTGGGGAGAAAAACCAATGCTTTTCAGAATTAAACTTGACATGTGATTTATTCACTAATTCTATATCATTGTGAACTGGATCCTGGATACTGCCAATTTCTGTAACCAGAATTTCCCTGTGGGACTGATGCCAAATCCTATCTGTCAATCCACTTATCTATTTTTCCATCCATTCTTCCTTCCTTCCTTCTTTCCTTCCATCTATCCATCTACTTACTCTTCCTTCCATCTATCTATTCATCCTCCCATCTATCCATTTATTCATCCATCCTCCCATCCCTCCATCCATCTAGCCTACCATCCCTCCATCCACCCATCCTCCCTTTCATCCATCCATCCACTCTTCTGTCTATCCATCTACTTACTCATCCTTCCATCTACCTATCTATCCATCTTTCTATCCCTCTATCTTTCTATCTATCCATTCACCCATCCATTCTCCCATCCTTCCATCCACCCATCCTTCCTTTCCTTTATCTATCCTCTCACCCCTCCATACATTTACTCTTCTACCTCTCCATCCATCCATCCATCCATCTATCCATCCATCATCTTTCCATCTGTCCATCCTGTGACTATCTACCACACATCAGCGACTGGGATACTCCAAACAAAAAAGAGCATCAGAAACTCCCAAATACTCCCCTCTTTTGGCTCAAATGTTCACCATAGGTGGCCAATAATTACTTTTCCATTGGTTGGATATGAGAGAGAAAGAGGGTTGCCTCCCTCCCCCAGTATCTGGCTTGCTGGACATTGCTCTTCCACTGTTCCACACACAAGTCTCCTGGTGAGTGAACTCCACATGCACAGTGATTCCTCAGTGAGCAGGGTGATTCATGTGAGGGCAAAGATTTTTGCTAAAATGTGTACTACTTGGTGCACACTCATATACACCCCCACACATACAGGTGAAGGCATGTCCAGAGTGGGTGTGAGTGTGGATTGCAACTCCTAGTATTCTCCCTTTTCTCCCCGTGAGTCATCACAATGCTTTACACATAGAAAACTTTTCCTCTTCAGCCTGCCTCCCTCTATCACGTTCCCCCTCACATAAGCTGTGTAGCATCCTCACTGCCTGGACTTTCCAGTTGCTGCGTTTGTTGGAGATGCTGCATAAGAAAGAATGGAAGAGTGTGGCCAAGCTCTGGGCTCCAAGTCTATCACCCCAACTTTGTGACCTCAGAAAAGTTGCTGAGGGTCTCTGTACTTCAGTTTCACTATGTGTAAAATGTGGATCAAAGGCAGAACCAAATTCATGGAGTTGTGGTGAGGATTAGATGAGATTATGTCATGTTCCTGATGGGGACACCACCACATCCTCAAGGGGCACCTGTAACTGTGTTTGGGGACATTCTGCTGACTGGAGTGAGGCATGGGGAAGGGTGTCACTGACAATGGGGAGCAGGAACCAGAGATGGTGAATCTTGCCAGTTGCTACCTCTCCTGCACAACAAAACACTGCTCCTCCAGATGCCACCACATCCCAGTGAGGAATTCCATGAAAAGGGCTGGCACATGGTAGATGCCCACCCACAGTGAGCTGTGACTTCTTTATTATCCCAAAACCATGTAAGCTCTGTAAGAGCAGGAAAGGACTTCATCTGTGTGGCTCAGGACTGCCAAATCCCCAGGACCTGGGACAGGCACTCAATGAATGAATAAATGAATGAACAAGTGAATGAATGAATGTGCTGTATCAATACTTGGTGAGTGGCTGTTCCATGAAATATGTCAATTCCAATTCCAATTAGTGTTTGCTGAGCAGGCCCAAAGCACAGGTCAGGGAGATAGCAAGAGAACAGCTGCTCCTTTCTAAATGTCCAGTACCATTCTTCCTTCAAGGCCTGTGCCTACTTGGAGAACCCTGGGCTGGCCATTTGTCCTTCACTGGTGAACAGCATCGGACTCAGACAAGCTTTTCTCCTCTCACCCATCAGCATCACATGGGGTGGGATCCATCCCACTTCCCTCTCTCTGTTCCTTGACTCAGGGGACCTGGCCCTGACTAGAACTCGGCAGATATTTGAGTGGCTGTTTTCCTCCTGTTCCCTGAGCACATACAGCCAGGTACCTTCAATCCTGATTAAGTAGAGTATCTGAGGACAGGGACTCTCTGAATGTTTTCAGAAGAAGAGGATTAACCAGATCGTAATTCAACCCTGGCCAAACAGTCTCCTTCCTTATTCATCTCCTCTCCTTGATAATACATAGAATCCTTCCCTCTGGACTAGAGTTCAGAAAGTGACAAGTCATTTGAAATTTTTCCTTGAGCCTTTGCATGTGTGGAGCCTTCCATGTATGCAGGGGAAGATCTGAATCAACTTAGTTCCTGGATGCTGAAGGCTCCAGTCTTTGGGGAGACAGCCATGATCAGGGGTGCTTGCCAAATGAGCAGCATGTGGAGGCTTCAGAAAATTATGCTAAATGGGATGGAGGTCCTGACACTCCTTGGAAACTATATTCAGCACAGATAGATGTCTAATAGGAGTTTCTCAAATTCAGCTGGGTCTTGTTTTCACTTGTCTGAAAATTCTGCTACTAGATGCATTGGTCAGTAAGACTGGTCAAGTGTGGTTTTCTGGGATGAGCTTGTTCAGGAAGGGAGGAAGAGGAGCCAGCTTATGCTGTCATGGAGGATACATCCCAACACACACCTATGTGACCTGTCGGGGTAGCCTGATGCTGCAGGCAAGCAATCGTCCTTGTTTGAAGTTGGCAGCGATGGGAGGCAAGGTGGAGGGGGAAAGGGTGGCATGGAAAGTCTCTCTGATCAGGTGCTGTGTGAGCAGAATCCCGAGGACACAACAGAGCCAGCGGATGGATCTCAGAAGGACTTGAACATCAGAGTCAAGAATTTCGGTTCAGAAGCGTGCTGAGCTCCAGCTAAAATGTGGGAGCCCCAGAACCATGAAGGGAAAGAGATAGTTCCTTTCACTCAGTTCCTCCTCTCTGTGAACTTGGAGCTCAGAGACACTCTGGGATGGCTATTTTCTTTTCAGCACCACTCACAATCCTCACAGACAGGAAATCCTTCCCTAAGTCTAACTTAGATGTGGCATATGCCAGCTCAGCTCTCTTCTTCTAGATCAGGCCACCGAGGAGGTGGAGCACAGAAGGTAGCCAACCTCTGGAGTTCACTCTCTTGAAGCCTCAGACTTCCACCAAAGCAGCCTTAGGGGGAATGTACATCCCTCAGGGAGGCCCAGGGACATGGTCTGAAAGAATATCTGCCAGGCTATATTTTATTTTTAGAATCCATGAATGTATAAAATTCTAGCCAATGCAGGTCCCTATTCATGTGATGAACTATACCAGTATTCGTTTCTTTGATTGAAAGATGGGCTGAGTTAATTCTGTGGTTCTGCTAGGCCTCTGCCACATTGCCATGTGCCTCTGGGGACACAGGCACTCACATTTGACAAGTACAAGGCAGAGGAGACCCTTTGACTGGGGTTCTCCACAAGATTTGTTGTAGAAACACACGGTGGCTTTCCTTGAGTAAATGGAGGGGTATCTGTGGCTCCTGATTCCACCATTCTAGGCAACTCATATCTCTGTGATATGAAGAGGGTAGACCTGTGTGGACAGATGAAAGCCTAAAGTGAGCAGGGGTGCAGTGTGAGGACATGGGAAGAATGTTCTGATCAGAGCCCCAGGCTTTCACACTGGAGGACACACAGCAAACCCCCTGAGAGGGATTGCAATATTCACAGCCAGTGCAAGCCTCCCAGCCAGGGTTGCAGGAGCAGCCAGCAGTTCCCAGGAGATACGGGACCTAGAATGCTGTGGAGCACAGAGTAACTCTCCACTGATACTTGTTGAATGAATAAGCAAATGAACAGCAAATGAATGAATAAGTCACAAAGAACTGCTGGATACCCACCCTGTCCCAGATGATTCTAAACATCCTTATGGCCCTAAGTAGCACATTCAAGGTGGCTGCACCACCCCTCTGTTCCTACTCTAAATAAATAACTTGATTGGCGCCTGCTGGGCCAATGGTTTCTCTCTGTGGCTAATGCAGTAAAAAGAGCCATAGATTATAAACCACTAACTGCATTTAGACCAGAAAAAAAAAATCTTCCTTAAAAATATCAGTAATAATGTGTATGAAATGCTTGGGCCTCTACTAATCACCTCAAAGTCATTATCCCTTTACTTCTCATGCTAACTTTGGGCCAAACCCGCTTTCAAATTAGACACTGGGGGTTTTGCAAGGTAACATATTTGCCAAGGAAATGGGGCCTAGTACTGGCCTTGAAGCTCTCACTCTTTCTCCTCTGTGTGGCCTCAGGAAGAAAGAGCAATGGGATTTGCATGAGGCTTGCTTGCATTCCTGGTCCACCCTCCCTTCTAGTCATGTTCCTTCCTAAAAGAAGAGTCGTAGGCACTTAGTGTTATTCATGCCCGAGCATGTGGATCACCAGCTCTTCAGTCCAGGGAAGCTATGTAGGGGCATGGCAGTGGCTCCTGACTCAGAGTACCCATCCCTACGCTACTATGACCCACTGTGGTCCAGTGTGGGGCTCCATGCCATGAGGTGGTAGCACTTAGCTAATCCAATCTGGCCAGGGCTGGGACAGACACTGTAGATGCCTGGCCCCACCTCCCAGGTCCTTATCATCTCCTTGCCCTCCAGCCTTCCTGGACCAAACTATATTTTAGCTGCTTACCTTACTTTGCCTAAGGGAACAGAGGTCTAGAAGTGCCTAGGAAATATCTTTCCTCCCCCAGCTCAGAGCCAGCTTTCACTGCATGGCTGATGGACATAGATGTGGGCATAAGCACCTAGGCTCCCTCACAGGTACCTGGAGCAGAGAACGTGGAATCAGGTGGCCTAGTGCAATGGGATAACTCCCCCAAATCACCCTGGACCCTACAAAGTGGCCACTAAGGCTCTCATTTTTGCAGATGAGGACTGAGGACTCCACCCTGTGGCAGGCAGCAACAGGATGGGAGCGCAAGTCTGTTTAAGGCCAAATACTTGCTACAGAAGAGGGGAAGGAAAGGAGAAAGAAACAAAACTGCAATAGGTAGAGCCTAGTGCTAAGAAGAGGGAGTAGAGCAAAAGGCAGAGACAAGAGGATGAAATGCTGGGGAAGCTCCACCAGGGCTCCTGGAGCTGCCAACCCAGCTTCATGAGAGCCTGGGGAGGGATCGCTGGACCAGCACAGGCCTTTGATCCTGAGAACAGACAGGATCTAGTGGGGGATGCTGTAGGCTGCCTGGATCCCTGACCCAATCCTGCCAGTTCTCACCATGTACCCAAGTCCGCTCCAGTCACCCAGGACCTGGCTGGTAGCTGGTCACTCACATTTCTGGCTGGGGGATGGGGAAAGGGGAAGGAATCTTTTTTTCTGATTGTAAACATAGTACAAACTAAAAATTTAAGAAAATATTAAAAGAAAATCAAAATGATTTACAGTCCCGTTCTAGAGATCTCCACTATTCACAGTTGGGTGCCCTTCCTGGTAAACACTTCTGAGGACACACATGCAGTCTGGTCTAATTTTTTTACATCTACTAGATGTACTACTGTTACAATTGCCCTTTCAGTCCTTAAATGTGCACCTATCACCATCTTTAATAAATCCACAGTATTGTGTATGTCAATTGATCACATTTCATGTAAATAACCCCTTACTGATAGACCATTGCTGGTTTGACAACAAACACTGCTGGAATGGACATCTTTAAAATAGTGTCTTTCTGGGAGCCAATTAACAGCATGGATACAAGGCTTAAAACATACCATTTTCTTTGACCCTGTGATTCCATTCAGAAAAATTTGCTGATCTTAAGGAAGTAATAAGATGGAGACAGGCCACTGGCATGAGGAGCCCAGAGAGCCAGGCATGCTATTTACACTGTGACCAAAGCTGCAATGGAGGGACCCTTCTCTTCCTTCAGGTGGGTCAGGTATGTGGTTTATACATAAATACTGTTTGTCTTTTAGTTCTGAGAGCCTGGCATGAGCCAGGCACCTGAATGCTGAAGAAAGGGCATGACTGGTTACAGATGCAAGGTGAGGGCCCTGTGAGAGGTCAGAGTGGGGCCTTAGCCAAGGTTAGATTGATGCTAAGATCCCTAACTACTGGCCTGAGGTTTCATTTGGGTAAGGTCAAGAAGTCCCTGGCTTTGGTGGGGGAGTAATGAAGGGGCTAGGGCCTGGGGAGGTGACCGAAGGTCTCTAGTTTCATGGAAAAATGACACACCAAAGCCAGATGTACCTTCACTTTGTCCCTTACCAAGGGAGAAGTCCTTTCCTCTCTCTGCCTTACTTCCTTGAACTATGAAATGGGAAACAGGCTCACCCACCTGTGGGAACCAATCAGAGAGGTGCTATTTTGAATATAAACTTCATCATCATCATCATCATCTCAGCAAAAATAATAAGGCAGGTGACATTGATTGCACATTTGTTAACTGCCAAGTACAGTTTTAAGGGCTGGAGTCATGTTATCTTCATGCTTACTCTGCAGAATCCATGCTGTTCCAATCATCATTGTACAATGGAGATGTAAGGCTTAGAGAGGCCACATGGCTGCCTGTTTACTGGGGCATGGGTGGTCTGAGGCCAGTAGCCCTGTCTGGAGCCAGGGCTACTAATTGGAGTGCCATGTGACTTCTGCACACACCAGCTGGGTCCTTTGGGCTAAAATGAGGGTTCCACTGCCAAACTGACTGGGCTCGGGGAATCTCAGTGGCCCAATGTGTATAGGAAAACCTGGTGCACGCTCAGCTGGGCTCAGAGCTGAGGATCCAAGACATGAGGGCTACTTGATTGCAGCAAAACCTGCCACTCATGCAAAGATGACATGCCCCAGGTACACCTGTCCCTCTCTTCTCCAAAAAGTGGGTCAGCGGAGGCAAAAAGTGCAGATGACTCCTGATCTGAGAGATTCTGCCAACTATCTGGACTGCTCCTCTTCTACGAACAGCACATGCTAGCCTGATAGGGTCTTTATGATGATTGAACAAATGAGTACACCTATGACACCTCTCCCGATACACAGCAAATGCTTAGGAATATTAGCAGCTATTCTCTTTCTCGTGGTCCAGCAGGAGGCTGGAAACATGGAAGTTAATCAATCAATGGCAGTTGAATAAATTAACAGTAGTTGAGGGAATAAAGGAATGAATTTCTAGAGTCCAAGATTCCACTAACAGGCTCTGTGTGTGAGCCTGCTCAGAGCATTACACCAAGGCTTCTGCAGACTGCATGAGAACATGGATCCCCCAGAACCTTATAAAAATGCGGGTCTGAATTTGGCAGGACTGGGTAGACTGGGCCTCTGAAGCTCTGTTTCTGGATGAGGCTGGTGGCGCTGGGCAGTGCAGCTTTGGTCAATCACAGGTCACATTCTTCAGCTTATAGAATTTCCACCTGCAGTTAGCAAACCTCTCAGGACCCTCGAAAACATCTCAGTGGACTCTCCCCCAATCAGGGACTTCCATGCCCATAGCACTCCTGTGCTGGATTCTTAAGAATGGACATAGGCATCAGTGTGAAATCCTGAATGTATTTATGTCCACCTTATGTCTGGACAAGTCCCTCTGACTCCCCGGGGCTCAATGTCTTCATTTGTAAAGGGAGATCAGCAACTCCCTCCATGCCCAGGTCACAGAGCTGCAGGGAGGACAAAAGGTGACAACAGAGGGGACCACATAGGGCCAGGGCCCATGATGAATAGTCAGGCTTCATTTCCAAGTTCTTCTCTCCACCTTTTGAATTCTTCCCCAGAAGGAAACTGACAAGCATTGTTTTTTTTTTTGCATAATGCCACAGAGGGGAGAGGAAAGGAAGCCAGGCCTGCTAAATTTAGCAGGCGCTCACGCCCCCTCACCCCAGGATGGGCCCACGCATTTCACCCTGAGTAGGTGTCTTACTATATTTAACTTCTGCCTGCACCTTCCCCTGTGCTCTGACACTGAAAACCCCAGGAGGATGTGGTGAAGAGAGAAGGGAAGTTCACCACATATGAGCAGGGGCTGACATCACATGAGGGCCACCTGCACCTTCAGGTGTGTGCTCTTCCTGGAAGAAACCAGAAAGAGTTTTAAACTTTTCCCCCTTTCTCCTCTTCGAGCTGGTGACTCACCAGGCCAAAGTGTGCCTGGGATCCTTTGGTCCTGCAAGGACCCTGAGTCTGTGGAGGTGTCCTGCAGAAGCCATGGTGAGACAGGAGTCTCCACTGCCATCCATGTACCAGGCCTGGTGCTGGCTCATGCATTAACATGGCCAGTTTCAACCTACTCAAAAGATTCCATGACTGGTGTCATACTTGGGCTGCAGGTGGGCAGGTGGAGGCCCAACAGGGTTTTATCTGCTACCCATGATGATAAAGGACCAAGCCAGCTCCCCATGCCTACGCTGTTGTGCATACTGCATGGTCTTCCCACTCAGCCTTCTCTAGAAAGCTTTCAGGAGCCATGGATTCATCTCACCTGTGTCATCTCTCAAGGGCACTCCCTGTCTCCGGGTCTTGATTTCTCACCTTCATCACAAGCCCACAGAGCTGGTTTCCTGTTTTGTTCCCAGTGTCTTCTTTTCCCCCACCTCCGGACCAGGGATCGAGCTCAGGACCTTATGCTTGTGAGGCAGATGCAGCGCCACTGAGCTAAATCCTCGACCTCTCAATGTCTTCTTGATGACATGAGAATGGGATGGTCCATGGAGGAAGGGATGGATCCTGCGGATGACTCTCCAGCTTTCAGACCACAGCAATAATAACAGTTGTATGCTGCGCTCATCTGTAGTCAACACCAGTGGAGACTGCACAGTTGTCCCCTATCCTCCAAGGAGCTTCTATTAAAGTCCTCTTCACTAAGCAGTTCAGCGGGCTCCAGAGGGACTGGGATGAACTGTGGGGCTGTGTACCAGGGTCTGCCTCCAAATAGAAGAGAGTGACCCAGGGAGAGAGGGCATCTCTCTGACGAGCTCAGTGCCATGGGGCACAGAGGCTGAGCCTGACCAACACAAGGTGGTTGAAGAAAGACTTAGTGATATCCATGCTGGCAGGTCTTGAAGTGCAGTTCCTGGGACTGCAGCATCAGCATCGTGTGTTAAAAATGACCTCTCACCCAGAACTACAGACCTTAGGAAGACAGTGAAAACTGAAATTGGCAGCTCTCTGGGTCCTGTTCAAAGCTTAGCTGGGAGAAGAACCAACTGAGGAGAGGGATCCAAATTAGATGGTCTTCATTCTCCCAGCTGGACACAATGTGTGCTCCCTTTTCAACCTGTTAGGGTCCTGGAAAGCACCACATCTGAACATTCGGCCACAGCTCTGTGGGCCTCATCTTTGGGCTCTGGCCGCAGGTCTCCTGAAACATGGTTACAGCCACAGGAAATCCATCTCTAACTTGCTGTAAAAGGGGTGTTTTCTATCAGGTTACATAAAGCTACTTCTATGAAAACACACACGGCAAGTAACCTGGCAAGTAACCTGGCAGAGACTTTCTCAACACGACAGGTCCTGGTGTCAGTGAGTGTGGGTGGTGGTGGGGGACACACTCCAACATTTCTGGTAAGCATGGAAATCGATTGCCTTCCTCGAGACCACCTATGAAAAGTCTTAAGAGCTGTACATGGCCTCGACCTAGAAATTCCATTTAGAAATTAATCCTAAGGAAATTTTCCTGACTGTGCTCACATTAGCATTGTTTGCTACAAAAAATTGGAGGTAATCTAAATGTTTGAAAGAAGGGACTGATTGCTAGGTGGGCATTCATTGATTCATTCACAGGATATTCATTGAGTAGTCACCATATGTCATGCAGGGTATTAGATGCCAGTGATACAGCAGCAGACAAGTTAATGAACAAACTCTCTGTCCTTTGGGAAAAGAGACAACCAGGTCACAAATAAGCAAATACACTATACATGGCCCAATGTCTGGTGATGGAGCTATGGGAATCGGCTACAATGGAAACACCACAATGTGGGTTCCAATTTACAACCTAGAGACAGTGGGGATATGAGCTACACAGGTATCTGGGGAAGACATTCTAGGCAGAGGGAACTGCCTTCCAGACAAAAGCAGCAAAACAGAATGTTCAGCATTCTAGGTGTGTTTGAAGAAGAAATCCTGTGTGGGGAGATGAGCACTGAAATCATGCAGGCCATCCAAGAACTTCCTCTTTTATTCTGGGGAAAAGGAAGGGTTTTGAGCAGAGGACCAACTCTGATTTGTGTTTTAGATGCAAACTTTCGGCTTGGGAACAGGTCCTAGGGGACAAGTGCTGAAGTGAGACCAGGTAGGGGACTTTTGCAATAATAACAGTGGCCTGCTAGAGATGACAGAAATATCAACCAGGTAGCAACAAGGGAAGGAAGAAGTGGTAGACTTTTTAATGTACTTCAAAGGAGGATTTGGGCTTTTCTTCAGTGATGACGGCCTGGGACACAAGTGGCTGCCCAAGCAGGTTATTCCATCCCCAGAAATTGCCATGAGCAAGAATAAGCACAGAAGAGGGTGTGTGAAGCTTTCAGAGGGTGGTAGATGCCACAAAAACCTGAGTGCTTTTTTTTTTTGGTTCATTTCTGAACCTTGAATGTGAAGCACTGAATCACTAAGGTGCCACACTTTCATGCTCCATGTCTGGGGCCACTGGCTGTCTGCTCAGGTTCAAAGGCAACTAAAGAAATGCAATCTGAACTAAAGATATGACATAATTTTTCAGTTATCAGATAGTCAAAGATTCTTTAAAAAGAATGCTAACAGCCAGGGTTGGTGTGGGTGTATGGAAACAGCCCCTCCCTCTGGCCCCAACTAGCGGAAGTTTAAATTAGTACAAACTTTTAGGAGCAGTTCGGTGATATGTTTTTGTAAGCCTTTAAAGAAGTACACACCAAAGGAACTAGTGCAGCTGAAACTATTTTTAAAAAGAAAAACGAGGGCCAGGGATTTAGCTCAGTGGTGCTGTGCCTGGCTTGCAAGCACAAGGTCTGGAGTTTGAGTCCCAGTACCAAAAACAAAACAAAACAAAAATGGTGAAAAGAATCACTCTACCTGACTTTAAGATTGATGACATAGAGTAATCAGGACGGCACTTCTGGTGGGATAGACATAGAGTTAACTGGACAGAATAGCAAACTCAGAAAAAGTTTCACACAACTGAAGCCAACTGAGTTTTGATGAAAGTACAATAGCAATTCATCAAAGAAGAGTAGTTTTTTTCATAAAATGGTGCTGGAACAACTGGCTATCCATAAGCAAAACAATGGGATGGAATGCAATGCAAACCTTCACTTTATACAACATTAAATCCCAAATAGGTCATAGATTGCAGCATGAAATGTAAAGACATAAAGCATTTAGAGATAATATAGGGGGAAATCTTCACAACCTAAGGCCCAATGAAGGGTTCTCAGAAATGATATCCAAAGAATGACCCAAAAAGGAAACAAATCAACAAATTGGACTTTACTTAAATTAAAAAGTCTGCTCTGCAGATGACTCTGTTGAGAGGATGAAAAGAAAAGCTACAGAACAAGAGAAAATAAGAAATAGGAGAAAATAGCAAGCCCGGAGTCTGAAGAAGAATTTGTATCTAGGACATATGAAGGACTCTCAAAACTCACTAGTTAAAACAACAGCAAACAATCTAATTAGAAAACAGGCAAAGGACATGAGTAAACATTTCACTGAAGGGGATATACAGCTAGAAAATATGCACATAAAAAGATGTTCAGTGTCATTAGCTATTAGGGAAACGCAAATTAAAACCACAATGATATATCATTGCATAACTATTAAAACAGGTAAAATTAAAAATAGTGACAATACCAAATGCTGGCAAGCATGCCGAGAAACTGGGTCTTGGACACATTTCTAGAGAGAATGTAAAATATTACAGCCATACTCACTCTGAAAGATAATCTGGATGTTTCTTTAAAAACTAAATGTTTACTTAGCATATAACCCAATGGTATCATTCCTGAGCATTTATCGCAGACAAATGCGAACTTTTACCCACATAACCTACACACAAATGTTCACAGAAGCCTTATTTGTAAAAGCCAACAGCTGTCCTACAACAGGTAACTAAACAAACTGGTAGACTCATGCCACGGAACACCATCCAGTAATAAAAAGGAACAGACACACAACTTGGACAGATATTAAGGAAATTATACTGAGTACAACAAGCCAATCTCAAAAGGCCATATAATGAATAATACAGCTTATATTATGGCCTCATAATGACTGAATTACAGAGATGTAGAACAAGTCAGTAGTTTCCAGTAGTTAAGCATGGTTCAGGGGAGAAGGAAAATTCCGACTCTGAAGGGGTAGCAGGGTGGGAGTCCTGATAGGAAACAGACTAGTTCTGTACCTTGATTCTGGGAGTGGGTACCTGGGAGTGGGTAAGAAAATGAAATAGAATTATATGCACGCATTGTACCAATGTCAACATCTAGTTTTGATATTGTACCATAGTTACATAAAACACAGCCACTGGGGGAAAATTTGATGAAGGCACACAGTACCTCTCTGTACTATCTCTGCAACTTGAATTTCCTATGAATCTATCATTACTTCAAAATTAAAAATCATTTAAAGAAAATGAAGTATCATGAAAACAGAAAAGGGAATACGTGCCCTTTGACTACAAAATTCCGCATTTGCAAATTCACCCTCAGGTAATAATATCAGTAAGGCATACAGTTCTTCACTTTTTTTTTTTAAAAGAATTACACAAATACATAAATTATGAGATCTAGGAGGGTGAGGATTTATGTCTACCATTTACTGTCATAACAGTAGCTCCCGGTACAGTGCCTGATATAGAGTAGTCACTCAATAAATACTTGTTGGATAAACAAATAACACAGAGATTTGCATAGGACAATGTCTAGGATACTATACAACAAACTTTTAACATGAGTTAGAGAAACATTTAACATGAGTTAGAGTAATTTTGGTTGATTACTTACATAGCTTTCACTTGATTTGTATTTTCTACTCTTTAATAATTACATATTATTTGTGGGATAATTATATTTTAAAGTTACCTATCACAAACAAATGGGAAAGTTCGGAGAAGCCCTGCAGCCTGAAAGGGACTATGTTAGGAATGAAAACCACTGGACCACAACAACCAAGGCTCTTTGACCCAGGAATTGACAGGCCTTCAGGGGCTCCAGGACTACTCCCAAGGGCTCAGTTTCCAGGACTGTGGTCTGAGGGACACAGGTTTGGAGTAATAGCCCTCAAAAGAGATCTGGACACAACAAGGATCCCAGAGACCAGAGAGATGATGGGATGATTGACAAGGTCCATGGGGCTGGGGTGGGAGAGCATCAGCTCTGGTCAGGTCTCCTCTAGAGGGAGGACACTGAATGGAAATCTGCAGACCCAGCCATTTGCCAGAGTCTCTCTCATACACGCCCTTCCACACTTCCAAGGGCCAGGCTGGCGCTTCCCAAAGGACCCGGCCTCAGTACACCACATCATGATTCCCAGGGAGCTTCCTGCCCTGGACCTCACTGAACAGAAGTCTCTGGGACTGAGCTCCAGGAATCCGTTGTTTTACAAAACTTTGTTTGTGATTGTGATACCCAGTAGGGTTTGGGAACCTCCAGGTTGGGGCCAAAAATTCAAAACAATATCATGTTGGACAGGCAGATTGGTACTGTTATGCCATTTGTGATGGAGTAGTGGGGAAATAACAAAGGCTAATTTGTAAGAAAATTTCTCTCTGCAGAGTTCAGAACATTTTTTTATGTCATTATAACGTAGTTTAATCTTTCTTTTTTTGCTTAAATTCTTTTATTGCTACATTTTAGGTATACAATACGCTTACATTTGTCATTGGGTGCTTGTACCTGTACATGATGTATCTCGGTTCTTATTGTTTCCCCATTACCTGTGCGCCCTTCACCCCGTCCACCCTTCCCTATTTACATAGACTTTGTCTCCATTTTTTCCTTTTCTCATAATTTTTCCTTTCCCTTCTTTCTTTTCCCCTTCCCCTCCCACTTCCCCTACCCCTTTGGCCCTTTTGAAGAAATAGGAGTTCAGAACATTTTAAGGGTATTCCTAGAATTGTAGACATCTCCCCTTTAAAAGAACCAGGGGGCACTGTTCCCATTGCTCCCTTTTAGTGCAGTGTGACCCTTTGTTTTCTCAGAAAGAAGTTCTTGATGAGTTCCAAGGACTCCCTTATTTCCTGCTTTTATTGTGATAAAGTACACATAACATCAAATTCACCATTTTAACTGTACAATCCCAGTGGCATTAAGTACTTGTGCTATGCTGACACCATCGCCACTACCTCGTTCCAGAACATTTTGATCCTTCCAAATGGAAACTCCGGAGCCACTACCAGACACTCCCATTTTCCCTACCCCTGGAAACCACCAATATGCTTTTTCTCTCTATGGATTCACCCATCGTGGCTATTTCATATAAATGGAATCACGCAACATGTGACTTTGCATGTCTGGCTTCTTTCACTCAGCTGTAGTTTCAAGGTTTATCCCTATTGTAGCAGATATCAGAATTCCATGCCTTTTTATGACTGAATAATAATCTACTGTATGAATATACCAGTTTGTTTATCCACTCATTTGTTAATGGATATTTGTTTCCACCTTTTAGCTATTATGAATAGCACTACTATGAATATTCATGTAAATTATTTTGTTTGAACACCTGCTTTCAAACAGACCTCAGAATGGAATTGCTGTGTCATATGACAACTTAGGTTTTCCTTACTCAAGAATTTCTCAACTGTTTTCCACCTTCACTCACTCTTACCAGACACCTAGCATCCCCACTGGTGCCCTGGTATCTGGGGTGACTGTGGCAGGATAAAGAGGCCTGGAGGACTAGGACACCTGGGTTTAGATTGTCACCCTAAGAGCTAGGAGACATGGGCTGGTCATTTCAGTTCTCTGTACTTTGGCTCCCCAGTGAGCCTCACAGAGTGTACTGAACATCAGATCAGATAATAGGGAGGTTAGGGTGAGGTGAGAGAGGCTATGTAAGAGTGAGAAGTGCAGCTCTACCTGGGCCTTCACTTAGTATGTTGCCCGGTAAAACCTTGGGTAGTTGCTTAGCTTCTCCATGATTCAGTCTCATCATCTATACAATGGAGGTTATTAAGATTTCATGGACTCTTGTATGAAGTGGGGCAATCTGGGTAAAGCAGCATTCACTGTAAAGCCATACCAGGTGGCTACTGCTATAAAATGCTGCCACCTTGCCAGCAATATGGTGGCAAGGGACATGTGTTCACTTTCTTCCCCATCTCATTTTGTCTTCTTTTCTTTCCTCTCTGAGATTCTCTGCTTAGACTCCTCTCTTTCACGTGAACAAGTCAGAGCACAAACTGGCCTTGGATCAATCCTTCCTCTATGCTCCATTCATTTTCATGCAAACTTTGCTAAGTTCAACTTGAGTGTCAATCCTGGCTTGGTTTTTTGGTGCATCTGTCATAGGACCTATTATACAATCAGTGTTCAGTCAATCCTTGTTGATGGAATAAACAAAAGAATGGGTTTCCTTTCATTTGGAGTATTGGTGTGTATATGTGCCTGTGTGTGTGTGTGAGTGCATGGTGTATATCCATATGCCCGTGTGTGTACAAGCATGCATACATATGTGTGTATATATCCCTATGTGTGTGAATGCATGGTGTTTATAAATATGTGTGTGCGCATGTGTGTTCACCCATGTGTGTGCTGGGGGCTGGGCATATTAGTGCAAGCTGCCTTTCCTTCTGGGATCCCTGGCAGCTCCATTACACATGTGCAGCATGGTCTGCCATTAGAGTATGAACACTAACACAACAGCCACATGCCAAGTGAAGGGAGGATTCACACATCAGATAGCATCATGGTCGTCTTGGGCAAGTTTCCTCCCTGGGGCTTTAGTTTCCTATCTGTCAAATAACACAGGAGTAAGAGAACCTCTCTTTTACATTGCATTAGTGTCTCTGCTAAGAACTGCTACTGTTGGTGGGACTGCATGCTCAAAGAGACACACTGCTGTCAGCCTGTCCCATTCCCCTGAGGCTCTGGCCTGTGGACATGGCCTGGTGTCTGAGGACAGCCAGAGCAGCCCCCATATTCAGCTACTATCTTCTTCCTGCCCAGAGACCCTCTGAACTTTGTCCCAACTCCCATACTTGCTCGGGCCTGCAGGCCTGTTCCTGGAGCCAATGGGTAGGCGAAGTTATCCAGGGAGTTCCTTCTCTTTCAGCCAGCCCAGTTTTTATGTTTCCTTCTATATCCAGCTGGATCCCACCCCCATGGATGCACCAACTTCACATCTCCCCAGCCTGAATCCCTTTCATTCACTAGGCCATGAGTCTGCGAAGTGTGGGCATGGGAAAAATTAGGGTTTCTAGTTCTGCTCATTTTTATCACAACCTTCTGTAAATTTCATGTGTGTATGCTTTTAGTATGTATAAAATATATGAGCACAATAATCCAATTGATAAATACATAAAATATGTGTACATGTTGGAGTGTGTTCTCAAAAATACTTTTACTAGAGGAGTATACAATTATTTAAGTTTGGAGAGCACTTTAGGGGAAGTAAAATACATTTAATGGGAACTATAATTTAGTGTTTGGTATAAATGTGACTATAGATGTGAATGTTGAATGCTGGAAGGTCAGAAAAGGATTTGATCACTACTGGAAATGTAGGAGGGACTCAAAGAAGTCTTCCTAGAAGGGGTGACTTTGAGGCTGAGTCCCATGTGGCCATGGGAGGGAAGGATTCTCCCAGATGCTGGGAAGCACAGAGCAGACAAATGGGGACAGAAGCCTAACTGTGTGGGTTATACATGGGACAAGTAATAGGAGATGAGATGGAAAGGGTAGGGGACAAATGATAGAAAGGGAACCCTGAACACGTGGGATGTGTGGGGAATGTGCACACAATAAGGGAACATATGGAGACAATGGAATGTTCTCAAGAAGGAAGTGGCAGGGCCCAGGTGTGTTTGGAAATTTTAATCCCATGCGGAAGAATCTAAGATTGGTTGGAGGAGACAAGATGGCCAATTGGAAGATGGAAGGTGGTCATGTTAGCCCAGGCCAGAGAGCCCCAACTCCATCAGCAAGAGAAGGGAGAGAAGCAGGCAGGTGGAAGGGATCCTGTAGAAACTCATTCAACTAGATGCTGTCACTGATCAGAAAACATGCAGGATACGGGGAGCAAGAGCAGCAGAAGATGATTCAATCGTCAGTGGTGAATGACCCCAGGGTGATAGCAGATGAGACCCTTAAAGGAAATTTCAGGTGGAGAAATCGTGTCTCTGTTGTCTAGAAGCAACAATTAGATGACTACAGGGTCTGGGCGACTGCATGGTTGTCCACCAAAGTTGAACTTTCTAAGGGCTAAACCTGTTTGAACTTTTTGGATGAAGCTAGGTCTTCACCTTTATTCTACACATATTTTGGCATCCCTCCTACGGGGAAGGCATCATACCGGGCACTAGAAATGTAGATAGGAGCCAAAACTGCTGTCCCCAAGTTCAGGTCCCCCGAGTCCAGTGGGGAGATGGCCAACAAAGAAGTGCTGGACAGTCTCTTGGCCGAGGGCTCTCATGGGAGACCAGTGGAGGGTTCAGAGAGCTGGTGCCCATGCTGAGCAGACAGAGCATCTCCCTAGTACATGCCCAACCTTTCTCCATGACTCAAGTCATCATGACCAGCTTTTAGGCTATTATCACATGCACAAGTGGCACGTCATAGTGGCTGGATCTGCACAAGTGATGGAGACACCCATGATGTCAACTGTGTCACCTTCTGTCAAGAAAGCCAACCTCGGTCTACCGTATACCATGACTCTGGATATTGCTCCCTCCTCCATACCAGCTTCTGGAGCTTCTTTTGTGTCCCTTAGCTTATTTCTGGATTTAGAGAACTCTCAAGAAATTTGGAGAGGAGGAACATCCCTGGCTTCTTAGAAAAACATGACTGATGAGTTCAGCTATTTTAATTAATGAATGCTTTTCCTCTTTGGTCCCACCTTGTCCAACATTCTTCATCCCTCCAGTTATTTATAAAGCCCTGTTTTTATAGTCTACAATTTGGTTCTTTCTCACTCTTTAAATTTGCCTGCTGGAAAGTCTCTCTGGAAAGGGATGCCCCGAGTACCTACCAGGCTAACAACAGGGTGGAAACAGCACAGGCTTCTGACTCGGTCAGATGTCAGTTGCCACCTCCTTCTCCTATCAGCCGAGCATCTCTGGAAAGGTTTCAGAGCCTCAGCTCCCCCAAGAACAATGTGGTTCACAACATGTTCTTTGTTTGGAAGTTAGCCTATATGGCTGATTCACTTTGTATGGGAGTCTCGTATGCTCCACTGGTAAATATAAAACAAGAAGCAAACTGCAAGGGGACTTCAGCCTTGGACCTTCTCAGCAAAGTCTACTCTCATACAGTGGCAACCTTGGTCCTTCTTTGTTATCTTTTCTCGCTTTGAAATATGCCCACCACCAGGTGACAGCCTGCACACCACACTCATTCTTCTATGTGTCACCACTAGAGACAGACGTTCACTAAACATACCCTCGCAACTGAATAAGTGAGTGTCATGGGTCCATGTGAAAATTCAATAAGAATTGAAGAGTCCCTGGTACAATGCCTGGCACACAGTGGAGGCTCATTAATGTCACCCTCTCCCCTTCCCCTCAGTGGTGTTCATGGGGTCCAAATGTCCCAGAATGCAACATAAGGGACAACAGAATCTTTCCTTTGTGGCCTGTGTTTAGGGCAGTTCCTCTGTCTGGGGTGCTTGCCCCTCTTCCCCAACAGCCTCTCAGGCCAGCTTTGCACACACTAGTTGCATACACCTTGTTCTGTGATGAGAGCATAGTGCTCTGCCTACACTAGCTGGGTTTGGCTGCTCCTGCCCAGGGTCAGCCTCAGCCTTCCCTTCTCTGATGGGTCCATGGGCCAGGGCCAGGTGGGCCCAGGGCCTGAGAAATGCTGACCCAAACAAGCATGGTCTCTCCTCACAGGCTGTAGCCAAACACTGCAGAAAAGCACTCACTGGAAGGTTGCAAGTGCATGCAGTGGTCCCCAACCAGGGCCTCCACCTTCCACTAGGCCTTGCTGTGGCTGTAGGCACCGTGGCAGCTGGCTGAGATCCAGCCTGGGTCCCACTTGGGTCCAGGTCTCATCTTCTCTGCCCCAGCTGGGTCCTTTGAGGTCCAGAATGGTTTTCACTCGAGCCCCTGACCACTGACCTTTCTGTCTGATAACCACATGGCACTCAGTGTTTGTCTGGGCATCCTCAGGCTCCCCAATTCCATGTCTTATTTGTGCTTCTAGTCCCCAAATTTCCTTCTAGATCTTACACACTCAGCTCCACCCACATTCCACTAAGCCTTCACTAGGAAGGAGGTTCTCTGCTGGGTGTTGAAGAGGACACAGAATCAAAGCAAACACATTCCCACTCCCACAGAGTGCTGGTCTCACAAGGGGAGTAATTCCTCAGAGTAAGGTGGGCTTCCCTCTGCACGGAGCACAGCGAGCAGAGAGGTGTGCCCACTGGGTGCAGCTGAGGCTCCCCAGAAGAGGTGACACATGACATCTGTCCCCAGACCTGTGATGAAGGGTGTAGGCTGTACCAGTTCTGACAGTCAATAATTCCACGGCCCTCCTGTCATCCTGCAAATGTCTCTCTGTCTCCCTGCCCTGCATCTTGTGGCCCTGCTGTCTCCTGGCTCTGTCTCAAAACTCATGGAATCTTTGTCTGCATTTCTGCTATGCTTCCCAGAGCCCATGTAGTCTCTCTTCCAAACGCCAAGGGCCAGCATGCTGCCTAGCCTCTCCTGCTTCATTTGGCTCATTTCATCAACATTTCTACACTGCATGTCTGCTGAGTCAGGGACCAGCAGCAGCTGGTCCCAGATTCCCTAGCTGGCTAGACTATGGCTCATCCAGCCCAACTTGTCCCTCCTTGAGGCCATCTCTTGCCACTAGATGCTGTTGGTCAGGAGATAAGCAGGAAGCCTCAGGATTCTTTATTGTCTCATGGTTAGCTAAGCGGATGTTCCCTAGAATACTTCATCCTCATGAAGGCATCAGAAGCAGAAGTGAGCAAATATCATTCATTCTCACTCTGAAGATGGAGAAACTAAGGTCAAAAGTCTGAACAAACTGCCTCCCAGGCCCAGCACAGAGCCCTGCTGTTTTCTTTCTTTTTGAGCTAAGCTTGTCTAAATATAAGCTTACCTTGAAAACTCAGAAGGGCAGTTCCACCAATCTGTACACTGGCAGAATTAAATGTGGGCTCTGGAATTGATCTTGCAGCCAAAGTATCCAGCTCCTTCAGTGTAATGACCCTTGGTGACCAGCTTCTCTCTTAAAGGTGTGAAAGCTCCCTGTTGGGAAATGAAGGGAACTCTTTTGGGGGGGCCAGTAGGAAACTCATCAGTGCAGAACTGTCTTTGCTCCTCCAAGCTGAGGAGTTGCTGTCTCTGGGGATTGACAGGGAGGAAGCTGAGGGGTTTCTGCCTGTGCTGTTCCAAATTTAATTTAAATATTTCACTAGACATTTAAAGCTTGCCCTAGTGGTGATGCTGGGCCTAACCAGAAATATTCCAATGCAATCCGATCCCTGAGTTCAGGGCCCTTCCTCAGGACCTTGGGCTAGGAATGGTCAGGCATCCAGCAGGTCTTCCCCAGGCTCCTGTCCTAGCACTTACAGAAAAGAGCAGCCTTTCATATTATGGATCCCGCTGCAGGGACTCTCTCCAGGGCCTTGTAATGCAAGTCTTTTTCTTTTACCAAAAGCTCTCCTCATCCTGGCCCCAGGGAGCTGAAAATGGCACACCAAACAGTTCCCCTTTTAAACATTAATTTCACCCACTTTTTGACTTTTGGGGATCTTGGGCCCTGAAACAAGAGTATCAAAAGCTGGCCACAGAAATCAGACTTTCCCTTGGAAAGTGCTCACTTTCCAAACCATGTGCACGTCCCTTAGCCATTTGGTCAGCAGGTAACTCAAGGTTTCTGTGAAGTGAGCAAGGGGTTGCACAGAATGCAATCAAAAGGCAACTTCATGCTTATCTCAGACGGTCCCATTAAACATGTTCTGAACAGCTAGTTATTCTCTGCCCTTTAGAAGAAATCTAGGGCACATTCATGACTTTTCTGGTCACTCTTAGGTAACTGAAAGTCCTCTAGAAAACAGAGTTCCTAATAGAAAGGGCTGATTCTAGGACTGGGGCACACACACACACACACATACACACACACACACACACAAAGAACCAAGCTGAACCTAGAGCATCTTGTAATTCCAGAAAGTAAGACGGCATTAGGAAAAGAAGGAGGGAGGAAGGAAGAGAAGGAAGAAAGCAAGCAAGCAAGAAAAGGAAGGGCTGACCTAAAAAAGCTTCCAATGACCAAAGGTGAAACAACTAGAATAACAAAATAAATAACATTAGTATTACATTATAACTTGAGCAATAAAAAATTGAGTTCATACCAAAATAATTAACTTAATAATAATTAACTGAATAAATAAACAAATAAGTGGGAGAAGGGATACCTCAATTCTTACAGAAGAATTCCAGACAATAAACGAGGAAAATAGATAATCACTTTAGAATACTACAGTAATAATAATTGCTGCTGGCGAGAGTCATTGATGAATGCCAAAATCAGTGAGTGAAACATTAAGGAGAAGCAAGCTATCTACAGAGTGTCAACATCTCTCTCCCCCCAAATTTATAATTACCATGGTGGTTTTTAACATATGACCACAAATTATTTGGTATTCCTTTCTCCAGGAGGTGGAGGGAGCTTAGTTCCTCTGCCCTTGAATGGGGGATGGATGAATTAACCAGCCTCAAATTAATAGATTATAGAAAGGGGGAAACAGTAACTTCACAATGAACCAAACTTTCTGGCACTGCCTTAATCAAGTTATTAAGATAAACACAGCAAGTAAGATGTTATACTGGTGTCATATACATCCATGTGATGCTACAAGAAGGGGACATCGCCTCTATAGTGCTTTCCCACAAAGACTGTAGCATAGGTCTAATCATGAGAAACAGGGGACTCACCCAGATGGAGGGCCGTTCTGCAGTATACCAGAGCAGTGGGTTTCAAAGAGTCAAGGTCAAGAAAGACACAAACAGGGTGGGGATTTAGCTCAGTGGCACTGTGCCTGCCTGGCAAGTGCAAGGTCCTGAGTTCAATCCCCAGTACCAGAAAAAAAGAAAAAAGAAAGACACAAACAGCCTAAGACACATTCACAGAACCCAGAATGACTGCATGCAATATGGGATCCTGGAACAACAAAAGGATATTAGTAAAAAAATTGGAGAAATCAGGATAAAGGCTATCGTTTTGTTCATGTTATTTTGCCAATGTTAATTTCTTAGCTTTGACAAATACATCACAGTAGTTCTATAAGGCTCTAACAATAAAGGAGGCTGGGCCTAGGGTGTATGGAATTCCATAGAGCATGCATTCTTACTGAGAGATTGTCCCCACTGAGCAAACTATGATTGCTGGAGGAAAAAACAACCTTATGTATTGCAATAATTGTAGCCCTCTCAAGTGCCACAGCACACGAATAGATATATGGAGTATCCTTGATGTTATCATTGCTGGGGAAGTGAGATAGAATAAAATAAACATCTAAAGACTCCTGGGGTGGGGGTGAGGTGATAATGGTGCCCTGGAAGTAAGATTATTGCAACTCTTCAGTAAGGATTTTAAAATACAATTTAAATAATGTTCTTAAAGTTTAGTCCATGAAACCCATATCAAAAACTTTAAAAATTAATTAATTAAGAGAATCCTTTGGTCATGTGTACCTACAAGATATGTTAGTAATTAACAATGCTCACCCTCAGTGATAATAACAGATGGACAAAGTTCAGTGTAACCAAATTAGCATTCTTGCTTCTTCTTCCCCCAGCTCAGGCCTGCTGAGAACTGGCCCCTGGCAGTGGGAGAGGACTATGTGTTGTCATCCTCTCTCCTCCCAGCCCAGGGTGTCCACCCCTCCCTGTTGGGCCACCTCTGGCTTCTTTTGGGAAGAGGTGGGAAGAACTACAAAGGAGGGAAAGGCTGTATTTGATGGATGCTCTCTAGGGCTGATAGCAACTCTCTGGTCTGTGAAGCTGTGTTCACAAGCTCCTTCTCTCCCCCTGGAGCCCAGTTTGGAGTTTTCAGAGACTCCTATCTGTCCATAGAGGCCTCTTCCCACAGCCCACTTCTGTAAGTGACAGTTCTGTAAGAGGCCATGTGTCAGAGATCATTCCTCTAGGTGACACTTGAGGAAGCCACTGAAAAAGGACTCAGGCTCTGCGCTCTCTCTTTGCTCATCTCTGGGCAGCAGGAAATCCACCCTTGAACACAAACAAGGCAACATTTGGCCCAAGTTGCCATTGGCATCCTCTGCGTTCTAATTATGAGGGAAATCCTGCTGACAGGAGGATGAGACAGGACAAACTAGTGTTATGCTTGCTGGCCCTTGAAGCTTGCCCTGCTTTGTGTCATGAGTTGGTATGCATTTCTACACTGGCTCAGACAGCTCCAGGTGGGTTTCTGTTACTTGAAGTGAATACATCACTACTTTCAAAGCCAATTCCACAATGTACAGGAAAAGTAGAAGGGAAAATAACACATGAGAAACAACAGAAAATGAAAGAATAAAGAGAGAAAGTGGTAGCGATTAGAAGTGAAATCTATCAGAAATGACAGGACAGAGAAAGTAGAAGCAGAGATGGGATGTTCAAGCAAACACACAGAGATTAGAGACAATGGAGGATTCCATAGGATTTACTTGTGTATTTACTATGCACAGGCACTGTCCTTAATGTTTTATATGCATTATTTATTTGCCCCATAGATGGCCCCATTCCATAGAATTTACAGAGGTTTGTGATATTAGTAAGTGGCAAATTTGGAGCCCAAACTCAGGCCGAAATATGATCAGATTTAGATGCATAGCAGTAAACATGTCGGTGAGCCAGACACTCTGCTGGGTGCTTTATTCACACCCCTGATTTGTAAGGTGGGGACTTTTTCCTACATTCCACCAATAAAAAAACTGGGGCATTCCAAGGTGAAGCAACTTGCTATGTGACCGGTTGAGCTAAGCCTACAACTCAAGTCTATGATTCCTAGTTTATTATTCTAGTTGGCAGTCCTGTCATTCCTCACCTGCAGGAGTGTGAACAAAGTCATCACGGGGGGGGGGGGGATCCAGCTGGGATGCATTGAAATGATTGCACTAGTTGCGAAAGTGCTGAAATACTTTGGAAGCAGTTGGTTATGAGTCCCTGCTTTGAGCATCTTCAAATGTTACCCTGGGTCCTTCTGCCTAGACACCTCCCAAAATCCAGCATCTAAAGAGTTAACTGGGGCCTCCAGAGTGCTGGGAGACTGCACTAGCTTTGGCCAACTGCTAATTGTTAAGTGCTGAGTGTTGAACCCAGAGCTTCTAACAAGCCCTTCCACTGAGTGACACCCCTTTCCCCAGTTAGTAAATACTTCAAAAGAGTCCCCAATGGCCATATATATTTTTGGTGCTTCATTCTTTCCTACATGCCCAGGGTCACCACCTCTTCTGACATGTACAGAGAAGAATGCTGAGCCGAGAGATTCTACACTACCCAAGATTGCATGGCCAGTTCAGAGTTAAGTCTGGATTCAGCCTAAGCCCTTGACATCCAGGTAAATGCTTTCAACATGATGTTGCCTCCAGCTGCCTAGACAGAAAACTTTTATGAGGTAGAGTTGAGAACTTCAAAACAGAATAAATTAGAAAATGTCACAGTTCAGGGATGAATCTTGGTGAGACAGATTTGCTCATTAAAGACAAAAATCAATGCTATTAGCAAAGATTCTGTAGGTTTGGGATTTAAGCAAAAGACAAAGAGCTCATTACATAAAACAGTGGGTATGGAGGATAGATCAATAGTTCGGACTCTGAGTCCCCTTCTTATGCCTGTATTGTACATTTCTGCCTAATGTCACATGTGACCTGCCTGAGCATCCTGGCACGTATGTTGTTGGCTTTGGTTTTGGCCATGTGATGTGCCCCAGTAAGATGAGAGGAGATGTGATCCTCAGCAGTTTTGAACAGAAGCTTTCTGAATGACTGTGAGGTTCAGCTTAGTCATTCTTGCTCCTGCCCTCTGCAACAAGAGAATAGCATGTTTTGGGTTCAGCTGCTCCTTCAGCTTAGGTTCCAGGAGAGAAAGGCAGGTGAGGCCTACACAACCCAGCAATGCTACAGTCCTCATGGAAAGTGGGCAAGAAATAAGTGTTTATTGTCATAAACACATTAATGTATGGGGTGGTCACTAGTAGAAGCTGAGTGATACACTGGGAGAAAAGAATACTTTGAAATTTTGAAAAATAAAAATAAATTGAGTTTTAAATTTTAAAGTACTTTAACTTCTAATTAAGTATCATTTTGTGGGAGAATTCAGGCACCTGATAAGCAAATATTAATAGCTTTGCATAAAAATTTTTAAAAGGCTTCTAATCCAAAAACCATGGTTGTATGTATTATGGAACTCCCAGGGGACTCTGGATTGATTATTTAGAAATAAAAAACAATCACTTCTCACCCAATAAAAAGAATTACTAAAGTTGGGTAATGATTAAATAATATATTTAGGATCACTGCATCCAATTCATATGTGGATTTTCACTTAAATTCTTACAAGTATCTTTGTGCACTCTTTTTGATCAACAGAATAACCATATTGCATTCTATCTTCTGGTGGGGAAGCATGAGTACTTTGAAAGAAACTACTTCTCTCCATTTCTCCCTCCATGTATCCACCATGTTCTTGACACAAGTCATACATGGGAAGTCGCTCCTCTTAGTAGTCATTCCGTGGAACATATAAACCTGAGGGGCTTTGACATCACACTGTTCTTTCCAACAGAGTTGTTGGCCTCCGAACCTAAATGAAACTGTCCGGTTACTAGAAACAACCTTGCATCTTTTCAGACCACCTCAAAACCCTGAGAATGGAAGGGGTAGGTCTGATACTTGAACTGCCAACATGGAGATTCCATGATTTTAGGGATCTGCTATGAGGCAAAATAGGCCACACTGCCACAGCCATCAAGCCATCAGAAAGGCCATCATCTTGTGCTGCTGATGCCTGCCACCCCAGGCCCTGTCCCCTGAGCTGTGGGCAACTCCCTAAACTTCTCAGAGGTCAAGTGAACACATTTCTATGTGTTCACTGTCAGTGATGTACAGATGATAGAAGATTCAGTGCAAGGGAGAAATCTACAAGGGTCTGGGATTCCTAGAGCTGAGATAACAGTGCCAACAGAGAGATGAGCCACTTTGTGTTTAAACACAGCCAGCATGTGGACCAAATGAAAGAGGCTTCCAATCAGGCCCTGCCAATGTGATCCACAACCAGAAAATCTAGCGAACCCAGAGTGTCACAAAGGTAAGAGCCCTGCTAGGGCTAAAATCTAAATACCTGCCATGTGTCCACAAAGAAAAAGGTCCTCTCTTGGAACAGGCTGTGAATTCAGTTGCATGAGGCTTCCTCAGGGGGCCTCTGTGCAGACACATGTGCCTGTCCACACTGAGCCTGCACTGTGTGCATGGGTACGTGTATGTGCTATGGGGGGGCTGGTTTGGCTGGCTGGGCCTTGGAAAGAATTTCCTTCCATTGCTGCCTTGGGCAACCTGGGTTTGTCTGGTTGCCTCTGTATAAATGATGGCCCTGACCTTAAGCAGCTGGAGTCTGTAACATCCATTCTGGTGGGCATTATCTTTCGTCCCTTGCCCCTTCACTTTACCCAGATTCTGTGGTTTAATGCCAGCATTCAGGATTGGAAACAGGGTTGGGGCTGTTGGCTTCCTTCAATAAAGGTGTTTCCTATCTACTTCTGACTTGTGCCTTTGGGAGACTGACTGAGCTGTCCTCACTCTGCCATCTTCCTTGAAAGACTTTCAGCTGCTTCAAAATACTTAGAGGATACCTGCCATCCCTTGGCTCTTCCCCTATCTCTCACAGCAGATCTCTACTATGTATGGTCCAGTAATGGCGAGCTTTTTAGAGCTTTCAATGATACAAACAGCCCACTAAGACATGCATGTCATAGGTTCGCCCCCACTGAGTGCTCCCCTATTGCAAATGTGAGGGATGATGGAGGAGGAGGTCAGTGACCTCCCCAGAGCTGCAAAGACCCTCAGCAGGCGCGCTGGACTCCAGTCTAAGCCTCAGACCCATGTCTCTCCCCAAGTGGGAATGAGGGCTATGGAGCAAAGAGGTCCTGGCTCAGGCTGGGCAGCTATGGATGCTGGTCGCCTGCCAGCCTCCACGCAGAGGCTGATCTGGGGCTCTCCCGGCGGCTCTCCTCCCTGGCAAGCAGGAAGCTCCAAATCCTGGGCTATGGCCCAGAGGGAGAGGAAAGGGGCTTCTCTATGCCTCTGATTGTCCTCATGACTGCCCAGGAACAAAGCAGGGACTCACACTGCCTCCTGCCACCAGCCTCCACCCAGCTGTTCTGGCCACACAGCCCCATCTCCCCAGCCCGTCTACATAAACAGTGAGCATTTGTCAGCTTCCAGAGTCACGCTGTGTGCCCAGGACTCTCTGGCTCCAGGCCTTGTGGGGTGGCCAACGGAGTCACAGACCCTCTTTCAAATCCCAAACCCATTACCCAGAGAAGCCCAATCCTGATCCTTGATATGTAACTGTGGTAGAGCCTAATGCTCCCTAGAGAGCAGGGCTCACACCCTCCTTGACTTTATCAAGCAAGTTCCAAGGAAGATAGTCAGTTTACAACCCTCACTTTCTATGCATGCAAAAGGAAAAAGCTTTGGGCTAAAGGTTAAGGCAAATGTTTTTGCTAAACCTCAGCAAGCCTCAGTATCATTATCCACCAAATGGGAACAAGAGAAGCTGACTCTAAAAACTAACACTTGCCAAAAGCCTCTCCACGTCAGGCACCTCTACACCTCTCATCTATTGCTCACTGTATCCTGACTACACCCCCATGGCCCAGCTTCCTGGTGGCCATGAGAAAGGATGCTCATGAGATCCAAGTAGAGAGTCATCTGTGGCCCCAACCCACTGTGTGCACAAGGTTACTGAAGCCGAGCCCAGGGCACAGGGGAACCTGTTGGGTCCAAGTGCACAGATACATTCACTAAACCAGGGGTTTGGGGCAGCTGCTATGTGCTGGTCACTGTGCAAGGCAAATCAATCCCTGTCCCCCAGGGCCAACATGCTGGTGCATACAGCAGAGGCTCAAAGGCAGCAGGCAATGCCTTAGCTACACTCACATCATTGACAGGAAAGCTGTTTTGTCCCTCACCTTCCATAAGGACAGCAGGAAAGGGGACAAGCCAAGGGGGTGCTTGTCATTTCCCAGAGTTTGAATGGATGGGATCTGCTGGGATCCTCAGCATCCCTGTAACAGAGGGACCTGCTGTCTCTTACAAAGGCACAGGTCATCAGTGTGATGCAAGGGACCCTACAGGCCCAAGGAGCCGCATTCTTGACACCCACCAGCCAGCCCTGTGAGCCTATCCTACCTGAGACAGTCCCCTGGCTGGTCCCCAGTGACAGACTCAGCCTTGCCCCAGGTTCAGGAGTCCTGAACCCTGCAGGGGGCTGGTTCTGCTCAGATACAGGATCTCAGCTATAGGGATTCGGTCACTCATCATTTATTTTCTCATACAAGACATGTTGATAGATCAGGCTAGAAGGCAGGAACAGAGAAGGCTGAATTCCTGTCCTTGCAGAGCTTATGCTCTTATAAGGAAGACAGATTGATACACAATATGTCAGCTGGGGTAAGGGGTAAGATGACAAACACCGTGGAGGTGCTGTGTGCTGAGAGTGGTCAGAAGACCTCTGGGAAACAGAAGCATCTCAGCAGAGGCAGGAGGGTGGGAGGGAGAAAGCGGGTGTGTATCTAAGGGAAGAGTGTCACAGACAGAGGAAACAGCAGGTGCACACGGCCCTGAGGCAGGTGTGTGCTTGGTAAGTTGGAGGAACTGTGAGGAGACCAGTGTGGTTGCAATGGCATTGCCCATCTGTGTGCCCTCATACCAGCAGCTGAGCCCATCAGCTCCCTCTGCACCTCTGTCCCGGGGCCTCTGCCTCTGCATCAGACTCTGCAACCTCAGATGGTGCCCACCTGCCTGGGTCCCTCTGCTTGGCTTGCCTTTCTCCCACCCCACCGCAGGCTGCCTGGGTGCCATGCTCTCCATGACAATGAGAGGTGCTGCCGCCTAGTGGCTGGAGCGCTGCCATTGGAGTCAGACGGTGAATTCCAGCTCTGTCTCTGCTTGAGAAAGCCTGGGCAATCTTCAAATGGAAGTGAGAACATGACAGAGCCTACAACAGGGGATGTGGGGTCGAACGAATTGCATGTGCAAAATGTGTAAAGAAAGGTGCTTAGCAATGCTGGTGACAATATGAAGGTAACAGAAGCCCTCTGCCCTTCTTTCCAGGTAAAGGTAGCCACAGTGGGTACTTGCTCCACAGGAAGAAAGTGAAAAGGGTAATGCTTTGGGGCCAGACAGATGCAGATTTGAGCACCTCTGGGGCAAGAGGTTAAATCTCTGTAAGTCTCCTTTGATTCATTTTAACATGCAGATAGCAGTCCATCCTTCACAGGGCTTGGGAAAGAGTAAATAAAATAACATCAGAGGCCCAGATGTCATCCCAGAACAAGCGGTTTCCCTGATGGGTAGAACCAGCCTCATTATGGAGCTGGGGACAAGGTTTTGGATCGCTGACCAGCATGGATAGAACCAGACAGGGAAACAAAAGGACTCAGAAGCAGAGTCTTGAAGGAGAGGCCGCCAGTTAGTGGGGTACGAGCTCACAGTATGGGGAGGCCCACTGTGCTAGGTGGAGGCTGCAGGCAGCAGGGGACTTGGCAAGGTGTGTGGAGGGGTCTGGGTCAGGTCAGGCTGCCAAGGGTAAGAGCCAGTGGTAGGGGCAGTGGTGACCACTGGAAATGCCAGGCAGGAGAAGTGGGTACCCCATGGAATCCAGACAAATCAGAGCTGATCCAGGTAAGGGCTGAACCAGGAGCCAGCAGGAGCAGGGCTGAGGCTGGGTTGGTAGTTCTGGTGTATTCTGGAGACTTTCTGTGTCTATCTTAAAGAGGCCATGGTCAGGGGCCACCTGAACCTTCTGGATCAGGTCAGGCACCTTGACACTCCAGCAGCAGGCTCTGAGGGAAGGCTAGGGAGGACCTTTGTCCTGCATCGAGTTTGAACCAGAGCAGGGAGGAGAAGCAAGAGTGGGTCGAGCTCATTCTATCTGGGGCTCCTGAGAATGAGCATCCCAGGTCACATTCAGATCAATCCTGCAAACACGCAGCCAGGGCACAGTGCTGAGGAGGGAAGCTGGGTCTGATTCCTGAGATTTGAGCAGAGATGCTCTCCCTGGAGGCCACCAATACAAGCATCTGAGAAAGAAAAAGGAAGCTGGCTGACTTAACAACACTGATATTTAAATGAAGAGCAGGAATAACAAAAGGAGAATTTTAATTACAAGTTCTTGCTTTCCCATTGTTCACAACTGTTAACAACTGGAGATCTCCCAGGGGTGAGTGGCCATAACATCTCTTCAAACAAAAAGGGGGTATGTAGAGGGTATAGACATTTCATTTGTCTTATAGCTGCCCTGAGGAAGGAGGAGAGGTGGCCCTGTGCTTTGGGCACATGAGTTGAACTTGTCTTCCCTTTCATATAAAATCAGAGCTTGGAGCTAACTATTCCTGCAGGGGCCCTGAGACCCGTGAATCTACACAACCAGGCAGGGAAAGTTGTCATATGGATGTTCCCACTCACAGGAGGGATCTAGGGAAGTGAAGTTCACAGACAGGAAGTAGAATGGTGGTTGCCAAGGGCTGGTGGTTGCCAGGGAGGGGGAAGTGGTGTTTAATGGGTACAGAGTTTCAATCTGAAGAGAAGTTCTGACAATGGATGGTGATGATAGTTACAAAAAAATGTAAATGTTCTTAAGGCCGCTGATTTGTACGCTTAAAATGATACTTTTAAATGTATATTTTGCCACACTTTACAAAAAAACAGTGAGAAGTTTAAGACCATTTACTGATGGATGAATGAATGAATGAATAAATGAGGAGTTGAACAGAGGACATCTCCAGAGCTGCTGAAAGAATGTAGGAGATATGTAACCAGGTTGGAATGGACAGCTGAGGTGGCCCTGGGTGACTCTTGCTTCAACCCTTCTACCAGTGAGGTCTACAGTGCAGGTAGGCCGTGGTTCTCAGGTCCATCTCTCCCACACCAAACCCATCTTGGGTTGCAGCCCTGGCTGAATCCGTGTTTGTCTTCAGGGACCCTTGCTACATTCTCCCAGGAACCTGGTGAAGAGTCACTCACAGGAGGAAAACGTTCAGCCTTTTAGCTGAGACTGCCACGGCTGGATCTTGGCTGGGTGTGAGTGTTGGGGTCAGGACAAGCGGCTAGAAGCCAGAGGAGGAAGGCTGGCAGAAAGGGTTCCTTCCACGCTTGTCCCTAGTGAGCCACGTGCCTCGGAAGTATCACATTAAAAAGATGAATCACACACTGACTCAAAGAGAGGGGGTGGCGGGGTTGTAAATCAGAGGAATGGCTTTTATTTGTCAGAATGCTACCATAAATAACTTCTCTGTGTGGCACTCAACAAAAGGAGAATGGGAGGGAGGGAAGCGAGGCTATACTGGCCAGTGGGCCTGCAGAGCAGTGAGGCGGGTGGACAGTCTTGCAGCTACCCAGGCCCTTTCGGGACACTCTCCAGTCACTGGACTACACACTCCATGTTCACACACACACACACACACACGAAGGCCATCTTTCCCCCAAATTTCCTGAGAGCATTGTAAGTGGCAGGAGGCAACCCCAGCTGGAGAAATTCAAGGTCATTACCTCACCATTGTTTTATGAGCATAGTAGGTGTCTTCCAGGAGGTGATGTTGTGGGAGTTTCTTTGTCAGAACGAAGGGGTGGGAAAATCACTCAGAGCCTGCTGAGGGCAGAGCTGCCCTTAGAAAGTGGGAAAGATGAGCTCCCTGTGAGTGAAGGTCACAGTCCTGGCAGGCAGTCAGCCAGGGCAAGTGGCCCTGTCCACAGTCACAGAGGGAACCTCATCTAGAAGGGGTGCACAGCAGGCACAATCCATTGTCAATTGTCTGGGGACAGAATTAGAATCAGAGTCTTTTCGTGTCCAGGGCTTAAAAGTAAAGAGCTGCCTGGCTCTGCAGGGAGCAGGCAGGGGAAAGATGGGGACTCTGGGGCTGCCAAGGGCTGGCAGCACGTGACCCAGGAAGGCCTCGTTGCTCAGGGCAACCTGCAGCCTGCTGAGGAGCTGAGCTTCTGAGAGAGCTGAGCTTCTTGGAAACACCAGGATTCCCCTTCCTTGCCCTCAGCTGGGGCTGCCCCAGGAGAAAACCACCAGCCACCTGTGGCTGTTAGAATGTGGCTAGGGCAAACTAGGATCTGTCCTAAGGGCAAAGGACTTACTGGATTCTGAAGGCAGAAAGGGAGGGGGAAAAAGGGTGTAAAATCTGTTAATTTTTTATATTGGTTGTATGTTAAAATGATGACATTTTAGATATGTTGTATAGTATTAAAGTATTAAAATTAATAATAATTTTGTTTTATTCTTTTTAATGTAGCTACTAGAATATTAAAAATCATACATATGATTCGGGTTTGTGGCTCACATTGTATTTCTACCAGGCAGCACAGCTCCTGGAGTCCTGGGGCCTGACGTCATGACAGCCACTACTCCTGAGCCACGGCTCTGACATCTATATAGCTGGGGAGCTCACTCAGACACTCAGTATGTTCTGGGGTACAGCAGAAAACACCCCAAATTGTGAGGGTCTTGGACAGGCAAGCTGATTACCCAAGCCATAGGGTAGGAGCCTGTGGGTTCAACAACTTGCTCAAGCACATTAATAACAAGAGTTTGGTCTAGAATCAAGCCTCACACATTATGGCGGAATCATCCCAGTTTATATAGAAAATGCTCTTTTGCAATTATTAGTCACAAAATAGGCTCCTGGTTAAAGGGTAAGTTTTTACAGTTTCATGTGTGTGTGTGTGTGTGTGCGTGTTGCAGCACTGGGGACTGAACCCAGGAGTGCCCTACCACTGTACTACATCCTACCCATGTTTAAAATGTTTTTAAGAGTCTCAGTCATCCAGGTGAGACTTGAATTTAATTAATCCTCCTGCTTTAGCTTCCCTCAATGCTAGATTATAAGCGTATGCCACAGCCTTTTCTTTTATAATTCTTTTACTCGCAGGTGATTTAATAATCTCTATCAAAACCCTGGAGCCTACATGAAGCTGACCTAAATGTCTGTCTAGGCATCAAGATATACCAAAAAAACATAAATCTAGCTCCTTAAAGTTTTGAAAAGCAGTATGTCTTGACTGAGCTCCGAAAAGGCAGCAAAGGAAAAGTGCCTTGTACAGCAGAGCTTCCTAAGACTCTTTAGACATCATTGTCTCTTTAATAAGCATCATCCACAGGACAGCAGCTCAGGTCTTTTCCTCTGGTCCAGTACTCCAAGCCCTCCTCCCTCTGCAATCTGCTCGCTCTCCCCTTTCCACCCCGAGACCCCCAGAGCCTCTGTGCAAGGGCCAGTTCAGCTTCTCCCCCACTTCTGCTCCTCGGTGCCTATCATCTGATGAGCCCCAGAGGCCCTAAAGCCCATCAAGTAGGTGGGGAATGCTTTTGCATACTTTGAGCATGAAATGTACTTCTAGGAATTTAGGCTAGATCAGTAGAGCAACAGATCAAAAATTTATGTTCAAAGATGTGTATCATGGCATGATTTATAACAGTCAAATGTTGGAAACAACTTAAGTGTCCAACAAGAAATGGTGCTTAAACAAACTCTGACAATTCTACCAAATGCAATATTGATGAGATACTAAAACTCCTGGTTTTGAAAATATCCATGAGTATGGGAAATTACCCATGATAGCATTAATGGAGATTAAAAACAGGATATAAAAATTGTGGTACCGACTCTCTTTCAATTTCTACATATGCAAAGCAAATGCATCTCTGGTGTTCTCTCTTCCCTGCGTTGGGTGGGTCAGGCCCTAGAAGAAGGCAATGGAAAGGCACAAAGTGCTTTTCACATGAGGTGTCCAAGTATATCATCCCTTCCTCTGACCTTAGTTGAGGACAGGAGATGACACAGAGGGCAGGAGCCCATCTCAGGCCCCAACTTTCGAAGGGCTCCCAGGTGCCAAGGAGGAACAGAAAGGATACCTGGCCCTGTGCTGAAGGGCATCACCCTGGCCACACGTGCAGGGATTCCTTGCCCGTAGCAGGGCAGGTGCAAGGCCCAGAGCTAGAGATCTGGAAAGGGGAACTTGATGTGGAAGCAGGTGACCCAGGACTGAGTGCAGGCTCAGGTGAGGGACTCGGGCAAGTTCTTGGCCCTGGTGTGTAACACTGGGCTCATCAGAGTATCGGGAGATGCAGTGAGCAAAGGAGACAGCCTGTAGGAAGCAGCACAGTGCAGGACTCCCCAGTGCAGCTCCTGCTGGCTCTCATCCCGTGGGCTCTGGCAGGGGGCCTGGCCTCAAGGAGATAGGGACAGAACTGGGGCCCAACAGATTTGTTGGGAGGATTATAAGTGTCAGTACAAGTGAATTAGGTGACAATTGCCTGGCCCACACTCAGCATTCCATAAAGGTGAGTCTCCTTCCTGCTTGCTATCTTCCTGAAGGACCTTTCACAATCCATCCTCTGCTCAGTGCCTGCCTTCTTTCCCAACCAGCTGGCTCACTCAATTCTCATCAGTTCTGATTCCACTTTTCAGTCGTTTCTGGCTGGCTGTTCCTATTCTAGACCAGGAGCCTGCAGAAGACAGCCCACAGGCCAAACCCAGTTCAACACTCATCATCTGTGTATTGTGTCTGCTTCTTTAGCACCACGGGGACAGAGGTGGACCCAAGATATTTACTCCCTGATCTCTTCTGGGAAAAGCTCACTGGTCCCTGTTCTGTACAAACATTGTCCAATAAAAATATAATACAAACTACTAAAAAACTGCTAAAAAAGGAAAAAGCAACGGATCACATATTAATAGCATATTTCATATAACTCCATATACTCAAGTCTCATACTACATTAGTAAGTATAAAAATCTAGTGAGGCGTTAGAAATAATGTCCCTGTCTGACATGTGCATTCCAGCAGAGCAATAATGTCTCATGGAACATGCACGAAGGTTAAAGAGAACTTTAGTACTCACAAGACACACGACTTCTGGTTTTAAATTGAAATTGAAATGAAAATTAAAAGTCTAGTTCCTCAGTGGCACTAGTTAATGTTTCAAGAGATTTCCATGTGACCCTCCTCTTGCATACACTCAACCCTCCCTGTTCCCAGGGCTGCTGGGGCTCCATTTCCATGCTGGATGATCTTCACAGGGAGAGGGGATTCTTAGTGAGAAGTGGGCAGAGATACAGAGAGAAACAGGCCAGAAGGGGTGGTTGTTCTTCCAACCTGATTGGCTCTGGGCCTCTGTTGAGAAGTCAAAGATAGCGCTGAGGGAACTCTTCAAAGGGGCTTCCTATGCCTTCCATAAGTGCTCTGGGGGCAAGCAAAGGTGCTCTGGGGCCCAGGTAGCCAGATGCCACCCCTATCCCTACCCAGTCTCCTTCCCTGGCAGGATTGTCTTCATACCTCCAGATGGAGCCTGATAGACGGGGCAAAGGACAAAGCTTCTCCAAGCAGAAGTGGATAAGTGGAACCATGGAGGAAAGTGAGGGAGCAAGCAGAAGTCTCCGGTGACCACAGCTGATGGATGAGTTAAAGGGACTTGAGAGAGCCCCTTTGAGGACCCCTCAAAACCAGAGACAATCTGGGCATGTCTACAGGAGCACAGATGCAGAGAGGCAAAGTGGTCACTCAGGACTACCTGGCAGCAGCCCCTGGCAGAAGATCAGCAGCTGGGCCCACTGGGGAGGGAGAGAAGCCAAGCAAGAAGGCACACCAGCCAGAACAAAGCATTGTGCAGTCTGTGCTCTCAGGCCATGTGCATTTGTTAGGAGAAGCACAGGTTAGTCACGAGATGTCCTGCTAGCAATGGCCCTGGGATGTGTTCCAGGTAATAAGTGTTCTGGGCACATAGGTTTCTCCATATTATATCTCATCTAGGGAGCAAAATCTGAAGAGAGCTGGGAATGGTGCAAATCATTCTGCTAGAAATGAACACTCAATAGAATAAGAAAAGCCCCAAGTAAATGTCTGTGAACTTGCCTGTAGATAGGAGGGCAAAGTTGGCCAGTGGCTCCTCTCTCCTCCTGCTCTGCTCCCAGCTGAGCCCAGGCAGCTTCCCACAGAGCAGAATCCCACATCCCTACCTGCCTCAGCTCCTCTCCTGATCTCTCCCAGCTCCAGGGAGCATTGAGGGCAAACCTGAAGCCCCCTCACCTTCCTCCTCCCTGTCCTTCCAGGCGCCCTGTGGGTCAGCATAAGCCTTCTACTCTTTGCCTGCTCCCAGTGGCTGCTGCAGGTGCCCTTCTCAGGGACACATCCTTCCTGGGCTTCTCTCTACACAGTGCATGTGGACGAACTTGCAGTTCTGAACTTTATCATAGAATAGTGGTGCTTCAGGCAGAGCCAAAGTAGAGAGCATATGGTTCTGATGAAGCACACAGCAGCATCTAGCTGTGTGATCTTAGGTATCCTACACATTTGCTGGGTGCTTCAGTTTCCTCATCTACAAAATGAGGATAATAAAATACCAGCCACATAAAGCTACGGGGAAGATGGAGTCTATGCGTGTAATAGGTGAGTTCAACAATGGATAGCTACTATTGTCACAAAGACGAGCTCTAACATTGTATTTATAGTTATTCATTTATTTTAATATGACCTAGAGAAAGACAAAGTAACATCAAATCCATGACAGACCTTGTTGTTTAGGTTAAAACTGAGTTTTAAAAGAGCATATTTAAAGAAGAACTTAAGTAAGTCATAGTATAGGTGGAAGGCCAGCAGGGCATGCATTGTGACTACTGGGAAAGTCTGATCTAGCCTGCACCCAAGTGCTCATTGAGGAGGAAAGTCTCAACAGGAAGTACACTGCTGAGTCTTTGTCACCGTGCAGTCACTAGTCTGGGACCACCCTGGGCCCACTCACTGTCCTCTCTACCATGTTGTCTCACTCAGAGATTCATTAGAGGCCACCTTTGAATCAATACATGTAAAAGCAGCTTGTCACCAGACAAGATCACACATGGCACCCACATGAATTCCTATGTCATACAAAACAAAAAAATTCCATGGAGTAAAATCTACCAGTTTATGAAACAGGGTTAGGTGCTCTTCTCTGACTCTAGGGTAAGAGGTGCCTGGTGAAACTGGATTCCCTGGCTCTGTGTGACCTAACTTTTCCTAACTGTGTGACCTTGGATATATTGCTTAATCTCTCTGCACTTCCGCTTTCTGCAAAATGAGACAAGAGGTGGTTAACATGATGCTTAGAATGTGTGATTGGTAAAAGTGAGTTTCCTTTTTCCTTCCTCTAGGAGCAAGAACAAAACAATCTCAGCCAAAGAGATGGGGCAATCCACAGGCAGGAAACCCTTCATCTATCCTGGAATTCACCTATCATGCTCCAGCTACAAAACCTTCAGTGGCTCCTTGTTACCACTAAAAGTTTCCAGGCCTTAAGAATGTGGTTCCTTCCCACCAAGCCAGCTTTATTTCTCTGATCCCCAATAGCCAGCCCGGTCCATCTCATGCTCCCTGTTGGTGCCATGAACAAGATACACCCGTTCTGATTCCTGATCCCCATTCTGTCTCCAACATCAGTGTCGAGGCTAATCTCCCCAAACCTCAGACCTAATCAACCTTTCATCAAAAACCTCTGCTTGACCCATCCTGTCTACCAGAATAAAATCTAAACTCTGAACCCTGCCATCATGATCCCTCAGCATGCAGCCCTATTCTCTGTCTCATAGCAGAATCAAATAAACACACACACACACACACACACACACACACACAGAGTCTACACCCAAGCCAGTTGAGTGCACTCACCATTCCTCTAAGAGCCTGTGCTCCGTCACACCTGTGCACCTGTTGCTCTTTCTCCTTGCGCTCCCCTTTCCCTTTCTCTGCAGGACAGATTTCTTCAACTCTCTTGCACCTTGCTGAAATGGAGCATTTGTTTTGCCAACTCCTACCTCCCCTCATCTCTTGTAGCTCAATGTCTAACTAAATCTCAGATGTAAGACCTAAGTGCTAATGATTGGATGGACCCAAGAAAACTTTGAAAGGAGCACAGTTGACTGCAGGGCCTTTTCACTTTCTCAGTTTCTTTGGTGGATGCAATGACTGGTGGCTTCAGTAGCCACCTTGGAGTGTGTGGTGATTTGGGGGATGGAAACAATGCTCTACAGATGGAAAGACCAAAGGAAAAAAAGGAGCCTGGTATATTGCTGATATGGTGAACTCACATATACCAAGCCCGAATTGGTTCCCTTTGGTTCTTTCATAATAATAGAAAATAAACCCTATGTGTTTAAGCCACTATTGTTTTAGTTAGTTGTATACAGAAATGTAATCCTACCCAAGATAGGACCTTCTTTAGGGAACTGGGGAACTGGGGAACACTCAGCTTTTTACACTCAACCCAAGGACACTTCCTTTGTAAATCCTTCCAGATACATTCTCCCCACCTCCACCAGGCAGAATCCAGCACTCCTCCTGCTCTATACACCCCCAAATATCTATCATAGAACCTCTAAAACATCATCATTTCCTTGTCTATCTGCATCTTAAAGGGCTGGGATGCTCAAGGCAGGAGCTGTATGTTCAGCATCTAGCCCAAGACCCAGTAACACTAAGAACAGGTGAAGTTGTTTTGGGAATATTTTCCTGACAAAGGGCTTCATCTTCTTGGGCCTGAAGCCTGGCCTAGGGGCAGGGGTGTGACTTGGGAGAAGACAAGGCACTTGCAGGACAAGGGGGCTGTTCATGGGCATACTGCACTCTGGGAGCCCCAGGAAGGGTCAGGGTGCATGAATGAATATGCAACTCACTCTCCCTTCCTGCTTCTCTCTCTAGTACTCTGACTTCTGCCTACCATGGCTTACTTGTCACCATCTGTCCCTCTCCAGTCCCCTTCCCCTGCCACACCGGGCAGACGCTATGGCTTGAGGCAGGAGGTTCCTGAAGTGCAGGGAAAAACACCCAGCTGTCGCTCTCCTGAGACCTTCCCTCCCAGCAGGGCAGCCATATGCTGCCAAGGAGATAGCTGCTCCAAGGAGACCAGGGAGGGGGAGACACGGTGGCCTTGCAGATGCCCTGGCTGGGGCCTTCCCTCTAGCAATAACCTTGATTTAGAGAAAGGATGCCTTCCATAGTGATTCAAATCTCCACATGGCAGCTGCCTTCAGGCTTCATCACGTACATTGAGGATAAGAGATCTGGACAGAAAGTGCGAAAGAGTGGGGGCAACTACCAGAACCATGGCAGGAAAAGCAAAGTAGCGTGAAGAAGCTTTGTTGTATTGTTATCACTTGCTTCCCTGAGGAACTGCTTCCTTGAAGGACAGGGAACTGAATAACAGAGAAAGAAAGCTCAGGAAAACTTGGATTCTGCTCATTCAGATGTGCATTGCCACTGTCAGGTAGAAAAATCAGTGGAATTTATAGGGAGGAGGATTTCAGTGCAACCTGAGGAAGAGCTCCCTGTGTAGCAGAACTGGCCCACAAAGGAGTGGGCTGCTCTAGGAGGCTTCTTCATCTCATGTGTCAAGAGGCAGTGGAGATGCACAATCACATGCCACCATGGAAACCTCGGGTTTGGGAACTTGAGACCTGCTACTTTCCAGGTTTCTCGGGCATCTGTGCAGTCTGGATTAGGAATGCTGATTGTCCCTGACACCTTGGTAGCTTTCTGGGCTTGCTCTGCTTCATAGTGGGGCTCCCAGTTTGCAGAGTAGCCCCTACTAGTTTCTTGAGCTGGATGCCTTGTCTGCTGTAAAAGTCCTTCTCTTAATCTAGTTCACCTCCCTCCTCTCTCTGCCCACTTTTTGGATCTCAGTGTCTGTGACAGGTGCCACAAAAGCTTCTATGAGTCACATGTGGAGGGGAAGAGAAGCTGACCTGCTAGAGAGCCTATTTGAGTAAGGGGAGGATGCTGCACTGTGGAAGGAGGTGCAGGGTCATGTGTTCCCCACGAAGACTCATTCATTCATTCATTCATTCATTCACAGCATACATGTTGAGTACCTGTTTTGTGCTAGGCCCACTTCTACAAATAAAGCAAACCATATAGGCCCTTTAGGTACAGAACATGCCGAATCACCCCGCTGCAGACAGGCAGGTCTGCCCATGCCCTACCAAGGTCCTGAGTCGCACAGAACACACCGAATCAGCCCGCTGCAGACAGGCAGGTCTGACCATGCCCTACCGAGGTCCCCAGTCACACGGAATACGCCGAATCAGCCCACTGCACACAGGAAGGTCTGTGCACACCCTACCGAGGTCCTGAGTCACGTGGAAGACACCGAATCAGCCCGCTGCAGACAGGCAGCCACCTGGTTCCACACCACAAAGATGAAGAGGACACCAGACCACCAGACCAAGGTACTGAGTCCTGCTGTTCCCAGCCCAGAGGTAGGGGCTTCTGTGCCATCGTCCCACTGCTCCTGGTCCAGAGGAAGGGACTTCCTGATCACCATCCCTCCTGCTGCTCCCAGCCCAGAGGAAAGGACTTTTGGGCTACCTTCTGTCCCGCTGCTCCTGGCCCAGAGGAAGGGGCTTCCAGGCCACCATCCCTCCCACTGCTCCCAGCCCACAGGAAAGGGCTTTTGGGTCACCATCCCTACAGCTGCTCCCGGCCCCTGTCCCACCTCTCCCAGCTCAGAGGAGGTAATCCGTGCAGGTGCTAACAGCCCCCCACCCCAGTCGAAATGAGAAAACACGTAAATAAGTCTCAAAGCCAGACTTCTAGATCACCTACAGCAACCACAAAGGGAAATGAGATGGACCATTCTGATACTCAACCACCTGGACCCACTGAACTGGCAACAAAAGGGGATCTGGAAAAAATGAAATCAGAAATAATTTCTCAGATAACAGGAGAAATTGTGCCCCTAGTGCAAGACATGATTAATAAATCTAGAGAGGAGCTCAGGAACATGATGGAATCCCAACATAAGAAACAAATGGAATCCATAAAACAGATGCAAATAGATTTCCAGGAGATTAAAAACTCCATTGAAAGTCTACACAGCAGAATGAGCCAATGTGAGGACAGAATTTCAGATATAGAAGATAAGATTGCAATTAGTGACCAGGAAAAGAAAAATTGCTTCAAAATTATAAAGGAACATGAGAAATCAATTCAGCAGCTGCTAGATGATGCAAAGAAGAATAACATAAGACTGATTGGGCTCAATGAAGAAAGAGGAGAGAGTGCAGATGACATAAAAAAATCTCTTCACAGAAATAATGGCAGAAAACTTCCCAAGCAGGGGAAAAGAGTTTGACATACAGATAAGTGAGGCATATAGGACTCCAAATAGCCTTGATCAAAAAAAAATCTATACATAGGCATATAATTGTTAAGATTCCAGAAACCCAACAGAAGAACAAAGTTCTCCAAGCAGTCAGAGAAAAGAAACAAATCACATACAAAGGAAAGCCCATCAGAATCACAGCAGACTTCTCAACACAAACCATCAAGGCAAGAAGAGCTTGGAGTGACATATTCCAAGCCCTAAAAGAAAACAGCCTCCAACCCAGATTGATGGACCCTGCAAAAGTATCTTTCAAAATGGATGGAGAAATAAGATACTTTCATGACAAAGAGCACCTTAGGAACTTCGTGAATACCAAACCAGCACTCCAAAGAATTTTACACAATATCCTAGGAACAGATATTGAGGATCACAACCCCAGGAAGCAAAGCAGAATGAATCCATCTGGCATGACAAGAAATTAAATATAAAGGGGAAGAACCCAACAAAAAGAAAAAGTCATGGCAATGACAAATCAATACGTTTCAGTTACAACCATCAACGTTAATGGTCTCAATTCACCAATCAAAAGAAATAGACTGGCAGAATGGGTCAAGAAGCAAAATCTAACAATATGCTGCATACAAGAAACACTTAATTCAAAAGGAAACTCATAGACTGAAAGTTAGAGGGTGGAAAACAATACTGCATGTGACAGGAACCCAAAAAAAAGCAGGAGTAGCTATCCTCTTGGCAGATCAAGTAGATTTCAAACCAACACTGATTAAGAGAGACGAAGAAGGACACTACATCCTTGTAAAGGGAACAATCCAAGAGTAAGAGATGACAATCATAAATATCTATGCACCAAACACTAGTGCATCCAACTATATAAAACAAATACTAACGGACATGAAAAGTCATATATGCACTAATACAATTGTAGTGGGGGACCTCAACACCCCACTGTCACAAATAGATAGATCAACTAGACTAAAAATAAGTAATGAAATACAAGAACTCAATCGAACTCTTGAACAAATGAACTTAACAGATGTTTACAGAGTCTTTCACCCCACAAAATCAGAATACACATTCTTCTCAGCTGCACATGGGTCATTCCCCAAAATAGACCACATACTCACACATAGAACATGTTTAAGTAAGTGCAAAGGAATTGAAGTTATCCCCTGCATATTATCAGACCATAGTGTGATGAAATTGGAGATCCATACCAAAAGAAACTCAAAAAATTTCATAAGCATGTGGAAATTGAACAACACACTACTGAATAACCAATAGGTCACAGAGGAAATTAAAGAAGAAATCAGACAGTTTCTTCAATTAAATGACAATGACAATACAACATATCGGAATCTATGGGACACAATGAAAGCAGTCTTACGAGGGAAATTCATAGCAGTGAATACGTATATTAGAAAAACAGAACGAGCCCAATTAAACAACCTGATGCTGAACTTCAAGCTTCTAGAGAAAGAAGAGCAGGACAACCCCAAAGCTCATAAAGGGAGGAAATTATAAAGATCTGAGGAGAAATCAATGCAATGGAGACTAAGAGAACGATACAAAAAATCAATGAAGCCAAGAGTTGGTTCTTCGAAAGAATCAACAAAATTGACAAACCTTTAGCCAACTTTGTCAGAAAAAGGAAAGAAAAGGCCCAAATCCATGCAATTAGGAATGAAAAGGGTGAAATTACAACAGACCCAGCAGAAATCCAGAGGATCATCAATACCTATTTCCAGAAGCTATACGCCAATAAGATGGACAACACAGAAGAAATGGACAGATTCCTAGATACATATGAATTACCAAAGTTGAATGAAGAAGACCTAAAAATTCTGAACAACCCAATATCAACGAATGAAATTGAAAACATAATTAAAAACGTATCAATTAAGAAAAGCCCAGGCCCTGATGGCTTCACTGCTGAATTCTACAAGACATTTAGAGAGGAACTGCTGCCACTACTGTTTAAACTCTTCAATGAAATTGAAAGGGAAGCAATATTCCCAAATTCATTCCTGGAAGCAAGCATCACCTTGATCTCCAAAGCAGAGAAAGACCCAACTGAAAAAGAGAACTATAGGCCAATCTCACTAATGAACATACATGCAAAAATCCTTAATAAGATAATGGCAAACAGAATGCAGAAGATCATCAAGAAGATCATACACCCTGATCAAGTGGGATTCATCCCAGGGATGCAGGGATGGTTCAATATACGAAAATCAATCAATGTAATACACTGTATCAATAGAGCCAAGGACAAAAACCATATGATTATCTCCATAGATGCAGAAAAAGCATTTGACAAAATCCAACATGCATTTATGATAAAAACCCTACAAAAAATTGGAATAGATGGTTTCTACCTCAAACTGATAGAAGCCATCTATGAAAAACAAACAGCCAATATCATACTAAATGGTCAAAAATTGAAATCCTTCCCACTAAAATCAGGAACAAGACAAGGATGTCCACTATCACCACTCTTGTTCAATATAGTTCTGGAAACATTAGCCATGGCAATTAGACAAGAGAAAGAAATAAAATGAATAAAATAAATAGGTAATGAAGAAGTCAAATTGTCATTATTTGCAGGTGACATGATACTCTATATAGAAGATGGCAAGAACTCCATCAAAAGTCTTCTAGACTTAATAACCAAATTCAGTCAAGTAGCTGGTTACATGGTCAACACACAAAAGTCAATAGCTTTCCTCTACACTAATGACAGACTCACTGAGAGAGAAATAGGGCAAATAATTCCTTTCACAATAGCATACAAAAAACTGAAATACCTAGGAATCATCCTAACGAAAGAAATCAAAGACCTCTTCTCTGAAAACTACGGCACTCTGAAAAGAGAGATTGAAGATGATATCAGAAAATGGACAGACATCCCCTGCTCCTGGGTAGGAAGGATTAATATAGTGAAAATGGTCATACTTCCAAAACTGCTATATAGATTTAATGCAATTCCAATTGAGATCCCAGCAGAATACTTCATAGACCTCAAGAAAACAATCCAAAAATTCATTTGGAACAAGAAGAGACCCAGAATAGCAAAAGCAATTCTAGGTAACAGAGACATGGCAGGGGGTATCACAATCCCCAACCTGAAACTATACTACAAAGCTGCTGTGATAAAAACAGCATGGTACTGGCAAAGAAACAGACCTGAGGACCAGTGGAACAGATTAGAAGATGCAGAAACAACGCCAGACACACTCAGCCATCTCATCTTTGATAAAGGAGCCAAACACCCTCACTGGAGGAAAGATAGCCTCTTTAATAAATGGTGCTGGAAAAACTGGGCTTCAACTTGCCAAAGATTAAAACTAGACCTGTATCTCTCACCATGCACTAAACTAAAATCAAAATGGATTAAAGATCTAAATAGTAAAATAGAAACTCTGAACCAGTTGGAACAGAGATTAGGTAGAACCCTTGAAGACATCGGTGTAGGAAAAGATTTTATAAACAAAACCTCAATTGCCTGTGAACTAGCACAAACAATCAACAAATGGGATCTCTTCTTATTAAAAGTCTTCTGCACAGCAAGAGAAACCACCAGCAGTGTGAAGAGACAACCCACAATGTGGGAAAAAATCTTCACCTGCTCTTCCTCAGACAAAGGTCTACTAGCTCGAATCTATAAAGAACTTAAAAAGATCAGACCTCTCAAATTTAAAGACCCAATCCGAAAATGGGCATCTGAAATGAACATACATTTCTCACACAAAGAAGTAGAAATAGCAAATAAATACATGAAAAAATGTTCAACATCACTGGTCATTCGAGAGATGCAAATGAAAACAACGCTGAGATTCCACCTCACTCCAGAAAGAATGGCTGCTATCAGGAAATCAACCAATCAGAAATGCTGGCAGGGCTGTGGGGAAAGAGGAACCTTGCTCCACTGCTGGTGGGAGTGTAGACTGGTGCAAGCACTGTGGAAATCAGTATGGAGATACCTCAAAGAACTAGGACTGGAAGTCCCATTTGACCCTGCTAGTCCACCCCTGGGGATCTTCCTCAAAGAAGTAAAAGAATCATACCACAGTGATATATGTGTGCCCATGTTCATAGCAGCACAGTTTGTGATAGCTAAAACTTGGAAACAGCCCAAATGCCCATCAACTGGAGACTGGATAAAGAAAATGTGGTTTTTTATAAAATGGAGTACTACTCAGCCATAAAAAATGAGAAATTAGAGATATTTATAGCTAAGTGGATGCACACTGAGGCGATACTCTTAAGTGAAATAAATAGGACACATGTGTAAATACTGAATAGTTTTTCTGATGTGAGAAACTGAAAGTGTAAAGAAGGACTAAATGTATAATAGGTATTGTGAAATAGGAAGAAAAGGGACAAAGGGGAAGGAAGTGGGAGGGCTAGGGGAAAGGATAGAAGGGAATGGGATTAATATGAGAAAATGGAAAAATAGGAACAAAATCTTTGTAAATAGGGAGGACTGGAGGGGTTGAAGGGAGGGCTGGGCAAGGGTGAAAAATAAGAACCAAGAGAGACTATGTAAAGGTGCAAATTTCCAATGATGAATGTCATTGTATTGTATACCTAAAATATACCAATGATTAGAATGAATAATCAACAATGTAAAATAGGAAGAAAAGGTCCAAAGGGGTAGGGGTAGTGGGAGGGGCAGGCGAAAGGAAAGAAGGGAAAGGAAAAATGCTGAGAAATGGAAAAAATGGAAATAAAGTCTTTGTAAATAGGGAAGGGTGGAGGGGGTGAAGGGAGGGCTAGGAATGGGGAAAAAATAAGAACCAAGATGCATTATGTAAAGGTACAATTCCCAATGAGAAATGTCATTGTGTTGTATACCTACAATGTACCAATAAAAGAATTTAATACAAAAAATATATAGGCCCTTTAAACAAGAAATAACAGCATAGAAAATGTGTAAAATGTAGAAAATGCAAAGAGGAAAATAAAAATCACAAGCAATCCTACCATTCAGAAAGTATTCATAAACATTTTGGTGTTTACCATTTGTTTGTTTATTTGTTTATTTTTGCAGTACTGGGTATGAAACCCAGGGCCTTCACAATTAGCTACATCCCCATTCCTTTTTCATTTTAAAATTTTTGATACAGGGCCTCAGTAAGTTGCTGTGTTGCCCAGGCTGGGCTTGAACTTTCGATCCTCTTGCCTTGGCTTCCCAGAGTGCTGGGATTACAAACAGGTGGGACGTGTCCAGCTTGACCTTTAAATATTATAATATACCCTTAAATTTAGATCATTCAATGTTTATCTTCTCCTCTAATTTACTGTGAAATATCTTTTCATTTGGTAAACAATATTTTATGTTGCCTTTTTTATTTGCAACATAGTATATCTCTGCTTGCATATACTATAATGTATGTCTCGCTTACATGTACCATAATTTATAAAATCAATTCCTACTTATTGTACATGTGGATTGTTTCTAGCCTTTCACTATTGTAAATAATGCTATAAAGTGTGCCCATGTAGGTAATCCTTATCTTTATCAGTGATTATTTTATTAGTGTAAATCACTAAAAGGGAAACTTATAGGTGAAAATGAACAATTTTTTCTACGTTGCCAAAGTGTCCTCTAGATAGTAGGTGTAACTTGGGAACTTACTAAAAGCTGTTTAAGGTGCCCGAGTCCTTACGCCCTCCGTAATACCAGTTTTTCTATGAGTGTCCTTTTTCTTTGCCAGTATGCTACATTGCATTTATTTGTTTCATCTCCTAACTTTCCTCTGATGGGTGAGTTTTTTAATCTTTCTTTTGTCTTTTCGTGGCTATGATATTTTTGAAGCAAAGTAGCCCAGTATTTCATACACTACCTCTCAATTTGGGTTTATCTGATGTTTTCTTATGATTATACTGGAGTTATGAGTTTGGCAGGGAAATGCCATTGTCTTCATGTTTCTGGGGTCCCTTAATATCAAAACGACTTGGATCTACGATATTAACCTTACTCATTTGGTTAACATAGAATCTGCCGGGCTTGTCAGCCTGTGAAGCTGCTATTTTTCCCTCTCCATACTCTATTCTTTGGAAGTGAACCATTAAATCCAACCTATGCTCAAGAGCAGGAGAACTGGGCTCCATGTGCTGGAAGGGGAGTAGTATATACATTATTTGGAATTCTGTAAAGATTTACACCTTCTTCCTTATTTATTTATAAGTAATAAATAATCATGGATTCTTTGAGTTATAATTCCATCTTATTATTTATTTTGTTGCTCAAATTGTCCCAGCTTTGGCAACTGAAAGTTCTTTCTGGTCGGCCTCCATGTCCTTTAGACATCTCACCATCTTTTTTATCTTGTTATGTGTGCTTTTGTTTTTAAACATCTCTTTATTTTCTAGAACTAAAAGATGTTTAAGGCTTATGTTGTAGTTTCCCTGCCCAGGCCTGAAATCAGCCATTTCTCTAAGGAGTTCTTGTCCCTCTGTTTGGAAAATGATATTTGGAAAATAGGAACTGGGTGATAGACATGCTCATTTCTGCTGGAGTGTTAGTGGTTCCAGGCCCTCTTCGGGAGAGATCTGGGAAATATATGTGTGTGTTAACCTGTGTAGAATCTCATTTATCCTTATTTCTGCATATATCTATCTGTACAAATACCTTTGTCTCTAATCCAGCACCACAGGGTTCATCGAGCCTTCCTGGGAGAAAAAATGTTAATTCCCTCGGAACAGTGTCTGCAGCCTCCATTCCCCGCCCATCCTTCTCCATGAGCGAAAATCTAATCTGGTAGAGCACTGGCCAACTCTTCTTGCTCCCACTGTCATCTGGGCCACCGAGCAGCCCCAGACAGCACCAGCCCTGTTCATTAAGATCTGGAAAAGTTATCCGAGAGCTGTCTGAGGACAAAGCACAACGCAGCCTGGGAGCAAATCCTCGCCGTGTCAGTGAGTTTGCCCTAAGGCAAAATCTTTTTCTGTAAATTAGAGGTTAAATGAGATGATATCTAGACTTGGTGTTCTATGACAACAAGATAGCACAAATTCGGTGTTAGCTCCATATGTGGGCAGGTGGAAGAGGCACAGCTGGTGACCCAAGTTCAAATCCCTGCTCTGTGACTGTCTCCGGCAAAGGATTTACCCTCGCTAGGCCTGAGCATTTCTTACTGTCTTCTTGGTAGTTTTCTGCATTTTCTCAGTTTTCTACAACAAACATCTTACTTTATAATTAATAAAATTAATAAAGAAAATTCAAAAAAGAAAGGACACGCACCATACTCAGGACAATTGGCGTGATTCAGATGTGAATTAATTAACATTAATAAGCACCCATAGGCTTCCTGAGGACCAGTGTGCTCAGGTGGATAAAATCACGCAGGCTTCGAGTTCTCAGCATCAGGCAGGTGCTCCACAGGCCCTAGTTTCTGTCTTCTTTCTTTTGTCTCTCCTGCTGATCTTCCCAGAAGCTCTGCCATGAACTGATGAGAAAAGCTTTCCTCTCCTTTTTCTTTCCTAGTGTGAGCAGAAATGGCTATGGCCGAAAAGTCACTGTCAAATGTGGTTCTGTCCTTATCATTCAGAGTCCTCCTACCTAGGGTCTCAAGGTGAAGGCCTCTTTGTAGAAACATCTACCTGGAGTGTCCACACAAGGCCCACACTGGGGTGGACACATCTCCCAGACCAGCCGAGGAGCTGAGGCTCTGGGGCCCGGCTACCACCTCTTCCCCGAGACCTCATTATGGTGCTGAAATCTCAGGTCGCACAGCTCGGACCCTCGTGGCCAGCAGAGCCAAGGTCTGGGCTGAGATTGCAGGGCTCCACCTTGGCAGGCCTATCTCTGCCCAAGACATTTCCACTGGGAAACTCTTCCCTTCCCTTCTTCCGAGGGATGACAGAAGATTTTTAATTGATACGTTTCTTCTCATTTAAAAAGATGAAAGAGAAATTTCAGTAGGTGGAGGGGGAAATGTTTTGTGCTTCTGGAACCAAGAACTGAGAGATGTTTAATCATGGAAGCCAAAGACACAAGTCTGGGGATTATTGAGGGCTTGTTATGAACACAAATCTAGAAATATTTGAATTGGTTAAAAAAAATTAGCGTATTTGTCAGAGAGCTCATTTTTCACATGGGCTACATTCCTTCCTAGTGGATTTACAGCTGAGCTCCCCTCTTCGGCCACACACTTTTGAAAAGAATGAAAGTACTTTCCTCTTGTGACACTCTTTGGGCTGAGTTATACCTTTTTTGATGTTGGTGTGAGGAACTTCCTCTTTCTCTATTTCCACAGACAGATAGGTCTTAGCATCTTTTACCTGGGGTACTGCTTTGGCCTTCCAGCTGGTCTCCTCCCCCTTTTTTCTGGAGGACTTCTCAGAGCCTTTAATATCCCATTGATCTTCTAAGAGGAAAATCATAACAATATGCATATTTCCCAAACTTACTTAGGAGACATCTACTAACAATGTGCCAGGCCACTAGCATTCTGGGAAAACAGTTTTGAAAACTCTGGCCTATAGGATACAATCTCAACTCCTCAGTAGGCACATATAGTATCTGCCTCCCTATCCAGAATCATTTTTTGCCTCTCTCCTATCTTTCTCCTGACACACATGAACGCTCTGCAGGTTCCTAAATGTGCTATATTATTTTAAGTTTCAGGGCCTTTGCATAAACTATTCCATCAATCTAGAATGCTGTTCCCTATTATCCTCTGAAATCCACACTGCCACCTCTCTGACAAAAACACACTAGCCTCCATTTTCCCCTGCCACCTAGCCCATGCCTCATTAGCATTTCCCTGGACTATAATTGTGTTTGTGGCCTATGAGTTCTTTGTCTTGGCTGTTTCTCTCTTAGGGTTTAATTCTTCAGCCTCCCATAAATTCCATGAAACACCTCATTTTTCCTTAATACATTTTTTAAACTTAGCAAGAATTAGTTTCTGTTGCTTGTAATAAATCTAAAATCCTAACTTCCACATCTAGGAAGAAGAACTTTAAAATATCTTCAGTCTAAGAAATGTATGTTGAAAATGACAAGAACCATTCCAGTCTATTTTGAAAGGGGGATTCATGCTCAGAGGGAAAGATCGGCCTGATCTGAGTGGCTGGGGGTGGGGCAAGGTTGCGAGTGTTAACGCAAAAAGTGGGTCCCCACATTCCTTCACAGCAGCCAGCGCCAGCTCCACTGGCAAACAGCCGCTCCTTGAGGGCAGAGACAAAGCATTGGAGCTTTTTGACATGCCAAGTTCAGAGTGCACCCTCAGAAGCTACAGCACAAAACTTCCCAAAGGAGGGCTTGACCTCCCAAAGCAAATAAAGGACATAATCAAGGAATGCTAAGTGGGCCCAGGCCCTTCTCGAGATGACTTGGCCCCTCCTTTCAGAGAGGAGTGGGTCTGTTTACCCTTCCCTTGAATCTGGCTGGTCTCAAGGTTTCCTTTAGGTTAAAGCATGTAGGAGAAGCAGTGCTGTGCCACTTCTGACTTGACCCTTGGGCCTGGCAGCTTTGCTCTTACACCTGCTATTGGGAGTCCACAGTGCCTTGGAGAAATCAGGTCTGTCCAACAGGAGGATGAGAGGTAACATGGAGGACACCCTGGGTATGTGAGGGATTCATTGGTGGTCACTGGCTGCATGTAGCTGGGGGAGTGAGCCCAGTGAAGAGCAGCAGAGAGCCATCTAGCCAGCACCGGGAAGAATAATACATCACTGCTTTAAGCTACTACATTTGTGAGCAGTTTGCTACCCAGTGCTAGATCGTAAAACAGAGGGAAAGGCTCAGAGCCCACCAGGGGTCAATTGGGTCGAGCTCTTGGTGAAGGGAGACTTGGTGGAGGGAAGGTGTCCCCCTCACTAAATCTGCACAGTACTCTGGGTATCAGGAATGCAAGTGACAAGATGACTCCCATACAGAGCAATAGATGGCAGGCACAGAGAGGAGAAGGTGGGCTGGAGCTAAGCTGTACCCTTCCATAAGGTTCCAGGTCTGGCTTGCCCTGAGACAAAGGAAGGAATTAGTTCCCTGCCTCCCCTCCTCTCTTTCATCTACATTATCTGGCCCTGAACCATGACTGTTCAGAACAGACCATAGTTAATGCTATCTGCACACTCTGGGAGCTACAATTACTAAGTGGAGTCAAGTAAAGTCACAGAGAACTTAAAAGCAGGTATGATGAACGTGGGTCAGAAGAGAGGATGCACAGCAAAGCCTCCTGGGGCGGGAGGAAGGTAGAATGCCAGGCTTTCAGCAGCAGCACCTTGCACAGTCTCCCAGGGAGGGAGGGCCTCAGCAGGGAGAAGGGGGTGAAAGACTTCTAAGGCAGAGGCAGCCAAGAGAGACCTGCCAGAGGGTGCCAGCCCACGCCCCCGGGCCATTCTGTCCCTTCTGCAGTCACAGTCTCCCTTCTGGCCTCTTCAAGCTCTCCCTTTCTTCCCCTTTTGAGGTCCCTCAAGGTGATGGCGATAGAGTTTCTTATTCCTCTACACTGTCCAGTGCCCAACCCTGGTTGGATTAATCTGGAACACTAATGATTTTAGAAGAGCTACTAAGACCTGAGAATGCCCGCAGGTAGTGGTTCTAGGGATTTTAAGGACTCCTGCAAGAAATTAGTGATGCTCTTAGCATTGATCAGTTGATAAAACACATGTGCAAAAATAGATTTCAGTTCTTTCTGCAATAATGCCCTTTGGGCCTAGGCGCAAGTAGAAAACCACCAGAAACCACTGACAAAAGGGAATAACTAGACAATCACACAGACCTAAGCTTCCAGAAGGGTCTTCATTGTTTCAACCCCCAAAAGACAGAGGATTGCAGGCTCTGGACGGGGCAACAGAGACAAGGAAGATCCCCAAGGTCCTGAGGTCCCTCTGGGACATCACCCTCCAACTTCTCTGGGAGAGAGGTGATATTTGTAAATGCAAACCTCATGGCTGGGCTGGGCATGCCTTAAAATGGGCCAAACTCTATCCAGTGCCAAATCGCCATCACCTCTCTGCCTGCTTAAAGAGTGTCTACAGCAGTTTGAAAATGCAGTAGGCTAGAAACTATTAATGAACTAACTTTTGGATTCTGCTACTAACTAGCTGTGAGTTTTTGCAAGATTTTCTGCCTCTGTAAGCTTCAATTAAAAGGTGATGGAGGGTGGGGACAAGAGAAGAATTTTAAACTTGCCCTCCAAAACCACTGTCAAAGGGCCAATGGCCTGAGCCAATCAATGGTTCCAGGAGGCTCAGTATTTCTGAGCCTTGGGCTCCTTATCTGTAAGACAGAAATGAGATGTAACAACCAAAGGAGAAGCAAGTTGTGAAAATGACTGCCACACAGCAAGTACCAATTATCACTTACTTCCTCCCTCCCGTCCTGCCAGAGCTGGAGGGCTCTTTCTCCAAGTCCCATCCCCGTCTTCTTACTGAGTCTCTAATTTAACCCTTCAGAATGAAACGTCCCCTCCCTGTAACATTGAAAGAACAGCACCACAAGGAGTGTCATGACTTCCCACACACTTGGGCATCCTGGGAGGCAGGTGGCAGGGTGCCTACTCCTGTCCCTGGCAAGGCTGGGTCTCTCTTTGGCCCTCGCACAGAAAAGAACTGGCCCATGGCAGAACAATGGGACTGGACTGGTGAGGCCACCTCCCTGCAGGCCAGGCCAGAGCCAGGGCAGCGCAGACAGTAACAGCCACCCATTTTGCAACAAACAGGAAACCAGTTCACCAGCCTCAAAAATAGAACAGACAAAACCCCTGAAATAGGAGGCTCTGACAGTAGGGTGGCTCAGGTTTCACACAGTGCTTCTGGGAGGGCTGCAGATCATGTGCTGTTGTTTTTGTAAATTTCATACGAGAAAACACCTGGCACCTCCTTTATGAAGGTGACTGTCGTCTGGTGCCAGACCAGGAGGCGGGTGGCCAATCAGGCTTCCTGTCTTGCCTCAACCCCACCTTCCCAGTCTCCAATCCAGCCACCAATGGTCCCAACCACAAGAGCCACAGAAGCCCTGACCCCAGTGTTGTCCCAACTCTAAACAGGGCTGGTCCTTGTCTGTCTGCAGCATGAGTCTCCCACACTCAGCACTGCATTTCCTGGGGACCTTCTCCTTGTTCAATGCTGTTCACTCCCAAACTACTTCCACAGGTACCGGAGACCCACCGGGTCACAGCATCCAAGGCCATTTTGGCAACAGGCCCCAGAACACCCTCCACAGGACCCCTGAAAAAGGCATGGAGCTGGGCTCATGCTGTTCCCTCTGCCGAGAACACTGTTCCCTAACACATGCTGCGGGGACACGATTACTGCAGCAATGTTGTCAAGGACAGTATCACACAGAGTTCCCCAGCAGAGGGGAAATGGGGAAAATGCATCAGGTCTTAGCCCTCAGGACAATGGCACATCCAGGGCCTTTTTTTTTTATATTAATTTATTGGTACATTTTAGGTATACAATATAATGACATTCATCATTGGAAATTTGCACCTTTACATAGTCTCTCTTGGTTCTTATTTTTCACCCTTGCCCAGCCCTCCCTTCAACCCCTCCAGTCCTCCCTATTTACAAAGGTTTTGTTTCTATTTTTCCATTTTCTCATATTAATCCCATTCCCTTCTATCTTTTCCCCCACCCCTCCCACTTCTCCTTCCCCTCTGCCCCTTTTCTTCCTATTTCACATTATCTACTATACCTTTTAGTCCTTATTTACACTTTCAGTTTCTCACACTAGAGAAACTATTCAGTATTTACAGATGTGTCCTGTTTATTTCACTTAAGAGTATCGCCTCAATGTGCATCCATTTAGCAATAAATGTCTCTAATTTCTCATTTCTTATGGCTGAGTAGTACTCCATTTTAATTTTTTTTAAAAACCCCACATTTTCTTTATCCAGTCTCCAGTTGACGGGCATTTGGGCTGCTTCCAAGTTTTAGCTATTACAAACTGTGCTGCTATGAACATGGCTACACATATATCACTGTGGTATGATTCTTTTAATTCTTTGGGGAAGATCCCCAGCAGGGGAATAGCTGGGTCAAATGGGACTTCCAGTCCTAGTTCTTTGAGGTATCTCCATACTGATTTCCACAGTGCTTGCACCACTCTACACTCCCACCAGCAGTGGAGCAGGGTTCCTCTTTCCCCACAGCCCTGCCAGCATTTGTTATTGGTTGATTTCATGATAGCAGCCATTCTTTCTGGAGTGAGGTGGAATCTCAGCGTTGTTTTCGTTTGCATCTCTCAAATGACCAGTGATGTTGAGCATTTTTTCATATGTTTATTTGCTATTTCTACTTCTTTGTGTGAGAAATGTCTGTTCATTTCAGATGCCCATTTTCGGATTGGGTCTTTAAATTTGGGGAGTCTGATTTTTTTAAAGTTCTTTATAGATTTGAGATAGTAGACCTTTCTCTGAGGAACAGCAGGTGAAGATTTTTTCCCCACATTTGGGTTGTCTCTTCACACTGTTGGTGGTTTCACTTGCTGTGCAGAAGCTTTTTAGTAAGAAGAGATCCCACTTGTTGATTGTGCTAGTTCACGGGCAACTGAAGTTTTGTTCATAAAATCTTTTCCTACACTGATGTCTTCAAGAGTTCTACCTAACCTGTGTTCCAAGCAGTTCATCGTTTCTGTATTAATATTTAGATCTTTAGTCCATTTTGATTTTAGTTCAGTGTATGGTGAGAGATATAGGTCTAGTTTTAATCTTTGGCAAGTTGAAACCCAATTTTTCCAGCACCATTTATTAAAGAGGCTATCTTTCCTCCAGTGAGGGTGTTTGGCTCCTTTATCGAAGATGAGATGGCTGAGTGTGTCTGGAGTTGTTTCAGCATCTTCTAATCTGTTCCACTGGTCCTCGGGTCTGTTTCTTTGCCAGTACCATGCTGTTTTTATCACAGTAGCTTTGTAGTATAGTTTCAGTTGGGGATTGTGATACCCCCTGCCATGTCTCTGTTACCTAGAATTGCTTTTGCTATTCTGGGTCTCTTCTTGTTCCAAATGAATTTTTGGATTGTTTTCTTGAGGTCTATGAAGTATGCTGCTGGGATCTCAATTGGGATTGCATTGAATCTATATAGCAGTTTTGGAAGTATGGCCATTTTCACTATATTAATCCTTCCTACCCAGGAGCAGGGGATGTCTGTCCATTTTCTGATATCATCTTCAATCACTCTTTTCAGAGTGCTATACTTTCCAGAGAAGATGTCTTTGATATCTTTTGTTAGGTTGATTCCTAGGTATTTCAGTTGTTTGGATGCTATTGTGAAAGGAATTGTTTGCCCTATTTCTCTCTCAGTGAGTCTGTTGTTCGTGTAGAGGAAAGCTATTGATTTTTGTGTGTTGACCTTGTATCCAGCTACTCTACTGAATTTGGTTCTTAAGTCTAGAAGACTTTTGGTGGCATTCTTGGGGTCTTCTATATAGGGTATCATGTCACCTGCAAATAATGACAATTGGACTTCTTCATTTCCTATCTTTTTTCTTTTTATTTTTTCTCTTGTCTAATTGCTGTGGCTAATGTTTCCAAAACTATATTGAACAAGAGTGGTGATAGTGGACATCCTTGTCTTGTTCCTGATTTTAGTGGGAAGGATTTCAGTTTTTGACCATTCAGTATGATATTGGCTGTTGGTTTTTCATAGATGGCTTTTATCAGATTGAGGTAGAGACCATCTATTCCAATTTTTTGTAGGGATTTTATCATAAATGCATGTTGGATTTTGTCAAATGCTTTTTCTGCATCTATGGAGATAATCATATGGCTTTTGTCCTTGGCTCTATTGATATAGTGTATTACATTGATTGATTTTCGTATATTGAACCATCCCTGCATCCCTGGGATGAATCCCACTTGGTTAGGGTGTATGATCTTCTTGATGATATTCTGCATTCTATTTACCAGAATCCTATTAAGGAATTTTGCATCTATGTTCATGAGTGAGATTGGTCTATAGTTCTCTTTTTCGGTTGGGTCTTTCTCTGCTTTGGGGATCAAGGTGATGCTTGCTTCCAGGAATGAATTTGGGAGTATTGCCTCCCTTTCAATTTCATTGAAGAGTTTAAACAGTAGTGGCAGTAGTTCCTCTGTAAATGTCTTGTAGAATTCAGCAGTGAAGCCATCAGGACCTGGGCTTTTCTTAGTTTGTAAGTTTTTAATTACGTTTTTAATTTCATTGATTGATATTGGGTCTTTAGAATGTTTAGGTTGTCTTTGTTCAACTTTGGTAATTGATACGTATCTAGGAATCTGTCCATTTCTTCTGTGTTGTCCATCTTATTGGCTGGTGTGTAGGTTCTGGAAGTAGGTATTGATGATCCTCTGGATTTCTGCTGGGTCTGTTGTATTTTCACCCTTTTCATTCCTAATTGCATAGATTTGGGCCTTTTCTTTCCTTTTTCTGATAAGGTTGGCTAAGGTTGGTTTATCAATTTTGTTTATTCTTTAGAAGAACCAACTCTTGGCTTCACTGATTGTTTTGTATCATTCTCTTAGTCCCCATTGAATTGATTTCTGCTCTGATCTTTATGATTTCCTCCCTTGTATCAGCTTTGGGTTTGTCCTGCTCTTCTTTTTCTAGAAGCTTGAGGTTCAGCATCAGGTTGTTTAATTGGGCTCACTCTGTTTTCCTAATATGTATATTTGCTGCTATCAATGTCCCTCGTAAGACTGCTTTCATTGTGTCCCATAGATTCCAATATGTTGTATTGTCATTGTCATTTAATTGAAGGAACTGCCTGATTTCTTCTTTAATTTCCTCTGTGACCCATTATTTATTCAGAAGTGTGTTGTTCAATTTCCATGTGTTTATGAAATTTTTGCAGTTTCTTTTGCTATTGATCTCCAATTTCATCACACTATGGTCTGATAATATACAGGGGATAACTTCAGTTCCTTTGCACTTAGTTAAACATGTTGTATGAGTGAGTATGTGGTCTATTTTGGAAAACAACCCATGTGCAGCTGAAAAGAATTGTATTATGATTTTGTGGGGTGGAAGATTCTGTAAACATCTGTTAAGTTCATTTGTTCAAGAGTTCGATTGAGTTCTAGTATTTCATTACCTATTTTTTGTCTAGTTGGTCTATCTATTTGTGACTGTGGGATATTGAGTTCCCCTACCACTACTGTATTAGTGTGTATATGACTTTTCATGTCTGTTAGTATTTGTTTTATATAGTTGGGCACATTAGTGTTTGGTGCATAGATATTTATGATTGTCATCTCTTCCTGTTGGATTGTTCCCTTTACAAAGATGTAGTGTCCTTCTTTGTTTCTCTTAATCAGTGTTGGTTTGAAATCCACTTGATCTGCAAAGAGGATAGCTACTCCTGTTTTTTTTCAGGTTCCTGTCATGTGGAGTCTTGTTTTCCACCCTTTAACTTTCAATCTATGAGTTTCTTGTATGCAGCATATTGTTGGATTTTGCTTCTTGACACATTCTGCCAGTCTATTTCTTTTGATTGGTGAATTGAAACCATTAACGTTGATGGTTATAACTGATACGTGTTGACTTATCATTGTCATGACTTTTTCTTTTTGTTGGATTCTCCCTCTTTGCATTTAATTTCTTGTTGCACCCAATGGATTCATTCTGCTGTGCTTCCTGGGGTTGTGATCCTCACTGTTTGTTCCTAGGCTATTATCTAAAATTTTTTGGAATTCCTAAGGTGCTCTTTGTCATGAAAGTATCTTATTTCTCCATCCATTTTGAAAGATAGTTTTGCAGGGTACATCAATCTGGGTTGGAGGCTGTTTTCCTTTAGGGCTTGGAATACATCATTTCAAGCTCTTCTTGCCTTGAGGGTTTGCATTGAGAAGTCTGCTGTGATTCTGATGGGCTTTCCTTTGTATGTGATGTGTTTCTTTTCTCTAACTGCTTGTAGAACTTTGTTCTTCTGTTGGATTTCTGGAATCTTAACAATGACATGCCTATGTGTAGATTTTTTTTTTGATCAAGGCTAGTTGGAGTCCTATATGGCTCACTTATCTGTATGTCAAGTTCTTTTCCCCTGCTTGGAAAGTTTTCTGCCATTACTCCTGTGAACAGTTTTTTATGTCATCTTCACACTCTCCTGTTTCTTCATTGACTCCAATCAGTCTTATGCTATTCTTCTTTGCATTGTCTAGCAGCTGCTGGATTGATTTCTTGTGGTCCCTTACAATTTTGAAGCAATTTTTCTTTTCCTGGTCTCTAACTGCAGTCTTATCTTCTATATCTGAAATTCTGTCCTCACATTGGCTCATTCTGCTGTGTAGACTTTCAATGGAGTTTTTAGTCTCCTGGAAATCTGTTTTTATCTGTTTCATGGATTCTATTAGTTTCCTATGTTGGGATTCCATCATGTTCCTCAGCTCCTCTATTTTTTTTATCTGTGTCCTGTCAGATTTATTAATCATATCTTGCATTATGGGCACAATCTCTGCTTTTATCTGAGAAATTATTTCTGATTTCATTTTTTTTCTAGATCCTCTTTTGTTGCGAGTTCAGGTGGTTGAGTATCAGAGTGTTCCATCTCATTTCCCTTTGGGGTTGCTGTAGGTGATCTGGAAGTCTGGTTTTGAGACTTGTTTACATGTCTTCTCATTTCAAAGGGGGTTGGGGGTGCTATTGGTGCCCTAGTGGCTTACCTCCTCTGGGCTGGGAGTGGTGAAATGGTTGCCCAGAAGCCCCTTCCTCTGGCCTGGGAGTGGTGGAACAGCACCCTGGAAGCCCCTACCTCTGGGCTGGGAGTGGTGGAACAGCAGCCTAGAAGCCCCTTCCTCCTGTCTGGGAGCTGTGGAATGGTGGCTTGGAAGCCACTTCCTCCTGTCTGGAGTGGTGGAAAGGTGGCCCACAAGCCCCTTCCTCTGGGCTGGGAGTGGTGGAAAAGCCACATCCAGGGCATTTGATGCCTTTTTATCCTGTGGACTCCATGACTAAGAACTTCCAACTGATTATGTTCCCTTTTTGTTTCCATCGCTGAGACACTTGTGGCCAAATTTATTAATCACCTCCAGGGGGTTTATTCCTAAACTGCCCATGTCTTTATTTTAGTTTCTTCCCTTATTTTCTATGTTCCTGATTTCCTCATTAAGTTTCTTTTACCTTCATGTAGAATGTCTGTGTACTTTTGCAAATATTTGTTTGAAAAACATGAAGTTTACATAAACGATTGCCCAAACAAGTCCAGTTACTCTGTAAATCCCACTTCAAATGTTCCCACCTGTGATTTCTTCACAAAGGTGGGTGCCCTCCCCAGTGATCCCATAGCCTCTGTACCTTGCTGGATTACTTTATCTGTTTTCCCAGATCTCTATCATCACATAGAAGGTTTGAGGGTGAAAGCTGAGAGTCTCACCTGGTCATCTCTGCCATATACTCACAGCTCCTCACACCTAGGCTTGTCTGATCCAGAGGACCTGGACCAGGAGGACAAGACTCAGAAATATTAGGTCCTCATTCAAGATCACTTACTGTAGAGGGGCAGACCTGGCACAGAACCCTGGTGTCCTAACTTGGCTTGGGCTCATTTTGTGGCCACAAAACATGTGAAAAAAGTGCTTTTATATAAAAAAGAGAAAAGGAGAAAGAGGGAGGGAAATTGGGTTTTCTTAGATCACCAAATAATTCACTATGGACGTCAAATTCATCTCCACTACTATGGCATTTAAAACATGGCTTAATTCACAAAAATCCATTCTCTACAACTGTCCAGAAAAATGCAGATGAATTTAACTGCAGCATCCTCACAATTGCCCTCCAATAGGCTGGTTGGAGTAAACAGATTTGAGAATTTAAATCACATCCTTTTTAGAGGGGATGCAGAGAATTGAACCCAGGACCCCACCATGCTAAAGACAAACCCCATCACTGAGCCACACCCCACTCCCAGATCACATGCTGGACTATTTTAGACCATCCCATTCTCACCCCTACCACACACACACACACACACACACACACACACACACACATTTTTAAACTCTGGGAAGTGGTTACAGCATAATATAACCAGAAGGCAAGAGCTAATTTTGCAAGAAGCTTCCAGAAGAAAACATAGCCAAGTTTCCTGTTCAGCAAGTACATGCAGACTATGAGGCCAATCTTTTCTCCAGCCCTAGAGTGTCTAGATAATTAAACTACACGAAAGGATTTTAAATATTTAATGTCCCACTTGGGAACCTAATTGGCCTGATGCGTTTCACTTAAAATGCCCACTGAATATATACCCGTTACATCCAGGGAATGAGGAAGACAGAAACAACTGACAGAGGTCAAATGACCTTGGGCAAGCTTTGGGCTTTTCCTCTCAGGCTCAGTTTTCTACTGTAACCGAAAGGTAGTAACAGTGCCACTTCCTAGGGGCATAGTGAGGACAGAGCTGCCACAAGGTACACGTTGGATAAATCCCCATGCCCCAGGCAAAAGTCAGAGCTTCAAGGTGAGGAGCTGGCATAAAACAGGTACAGAAGGGGAGTGAAGGGCTGCTCAGAACCCCTCCAGAGAAGCCCCTGTACTGCTGGGCAGCACCTTTCTCCAGGGTCTGAGTAGTCATGCTCTTAGGCCACTTTAGACCTTGTGGTGTGGATGGCACACCTGGCTGCTCACCCTGAAGGTCCCTAGCATCTGGCATGGGCTGAGATCTATAAGCCCAGGTCGAGTGAATCATGTGACCAGAACAGTGCTGGCTGGCACACAGGAAGTCTCTCCTGCCTCTGTTCTCTTTGTGAGAACAGAGATCATCCCTCCCTCATAAGGTCTCCAGGGCTGGCCCCAGCCTCCCTTCCTGCAGGTTGTAGGGGCACAGGCTGATGCCCTCTCTGAGTGAGCGTCCTAGAGGTTGACTCCCCTGGGGATCACAGACTTGGAACAGAAGCTGGCTGCACCACTCACACTCTTTTGGGACCTTGGGCAAATAACTTCTTCTCCATGAGCTTCAGTTCCCCTGTATCTTAACAGGGGCAGGGGCACTGAGTCATTCCATCTGCCTCTGGAGGTGCAATGAGAGTACCAAGCAGGTGTCCCCACCTGGTGCAGGTCTGGGGCCAATGAGTGTGGCTTCTGTCACGGCACCATTCTGACTAATGCAGGGCAGGAGGGACAGCTCTGTGCTTTCCTCTATAGTGCTTCCATGGGACGGAGAAGCCAGCAGGACCACCTTCAAGGACTCTGTGGGATAGGGGCTCCCAGCTCAACACCTCTGCTTCCTCCACAAAGACCAACCCCACAGACCCAGACTGTGACATGCTCATCCGTGCACCCTCACCCACACCCCACACCCACACGTGCCCCTGCATCCCTCAGGATGACAGGGTGAGTCATTGTTAGGTCACTGGTCGACGTGTGAGTGGCCGGGTGGCTGGGCTTCATGTCCTCTCTTCTTCTACCCCACTCCACCCCCAGCTCTCTTCCCCCTCTTAATCTTCACCACTCTCCCATGCTCTGGTGTGGGCAGGGGACACAGGAGACACCCTTATTCACAGGAGACATGTTCAAATATCCCCAGGGGATGCCTGAAACTGTTGTACTAAGCTCAATATGTACTCTCTTTCATCCTATATGCTCTGTAGCATCACCACCTGTCTCTCCATGTCCTGGTGCTTCCTCTCCTGCATAACTTGTGCTCTCTGGGACTATTATCAAGTAAAATAAGAGTCAACCCAAAAACCAGCACTGTAACAGAGCAATAGTTGACCTGGAATCCAGATGGCTGCTAGGTGATGGGGGGTGGGGGGTATACATCAGGGATGAGCTGTATTCCAGGCACAGCAGTGAAGGATGGTGAGAGATTTCATCACCCTACTTTGAAGGGTGGGCCATTTAAGACTTAGGAGTTGTTTATTTCTGGAATTTTCCACTTAAAATTTCAGACCACAGTGAAACCTGGGTAACAGAAATGGAAACTGGAAAAGGGGGAACTGGCATGTTTTACAATCAAAACAGCAGCATATGTAGCAAAGAGCATGGCTCCCAGCTTCTGGAACCCTCCACCCTGCTATAGGGCTGGCTTCATCTTGGTAGCTGGACCACCAGGCAAGGTCATAGCACTGAGAGAGGAGGGACAGAGGAAGGAAGAAATGCAAACACACACTGCACACATTGATTCCATCGTATGTTAGGCCTTGTGGTACCCAAGGGATGGGACTCAAAGGATGGGAGAGAGGAAAGGAAATCAGAAACTAGCATGTTTCACCTCTGTAGTTCCAAGCCTTGGGCCAGGTACCAAGAGACAGAGAGGGAGAGATGGAGCCAGAGAAGAAAGTGGCCTTCATGGAGATGCGATTATGGCCCAGACACACAGTCTCTGAAGAACCCTCCAGACGGCTGCTCCCAGGTGCAGAGGTGAGAGGTGAGGGCAGAAAAGGAGGCCATGTCCTCATATCTCACCTGGGGCAAGCTGTGCACCAGAATGCACACCTGGATCTGCCTGCCTCCAGCACTGCTGATGACAGAACCAGACAGGAAAGCAAATAGCTATAGCACAGCATGGAAGCGGCTGATATTGACAGGTGAAAGGTGTCTGAGAAGGGCAGAAGGGCCGATAAAGTCTGCCTGGGGAAAGGGATGGGCAGGAAGGTCTTCATGCTCATTGGGATGTTTGGCCTGAGTCTGAATGGGGAATGTGAGAATAAGTCAGGAGGTCAAGGGGACAGCAAGCAGGAGCAAAAGCACCAAGGTGCTGGCAGTGGGGGTAGAGTCGGGGGCAGCAGTCAGGAGGTTTCAGCCAAGAGGGAAGCTGTGAATGAGGTGCCCCAAGGTCCCTGCTGTCTTCCTCAAAACTCCCACCCAGCATCACTGCTGTTTCCAGATAATTAGTCATACTCCTAAGCACATCATCAAACACTTACAGGCATTTATTATGTGCTGGAAATTCTCCTAAGCACTTGAAAACATTACCTCATTGAATCCTCACAGAAGCCCCATGAAGTAGGAAGAGTCCTCCCTCAGTATACACAGGAAGTTGGTTCCAGGGCCCCCGGGGATACGAAAATTCACAGATGCTCAGCACTTGTATAAAATGGTATAATATTTGTATATAATTTATTCATATCCCCTTATATACTTTATATCATCTCCAGATTTCTCATATACCAAGTATGATGTACATCTATGTGTGATAGCTATTATACAGTATCACTGAGAGAATGCAAGAAAAAAGTCTGTATGTGTTCTTTATACATGTATCCCCCCTCAAATATTTTCAATCTGTGTGTGAATCTGTGGATACTGAATGTTCAGATACAGAGGGTCATCTGTACCATTTATTCTTGCTTTAGTGATGGAGAACTAGGGCCATAGAGGCCAGTTAGCCTGTGCCAAGTGGGACTGGACTTGAACCATGGAAGGCAGGCAATAGGGGGCCTCTGACCATGCTGCCTGCTACCTCCCAGACCAAAGACTGCTTTTTCTCATCCCTAACAAGTCCAGTTTTCCCAGTCTCTTCCTCTCCTGGGCTGCAGGCACCTCCCCAGCAGGGCCATGTGTCTTCCCTCTGTGTGCCCTCCCAGCCAGGCTTTGTAAAGGAATTTGACAGGCACGTCATGACTGACTGGCAGACTCCAGTGGGGAGCAAGCCCTGTCACAGTCTGGTCTGGGCTGGGAACCAACAATTTGTTGACTTAATCAGGCAGATGTGGAAAGGTGTTGTCATGGTGGTCAGGTTTCTATTCCAGGCAGCCAGGCTGTAATTAAATGTCCTGACCCAAACACCTCCAATTACTGCACAAGAGCTGGTTTCCCGGGGCTGTTAACTAGCAATTAGAGAGCCTTCCACTAAAATTCGAAATCACCTAGTAAAGGTCACTTCCTTTATTTATTTTTTCAGATTTGGGGATAGAAGTGAGATAGAATTATTGCCCAAATTACAAGTGACATCCATTATTTAAAAAAGGTTTATTCAAGTAGATGATCTGGAGCAACTGCTGATTCCACAGGCCACAGGTGCTTTAAATGCATTATGTGATTTAATTCTTATAATAAACCTGAGAGGTAGGTATTATACTTCCATTTTGTAGGTGAATAAACTGAAGAACAGAAAAGTTAGTTGACCTTCCCAGGGTCACTCAGCTGTACCTGGAGGATTCATATTTTTTAGCTGAACCCGTCTGCCTCCAAACACTCAGATCTTCCCATTAAACTAGCTGGTTTCAAGTTAAGAATCCCACTTTGGGGTTCAGCAGAGAGTTGCAAATATGCTGTGCAGAAAGTTCTGAGAAGTCTCAAGTATTTGTTTCTCCCACCTACTCCTGAAGGCTCAGTGGAGATAGGGCCTCTAGCCTCCAGGAAGGTTACTATGTGGGTAATAACCCTTCATCATTGAAGGCTCAGAAATATTTCTGTACTAACAAGAGAAACTTGAGAAAGCTTGAGGATGGTAGGCCCTGGAAATAAAATTGGCTGGTGCCAAAGACACAGTCCATACACCACCACTTGTCATATGGTGCGCACAGCAGACATCACTAATAAACAGTGATGGACCCCAGGCTCCTTCTCAATACACATGATTCCTCCAGTGGGCTGAATTGGCCCAGAAGATACAAATTATCTGTTGCCTCTGTCTTAGATACGTGGGGACCATATTTCTTACATGGAAAAGTCTAACATGTGGTTCGACTGATGGTTATCTTCCTAATGTATGAATCTTTGTTTTATAAAAGCACAAAACCAAATCACATTTAAGATATTTAACAAATCAGTTTTAATGAACAGAATAAATGTCCCTATAATTGGGAAATAGCCCTGAAAATCTATGACATATTGTTGTTACAGTTGACCATGGTTGTAAACACATGGGGAGATGGGGAGGGCTGGGCTGAGGGTCTAGCTCAATGGTAGAATGCTTGTTTAGCATGTGTGAGGCCCTGGGTTCAATTACTGAAGAAACACACACACACACACACACACACACACACACACACAGAATGAGTAAATTGGAGATAGGCTGAGATGGATGACACAGAGAAGTGGAAGGTCCCTGAGGATAAACTATACTGACATCATCATCTCACCAGAGTCCACAGCTGGCTGGGGACTTTCCTGAGCCTATAATTTATTTTTAAAATACCTCATTTCAGAAGAGAAATAGCCAAACAGTATGCTCATCTGATGAAAGAGAACAGCGCACATGCACACACCAGATGCATGTGGGTGCATCTCCTCAAATTGCAGCCAGCCAGGTTTTACATTTGACTTAATCAGGCTCCAGTGTTCAGGACCAAAAGCCAACTGCAAATGTTCCAAAGCCTGGCCTCACCCTATGGTTCACAGTCTACCAACCATGCACAAGGCCTACAAATAAGGGCCCAACTAAGTAGACTCTTCCAGAAATGAGATGCTACCAATCCTGCAGAAGTCCACAAGCAGTCTAGCAACAGGTCCTACAGGTGACTCCAGGGCGGTGGCAATGATTTCTCCTGGGTAAGGGGAAGAGCCATGCAGAGAAAGGGCAGATACCAAATGCCCATCTTGGGCTCTTTGGTTCCCATCTCCCACTGCCCCTCCCTAGGGCCTCTGCCCAACAGGAGAAGTGGCAGCCTTTGCAACTCTTGGCCACCAGGAAGGGTTTGGCAGCAGCAGATTCGCCTCACGCAGAGCTGCCTTGGCAATCTGGAACCCCAAAGGAGCTCTCCGAGGTACTGACCCTCATTCCTGGCTGGGCCCCTAAAAACAGTGCCACGGTGAACAGCGGCTATTCTGAGTTTATATAACTATATGTCTGCAGTCTTTAAAAACGAATCAATTCAAAATAAATTTAACTTCATTATTGTACTACTTGTATCACAGATAAAAGAGATACTTTTTGTCACTTTTCATCCTAGATTATAGTGTGGATATTTTGCAAAAACAGCTGACTGATGCCACATGTGGGTCATGAATTGGCCTACAGTGGCCCTGAAGCTTTTGGTATAACCAGGTCTTCACACCTTTGAATCTTGCCTGTCCTATATTCTGGCTTTGTGCGCTTCCCAATCCCTTTCTATCAACTCCAGACATCTAGAATGACCTTTTTCAGCCCTTACAGGGTACCGTGGTTGTTACAGACCTTGTGTCTCTCCTACTTGTCTGAGTCTTCCTGTGTTGCAGGGTCTGGCTCACTGGGGTCTTCACTTGGTGGGCACTGCATAATGGACAGATAATCACTAACCTCCTGGCTGTAACCCCTTCTCTGAAGCCCTTGCTTTCTCCTACTCTCTGTTCTACCTGCCAGTCATCTGGGCTGTCCCCCGATGGTGGGCATAGTGGCCTGTGTGGATCTTCTACTGTCCTGGATCCATATCTTCTGTTTACTTGTTTGTTTGTGGTATTTCCTAGAGGAAAAGAGTTTGTGACGAGGTTATATTTGTCACCTCACCCCATAGAAATACAATAACAATGAATAGTTCTTTTGAATGTTGTTTTGCACTATTCTAAGCACTTTACATGCATTTGTCTTTTTATTAATCATCAAGCCTATAAGGCAAGTGCTGGCATTATCCTCTTTCCTGTGACAACTTTGGTAGCCCCACTGGGGCAGTGATGCACTTAAGACATACACGGGGACCGAACACCTCCAAAGGAAACAGCCCTTCACTGCTGTGCTAAGCTGAGGAGAGGGTAGCAAAATGTCAGGAGGTGAGAAATAGGAATTGGGAGGTAAAAAATTAGGCAATGGGTGGGTTTTTGTTTTTTATGCTATAGTAACCCCTTTGAAAAAGGGCAAACCACAAAAATAATAGCTATTGTAGATATAAAGATTAATCCTTATCTAACTCACAAAGAGTCATATGATTTAGAACTGGAAATATTGACTTATTTTAAAGATGCGCATGTAGAGACCTAGGGAAGACCCCAAGTGTCTGAATTCCAAAGTACCACGTCCTACAGGCACAGGCTTAAGAAGACAGGTGGACATTCAGTCAAACTGTTTTTACAAAGGCATAAAGAATCCCCAGGTCATATTTCAATCAATAAAACAACACAGATTGTTAAACTTTCTGCTACCTTAGGACCTACACAGCTGCTCACAGGCCTGAGAGAAAGGCTGCTAGATCTGTCCTACAGGGGGCGCCAGAGGTAGTGCTTCCTGTCAAATGGGCCTTTGTCACCAGACACACAAACACAAGACTCTGCTGGCAATGGACAGATGTTTAATAAGCAGCCATGGATCTGAAATAAGTTGAAGATGGGGCCAGCTAAAGAGATGTCTGAATCTAGACGAACCTCAGCAGCTCTCTTGTATGACTCTAACAGTTGGGTCACATCTGCACAGTTTCCATCTGGACACCTCATTTTCAGAGTGAAAGTGACAAGTTTTTCTGGGAAGGGAAATTAGCAAATACCAAGACTATTGAGGGAACCTGAGGTTGCTCTTGCCCAGAGAAGACTGGTCAGTGGGCTGAGAGCTGCCGCACAAACAGTTCTCCATTTGCAGAACAAGAACAGCCACTCCCTTAAGGTCCTACTCTGTGGACAGATAAGTGGGAGCCTCATCCCAAAAGCACCCTTGTGGGAAAAGCGGGGAGGGGGGCAGTTCTCCTTGCAGGGCTCAGAGCCAAGCAGCTTTCTGGCCCTGGGTACCTGCGTGTGCTCTGGAGCCTCTGAGACTCTTAGAACAAGAAGGGCCTCAGATGTCTCTGGCCCTGGTCCAATGCCTTCATTTTAGTGATAAGTACAGTACTGTACTCAGGTTCCAGGTTCCAGGGCCGGTAAGAAATTGAAGAGGCCTTGAATCCAGTCATCCAGCCCCGATCCAGCACTTTCTCCATTTGGCCAGCAGGGGGCGCCACTATTCATCAAACACTAGCTGTACTTTTGGTGATCTAGAAGCAGTAGCAGCATGGTAGCTGCAAAACAGTGACTCATACACCTTCCAGGCAATCTCTGCCACTTGGCCCTCTTCCCAAACACGCTGAGCAACTCAAGGGCATGGAGGGAGCCTGAGAGCCCATGAGCCCATGTGTTCTCTTTTCATTATCAGGGGTGCAATTTCTCTCCCAAGGACCACGGTGAGTAGACTGACTGTGGAAATCTCCTCTTGGCTGCCAGCTATAGGCAATTCAGTCATCCCTTGGTGTCATCAGGGGATTGGTTCTAGGAATCTCCACAGGCACAGACACCAAAATTTGAGACCACTCAAGTCCATTACATAAAATAGCATACCTTTTGCATGAAACACATGCATATATGTTCTCTGTATTGTAAATAATCTCTAGATCATGTATGGTACCTAATTTAATGTAAATGCTGTGCAGTAGTTAAGTGTATCGTTCAGGGAGTAATGATGAGGAAAAACAGTTTGTTCGGTACAGTTCCAATTGTTTTCCTAAATATTTTCAATCCACAGTTGGTTGAATCTGCAGATGCAGAGGCCTCAGATATGGAGGACTAAATATGTATATATCTTTTCGACAAAAGTAGAAGCTTTAGAATCACAAAGCCATCAAATAATAAGGGGCAGTGCTCGGTTACGCCCAGTAAGTAATCATAATGCATGAGACCATTAAAGTAGCAAGGCTGAGGAGCCTCCTTCCCTACTCCATGCCACAAAACACTTGCTCCTTAATTTTACAGCAAAGATGCAGTCTCTGAACATGGAGTCTTCACAGCCAGGAGACATATATATGAAGGATCCACGATAGTGGCTGCCCCCTGGACCAGCATGGAATCTTGTCATGGAGCAACATCTTCCTCTCTGGCCTTTCAGCATGGCCCTCTCACCTGGGGATCCAGTACCCTCCTGCAGTTACCCACGGCTGGCCACATCATGCCCTTTCTAAAACCTCAGCTCTTCCCCAACCCCATACAGCCCATCCTCCAGTCATGAGGCTCCATTTCTTGAAGTTCTTGACCTTGAGCACTGTTAATTCTGCTGTTTGAGGGAAATCCCTGGAAGATGCTGAATAATGAGAGCTAAGGAGACAGAACTTTTTTTTCTGGCCATGGATGAAATTCAAGCCCCAGTGCGTCATGTCTGTGAGGTTTGTGGAAAGCTGGCTCCGACAACAGAGGTTGGAGAAGAGTGAGTATCACTTGGGCAGCACTCAGCAGACATTTATCTGGCATGACCTCTGTGCTCACACTGCCAGGGCTAGAGCTCAGGGCTGCACAAAAGCATGGCCATGTGGTGACAGTTCCTGCTGTGTCTGTCCTGTACTGTGCATACTGTACCCATCATCTCAGTTCATCCTCACAACCACCGCAGTAGGTAGTGTGCTCCTATTTCACAGATGAAGAAAGGTAAACCCAAGAAGGCTGAGGAAACTGCCCAAAGTCACATGGCTGAGAAGATACAGAACCAGAACTTGAACTTAGGTCTCACTTCTCCAAGGCCACTGCCTCCCATCAGATTACAGCCAGAATGCTTGCAGAACATGGGTGAAATACTTCTTCAAACTCTATTTAGAATTAAAAGTTGGCTCAAAATATGCTAGGCTCAATCCTTGGCATGCTTATCTTCTACTTATTATTCATTTATCACTGCTTCCCAGGTGCTCTCCCCAAATCTTTATTGTGCATATTAACAGGTTCCAAAGAAGTTATTTCCAATTTTCAAATGAAGAGTTGCTTCTTCTCCCTAAAATCATTTCTTTAAGTAAATCCACTTATACAATTGCCCATTGTTTTTTTTTTGTTTCCTTAAAGGCATTTATTGAGTGTCTGAGGCACACATAGCACTGTACTGGCTTCTGGGGATTCAGCAGTGATCAGGAGAGATAAGGAACCTGCTAAAATGGAAATTATGTTATAGCAAAGCAGATAGACAATAAACAAAGTACATAGGTAAATAAGATGATTTCAGGTAAAAAGTTATATGGAGAAAATAAAGCAAGATGACTAATAGGAAGTGAAATTTGAACTTATACCTAGTACTGGCTAACTGAGAAGAAGTCAGCCATGTTCAGATTGGATGGAAGAAAGTTTTAAGCAGAGAACAAGTACCAAGTCTCTGGAGTGGAAATGGGAGTGGTCGTGGCCAGTGCTGATGGGAGTTAGTTCAGAGGAGGGCAGCAGGAGATGAGGAGGGTTAAAGTACACCAGGACCCACGAGTTCTGGGAAAGGATTTAGGTTTTATCCTATTACATGTGCAACATGCCCACAATGCTTAGAAATAAGATTGCCTTTAGAATTAAGCCACTAAAACACACACACCATGATGTTTTATGGAGAAGTGAGTTAGAACGATGGAGATATGCCACACTCTGTATCAGATTTGAGTCTGTTTACTAAAGCTGGCAGCGAGGCAGGTGCTAGTGCCTGGAAAGTTTTCTCAGCAATGGGAAGCTGTTTGATTTCTTTGTTTAAATCAGGCTTTAGTTGGGCAGGGCTCAGGGGAGAGCAAGCAGAATCTTATAGAGGCAGAGCCATGCCAGGTTAGTGGGGGGCACAAAGAAATTTTATACACTAGGTGAACTACAAAACATCCTGCAACTGCAGCAAGTTTTCTGCCAAGCAGGATGTGGATTTTGGGTGCTTTGTCCAAGCACAAGCATTTTGTCTAAGCACAGGTATAAAATGGCATTGGGGCTCAAGATGGAGTCAGGTTGGCTATCATAGATGTAGTCAGTCACCTTCTGGTTCCTGGAATGAGCACCCAATTGAAGAGAGTCTCTAGTGAACCAAGGATTAGTGAGCAGAAAGTGACAGAACAGGCTTTTGGACCCAAGTCAGCATGCCAGGCTTTGGGCAGCTCTGACAGGAAGCTCAGAGGCACAGCACACATAGAGAGGAGAAAAAGTAACAGCAACACCCAAGAGAAAGCAGAGTCTTAGGTGGCCCTTTGCTCATGGCACACTCGAGGTGGGTCCAGGGCACAGCTACAGACTAGGCTGCCCAAATGGTGAGACGGGAAGCTCAAGGGTTTTGTCTACTTCAAATCAAACCCAGAAAGCAAGTTTTTATCAAATAACAACTAATAGCATCCCTCCTTACAACACTTGTTAGCAATTCACAATATGTGTTTTCATGCACATTTCTCCTTAAAGGCCCAAGAGAAAGCTGGGCAGAAATCGCATTCCTAACTTGCCCTCTTGCTTCCTTTCACCACACTTCTGCCTCCATTAGTGCTGCCCACCAGGAAGATTCAGCCCATCCTTCCAGTCTTGGCTGAAGCACCTTCCCCTGTAAGAAGTCCTCCTGATGTCTCTATCCTCATTTAGGCACCTTAAGCTCATCTCTTTTATCACACTCATCAAACCATGTGCCTCTGATGGATCATGTACCTGCCCCACTCAACCATGAGCCGACAGAGGGCAGGCAGTGTCATCTGATGAACTGCTGTGCTCATCACAGCACGTAGCATGGAGCCAATAGTTACTGAGTGCTTGTCACTGACCCACCACTGGCAGAGAGAGGTTTTCTGCCACACTGAGGATGGCAAGGCTGAGACCCACATCCAAGCCTCAGATCATGTTTTCAGCCACGAGGAACAGTTATATAACAGTTGCTAGGTCAGGACAAAGGCGACAGAGACACGAGAGGGACAATCATTTAGGGTGGAAGAAAGTGATGTTGCAGAGGAGAAGCAGGATCAGAGAAACTACACAGCAGCCTGGAACAGCAGGGAGGGAAGGATGGGGCAGGGATGGAGCAAGACTTGGCAAACCCAGGCTAGAAGTGAGTCAGAGGCAAATTACCTCAGGCCCCTTACGTGGGACGCTGCGGAAATGAGGGCACTGCCTGCTGGATGTCAAGGCTGAGCAGTGGGGCCAGGCAGGCTGGGAGAGCTTTGCCTACACAGCTAGGGTTGTCAGTGAGATCCCAGGTCACAGAGAGGACCTGTGGTTCAGTGCTCCATTTAGACATCGCTTAGTGCCTGGTGATTGTAACAAGGAAAGTGATGGTTACCCCATGCTAAGATGGGCAAAGCAAAGTGAGAGCTTCCAACCACTCCAGAAAAGGCCTTTTAAAGCTTGCAAATTCTCATCCTTTAAACATCAACATGGTTTCTGTGGCACCAGCGGGCTGCCACCTCATACAGTTACCAGGGAGGCACTACTGTCCTCCTTCCCCCAAACCCAAATGCTGCCTTGACAGAGGGTGAGGAGCTGCTCTCTTTGGAGGAATCTCTGGAGAAGTGGAAAGCATTGTAGAAAGACCATAAACCTTGAAAGAAGACTGACCTGGGTCAAAGTCCTGATTCTGTGCTCATGAGCTGAGTAACCATTAGGCCAGTTCTACTGTCCAGGGAAGGAAAACACAGCCATGTCCCAGACACCTAAGACTGGAAGAAGGTAACTGTGGTGTCTGAACACCACACAAAGTCAATTTCTAGAGTATGGAAAGAACTCCTGGGAACTAACCAGAAAAGAATCATAAATTGATAGAAAAATGGTAAAGCATATGAATTGGCAATGTGCCTAAGAGGAAACTCAAACAGGAAGCAGTGTATTATGAGAGCTCCAAATTTACTAGTAAGTACAAAAAATGTCAAAATAAACACATGAGTACTATTAAAGTCCCACATGGTAAATACTGATCATGTCCATGTTGGTAGGGAAACAGGGAAACAGGAATCATTACACCCTATTGGTGCAATGCTTCTGCAAAACAATCTGGAAGTACACAGTTTAAGTAAGCTCTGTGTGTGTGTGTGGGTGTGGGTGTGGGTGTGAGTGTGTCCCACAGAATTCACTCCCAGGTATAAACCCTAGAGAAATGTTCTCAGGGCTTTGAAGAGGTCATTTATAGGCCGAGCATGGTGGCGCATGCCTCAGCATTCGGGAGGCTGAGGCAAGAGGATTGCCATGAGTTTGAGGCCAGCCTGACTACATAGTGAGTTCAAGGCCAGCTTGAGCTACACAGAGAGACTCTGTCTCAAAAAAACAAAACAAAACAGAACCAAAAAAAGAGCACATTTATAAAGAAATGTGCAGTTTCTCATAGCTGGGAATTGGAGGCCACCTAAGGGCTAGAGAGTGGGGGAAAGATAGAAGAGTTTATGGGAGGATTTGGCATGCCATTGGAACATTGTGTTGTCATTATAATGCAATGAACTGGATGTGCAAGGGCCTGGAGACATTTGACATGCCATACTGAGTGGAAATAAACACAGTTGGTGGCAAAGAACATTATTATTACCTCCCATTGGAGGAAATAGGTTTCACATCTAGCACATTAGCTGATGTACCAGGGAATTAATAAATCCTGGCTCTTTTCCTTGTTTCCCCAGCTCTGTCCCTTCCCCAACATCCTCCCTGGCAACCTTCCTCACAGATGGAGTCTTAAGGTCTCCCAGACAGCTTACAAATTCCTGCAGAAAGGGGAGGGAGATCTAGTAAGTGATTCTGAGGCAAGCCTAACTTTAGAGAAAGTCTTAAAAACCAGACGCAATAAAACTTGTCCTGGATTCCCAGCACCTGGTGAAGGCCAGAAGGTGTGGGGCTGACCCAGAAGGTGTGTGATGGCCAGAAGCTCTTGTCATCTCCATTTTACAGAAGAAACAGAAGCAGGGAGAGAATTTAAATAACGAGCCCTAAGGCACTCAGTAATAAATTGTAGAACTGGTATTAACACACAGGCAGTTTGAATTTAGAGCCCATATTCTTTGTTTGCAGATTTTACTCTGTGTGTGTTGTGTTGAAATCTTTCAAACATACAGAAATGATCAGAGACTAATAGAATACATCATGCCCACCCCTCAGCTTGATCCAGTCCTTTGCCATTTAACCACAAAGCAGTTTCCTTCTCAGTAGTATTTATATGGCCCTCTTGTCTTTTTCTTTTCCCTCTTGGTTTGTCTTGCTAAAGAATTATATTTTGTTTTCTGATTTAGTTGCTCCTTTTCATTGTCTCTTTATTTTCTATTTTGTATTTGTTTCTATTTATTTTCTATTTATTTCTATTTAATTTGATCTTCCTTCTAATCTTTACATTTACTCTTTTGTTCTCTTTCATACTTCTTTTTAAATACCACAAATATTTACAGATATATATTTTCCTCTCAGAATTATTCTCATCATCTCCCACTAGTTTTGTAATGGAGCATTTTCCTTATCCTTGTTTTCAAATATATAATTTCCATTAGGATTTCTTCTTTGATTCATTAAGATTTTTATTAAAGTTCCAAATTAAAGAGTTAGTTGCCTTTTAATTGTTTATTTTTGAATTAATTGCTTTGTTGTGATCAGCTATAATACACATATATATAGAGAGAGAATTTTTGTAACTAGAGACATATATGATATTTGAGAATTAAAAAAATTGTTTATATTTGCCACATGATCAATTTCTGCAAATGCTCCTGAGCATCTGAAAAGAATACATATTCCTCAACTATTAGAGGCAGGGTGTTTTATAAATGCTTTCATTCAAAGGGAAGCAAATGTCCTAAAAAGAACCAGATAGGGAGTCATTTCCAGCGTTGCAGGCCATACGGCCTCTGTCACAGCTACTCAATGCTGCCATTGTAGAGCAAAAGCAGCCATAATCAATAAGTAAATAAATTATTGTGGCCGTGTTCTGACAAAACTTTATTAACAAAAATAGGTGGAGGGTTGAACTTGGTCAGTAAGTCATAATTTGCCCCTCTCTGCTTTGGGTCAAGCTTGTTAATGGTGTTGTCAAAATATTCTGTAACCGTAATAATTTTTTGTCCATTTACTCTATCAGTAGTAGAGTTATGTTTCAATCCCCTTTATGGTATTAGACCTGTCTGTTTCTCCTCCTTTTTCTGCCAGCTTATACTTTATGTATTCTGAAGTTATATTATTAGGTATACACAAGTGCAGAATCGTTATAGCTGTGTGAACTCAATCACAACAATGTGGCAGCCTTCTGTACCCCCAGGATGTCTGTAGGTCATCACACCTACAGCAGTCCTAGTTACTACATATTGTTCTCACAGATCTTATCAACAGCACTGTTTATACTAATACAGGCTGCCTTCTTAGATTTTATTAACAGCAGCTCTTTTAACTCTGAAGAGTCTCCATTTGAGCAACAGAACACATGGTCACTTTTTCTATCCCTCATGCTCTTTGTTAGTCTGTCCTTTAATGATAATTAAGTTAGTCAATACCAGCTTCCTTTTTGGTAATGTGTGGCTGGTAAACAAATCCATTAAATTCAAGAGTTTTTACAAATTATGTTATATTTACTTGACTCTCGAATTTTTTTAATCCTCTTTTAGGTAATGATCCTGTGGTCACTTTAAGTCATCACATAAGATACCAATTTAAAAATGTCTAGTACTACATATTAATCCACTAAAATGTAAGCTCCACGAAGGAAGCTCTTTTTGTGTATTTTGTTCATTACTAAATGCATCGTGTCCACCAATACCTAACCCAAGTTAGGCACACAATAAATATTTACTGCATGGATGTGCAATTAAACCTTGATTTCAAGGTAAGACATTTCCTAACCCTAAACAGATTGGTTGCAGGCTTGTGACAGGTAGGGACTTGGGGTCAGGTAAAGAAGCCATGGTAAGCTGTTTCCTTCTCCTTTACTCTCTTGCTTTCAGTTTAGTAAGCGGAACTAAGTTCCCAAAAGGGAAGAAAAGCTAGGGCAGTGGACTGGTAGATCCTTGACGCTAGTGTGAGAGATCTGGTCAAGTTCTGGCTGCTGAGAGATTCCCTCAAGATGGAGGCTGCATTCCATCCCTCAGATGTCCCATCCCTCAGCCCTGGAGATCCTCATGGTCCATCTGTGCCATCAGGCAGGTCTTAAATACTGTCGTATGTTGCTTAATGAAAGAGATATACCTTGAGAATTACATCATTAGGCCACTTATTGGCTGTGAGAACATCCCATATAGTTACCCAAACCTACTCACACCTGGGCTAATGGTATAGTCTATTCCTCCTAGGCCACAAACCTTTCAACAGTTTAATCTCCGAATACTGTAGGCAGTTGTTCATGTACTGATTTTGAATCTCTAGACATATCAAAACACAGAAAGGATACAGTACAAATGCTACAGGATAGGAATTCTCCAGCTCCATCATAACCTTATGGGCCACAGTGGTATACATGATCCACTGTTAGGAGATGTATGGCGGTATTAAGGCTCCATCTGACTCTGTCTGCATGTTCTTCATCTTCTCCCCAGAAGAGAGCCATGCATCCTTTGCACTGCTCTAGTGGGAATGTAGGTACTTTCTACACGCAATCCTCTATTTTTTTCCCTGCCCAAAGCCACTTTAGAGCCTCAGGCCTATGACAAACATGAGAGCAAAAGTCTCCACTGCAGGAGACTAGCAGAGAAACAAATCAGTCTCTCTGAGTAGTCTGGTTGAAGTTTCCTTACCCCACCCTCACTCCATTCCCACCAAATTGAGTGCACATTTCCTCTTACATTTCTCTTTAGGGACTAAACTGGAGTGTCTCTACAAAACTTGTCTTCACAAGATCCTCTCTTTCAAATCTTCACCCAGATCTCTCTCACATACTAGATCTGGCAGAGTCATGGAGCTGGGTGTCAATTTTTTTTAAAAAATAAATTTGGCCTTTTGATCCAGCATCCCATTTTGAAAGTAATGTATCAGGACATCTTGGTGCTGCCATTAAAACTTTAACATCCTATTTTTAACTGTACATTCTAATGTTTCTCTTTATGTTTAACCAATTTTTAGATGCCAGCAAAATCTGAAGCTATATCTATTCTTCTACTTAATATTACTAACCCTTTAAAATGTTTAAGTGTCAAAAGCCCTCTTTTCACTATAAAGCTATTATTGTTCGATATTTTTGTTCTACTTGGTTTCATGGCCTCAGATTTATGACTTGTTTTAAAAACAAATACTTATTTATATTTATTCACATGTTTGCCAATTTCTTTTCCCAATGTTCTCTCTTTTTCCCTTCTGATTTCAACTTCCTTTTTTCTGAAGTTTATTCTATAGTATGCCCAATTTTGTCCTTATTCTTGAATGATCAGTTAACTGGGTATAATATTCCATATTGACAGTTATTTTATATCAGCAAAGAAGATATAATTCTATGGGAATGGTAGAAATTGGGTCACTATTATTGTGATATTTGTGTCAATCCAGTAATTTTCTTTTGTAGATAATTTGTTTCTCCTCTATTATTTTGACATATTTCTTTGTCTTCAATATTCTGCAACTACATCATCAATTACTAAAATTTCTCAGCCATTATTTATTGATGTGTTGTTTCTTCTCCATTCTCTCAAATCTTTCCTTTTGAAATTGCTCTAGAAATATTCTAGACTTTCTCCTTTTGTTCATCTCTCTGTGCTGTTTCTGCTGATTTGGTAATTTCTTCAGTTCTCCCCTCTGGTTTAGTAACACATTTTTCTTCTGTGACTTAGCCAATGCCTAACCCATCCACTGGTTTTTCACACCAGTCACTATACCCAGATATAAAAGCAATGACTTAGCTTCTGGAATAGCTGGATAAATTCCTATTGGATTGATTCTCCTTCAGACAACAAGCATATATTCAAAAAACAAATGAAATATACAAAAACAAGAGCCTAAAGCCATTGGAGAGTGAAAACTTCAAAGTAGGGAGATTCTGGAGGGGAGCTGAGACTTGGCAAAGGGTCATGGGATGAGTTCTCGTTCTCTCTCTCTCTCTCTCTCTCTCTCTCTCTGCAGCTTTTATACTAATGAAAGGCTATAGCACCTTATGGCTGGCTAAAACTCCAATAGTGGTGATTACAGGAAGTGAAGGATAAATACAGAAAAGTGAGAACCAGCAATCTAGTCCTAAATCTTGTATAAAATTTTGACCCAAATCTCTGGACTCTGAACCATGCATGTGCAGATCAGACTTCAAGAAGTCTTTCTAAGAGCAAAGAAATGGATTTATATTTAAACTGCTACAGCAGAGACTGTTTTCAGGATCTGACCAAGTTGTCTGTTAAAACAAGAAAGCAAATACGCAAGCAAACACACACACAAAATCAACCCATTGTTGGAAAAATATAGAAGAATTCAAAGTCTCTACCACAAAGTATTAGACTATCCAGGATTCTTGACGTGTTTGTTCAAAATCATTTGATAATACAAAGAAAGGAAAATGTGATTCAAGAGAAAGACAATTAACAGAGACCAACGTAAACATAATCTAGACATTGGAATTAACGGACAAGAACCTAAAGCAATTATTGTAACTACATTGAATGATGTATGATTCAAGCAAAGAAAACTCACAGTGAATGAAAATATAGGAAACATTTACTGTCTCACTGTTTTCTTGTTTCATAAGGTCTATTTCCTCATGATTTCCTTTAATGCTATAAAAGTAGTTGGCTAAAAAATTGTTTTCTGTATGTTGGAACAAATGTTTTTCCAAAATGGGCTCTTTGGTTGCCTTTGGGGGTTTTGTTTTTCTGTTTGTTTTTGGCTATGTTATTTTCCTTCTTTGGGGAGGAGGCAAAAGAGGGGAACCACAGCTTTGCCTTAGTATATTTTTGTTGCAGTAAAATGAAAAACAAAACCTGACACTGGATAATTTATAAGAACAGAAACTTATTTCTTACAGTTCTGGAGCCTAGGAGGCCCAAGATCAGGGTGCCAGCATATGTGATGTTTGGTGAGGGCCAGTTCCTCATAGATGGCATCTTCTGTGTGTCCTCACAAGGTGGCAGAGGTGTACAAACTCCCTTAGGCCTCCTTAATAAGGACACTAATCCCATTCATGAAGCTTCTTCCCTCACAGTCTAATTACATCTTAAAGGCTACACCTCTTAACACTATTGTATGGGAGACAAGTTTCAATATATGAATGGGGAGGCACAAACATTCAGATCATGGTTTTCTCTTTCGGTCTCTCTCTCCCTCTCGCTCTCATCTTTGGCTCAGATTACTTCTATCTAGGCTTACTATTCCCCCAAATAATATGAATAGGTTTTCTTTAGGCCCCACCCTTACTATTTTCTGGGCTATGTTTGTTTTGTTTTGTTGTTTGGTACCAGGGATCGAACTCAGGTCCTTGCGCTTGCGAGGCAGGCGGTGGAACCACTGAGCTAAATCCCCGGCCCTTTCTGGGCTATGTCTGAATCCTGTCCTTAGAACAGGAACTGGAAGGATGAACGTTTACTATTTTCCACACTGGTGGCTCGCTGGGCAAGATGAGAAGGAGGCCAGGAGTGGGCCACAGGCAGCCTCCACTCACGTCCTACTCTCTAGGTGGCTGCTCTGTTTCACTTTATCATTCTGCACTGGGATGGTTCCTTTGGGTCAGGTGTCCCTCAGCCTATGTGACATGCTGGCCTCAGGATGCAGGGCCATCAGGATGTGAAAACAAACCACTCCAAAATGCAGGGCCTTAGAGCTATCACCATTTTATTGCTTCCAATTCTATGGGTTAGAATTTAACGCAGGGCTCAGAGGGCACAGCATATCTCTGCTCTGTCTAGTGTTCCTGAGATCTCCGGGGTAGCCAGGGGACCCAGGATAGTCTCCCCAACAGGTTGGTGGCTGAGCACATCATCATCGTGTGGTCTCCACTCTCCAGTCCTGTCTCCCTCTCCCTTTCCCTCTCTTTCCTGCCTCTTTCCAGCAGGATGGTCATGATTTCTTTACACTACAGCTGACTTCTGATAAAACAAAAGTAGAAGCTGCCAGGTTTTGAAAGGTCTAGGCCTGGAGGTGAAAGTGCCACTTCCACCACATCCTATGGACAAAACAAGTCACAAGGCCAGCCCAGGTTCAAGGATACCTAGATAGGACAGGGAGTGTATGCAAAGAGGGGCAGGAGGAACTGTTGATGGTCATTCGGAAGGATTACTGCTGTCCTTTTTCTTTCTTTCTTTCTTTTTTTTTTTTTTTTGCTGTTCAGAGTCCTGGCTAGTTTCTTAGCAATGATTTCACATCATTTCCACCAGGTCAGGTTCCTTCAGCCTAGGCTTTAGGATACTAGTGTTTGTCATGGGGGAGAAGATTCATAAAGCTACTCTTCATTCCCTCCTCTCCAGCCATGCTGCTCGAGTCCCTAAATTGAGGGAAACCAGTATAGGTTCTCAAAATTTCCTCCACTTACTGTGCATCACAAAAACTTCCCTTGCCTGGAAATGGGAGTTTTGTATCAACTCCAAGCATGGTACCATGTGCTCCAAATTGCTCTGGACTTAGAAGGTGACTGTTAATATTTGTGGAATGTGGTCAGGGCCCCACATTAATTTAGTCATTCATGCTCTATACTTTGCTATTCTTATTTCCTTTTGACGATTTTATCCAATTTCACTTTCCTTGATGTTATAGACTAAATTATGTCTCTCCCGAAATTCATACGTTAAAGCCTTAACACCACTCACTTGTGATTGTATAGAAAGACAGGGTCTCTAGGAGGTAATTAAGGTTCAGTGAGGTCCTAAGGTTACAGCCCTAATCTGATAGCACTATGGCTTTAAAGAAGATGGAGGGAGGAAGAGAGGGAGAGGGAGAAGAGAGACCAGCTATTCTAGCACCTTGGTATCAGAATATCTGCTGTTTAGGGCACTTTAGGCCACGGTATTTACTTACAAAAGCCCAAGCTGAGGAATATGCTTGTAGAATGCATAATCTACACCAGTGATGGTGAACCTTTTGGAGCTTTCAATGATACAAACATGAGTTCCATAAGTTTGCCACCACTGATCAATACTAATGTCCTCTTAAGAACTCTAAGACACAGATATCAAAATCCCCTTTTCACAGATGAAAAAAATGAGAGTCTTGGTTAGAAGAACTTGACCAAGATCACAAAGTGAGAGACAGATTGGGACCCAGTCACTTGGTTCTAAAGCCCTCACCCTGTCGTCCATGCTAAGAGGTCAACTGTGCATCTCCTTGTAATGTGCAGTTTGGGAAAGGAGGCAGAACCTCCAATTTCAGCCCTCCTAGTGGCTGGCTCCTCCTAGCCCTGCCCTCTACCTCACTCTATCCTCTCCTTAGGCAGGGCCACTCAGAGGGATGACCTCGGGCACACAGAGGAATTTGCCTGGGCTGCGCATTCCTCCCAGCTCTGGGGAGGGCAACAGAGAGGCCAATGAGTGTGGAGGGTGTAGGTGGCAGGAGACAGTGGCTTTTGTCCTTCCTCTGGTGTTGCTGAGAGGACACACAGCTTCATTTCTAGGCTGGGGTCAGTCCAGGAGGGCACTGGGACACCAGCAAGCTCATGTCAGTAACACTAAAGCACTGAAACCAAATATTTGAAAACTCCATCTATTTCTGTCTTGGCATACAGTCTGGTTCTTTGCTATTTCAAAGCAGGCAGCAGAAACAAAGAAGCTGGTTGGTTGACTGGAATTCAGGAGAACCACCATTGGGCAGGACTTCCCTGTACTCAGCCACATTTCCATTAACCCGGCTTTAGATTCACGTCAGAAGTCAGTGTGTGTGTATGTGTGTGTGGGGGGGTGTCAACTCCATTTCATAGGTGAAGAAATGAAGACAAAGAGACTATAAAGAAACCAGACCATGGAGGGCCAAGGATTTAGCTCAGTGGCACCACACCTGCCTTGCAAGTGTAAGGTCCTGAGTTTGATCCCTGGTACCATAAAAAAAGAAAGGAAAAGAAAAGAAAAGAAAAGAAAAGAAAAGAAAAGAAAAGGACCAAAAATTCCCCCCAGGACTTCCTATTCTGAATGTCACACTCTTCATCTGAAATGGATCCCTAACACTAGGGATATACATCATCTTTTCCTAATAGTTTCAAGTACACATTTCCATTGTTCACTTTTCATTAACCCTTCTCTGGTTTATCAAAACTATCACCATTTGTAACTTATTAATAACCTGGTTTAGTAAGAGAGGTAATGTTTCCAGGGTTAATGTTACATGTGGTCTAGACCTTGGTCATGGCTCTTTTCCTTGTGATCCACACAACCTACCCACTCAACAATCCTCATTTAAAAACCCTCAACTCCTTAAACTACTTGGACAACTTACTGAAAAGGTATTGTTGTGTCCAATCTTTGTTGTTTGTTTCCTAGGAACATTAACTCACATAAACAGGAATCAGAGTTAGCATGCGTCAGTGATCACCAGGCACCAGGTCCTGTTCTAAGTGTTTTGTATGCAATAATTCATTTAGTCTTCACCACTTCTGACCTGGTGGAGACCCTTTGGTCCCATGAGCAGCTCTGCCTCCCTGCAGCCACACATGGGCTATGATGGGCAGATTCACCCCATGCTGAGCAGGGCACAACCCTGAGCAATAGGACATGGCCACCCTGCTGGGCTGTACTGTTGTTGCACCTTACTTGGGGACGGCACTGATCTAAGGCCTTCTCTGTCTCACGTGAGGCTGCCTCCTTTCTTTTCCAGAATCTGCAAGCCATCTACCTGTCTATGCTCATTAAATGACATGTTGTAAAAGGCTGAGTTCTGTTTTGTACAGTTGCTTCATTAAGTCGCTATCCCAGAGGTGAGGGACTGAGAAATGTCTCTCATTGGGAGAGGCAGAGAGAAGCATTTAGGGACTCAGAGAAATGGGGAGTTCTAATTAGAGTATTTGGTCTTAGACTGGCAGCCACACTTACTCAGGGTTTCAAGTGTGCCTGCAGGGGCAAATGCCCTGCCCCTTTATGGGATGTGTGATCACATTGTGGTTCATTCCATGAGACAGTTAGGCTGGGCTGTCAGGAAGATAAAGGGGGAAGGGCACCAGGCACTGGACCAGCTTGATGGCTCATGTACACAAACCATTCAGTACTGAGGAAACTGTCAAGGTCATACTATTATCTACATTTTACAGAACAGGAAATGTAGCCTCAGAAATTGCTCCTCTTTCAAAGCCCAGTTCAAGAATGTAAACTGATACAACCTTTTGGTTTGGCCTTATATTCCCTCTGACCCAGTAATATACACCTAGGAATTTATTCAAGTGAAATAATCAGAGATGGGCTTAAAGAATATTTTGTTTATTATTAGTGATCATTGGTAAGAGCAAAAAATAAGGAACATCTTGAATGACCAGTTGGGAAAATGGCTAAGTTAATAATGATAAACCCAAATAATATAATATCATATGGCCACTAGTAATCATGTTTTTTTCTCCCAAAACTTATAGCTGACATGGAAAAATGTTCATGATGAGTCAAGAGAATCTAGAACTATAAATACAGTAAAAATCATTTATCAGAAAAAAGCATAAAAGTAAATACATCAAAACATTAACAGTGGCTGTTGTTAGGTAGCAAGATAATGGGTGCATATGTTTTTCAAATATTATATAAATGTATTACTTTAATAAAACCAGGGAAAAAGTTACTGACTTCAAATCTGCTCAGGCAGTTGTAGTCTGCATGAATAGTGACCACACACTGCCACGAACTTGGCACCAATCTGGTTACTTTAATCCCCTCATTCTTTAGTGGAGGACTTATCATCTTATTGCCTCTGGTTTACAGATGAAGATAGAGAAGCGCAAAGAAGCATGGCTTCTTCCCAAGTCACACAGAAGCCACAGCTGTCTGCGAGATTCCAAAGTCCCAGCTGTTTTCTCTACCCAAAGCGCTTTCCTACCTCTACTATTCTTCGGTGGGAGAAACCCCCAGGCAAGGTGGTAGCCAGGCTGTCTTAAAGCTGGGGGGGGGGGGGCTGCTGGCAGTAAAGATCAGGGAATTCTGACTGAAACAGGTAAGAAGCATGAGCCTCAGCAGATGAAGAGGTGCATTCTTGTTCTATTACAAATCTACATGAAATTCACCTTTTCCAGTGGTCACCAAGAGCGTTTCACTGAATATCCTCACTGGCACCAGCTGAAACCTGAACCCATGTGATGTTTTTTCTGAATCTTCATTTCCTTCTTCACCCTGTTGGCTGGCATGGTGGCACCTCTTCCCTGCCACTATTTGCCAGTTTCACCAATTTCCTATCACCTGCAAATCAGTGCTGGATTCTAGATTAGTTGGGTTTTACATTATTTTTGGGTGCCACCAAAGTTCCAGTTATGATGTCCAAGACCCTGCTGGGGAGCGGGTGGGCGGGGAAACTGGAGAATGGGTTGGTTCAGGCTCCCTCTCCTCCCCACTCCATCCCAGCCAGAGCAGCAGTTTCAGTGAATGCTAAAGAAAGGACAGAGGATATAGACTGATTGGAGGCTATAGATCTAGATCATTAACACATATATTAAATACTCCAGCAATTCAATTTTTCCTATAGAATCAAATCAAAGTGCAGAACATGCATTTATGTTCCTAATTTTAAAAAAAGACCCAAGAACTCTGAAATTTCTATTATAGTTTCCTCATCTGCAACAGTGTCTCTCTAGTAGAAATACTGAGAGGCCTTTGTGAGCTCATTCACACTTAGTTTTCAGAACCATGCCTGGCACACAGTAAGGCAAATTAAATATTAGTCACTATTCGTCTTGTTATTGGTGTACAAGTTCATTTATTTCTCCCTTCATGCTTTCCTTCCTTCCCAGGCTAATCAAATGGGTTTATAAAATTCCATGACCCCTGTTTGGTATATAAAAGTGGATATATTCAGGTAAAAAAGCTCCCATTGATCCCATGGATTTGAAGGTTGAAGTGACCACATCTTCCCTCCCAGCAGAAGTATTCTGAGATAATTCACTGCTCAAAAATACCTGTGTAACTGTCTCTATCTACTTGTATTTTTCCCCTCCAAGTCCTGTAAGCTCCAGGATGGAAACTTACCAAATTCATTTCTGTCGCTACAGTACCTAGCCCAGAAGTCAGAAAACAGCAAACATCAACAATTCTGTGATCAATAAATGAATACTCAGACAAGGCAAACATAAGCCAAGATACAGATGTCCTCATTTCCTGCAGTGGGAGAATCCTACCAGGAACAGTTTGAGGACCCAGGTGAGGGCTGTGGAGGATGCAGGTGGTGACAGAGCAGAGCCCCCTCCCTCTGTCTCCCAGTGGTGGGGTATGGCCCACTGACAGCTCACATGCGAGTCCCTCCCCCAGGAAGTTCCTTCACCGGAAGGGAGCTGCCTGAGATAAGACCACCGCATTTCCCAGGATCAGTCTGTATCCAGCAACTGATCAGTGCCATGAGGACAAAGACCTGGCCCCTTGGCCTCAAAGTAGGACCACTCTGAAGAGCCATTTCACCTCAAAACCTCCATAGAACAGACTCAGGCCTCATTGCAATTGCATCACAGCCCACCTGCCTCTGCTCATCCCCACTTCCTCCATGCTCCAGAAATCCTCTGCATGCAGATGGATCAGTGTCTCTGCATCTGTGTCAGAGGAAGCTAACCTGGGATGGTTGGCTGGAAGAAGAGCCGGGAGGGAGCAGTGAGCTGACTCTTGTTGGAAGCTTCTTACCACCACACTTGCTTGACTCACTCCTATCCTTCATTCATGGCTTGTCTCTAATCTGCCATCTCAGAGGATACTGTCCCAGCCAGATTCCCAGCCCAAGTCAATTCCTAGCACCTTCCCCTGCATTCTGTGTCCTTCTTTGCAGTCAATAGCATCCAAAATCATTTGGTTCTTTGTTCCCTTTCATGCTCACTTTTTCCTCCTTTCTCAGCATGGAAGCTTCAAAGGACAGATACCTTCCTATAGTCCTCATCACTATTTCCCCAGCTTCTAAATAGCACCCAGCACAATGTAAACTTTTAAGAAATATTTGTTGAATGAAAGAGTGAGAGGACACCTGCACATTTATAGAGGGAAGCACTGGGTTGAGAATGAGCCCTTCCTTTTACCTCTGTTCCTGCCATTAACCAACTGGGTGACCTTAAGCAAGCCATTTGACCTCTCTGAAGCTGTTTTCTTATCTGCAGAATGAGGTGTTTGAATGTAGTGATTACCAGGAAGTTTGACAGCTCCCGAATCCTATCATTTTATATGGTCTCTTAGCTTGGAATTGCTGTCTATAAACTACACGAGAATCAGTTGTTTAGCTGAAAAGGATCTTCCCAGAACATTCTGCAATATCTGCTGGGATGAGCCTCCAGATGCCAACTTTAAGATTAAACCAAAGCCTGAGACTCTCTCGTAGGAAACCCTGCAGTTAAGGGAATGCTCAACATGGGGATTGCTGAGGCTTTAGAGCATTATGAGCTAACCTCTTTGCATTAGTACTGTAAAAGGTGTCATACTTCTTTCTAGAGTCCCATGAGGTAAGGAAAAAGCAACACTGATCTGACACTGGAACACAGGGTGTGAGTCTAAGCTCATGGAAAATTTAAGAGTATCGCCTGTCTTACAGCAAGGTTCAGGGGACATTGGCTATTTCATTTAACCCAGGCAATAGTCAGGTTGGGAGGTCGTTCTCTTATGATCCACCCAGAGTTAAGGACACTGACACACAGAAAAATGACCTAACCTGTGCAACATCATATAGCTGATACGCAGGGCACCAGGGTTTGAACTTGGACAGTGGAGGCCTTGAGCTTTGCTGTTTAGCCCAACACTGTGCCAACACCCAATAGAGATGGGAATTCTTGCTTAGGGACAAGTCACCATTTTACTCTCCACCAGAGGGGGTGTGCATGGATGTACTCCTCCAATTTTAATGTGCATTAGAATCACCCAAGCCATCTTTTTAAAATTCAGATTCTGAATCAGATGATCTGGGATCAGGTCTCTTAGGACTTACATTTAGATCAGTGGTGGTGAACCTTTTAGAGCTTTCCATGCTACAAACAGCCTGCTGCAGCACGTGTGCCATGGGTTCACCACCACTGATTCAGATGTCTCCCAAAGCCTCATGCACTCATAGGTGGGGCTTTTGGGAGATGCCTGGGATCATAGGTGTGTGATACTGGTTTAGTCTACTGATTGGTTTAGCATAGTTCTGGGTGTGGATAATGGGCTTACTGAAGAGGGATGACCAACCCTAGGTGTGGGTGGCACAAAGCAATAGGCTTGCACCTTGGATGGAATAAAAAGGGAACAAAATAGGGCATGCTGCTTCCTGCCTGCTAGGTTATGAACTCTTTCTCCTCAGCCATGCCATGCCACCCCGCCATGCTACCCTGCTTTGGAGCCAGCTGACTATGGACTGAAACCTCTACAAACTGTGAGCTAAAAGAAACCTTTCCTACTGTAACTTGAGGGTGTTGGGTATTTTGTCTTAGCAATGGGAAAGTAACCAAGACCAGCCCTGTGAGCTGCATTTCTGTTTCCAGGTGATATGGATGCTTGTGATATGGATGGATCAGCTTGTGTTGCAAATGTACAAAAAAGGACTTCCAGAGAGCAGCCTCTGGGTCAGCTCTGGTAAACACTAGCAATGAGACCATGGTTAAGGTATCTCTCTTCTGTGAGACTTAACATCCTGAGAAACAATGCAGAGATGATCCTACCTAGCCTGTCTGGTTCCAAAACCACTGCTGTTTTACCCTCCACCTCTATTATCCCTCCAGCTTAAGGCCTGGCTGAGTTCTACAAATGGACTCAGGCTTTGCTGCTGTGCCTGTCACTTAAACTCTGGGAAACAAACCTTTTCTTAGAGCAAATGACAGCCTTGAACTCTGAGCTCTGGTTTAGGCACAGATTCAACAAATGTAAGTAAAGGCGCTCCATTTTGGGGGTGGAAGACACAGAAACAACAATCTAGCAAAAAGAACCCCATCAGGTATTCTTTAATGACAAACAAAGTGAAGGGCTTCCCACTCTCAGAACTCCCAAAGCCAATGGCCAAAATGTATGGGTTCAACAAATCAATAGGAGTAAATGCTCCAGCAGTAATTCTCAAAGTGGGGCCCTCTGAGATCTCCAGATGGCCCCCCTGACAGCAATATTTTGTTCCTGTTGCTGATTTATAGCTCTGGCATTGCTAGTATACATAGAGGTCATTGATTCAAGCTTTCTACATTCTGCAAAGCTATATGAGAAGGTGGCTTTTTGAGGTCTTTAGTCCACTCACCAACTATACATGAGGCCCAGAGGGTTACAGAAGGAAAAAACTCAAGGGATAGGATGGCATTGTTTCTATCTTCATGGCAAGGAAAGAGCACTTTGAGAGGCCAAGGAATTTAGCCCAAAGCACAAAAGAGTGAATAAGAGAGGTGAAACTTGAATCTAGAACCAGCTGACTTCAAAGCTTTGTACTTTACTCTGCCTCCTGGTGTGTAACTACCATTCACAGAAAGGGCAGAGGATCCCTGGCTTGGGAAGGGGCTAGGTGTGGCTCCAGAGCCTCCTTGGTTCTGCTGACTTCAAGCTTCAAGGTGTGGAAGTATTCCAGTGGAGGACATAAACAAATAAACATGTTAGTATTATGCATAAATAGTATGAGTAGTGATTAATGTTATGAAAAATAAAAAATAAAGGTAAGAGAATAGAAAGTGCTAGGGACTGCTATTTGAAATGAAATGGTACAAAAAGGCATTCCAGGCAGAAGGAATGGCAAATGCAAAGGCCCTGGGGTGGGAACATGCTGGGGGAAGGACAGCAGTAACGGGGGATGAGGAGTTAGGAAGGGAAGCTGGAGCAGCAGGCAAAGCTAGGGTCACATTGATCATGTTACAGTCTCCGATTTTATTATAAACTACTTGTGAAGCCATTAGGGTTCTGCAGTAGCAATGATGCTATCTAATTTATCTGGCTTGGGGACCAGAATAACTGATCCCTAGCATGTGAGCACCAAAAAAATTTTGACACATCAAAAAACTCTCGGTACATAGAAAACAACTTATTTGAAAATATCATTGTCTTGGTTTGCTCATTCTTTCACATCAAAATACCAATGACTGGCTGGCTGAAACAACAGGAGTGTAATTTCACAAAGTTCTGGAGGCTGCGGAGTCTCAGATCAAGGTTCTGAGGATTAGCTGTCTAGTGAGGACTTTCTTCCTGGCTTGTAGACATCTGCCTTCTGTCTGACCCCGATGAACTTTCCTCTGTGTGTGCAGGGGAGGAAGCAACCTCTAGCGTCTCTTCTCCTAAGAATACCAGTGCTCTGCAGGACCCTTTCCCCCCTCAAGGCCTCTGTCCACATACACTTACAGTAGGATTCGGGCTCAACCTAGGAATTTAGGGGAAACACAGTTCAGTTCTAGCAACTGTACTCCTATAGAGTCAGACAAAAACCAAGATTCCTTTCTGCCCCTCCCTGGCTAACTTCGAGGGATTAAGGGAGAAAAAGAAAGGAAAGATGAATTAGGCGAGGCAGATAAAAAGGAAGCAGGTGAAGGCCATGTCCCCTAGGGCCATGGTTCTGTGCTTGAGGTGATTCTGTTCTATCCTTGGGGTGAGGAATGTGAGAAGTGCTCTTTGAGGAGCCACTTTGATGGACGGAAGAGAGTGGAGAAATGCAGCGTTCCCTGGGCCACCAAAGATGCAGCACCAAAGATAAAATTAATCCCACATCACAAGAGATACTATTACACAAATCCAAGGTTATTTTCTGCGTGCCTCCCACTTTTGCCGACAGAAGCTGTCCACCTTACTGACATGTTAGGTCCTTCTCATCCACTGGACACTGGCCTTCCTGAATTGCACAGCTTTTGTGTCCAGGACGTCTATGCCAATGCCTGCCACACCTCTGGAGGTCACACCCAGCCCCGGGCACTTGTGCTGCTATGCACATTTTCTGTTCCATGATGCTTGGGCCACAACTAGGCCCAGAACAAGTCAAAGGCAATGGCTTTTGGGGGATGCATCAAGGACTCCAGCTGCCTTGGCAATGGCCTGGCCCGAGCCCTCTGCCCTGCAGACATGGCCTGGATGGACCAGCCAATCCTAGGAGACTCTCCCTGCAGGGCATCTGGAGTGTGCAGCCCAGAGAGTGAAGGAGGAGGCAGCATGTCTGCAGGGGGCTCCAAACCACAGCTGGCTCAGAACAGTGGAGACATGGACAGTATATGATGTCTGCTGATAGCTGCTTAGGTGGGGGAAGACTGTGCCCCCGTTCTCCTGGGTGTCACAGGACCACTGCCAGGATGGCTGCCAAACCCCCTCACCTCACCACCATCTTACAATCAGCTCCATGTACAAGAAAAGCAGAGCAGGTCTGCTCCCTGCAGCAAGAAAGAGCCTAAGGACCAGAGTGGTGAAACTGGTGAGGGGGTCACCCCTTCAACCCACACTTTTTGAGGCTCAGCCCAATTCTCATCTATTTTTAGTGCTATTCTCTGAAGGACATTCTCTGACCAGTCCTTTGGAGTTAGCTGGGATAGAATGAAACAGCAGACCTGGGAATCATCCTGGATCTTTTTCTTGCCATCGCATCCATGTGTAAACCACCAGCAAATCTCTGATAGCTCTCCTCTCAGAGCAACCCCAATCCAACAGGTTTCCCATGCCAATGCCAAAGCCCTACTCATGACACTGCCCTCTTGCATGGACCATTGCAGTAGTACAATGTGGTCTACTATTTTCCACTCCTGCCCTTCTAAAACCCATCCACACATAGCTGGCCATGTACCTACTTCAGACCTGCCAGAGACTCCCAATACCAACTCCTTACCAACATCTGCAAGCACCTGCCTATAGGATCTGGCCTTTGCCTGTCTTTTTAGCTTCATCGCCCTCCAGCTCCCAATGCCAGTGCTTCCCTTCCTATGGTCTTCATCTTGCCCCTCGTGCACAAGCTTATTCCTGTCTCAGAGATCCTGCACCTGCTCTTCCTCCTGCATAGAATACTCTCCCTCACATGTCCCCATGGCTGCCTCCTTCTCACTTAGGTTTTCCTCAAAGAAGCCTTCCCTGACTGCTCCAGCAAAAGCAGCCCCCAGCTACTCTGTCACACTCTGCTCTTTCATCTTCTTCACAGCACCTGTCACCACCTGGCATTGCCCTGTTCCTGGTTTACATCTGTCTTCAACTGTACAATGCAAACCTGTGGGAAGCTGCACCAGCTTTCCTAACCTCAGTCTCTAGCCCTGGAACAGCACCTGGCACCTAGTAGGTGCTCAGTGAGTGCTCCCACCTCTGGGGATTCTGGCCATCTGTCTCTCCGAGTGCCATCTGCCTAGCTCTCAGGCATGTATTCCTCTTGGTCCTGCCCAAAGGCATCCAGGACAGACACCTGAAGATACCTTGCTGCAAAAAGACACCATGCAAGCTTCTCCTGGAGTGCATGCAAGGGGTGAAGGGCTGGGGGTCTGTGAACTCCACTCTCTCTCCCATATATATACAGAGTTCACCAAAAAAGTATATGCACTTCAAGAAAAGAAAAGCTTGTATAAATATTTTAATACTAAATTTATTGAGACATCATGAGTTTAATGTAAGTTACCTTCAGCCTCTACAGTTACAAGAGGTGGCCAAAGTGTGGTCACTGGCTTCCAGAACTTTGTTAGTACAGCCAACTACTGCTTGTGTAACCTTGGTCATTGAAATTGCTGCACGTGTACTTTTAATTTCTTCTCTAAGGGCTAGCAGTGGAGTGGGTTTTCTGCGATATACGACATCCTCTAGGATCCCCCATACGAGGGTTGGAAAAACATCATCCTATATTTCTTTTCTTGGAGTGTATATACATTTTTGGGAGTAGACTCTGTATATATTTTAAAAATTAAACTTGTATAGATTCACATAGAATTCTCACGTACCCTTCACCCAGTTTCCCCCAATGCCGACGTCTTGCAAAACTACCTTATACCACAATATCATGGCAAGTCATGGATACAGGGAAAAGACAGAGCATTTCCATCACACAAGGATCCCTCCTATTGCCCTTCTCATCCACACCCATCTGCCTCCAGCCTCCCACACATCCTAGGCGGTTTTCACTTTCCACAACGCTGTTCTACTCCTTGCTTTCTTACCACAGCATTGCGTTGGGATGCCTGGCTGCCTTGTACCTGCTTGTGGTCACCTCCTGGTCTGGCCTCTCCTTCCCTCACGAGCCACACTGGTCTTTGCCTTTAAATGGCACCTTGAGATTTTAGGACATTCTTCCTAATTCATGACAGATATTTTATATTTCTTTACCATCCTTCTAAGGAGACAGCAACTCCCTGAGCAAAAGGCATGGGTTGGGAACCCTGCCTCCCACTCCCATGAGCCTCAGTTTTCCCCAAATGGGATCAGTAATACCAACATCACCAACCTATGGAGATTCAATGATACAATGAAATGAAGGACTCTACTCAGCCTGTAATGGCATATAGTGTGCATTTGATGAGTGGCACCTGGAAAGGGTACCCATGCATAATACTCACCTACAGATCTCAGCCAGTTCACAAAACAAAACCAGCAACCGAACAAACATTAATTCTGTTGTGATTAAGCCAGAAGTTGCATCTGACCTTAGAGTAGTTTTTTCATAGTAGCTGACTAGTAGACTGAGTATCTTCTTTCAAAAAGGGCATCAAGGACTTTAGAAGGACCCAGGAATGGATCCTCAGAAATCCAAAGATAACGATATTCATCAAACCACTTGCTCTGTGACCTTGTTAAGTTTCTCTACTTCTCTGAACCTCCATTTCTTGTTCTCTCACATGGTTGGTAGGCTCAACCATAATTTCCTCACTTTGTGGTTCAGGGTTCAAGAGAAGGCAAGGTGGAACCCTATGAAGGTCTCTGACCTCCATCCAAATCAGCCTCTCTTCCAACTAATGGTCCTACATGTCAAAAGTACAAATGACTTCCTTTGGAAGAGGTGCTGCTGGTTTAAGAACTCCCGAGACCATTGTCCTGTGTGCTGAGATCCCATGTGATGTCCTTCCTCTAGCCGGAGACGGAAAGAGACCCCTGCAGACCTTGATCAGCATCCTAAACAGCTGATGGCCATCCTGGATGCAAATGGCCCTGCCCAGACTTTGACAGCCTTCACGTCTCCTTCTCCTATTCCACACTCAGGAGGGTTTAGGGCAGCGGTGGTGAACCTATGACACGTGTGTTATTTGTTTTTCTTTCAAGACAAAAGATATTATTATATGAGTTGTCTTTTCTAAACTAAAGCCTCAGTATTCGGGTTTAATGGCAGTGTTGGCACTTTGCGATAAATAAGTAGGTTCTATGTTGCAGTTTGGGCACTCAGTTTCTAAAAGGTTCACCTTCACTGGTTGAGGGCTTTGCTCTCTGCAACAGTAGCCCCTGGTCACATGACTTGACTGTTTAACTTAATTTAAATCAATCACAATGCTAAATTCAGTTCCTCTGTCGCATTAGCCACATTTTCAGCAGTGCAGCTACAGGGCCTTCCCATCACTGCACAAAGTTGTACCAGAAAGTGTTGTCTGAAACCACCTCTCTCTAGCTGTGTGAATCAGCTACCACATGGCCTACCTCTTTTCACTTGCTTTTAAAGGGCCTGGACATTCAGGTCCACCCAGAACCTCAGACTCTTATGTTGCTTTCAAACAGGGCCTTTCCAGCTGTAACTAGTTAAGATGAGAGCATCCTGGAGTTGTGTGGACCCCAAATCCAATACAGCTTGTGTCCTTATAAGACGTACACAGGGAGAAGGCTGTGTGGCCACAGAGGCAGAGACAGAGTGATGTGTCTACGAGCTAAGGGACAGTAAGGATCACTGGCAACCACCAGAAGCCAGTAAGAGACATGCAAAGGTCCTTCTCTAGGGCCTTCTGAGGGAGCATGGCCCTACCAACACCTTGAGTTCAAACTTCTGGCTTTTAGAACTGTGGTAGAATGTGTTTATTGTTTAAATTATCCAGTTTGTGATAATTTGTTACACAATAGTTCCAGGAAATCAATAAAGAGCCCCATCCGGGAACCCTCACATTCTCATCTGACACTCTTCCTCAAAGACACCCAACCTTTAGGTTCCTGGGATATTAACTTCTAGACAGATCTCTTCTGCGGCTGGACTGATGGGGGCGGGGGCGACATATGACATCGGAGGGGTCTAAGCATGCTGGGCTGGCAGGGCTGCCCCAAAAGGAGCTCTCGAGGAGAGCCTGAAAATTCCACAGCTTTCTCTTCTTTCAATGCAAAGACTGTACCAGAGGGCTCCAGGCAGCAGCAGGCCCAGGGTCATCCAGCTGGTGTTAAACAGTGGAGCTTGAGAGCTTACTTTGTTAACTTGCTAAATCAAAAGGCTATTAAAGTCTCTGTTGGGCAATAAAATGCAGGAAGGAGCTGAATCACCCACCTATTAGCAGTGGTGTTGGCATAGTTAATGGATGTGGCCTGGCAGGGCCCATGCCAGACAACAACAAAGCCGCCCTATTTTGCTACCTTCAAACCTACCACTTCCTCTGCCCGCGCTGGTGCCTGCACAATGCACCTGTCCACATACACCTGTCCACAGATGAAGCCTGCATCACAGTCTGGTTGTGGTGCCTTGTTTCTAAAACCACATCCAAAGTTTTCCTCCTTAAATACATTCCCAACTAGCTCCTCCCAAATCCTAGTGCCACCCAAATAGAAACAAGGAAACCAAATGTCCAGAAATGTAGGGTTTATTGAATCAGTTCTTTAGGACAACAGCTAACACTGGGTTTTCACAGTGCATTATAACAGATGCAAAGCACCCAGGTCATAAGGCCAGCTTTGTACCAGCACTGACCCAGGGCTACACAGACTCCTGTCCCCTTTCAGTGCCCCACTTTCTTGCTGTTTCTCAGCACTTTCTCCTGCTGGTTTTGCTGTTGTTATGGTTGTTTTGTTTTTGTGGTACAAGGGATCAAACCCAGAGCCTTGCACACGCTAGGCAAGAGCTCTACCACTGAGATACAGCCCCCGTCCTCTCCTGCTGTTTCATAAAGGGTAAAGGGGGAAAGCCTCTGTGCTCTGTGTCCTGAAACAGGTAAGTGACTGACCTAAAGCTACTGGTTTCCTTAGTGTTTCTGGTAAGTTATCTAATACCCTGAGCCTCAATTTCTCTACATATTAGTGATGGCTCCAATGGGGGCTTCCTTCTAGGACCTAGTTAAGTCAGAATCTAAAGTGCTTGAGAGTTTGGTACATCACAAATACTCCATCAATGTTAGGTATTATTGATTATGATGAACAATGTGCCTAGTACTGAGTAAGCACTTAACAAATAATAAGTAGTTATTATTTCTAAAGTAACATCCAACAAAACCAGGCTCCAAGTGCTCTGAAAACTCATCCTTAAAAGCTTGTTATAACAGATGCAACTTTCCATCCTTCCAAGTCATATTCCTCAGTAAATTCCTGAGTCTGAATCCTCCACTTAGTTAAAAGCTTCAGAGGATCCACAAAGTCATGCTGAGCTCAACACAGTCATTCATTTCCCTCTGTCCCCTTCCTGGCCCCACCTAAAGGCTGCTTGATTTATCCCTGCGGTAGGACTGTGCTCAGACTAGGAGCTGTGCTCCATTAGGCTCCATTACTCTGCCCTCATTTGGAGGCAGCCTCTGGGGCTTCATCCATGTCCATCAGGAAGCTTCAGAGGGAAGCGCTCCATGTGTCCTGGTAAAAATATGATTCTAGCCTCCCAAATCCCAGACTCACTGAGAATCCTGGAGAAGAAACCCAGTGTGAGTCCATTCTCCTTTCCCAGAGAAAAGAGAGCAGGAAGAAAGAAACGCCGAGGCATTCTTTCCTTTCTCATTCTGACATGCTGAGGTCACTCTCCATTTGCTTCTGAGGCCTGCCAACCAGGTGGCAATTTTAGCTCCACTCTTCTTGCCAGAGTGCCAGGATGGCACCAAGAACAGCAGGGTCTTCATCTGCGATTAGCTCTGTGGCTAAGATCAGTCTACCTGGCACTGACCTGGGCTGACCGTAATAGGGCTGCAGAGTAGGGAAGGGTTTTTGTTTCACATTAAGGTTTTTTTTACACTCAAAAACAAGTCACCCTGGAAACTGTTGCTATGAGGACAGGAATGCAGGATGCAGGCCTCCATACTCCCTCACAAAGCACCTCTACCTCCTCCCCAAGCAAAGATCTGATGAAACACTGAGACTGGGCACCTACAGCACACAGCAAGTCCCCAAATTTCATGGCATATGTGCTTTTCCAGATGACTGCATGGATACACTCCATAACACATTGTTAAAGTGATAATTAGCGATAGACTTGTTATGAATATTCCAAATAAAATTTCTCTCCACAACAGTTGATGGAGACAAAGGGCACTGCATGAAATGTAAGAAGTAATAGAGCAATTTTCATATGTGTGTAAAGAAAAGGCACTGGGAAAGTAACATAAATCAGAAGTTGATTTTCACAATTAAATACCTCAGGGTCCTTTATGAGTGGAAAGTGCATGGTCGTGTATATTTCCTCCCAGTGCTAGGAAACATAATGCCCATGAACTCCAATAGGGGAAGAGAAGCCCTATTCTGCAAGTCACTTTTCAGCTGACCTGTAGAAAAGCAGCTAAGAATGCTAAAGATGGGTGGGTATGGCGGGGGTGCGGGCGGAGATAACAAAAGAAAAAGCAAGGAATAACCAAGAGTAACTATAACCAAGGTGACTCACCCTCTGAGAGTCAAAGCAAAGGCTTCTATTCATGTTTAGCACCTCTGCCTCCAAATGAAATTTCCAAAGGCCCCTTTCTGCCCCCACAACCTCTTACACACAGTCTGAGTTTTAAATTCACAGTGACTTTGCTGGAAGGAGAGTGGTGTCCATGACACGCTTCCCTCCTCCTCAGTGTCTTATTCCCCAGGTAGACGAAGACTCCCTGTGTCCAACTGGAAGACACTAAACAGGGAGGGGACCTCTGTGGCCCACAGGAACAAAACAAGGAGCCCTGGCCCCAGCATGCCACCCCTACTGCATATGGAGAATGAGCTCCGCCAAGGGGCAGGGGAAAGGAGCCCTTCTGGGCTTAAAGGGAACCATACTGCCAACGGCACAAGAACAAAGCAATTAACCGTGTCCCCATGTCTCCTCTGTTCACTTAGGGAATTCTGGGCTTATTCAGGTGAAATATTCTATTTGAAGGATGGTCTGGGCTCTTCTGGTCTGGGCTCTTCTAGTCTAGAAGGGAAACGAGGTGGCGGCACATATCATGCACACAGTCCTCTGCAGGCAGAAGCTCCTCTGTGTCCCCTGGTGTTGCTAGATGTCATCTGATGCCACTTCCTACCTGGACTGCTCACATGGTCACAGAGCTTGAAAACCAATGGTAGGGACAGCCCTAAAGCCAACTAAGCACATTCTTTTTGTTTCCTAAGAGACAAACCTGAGGACCGGAAAGGTTGAATAATGTGTCTGACAAAAGACTTGAAAACAGAATTGGTTTAAAAGCCAGGACCCCCAAATGTCAACCTTGTCTACCTACTACAATAACACTGCCCCTCTCCTTTCCTTATTCAGACTAACCACAGAATCACCTTGGAAGGAGTCAAATTAAGCATCAGAATCAAAATTTAGAGAGAAGACAAACTGACGTCTAGTATACAGTAAGCTTAGCACTATGGCCCAAACACACCGGCCTGACCTGAACTCCAAGGGAAGCCAGCTGCGGGCACAGGTTACCAGGAACAGCCCGGAGCTGGAGGAGGTTGGCTGCTGGAAACCTCCAGGCCTTGACTTCTGCTGCGAGGCCTGTGCATTGCTTCTTCCCTCTGCAGTGCCCTTTCCCTGAGTATCTGCAGGGCCCATCTTCTCGCCTCCTTTAAGGCCTCCTCAGTGAAGCCCTCCCTGACCACTCATGTTAAAACTGTCTCCTGATGTGCCTCATCTCCTGGACCCCACTTGTGTTTTTCCATAACGCTTATCACATTCTGATGGACTTTATAATTTACTTTTTGATTATGGTTATTGTTTGCCACCTTCCATTCTTAATCCCCATGAAGTCAGGGAATTTTTTTCACTCTTGTATCACCTGGGCATAGAATAATATCTGAGATGTAATATCTGCTCAATAAATACTAGTTGGATAAATGAAAGATTGCTCTTTCTTTCACGCTCTCCCTCAGGAGCACTCTCTCTCTCTCTCTCTCTCTCTCTCTCTCTCTCGCTCTCTCCATCCTTTTCTCTTCTCCATCTGTACCTCAGGCCTGCCATTAAAATTACTGAAGATAGTTTAGCTAAATTTAGGACATTTGGTAACAGTTTTGCCAAAGCCCTCTAGTCAAAACTCATATTTTATAAACACGCATGGTTTAATATGCACAAAAACTCTAGAAGGATACACAAGACACTGAGACTCCTGGATGTCTCCAAGTAATAGAGGCTGGGGTTCATGGACTTTTCAGTCTCTGTTTTTGTGTTTTTGAATTTTGAACTACATGAATATAATTCACTATCAGATATATTTATTCACAATAAAATTGGAGATGAAAAACTCACATGTTCCTTAGCTCTTGTCCTCAACACCATCTTAATACAAATTTTTCAGGGCAAAGGTCACTAGAATGCTATTTGCCCTGGGTTAGGATGGTGAGATGGGCTGATAATTCTCCTTTTCTCTACTTCCCACATTTTCTGGAATGTGATTGTTTCTTCTATAATGAAATATCTGAGAAAGTTTCTATCAGGCAGAAGGATATGAATTAATGCAAATTTTCTTACATACATAAAACATTGAGTCTTTGTTTCAACTCATGAATCTCTTTACCTTTAATTTTGTTTACTCTAATTTGGATTTTACACTGAACAGATTTCAGAAGCCATGGTATAAGATGGTACCAGTTTGCTAGAGGTGCAAAGGAAGGACACGGTCAATGCCTTTGGGCAGGTTGTGTTTAGCAAGGATGACCACAAGCGAGCAAGTCTCACCACCAAAGGATCCACACAAAGGTGTTAGCTGAGATGAATGGGCTAGTAGACTGCAGGAACCTCATATTTTCCCTGTGGGATTTTAGATGGTTCCAGTTTTCTTCCCTGAGATATATTACTGATCTTATACGTTTCCTCTTTATCATGGAGTAAATGTGTGCTGTCTATCACGGGCCTTCCTTCCCTAGGCTGTGCTATTCCTGAGAGAAGAATTCCTGTTTAATCCATCTCTGTCTTCTCAGCCTCTAGCCTGGCATCTGGAAGCAATGGCTCTTCCATAAATGGGTCATGAATGAATAATCATTTCTCAGCATCCAATGAGGAACTGTGAAGTTTATCCAAAAACCAAACCCAAACTGACACCACCACTCGCTCATTCACTACCTGTTCCTCAGCCATCTCTCAGGGCTATTCTCCGTTCAGGGCAAGGTGAAAGAAGTCAGGGCTGCCCAAGTGTAGCTATGGGAAGGAATCTGGGAAAGGGCATGTGTGGCCTTCCTAGAGCTCTTATTTTTAAGGGAGTCTGAGCAGTTATTGCTGGCTCCAGATTCGGAGAGCTTTGCAACCTTTACTACTCATCCTTCGATCCCTTTCTAAGGATTTACCTTACGGAAATAATTATAGGAAGATTAAACTAAATCCATGATCATTAATGACAATATAGAAAAGGAGGTAACAGCCTAAACATTAAACTATGTGAGATGAGATAAATGAGGGCATATATACAATTGAGTACTCTTAAAATTTCAGTATAGCTGAGCTTGTTGCTATAGAAATATATTCATAAGACATTAAATGACAAGATGTGTTATCAAAGAATATAAATGGTATTGTGATATTATAGTCACATTAAATATATAAATATATGTAGTATATGTGTATGATATTGTATAACTATATGAATCAATAGTTGTCTTGTCTTTGGGATAAAATTTGGGAATATTTTTTGTCTTCTATTGTCTATATTTCTCATGTTTTCGTAATAAGCTTGTGCTGTTTTGCAATAATGAAAATAGCTACAGTTATATTTAATAGAAAAAAGAAAACCACAATTCTCCTGCATTACGACAGGCACAAAGGGCAAGAATAAGGATTGTGAGAGTAGAACAGGGCAGAAGCTGAGATAAGGACAGTCTCTTTCGGAGTCATTTTCCTCCCTAGATGGAGCCATGCTCCAATTGCCTCCAAACTGAAGAAGATGGCAGATCCACCAAGCCACATTTTCTCTCCCTATCTAAAGTACCAGGAGAGAAGTCACCACTGGGCAAGTCTCACCTGAGTTGGGCAGGGGATGAGATAAAGGCACTAAAGAGATGACCATGAAAAATACTGACCAGGCCAGGTAGCATCTGCTAGAAGTGGACCCCTGGTCACCAATGAAACAGGTATGATGTGAACTTGACAACTTCTGAGAAACAGGAATGCCTAGAGGTGCGTTTAGCCTAACTTGACCCAGTTCCAGGTACAAGAGTCTAATCCAGAACTCCAAAGGAGGAAAAAGTGAAGGTTTCTTCACAGGGAAAGTGGACCAGAACTCCCACAGCTGAAACAGGAAGTGACGCTCAAAGGTGGATACAAGATGGTCCAGATCCCAGGAGCAGTGGCAGCCAGGTGTGATAGGAGCCAATGGAAAGGAGGTCTCTTCTCAATGTCTGTTGGCACAACTGGTCATAATTCAGTAGACAGTTCCCTCAGGGTTACTCTGACAGCTTTGGGACTGGACTCATGTGGCTTCTCTGCCTTCTCAGGCCCTTATTCCAGCTTCTGCAGTTGCAAATTGAGGAAGCAGCCACCACGTTTTCTTCCATTCAGTGGGTTCTGCATGGGCGTCCTGGGCACTGATGTAGATGACTTTTGGAATTGCTGGTATCTGAAAAAGGGAGAGTACTTATCACAACTGGACTCTGGTGCCCTGTTTACATCATGTCAATCACAGGTAGCAATGAGACAAGGAACGTGAGTGGGGAATGGGAGGGCTATGACAGGCAGGGGGAGGAGGAAGAGCACACACAGTTTGACAAGGCTGGGATGGTAGATGGTGGGAGGAAGGAGCAGCAGCATCATAGATGAAAGAATATAGAAGGAGGGGCAGAAGGTATGTACAGAGAGGCAAGATCAGCCTGGGCTGGACACTCAGATTCCTCGCCATGCCTTCGTCACCTCCTGCTTTGCCCATCTGTCTCCCAGCTTCTACCCTCTGGCCCAGAAGGGGCCCTTCCAGCCCTGCCTCCCATATTCTACCTCCTACTGGCTGTAAAACCCACCAGAGAAATAAACTTACTTCCACCCTTGTTGGGCCCATGTTCCTCCTGCTCCAGTTCTCCTCAGCTCCTGGTGTTGTGTGAGCGGCCCCTCCAGGAATCGCTGTCCCCGGCCTCTGGTGGTCTTGGATCTGTGCTTTCAGAACCTCCTTTCTTCCCATGCTTCAGGAAGGTGTCAAGACCTTTCGTTCCTCGACTGGGTAAGATGCAGCAGGAGTGGGAAACGCAGGGCCAAATCCGAGTCACCAGACTGAGAGGGATAGGAAGGGGAAACACGGGGCAGTCCTGGGTGATCTGGACCTCCTGGTTACCTCATTCTAGTTATGAGTGGACAGCTAGATGAGGGAAGCCAAACTGGACCAGAAATTCAAAATCAGTGTACAGCAGGGTCCTCAGGCTACTTTTTGTAAGGAACCCAAGACCTTTATCACACTGATCTTCACAACACAAGTGCAAGCAGAGTTACCTATCCAGACCAATTTCATACTTTAAAAAGTCACAAAAACTAACTATAATCAAGAAACTTCTTACTGTGGTTTAAACAGAAGTGTTCCCCAAAGGCTCCTGTGTTAAAAGCTTGATCCCCAATGTTCAGAGGTGGAGCCTAGAGAATTGATTGGATCATGAGGGCTCTAACCTCATTAATCAATTAGCTCATTGATGAGTTCCCAGCTGAATGGGGTATTAGGAAGTAGGGCCCAGTGGGAGGAAGTAGGTCACTCAGGGTATGCCTTTGAAGGACCTACTTTGCCCCAAGACCCCTTTGTCAATATCAGTTTCTGTCTCTCTATCTGTCTCTCTCTGTCTGTCTCTCTGTCTCTCTCTCTCTCTGTCCCCCCTTCCCCTACCCTTTCCCAGCTGCCATTAGGTGAGCAGCTTTCCTCGGCCACGCCCTTTCACAGTGAAAGCTCTGCCTTATCACAGCCCAGAAACAAAGGAACCAGATGACCATGAACTGAACCCTCTTAAACCATGAGCCAAAATAAAACCATCCTCTCCTAAGTTGTTTTGTTCAGGTATTTTGTCCCAGCAACAAAAAGCTAACACACTATACGACCTCAGTCAATCTCCATGGAAGCAAATCCTGCAGCACTTTGCGTGAAACTTCTGGGATGAGCCTGCCCCTTTTAAGACTCTGCACTCCTCCAATTAAGTGCCTGCTCTACTGGAACATGTATCCATTTGTGTGGGACATGACACCAAGCCCACTGTGAGACAGGAACTTTCCCCCTGCATTGCAGCCACAGGACAGTGTACCCAGCTAGGTTAGATAAACATCATACAAATGCAATCATATGCTGTAGCCATGACAAGAACTGAAATGTAAGAATCTATCTCTTGTAGCTCCAAATTTTGAGGCACACACTCTACATGAGTGACCCTCAGACTTTAGCATGCATCAGAATCATCTACAAGCCTTGCTAAAACACAGACATTTGGTTACACTCCTAGGATTCCTGACTCAGAAGCTCTGGGGTGAAAGCTGACAATCTATGTTTCTGATACGTTTGCAGGTGTTGCTGCTGCTGTGGTCTGGAAACTTTGAGACCCACTGGTTTTCATCAAGCACCTGTCTTACATTAAAGGATCTACCAATGACTCACTTTCACCAGGCACTTTTCTGCCCCAGAGCAGAGGCAGAAAAGCTGTGACACAATGAAAACTGTTGTTCGATTCATTTAAGATTAAGAACCTTAGCAATTATCTAATCTGCCTATTTCACTTAAAACAGTATTAATTAAACAAAGTTTATGGAAGATAAGAAACTTTATCAAGGAAACAATGAGTTGATAGCAGAACATAAACTAGAAACCCCAGCACTGTTCTCAAAATCAGAAATATGGAAGTAAAAAGAATTAAGATGTGCTAACTACATGTACCAACTCCCCATGATAAATGTAATCATTACATACTACAAACATGAACTAATAGAAATTCCTTAAAAATCATAGACATGGAGTCTTAGAAAAAACCCCCGACTTTTGCCATTACTGGAGTCAAAGGTAAAGAGTTTCTGTGATCAGTGAATTTGGGCTTCTCCTTCTTGTCTGCTGTGCTAAAACCCTTACTGCACGCCATGTTCATTTCTCAGTAAGGCTGGAATAGAAGCAGTTCTTGGTTTTCTCCAAGCTCAGCTGTGAGTCTCCTCGATGGTAAGCCTAGACCTCTGTATGGTTTCCTCGGGATTTCCACAATACATGCAGAGGGTCCCCAGATGCTCCTCCCACCAGGCACAGCTCTGCAGTGATGACAGCACACAGACTCAAGACAGAATCTTGTCTCCTAATGTTGCGTGATGAGCTTCACCTTGACCTTAGCCCTTGCTGGTCCCTCTTCCTGGAAGCCTTCTTCCCCTAGTTTTCTCATGTCTGCCACTGGGCTGTAGCTTCTATGCATCCCCCTCCAGGTCCCCCCTGACCATGTGGTTCCTTCAGTCACATTCCTCCCATCTACCAGCCTTCTCCTCTTTCTGTATGGCCCTTTGCTCTACTTGAGACATTCTGTTCATTGTTGACTTGCTTAATAACACCAAACACTAGGTGAAAGGCTTTTTCTTTCTCATTCATCATTATAACCCCAGAGCCTGGTGCACAGAAGGCTCTATACACATACCTGCTGAGTAATGAATGAATGGACAGAAGAATTAAAGAAGCTAAGTATCTTTTTCCAGTGTGGTTCCTGAAGTTAGAATTTTTTCCCATTTCTCCCATTTTCAATAGTAGGAGAGGGACTCTGAGCTTTAGCAGAATGTGAAAGGAGGGAAACGCACCCTTAGGCTGGTGTTCTCAATGACAGGGAGTTCTGGGATAGGGGTTGTGTTGAGTCACTTCTCATTTCTGGTGCTGTTTCATGTAGAAAGGGTGTTCATGAGGCAGGCTTATCTAGATAAACAAGGTTTGGGAGGCAACAGGTATAGGGAATGATGAGATGCTTAGGGTCAAAAGATTTGGGTTGAAATCTTAGACTAGTCATTTAAATCACTCAGAGCCTCAGTTTCCTTATATGTAATGTGGATGTTTGGGGATACCCAAGGCCTAGGGTATTTGTGTGAATCAAAAAATTTAATATATGTGATAACCTCACAAACAGTAAAACACTATCACTGATTACTGAATGGTTATTTATCACAAGACCATGCAGGCTCTGAAGGGCTCCAAATAGGTGACATTTTTCAGGGCACACAACATCTTCAGTTCTACTCTGCCACCTCTCTTAGTCCTACTGGTACCCCAGGCTAATAGTAGCAGCCCTGGGGTGCTAGAGACCTGGGGATGGCCATAGGTAGTACTACTAGCAGGAAGTCAGGAGAGGGTCACTGTGGGGAGCCACAGAGGAGCACAGGACACCACTGTGGAAACTGAACCACAGAAAGTGTTAGAATACAAGCAGGGAGCCCTCCCTCCACTTTTGGCTGAAGTTCTCCAGAGAGTTGAGTCCCAGAGACAGGAGCTTGAGAGAAGCCAGGTGCCCTCTGATCATTGGGTCTGTAAGGATGGTGTCTACACTCCCCCCTAGGCACTGTCTATACTCTCCTTTTCCTGGGGCTCCAGTGCCAGCCTTAGTGGGCTGCATTGCCAATTCCCACTGACCCAATTTTAATGCCCCAGGCAATGGGGCTCTTGGCCATAACATGCCCCCATGTTACAGATCTCCTCCCTTTAACTCGCTCCCTGCCACTCTTCCTTAAGAGCTAACCTTAATGACAAGTTTCACGCAAAGAGTAACCTATCCTACCAAGAGATGAATTCAGTCCAGCAAGTGGCTACTACCCCCAAACAGCTGAGCCAGTTGTATGTTGAACTGGGATATGAAGTTCATAGGGAACAGTGTAGCAGCCAGTTCCTGCCATGGGGGAGGAGCCCACAATCTGGCTGGGGCCAGAGAATTCATCACCACCAACAGGAACTGCAGTGTGCCAGAGTTCACTGCCAGACAAGACACATGAGGAAAGCACATGGGGAGCAGAGTGAGGAGCTGGATTGGGCCATCTTTGGTGGGTGAGTTCTCTTTTGGCTCTACAGTGCTGCATTTATTGGGACATCTGGATCATGGATGTGTTGTCTGGTTTCAGACAATTTTGCGATGATATAACAGGTGCATATAACAGGTGCTGGGGACTGCTTGAATCAGAAAGTTTTCAGGAAGCTATCACACATTAAGGGCCTAAATAATGAAAGGATTTCATCATTCAGAAAGGTGAGGAAGGGACCTGCAGGGTGTGGAGAGTGAGTGAGGAAAAGGATGAGTGAAGGGTGTCCCTGGGGGAGGGGACCAGTCATATCTTTACCAGTGGAGTTTGAGGCACCTGTGAATTGGTCAAGGTGAATCCTCTGGAAGCTGCCTGGAGTCTCCACCTGCCACCTTCCAGAGCCAGCTCTGGGCAGATGATGCCAACTGTGGAGACACCTGCCTACAGATGATAGTAAACATGTGCATGTGATCGTGCCAAAGGACAGGACTGGAGGAGGCCACATGTCAAGGGCTGCTGGCTTTCAGGAATGAGAGAGAAAGGGGCCAGAGAGGCAGAGGGAGAACCCAAAAATGATGGAGCCTATTCAGCCCATCCATCCACACATGTACTGTGCCCAGGGCCACCTATGGTCTTCTGAGGATGGAGACACACCTGCCTTTGTCTCTCTCTCACCATTTCTCTCTCTCTCTCTCTCCCTCTCTCTCCTCCACTGCCAGACAAATCTTGGCAGATGGGGCCAGGATCCACCCACGGGGCACCCAGCAGGTGCACAGGAGTAGTGTCCACTAAGGACTCCAGCGCCAGGCACAGATCTGAGGGGCCTGGCTTTCTAGTTTTGGGGTGGGCAGGTTTGGCCATGAGCATCCCACAGAAGCAAGAAAGTCCCGTTCCTGCCTCTGCTCAGGTTCACCCTGCCCTGTCCCATGTGTTCCTCTGCTCATCTGCTGCTCTGAGCTCCTATCCACCTCTGTCACTTTGTCTGGAGTGCCTCTCCCAGTGGCCCCTTGACTGTACTTCCACCGCGCTGTCAAAACCTGACTTGGGTTTGATTATGGGAGAGGTATTGGTAACTGTCTTGGTGTTGGCCACACAACAGGCAATCACAACACTGTGATGACTCAGAAGAGCTAGCCTTATCCAAAGGAGGTACCTGCCCATGTGGAGAATGCTATCAGTGAGGATGATGTACAGGGGAAAGCAGGTATTGGCATTCACATGTGAAATCAGGTAATCTTTATGTGTCAGCAGAAAACTCAAATTTAAGACACTATATTGACAGGCAGGTAAAGTAAAGCCAGAACGGCTCAGATGGCACCAGTATGCAGGCCCTGGACTTTACCATTTCTTTCTGTATCACCAAGGCCTGGCACATGGCAGACATGCAATAAAAATTTGTTGTTCAATGAATGAATGAATGAATGGGAAGAAAAGGAGCAGATGGGTGGGAGAGGGGAAGCGGGACAGATGCCCAAATGTCAAGACGCCAAATGGAGGGCTGGGCAAGCTCAAGGTGACCCCAAACCAAGCTATCAGTGTGAACATTGCTATGGTCCTGCTTGTTGGCTAAGGGCAGGACGAAAGATTGCAGTCCCGTGAACTCGCCACCTTCTCCAAAGGCATTTTAACCAGAAGTGCTTGCTGCAGCCAAAACAGACGCCAACAACAAGCTGGTGTGCTTTCATACACACTGCTCGAGGTGTATGAAAGCCAGTACTCAGCATGTCATGGATTCCACACTCCCTCCAAGGTCCACCTTCTTCCTCATGTTACAGACTTGGAGGAGGAGGAGGAGGAACAGAGGGACAACTGAGCTATGTGGGGGGTGTGGGGGGTGGAGAAAAAAACGAGTCACCTAGCCAGCATGGTCCCCATCTCTAGCCAGAAATTTCTTCCCTGTTGCCTTGTTGACTTCTCTGAAGCTTTGGGGGGGCCTGGGTGATCTGGTGTGGGCCCACCCCTCAGCCTCCCAAAACACTACTGGGAGGGAGTGTTGTATGAGCGGCCCGTGCGGAATGCCTGGGGTTGCAAAAGCAGAGTTATTTCAGGTTCAACTGAGTTATAATTTATTTTTCCTAACTGATCATTATTGCTGCTGGCTCTATAAATAACCACCTAGGGAGTCTGCTTTTCTGCTCCCAAATCCTCCAAAAGCCTGGCCAGGTTCTCTGTGGTTTCTGGCCTGCCAAGCACACAGCACATTTCTTCTCTGTGCATCCCTTCAGGGAATCCTTCTGCAGCGCATGCCAAAAAATCTGCTGAGTTCTGCCCAACTCAGTCCTCCCTTCCTGATCCCATGCCTCTGCTCCCAACAGGACACCCATCCCTCCCCCTCCCTCCACCAGAGGAGTCGCTCCCTGGACACAGGTGGTTCCCATACCAAGGTCCTGGCTTCTCTCTGTTTACTGGGTTTCCATCAACTGCAGCCCTCCAGGCTCAGAAGACTCGAGTTATTTGTACTACAAAATTCCAGCTGCAGCACCATTTAAGGTCAAGCCTGGGAAGAAAAGAGGGTTAGCATGATGGTATGGCTAATAAAACCAAGGCTCCATAAGGCCCCAGGAAGGATGGCTGTGTTTACATAAATTCAATGTAAATGATTTAAAGAAGAATATATTTTAGTAGCCTCAGTTTAATCAAGCACAAAAACTTTCTCTTTCTTTCTTTCTTTCTTTCTTTCTTTCTTTCTTTCTTTCTTTCTTTCTTTCTAAATCAATTGATCAAAATCACTCCTTGATGTTGTTCTGGGTATTTAGGTCCTTTCTAAATGACATGGAGTTTTCTGTTTAAGCAGAGGTCCTAGGAGGGAACTGATATTCAGAAAGGCCTACTGTACACCAAACATTGTTTTGTTGTGGCTTCACAGCTCACTGTCCATGAGGTAGGCATCTTCATGCCCATTTTGCAGATGACAGGCCTGAGAAAAGGCAGTTGCTCAAAGTCACACAGAAAGAAAGAGGCAAGAGTGAGATTCAAACCCAAATCTTCCCATTGCTATTCCCTCCCACCTCTCTAGCTAGGACAGCAATGGCGAGCCTTTCACAGCTTTCAATGATGCAAACAGCCCGCTGTGGCATGCCTGCCATAGGTTTGCCACCAGTGAGCGAGGAGATCAGACCTTAAGGCTAGGCTTTTAGTTTAGGTTTCAGATTAATTTTGCAGCCAGAAATCAAGGACCGTGTGCTGGGTATTTAACCATAGTTCAGGAACAGTCATATCTGAACTTTCTGAAGTTAACCTCTCTAACCAGTTAATGATGAAATTTTAATTACTCTTCTACCACTTATGAGGACAATGATCATAAGAGTGCCAATGACTAGGTTGCTTTAACAGACTATAAGCAAGAGCTTATATTTTTTTACATAATTTTTAAAACAGTAATCACTAATATTAACAAAATAATGAGAAGCTTAAATTTTGAGTGTGTGTGTGTGTGTGTGTGTGTGTGTCTGTGTGTGTGTGTTAATAGGAACTAAACTCAGGGCCCTTGCAATGAGCTATATCCCCAGGACTTTTTAAATGTTTTTTTTGTTGTTGTTGTTTTAATTTTGAGACAAGTTCTTGCTAAGGTTCTCAGGTTGAGCTTAAACTTGTGATTCTCCTGCCTCAGCCACTCAAGGTAATGGGATTATAGGTGCGCACCACCACACCCAGCTGTTAAGGTATAACAACTGTACATTTGTTTATTCATAAATTATATCTATAATCTATCATTACAGTTTAAGTCTAGAAGGTCCCACAGAGTCCCATGTGTTGGAAGTTTGGTTGCCAAACGGTACTGGAAGGTGGAGGAACTTTTAGGAAGTGGGTGTAGTGGAAAGAAGTTAGGTCACTGAGTATTTGATCTCAAAGGGGATTGTGGGACACTAATTTCTTCCTGGCATCCACGAGGTGAGTAGGTCTGCCCTACTGTGCTCCCCACCATGACATGCTACCTCATCTTAGGCCCAAAACCAACTGACCATGGATTGAAACCTCTGGAACCCTGAGCCAAAATAAACTTTCCCTCCTTATAACTTGGTTCCCTCAGGTATTTTGCCACACTGACAGAAAAATTACTAACACACCTGTTATCCACCCACATGATATGTGTGTGTACCTATGTATCTATCCATCTAGTTATTTATCACATTTTATTCCTGCTCCATAATGGGATATCTCACCTCCTATGGCCTCCTACACACACATACCACTTTGGAAATCACTACTCCAAGCAAAATGTTTGTCTTTCTTCATTTATTCATTTTTCCCATCTCCAGTAGCACCTATTTTGTGCTGGGTATTGTGCTAGGTCCTGGGGATACTGAGTGAATAAGATGAACAAGCACCAGGTTTTCTATGGAGCTTTCAATCCAGTGGGCAAAACAATGTCAAATTTAATGTTTAATGACAATGGCCACAAAGAAAATAAAGCGAGGCGATGTGGTAGAAAGTGATGGAGAGTGCCTGGAAGGGTGAGAAAGTAGTCACTGGAGCAGGAGTGCAGTGAAGCCTTTGGGAGCTGCATGAGGAGGAGGCGGTCATGCAAAGGTCTTGTGGGAGAAGGAATGTCTGAGCAGAGGGCATGTCAGGTGCAAAGGTCCTGAGGCTGGAGAGAAATCCAGTGTAGCTGGACTATAGTAGAAGACATTAGAGAGGTTAAGAGGGTAGGGTTCAGGCTGGGGACTCTCTGCTGGAGGTAAGCCTTGCCTACCCTGCCACAGCCGGGTAACTGCGATTGATGCCACCTACTACCCATGCTTATTCAAGGAGTTCGAAAAACAACTAAAAGAGTAAATATGTGAAACATCAACATCAGCTAGAACACCCAGAATGCAGTTGGCATCAATAATGGCAGCCCTTGGGGTCTATTTACTTGTTTACCATTGATCTCACTCATGGGCCAGAAGCTCATGCAAGCCAGGCCTGACCAGTTTTCTATTCTGCTGAAACAGAGGAGCTGGGACCAGGCCTGGTCTATAGGAAGAGCTCGATGAGTATTTGCTGAATGAATGGGTTGAAAAATGGCAGTGACTATAGAAAATCAGAGTTTGGGTAAATATAAAAGATAGATCTTTTAAACCAATCTTGAAAAAAGCGTATCATGTATATTTGAGGTGTCCTCCATATTTTAAATAAAAGTGCGATTGTTTTCTGCATCTGCTTAGTACATATTTTCCACTTCTCATGTCTCCCATGAGAGGCTGTGGCATGGAGAGATGAAGGCCTGGGCTCTGGAGAGAGACCACCTGGGTCCTGTTCTGCCTCCACCATCAGCCACCAGTGGCATCTGGCTGCGGTTACTCACATCCCATGGCGCAATCATTCTAGGTGTAAAATTCTCAAACTAATTGGCCTGTCCTATAGCAGTACCATGAAGGTGAAATGAGTTCACTAATACAAAATGCCCAAACAGTGCTTAGGTCGAAATCCCACTGGCTTAATCCCTGTTGGTAGAAGCTCGACTACTCCTCCTGTTTCATTATAAACACTACATTATACACTACATTATAAAACATTATACATTACACTGTATTATAAAACACTACATTATAAATACCATATACCCTTATGGCTTCCCACACAAACACAATTCTTCCTTTAAAATAAAGCACTAAAGATCTTCCTTATAAAGCACTAAAGCTGGGTGTGGTGGCACACACCTGTAATCCCAGCTGCTCAAGAGGCAATTTAGCGAGCCCCTGTCTCAAAATGAAAAAATAAAAAGAGCTGGGGATGTAGCTTAGTACTCCCTGAATTCAATCCCTAGTAAAACAAACAATAAAAAAGCACTAGCAATACCGCTGCCCACCTGAAAAGAACAGAGACTTCTAAGGATTTTAACACGCACTGCAAACAGTCCTCCAAAATCAGATGTGAGTCCATTTCCCCTATCTGTGCTGGAGAATAAACCTTTTAGACAATCTGTGCCAATCTGTAGGGAAAAAAGCACCATCTTACTGTTTCAATTTGCCTTTCTTTTATTACCAAGGATGTCAAATTGTTTTTCATTTGTCTTACTTCTCTTATGAACTGCCTGTCCACGGTTTATAAAGAAGTCCATTTGCATAATCAGAGGCACAGAATCAGTGGCCTTGAAGTGAACTCCTCCCCTCCGGAAAGGGTCAGGCAGGGTGGGTGGCCACACATCAGGAAACCGGGCATCTCTTTACCTTCTGGAAAGGTGAAATAGAAGAGCTCTGCAGTCCTTCCTCCACTGGGGTCATTGAACCCTGGCTCAGACCAGCAAAGGTAGTAAGCAAACTTCATAGACAAGAAGCCTGGCAGACAGATCTGAGGACCATTCTTTCCCCTATCAGCAGCCCCATGTTTCCCCAAGGTGAATTTCATCCTAGACCTGTCTCAGGGGCTTCTGCATAAGGATGTGAGAGTTATATCAGAAAGAAAAGTGGGGTTTCCATGGCTGTGCTTCTGGTGGACAGAACATATCACCGTGGGGAATTCCTAAAATCTCCCTCTACACAAGACAGAAAGTCTTTGAGGGCCACAGACAAAAACCTATTTCCACAAACACCTTCACAGTCAAAGTCAGTGCAGAACAAAGACTTCCAAGGAGTGGTCAGTGGCCTGTTCATCTCAAGCCATATTTCCATTCCTTCTTCCTTACTTTGCATTTGGCTTTGGTACAATAGTTTGGCATATAACACCCTCCTTACCTTGACTGCCATTGACACACGATTTTGTTCTGAACTGGTCAGAGCCCCACAGGATTTGCAGACTGCTGCTGTGTGTGTGGTAAGAGATACCTGGGTTCAGATTTCCTCACTGTCTGCTCTTCCGAAAATGATCCTGCAACAGAAAGCAGTGTCTATCCTCCTCCTTCAGCAAGAATCTTGCTGTGTTTTCAAAGGACTTTCTAGATTTCATGGATTTCCCCCATAAAATGTCCCTGCTTTCAGCTGAGCCAGTATATTCCTGCTGGGTTCAGCCTCCATAGGCATAAGGCCAGGTAGAAACAGAACGTGCACATCTCTCAAATTCTTCCTCCAAGGAAGGAGGCTCATGTGGAGTGAGATGCTGGCTGACTTTTTTGTGAGCACACCTTAGGCACACAAACCTAAAAGCAGCAGAGCAGTAAAACTGGAAGCCAACATAAAGCAAAAAGAACATCTTCCAGCAGGCACATGGGATCAGATTCCAGCAGAGCTGGGACTAGGTTCCTGGCAACAGGAGCAAACCCATCACTAAGAGCAAGGAGAGGCCCTGCTGCTAGGCCCTAGCACACGGGGATATGAGTGGGGTTGGGGAGAGCTGTGTGCTGTGCAGGCCAATCACAGGCAGACTGGCTAAGGACTCCAGAGGAAACCCATAGGCCATCCTCAGGATGGAGACTACAGTATAGCAGTATCTACAAAGCCCACTCTGTAACTTGACTGACAGTTCACTTCAACCTCTGCAAAGATTTAGGGAGACCTGTGAGCATATTGCACTGGGTCTAGCATTGGCACTGATAAAAAAAGAAGCCTAAAACCTCACTGCTGCATTGTAAGAGCATATGATGAAACCCAGGAGATGATACTCATGTCACGCAGTGAGGCAGGAATCAAAAGAGATTCCAGCAGTGAGTGCCACCAGGGGCCCAGGAGCATAATTGGCCTGTTTAGGAGAAGGCCAGGTAGGCTTTATAGGGAAATAGATTGAGCTTAACCTTGAAGGGTGAGGGGAATTTAGGTGGTGTCAAGACCTGAGCTGGCATGTGGGGGCCATGACAGCAGGCCTAGAAGGGCTAGAGGCCCACCTGTGCTGCCTGAATTGATGCTCACCAGGAGAGATTGTGTGAGGAGCACTGGACAGGGAGGAAGGAGGCCAGATTTCAGAGAGGTCTGAATCGCACACACAGAAGTCTGGGCTTGATCCAGTAAGCAGTAGGGAGCAGTTGGAGACTCATGAACAGCAGATTAACATAACTGCAGGAAAACCTTAAAGACCAGCTTTCAGTGGAGATGCAGAGTAGAAGGGAGTGCTGAGAACACCAAGAAGCTTCACAAGAGCCCCGCTGGCAGCCAAAGAAACAGATCTGGAGGATACCCCAGAGCAAACGGACCTGTGCCTTGGAGACCCACTCCGTGTGGGGGTACGGCTGACTAGGGGAATGCAATTCTGAGTTTAGAAACTCGGTGGCTGCGAGGTAGAAGTGGCATTGTCAGACTCAATGACACATATGGGTGCAGTGGAGAAACGTGATGAGTTCAAAGTCAGATGGTTAGAGCAGTTTTCTAAGAACTTCAAAAGGCCAAAACATCCAGAAAATGAGGCATCATCTGGAAACAGAAGCACACAGGTGATGTTTTCTAGTTTTGGTTCAAAGAGGAATTAACATCTCAGTTGAAGTTTTATCCAACATCAATGAAAGACACAACTCTCTGTCCAAACAAATAACCAATTAGTGTGGATGCACTTTCCCTCCTGCACTGCTTGCTCCCCAATGCTCTCAATGCTCCCCAACAGTATATCCCATCACAGGTTCAGAACAGCCATGGAGATAGGATAGAAATACTCAGAAATCCACAATTCTAATCCTTTCTTTCCAAAATACTGCAGGACTTAATTATTTTCACACTTAAGCACATGATTCAATACATATGTTCCACGTGTAAGAACTAAGTCATTTCTTTCTTTTTCCTTCTCCTCTCCCCTTGTTTGCCCTCCTCTCTACCAGCTCCTCTTCCTCCAGTGCCCAAACCACTGCCAACTTCCTGGCATACACACTTTTTGATCCCATTTCTGCTTGCTCTCAACATTCTCCCTTCCCTCCAAGCTTGTTTCTGCTTTCTTTAGAAAAGCTGTGAGTCCAGGAGATCAACTACAGGTTGATCGGGGCAAAGAATTACAGATTCCAACAAAGACAGGCAGCTTGTTGTAGAAAGAGTGTTGAAGGGCAAGCCAGGAGATTTTGGTTTTAGGAGTCAGGGAAGAGAATCAGATAAAGATCCTTGGAGACAAGGGAGCTCACCATTGTCCAGCTTGGCTGACGTAGAGACATGTTTTCTCAATCCATAAATACAGATGGAGATAAGCAGGTTCCCTTTTAGAGCAGTAACCCCAATTACAGTCCTTACAGCTGCAGTTACTCTGAAGGACAGTGGGAAGGAAGGAAGGAAGGAAGGAAGGAAGGAGGAAGGAAGAGGGAGGAAGGGAGGGAGGGGGGAAAAAAGAAGAAAGAAAGTGCTAGCTTAAGGTAGAATAGACAGGAGCAGTCTGAAATGCATAACACCTCCAGTTCCTAGAAAACAAAGATGAGTCAAACTGAAGTGGAATTTCACAGGTGCCCCCCCCAGCTTTCCACACACATGCCCAGACAGAATCGCCTGTGCACATGTCACCCAGCATCCAGAATTAACCGCTACTGCCTCCTTGGAAGCTGAGCTGAAGTGGCAGGTCTGCTCCTGCTGGGGAGCGGCAGTGACCTGAGGCCAGGTGAATGTAGTGGGAAAAGCAGAGATAGCAGCAAAAGATGGCCCGAGCAAGCGAGGCCCTGAAGAGAGGAGTCCGGGATCACCCAATCTGTACAGCCTGGAGTCTGCAGTTACTTCTAGTTTCCTAGACAATCCTGCTTGAACTAGGTATAAATCTGAACTTCATCTCAAAGAATAACACCAGTTCTGGGACTGGGACAAAAAGAAAGGATACCATTTCAGGAAACGGGGCAAGCAGGGAAATGAAGGTCTTCCTAACTGGAAGCCAAAGTCCCATTATGTTCTGTGCTTTCAATAACTGTGCACTTGTAGCCAAGAGAATGATTCTAAATCTGGTTCCCCAATGGAGTTGTAGGTTGCACAGGTGTGTGAGTTTGTCAAAACAGATCTAACGGTACACTTAAGATCCTTGCATTTCGCTGAATGTAAATTGGCCTCAGTAATTCTAGCTCTCCCCATTACGGGGTGATGTGACCGTGGGCAGGTCACTTTTTGTAGCCCAGGGTTCCTCATCTGTCAAATTGAAACTAAGAAGCTGGATCCTAAATTTATCATTGGTTCTAAAATTTACAGTTGTAAGAGCTGAGTGTGGCAGGAAATGGACAGGTACAGCCAGATGAAGAAAGGCAATGATCTTTGAGAGAGACTAAAAATTTGTGAGTGGACTTAGTCATCTACAGAAAATTGTCACTAAATCATCTACTCTGCAACCAATAAATAGTAATTTTCCCCCTTTTGTAAATGGGGAAGCTCAGTTCAGAATCCCAAATGACTTGTCTGAAGTCAGAGAGCTTATTCCCCAACTAAGTCTGGATTGAACCCAACAACTTTCAGGGGTATACCCTTCCTCAGGACCCAGTCTCCCTTCTGTTAAAGTTCCACACCCTAGAACTGCCTATGTCTGAAGAATGGAAGTAAGTGCGGGTGCTCCCACCAACCTGCTTGCTGAGGACTCTGGGACAATGCTCATTTCTACAGGTAACACCCAATAAGGGGGTCATCTCCCACCTAGGAGAAATCTGAGTGACCCAATCAAGGGGTTCAAAAGCTAAGAGAATTTGTCTGCTCTGGTTGCTAATTATCCCTTAGAGATACTAACTGAAGTGACTGCCATAGAGATCCAGAACCTAGTGAAGCCATACCTGAGATCTGATGTTCAAGGACTAATGAATTCCTTCATTGCAAAGGCTGATGAATTCCCATGGTACAGATAGAAGACAGAACCTGTAGGTATTATCCTGTGCTTGACATAGGTAGTATAGTATAGGGTAGTAGTTAAGGGAAAAGTGGATGGAGCCAGATTGTCTGGGTTAGTTAGGGTCTTGACCTCCATACACCACCACCATTATTAACTGTGTGACTATGGGAAAGTTACTTAACCTCTCTGTTTTTTGGTTCCCCAGTCTGTACTTTGGGAACAATATCTACTACAGATGATTCCACTGATAGTTAAATGAGTTAGTACACAAGCACTACTTAGAGCCACATACTCTTGGTACATATGAAAAGCTCATTAAATACTATCTGTTTTACAGTACAAAAGAATGAGAACAAGATTGGATAAAACCACTCTGACCACATCTTCCAGAATTCCTATTAATGAAATAAGTAATAAGCTAGACATATGGGTTCCTACTTCACCTTTCCAGCCCCCTTGGCTTTACCTGTACAGGTGATGATTATTACCCATGTGAAACAAAAAGCTTCACCAAAAGGTCCCTACAGCCTTTTCCGGGTCTAGAGTCTAGGATTTAATTGCATACCCACACTTCTTGACCAGCACAAGGATAAATATGCATTTAAACCTCAGAAAATGCCCGCTTGATTAGCTTATAATGAATACTATTTAAAGCCAAGAAAACTACATATTCCGAAGCACACACCTCTTATTGTCCAGTGTATATCCTAACAACCAGAAGAGGAGGAAGCAGTGAGGGATTCATGATGAAATGACTGCACACAGTTATCTCTGAGCTCTTTAAGTATGACGCTGACAATGGAAAACGGATGCAGAATTCTTCTGCTAAGGAATCAGGAGGTGAACGCATGTCAGAGGCCAGGATCGGGCCAATCTGGAGGAACAACCAGAGTGTGGGCTAATGTCTCTACGTACATGAAGTGCTGTTCTGTTTCCTTCTCATTATGTGACTATATGATACAAATTAACAGTCTCATCTTTGGTTCCATAAAACAGCCTTCAGTGAGCTACCATTAGGAGGCTACTGGCAAGACCCAGAAGGATGCACCCTGAGATTCACCAACCCTTCAACTCTGGTGATGCAAGACCTTGGCCAAATGGATGTGCCCAAGACTGTCAACACACAAATCCCTTTATTCTGAGAAATTCTTAAAAGGAAATCTTTGTACTTACTAGTTTATTTATTTGTATCAAATCAATGTTACTGGGGCATAATTTATATCCAGTAGAATGACAAGTGAACAGTTGGATGTTTTTTGACAAATGTACATACCCAGGTATCCTCCATCCCAGTCAAGATAGAAATGTTTCCATGACCCCATAAAATTCAATTGTACCCCTTTTTGCTTAATCCCTGCTCTTACTTCTCCTTACTCCACCCAACAAGCCACTGGTTTGATTTTTCCTTCACAGATGAGCTTTTCTAGGATGTCATATAAATGGAAATATATCCTATATATTCTTTTATATCTTTCTTTTTTCAGCAAAATCCCTGCACATTGCTGGATGTATCCATAGTTTATTCCCTTTTATCACTGAGTAGTATTTCGTTATTTGGATGTATTACAAGCTGCTTACCATTCCCTGGCTGATGGATATTTGGACTGTTTCCAGCTTGGGACTATTATGGATAAAGCTGTGATGAACATCTATGTATAAACCTTTTTGGTCAACATATGTGCTCATTTCTCTTGGGTAAATACCTAGAGGTACAAATGCTGGGTAATATGTTGTGTATGGTTATAAGAAAATGCTAGATTTATCCTGAGGAATAGAAATCAGCCACTGATTCATTCAGACTATTTACTAGATTTAAAAAATAAAAGTAGAAATCTCAAGTGGGGAAGGAAATGAACTGCACCCCAAAGCACTCTGGAGCCACTCTGCTGGAATGCTGGTGGGAGCTCCCATAACGGGCCTCGCTGGACAGCACCAGCCTGGGCACCGGCTCTGGAAAACTGCTCCTGTTGGTCTTCTCCTCCCTCTTGCCTTCAGGGACAGTCTTGATCTGCCTGTCCCTGGCAGACTTTTCTAGGACAGTCAGGACTTGGAGAGCCCAGCTCACTTAGAAACCAATACAATGGCCCTCAGAACATGGGGGATTCCGGTATTCAATGTCCTCAGCCAAGGCCAGGAGACATCTTTAATGTCATGTCACATAAATAGTATCAAAACTACAAAACCTGTGTGTTTTCAAAACAGTCACCTATTGTCTTTTTATATATAAGGTAATTTCTGAAGGCATCAACTTGGAATTAAATTCAAATTTTCTCTATTCTCACTGACTTGTAATTTTCACATGGGATTTACTTTGATTTCTGAGAGATAATCATTCTCCTTCAAATCCTCCCAGGACTCCCTGCCATCTTCAGAAAGGAAGGAGAAAAAGGACAAAGATAAGGATAAGGGATTCTAAATCCCTAGAGACAAGGAATCTCTGAGTGTGGTGGCTTTAAAGAAAATCTAGGAGTCAGGATACTAAGAAAAGGAACAAAAGAGGTGGAAGGAAATAAGGGACCCCTGAGAGGAGATGAAGCTTCTCAGAGCTGCTGGCCCAAGCAGCCACGTGCTTGCCTCACTCTGGGGTCAGGAAGCAGATGTGGGACCTCCTTCCCATTCCTTTCCTTACCCCACACCAGTCCCCGGCTCTGCTCCTGAAAATGTTGTCAGGAGATGTTCCGGGAAGGGGCAGTGGCCCAGTGTCCACCCAGCCAGTGCCAGCTGGACCAGCACAGCCATCTGCCACCACCAGTGTTATAAGGCGCCCTGTATATGGCAGGATTTCCTTGGCTTCACTGAAACCATTCTTTCTTGCCTTAAAAGCAATGAGAAATACTGCACAGTTAATGTGCCTGCAAGTCCCCTCATCACAGAAATGAACAGATCACAGGCATGCCTGTGTGCCTATTCATTCTCATTCACTGGGTTTTGAAGAAGCCAAGAGAGAGGAGAGGGAATGCATTTTCTTGCTGGGATTTCACTGGCCTTTTCCTGTTTGTCTGGAACGCAAAATAAAAGACATGGAGATTGCTCACCAATTTCCTTTCATTTGGAGATCTCTGCCTGAGTTGGGCTTGGCTGGCTAGAACATTAACCTGCAAAGAGAGGAGTGTCTCCCTCCCAAGGCACCACCTCTCGCCCCCAGAGGTGCCATGTTTTAAGAGGGAAACAGATGTTCACGGCGACACAGGCTCCAGATGTAGGCTTCCCTGCATGTGTGCAAACCCAAACCCATCACATCCTGGCCAAGAGCTTCTGTCCCATATCTGGGTGGCAGGTGAGGAGGGCTGAATTCCAGATGAGTCAGAAAGACTCCAACATGAGGAATACTCAGAGGGCCTGCAGTAAGGTCATAGTAGAAATAGCTGGAAGGAACCACTAAGGCCACTTAGTCTGATTTTACAGATGAAAACACCAAGGCCCTGAGGGACTCAGTCAGCAATCCCAAGCTCCAGTCCACAGGGAAAGGAAACCTCCCTTCCCCTCACCCAGGAGTTCTTCTCAGGAAAAGGACCTGCCTCCACCTTCCCCCTACTGCTCAGGGCCAGGGCTGTGAACTGACCTATGCCCTCCCCTGGTTCCATACAAGTTTGCCTGGCACCCTCTCCACCTGCTGTCTGCCCAGCAGACCTGGAATGACATAGCAAGGTGCAACCTCAGCCTGGTTCATGGTCAGTGGGCACAGGCAGCAGACCACAGGCATGGCGGAAGGGAAAGAGACGACAAACTCCTTCCCAGCTCTGGCCCTGCTAAGGAGGAAGCAGCAGGATGCCGGTGTGCTCAGCCTCCTCTGAAGCCACTGCTCTACTAAGGCAGCCCATTCTCCAGGTCCCTGTAGTGCCTGTCCTTCAAGACCCTCAGGGCTCCACTACTGTCAGCTCCGGCATCATCTCTACAGTGGTTCCCTCCTCCCCTGCTATGGTAGATGCCGCTTCCTGGACTGTCCTGTTCGGTTTCCCAGGATAAATGCTGATTCTTCGTACCACTGCCTCTCCAAGATCCATTCACCCTGATCCTAACTGCGGCCTCCCTGGCCTCTCTGGCCTCAAGAGCCTCCAGATCAGGCCCCCTTCCAAACTACTCCACAAAATGTAAGTAAGATCACACTCTGCCTTCAAATCTCTCTGTAGTTTCCTTTTCACCTCCAGCAGAGGCCAAACTTCCACCATCCCTGGGTGCTTTCTGCAGGCTCCTCTTGACCCTGAACTTCACAATACCCTGGCAGCTGCTGGCCCCTCCTCTTGCCTCAGGGCTCCTCTCTGTCTCAGAGTTATTCATGCTGAGCCCTGTGCCTGGCCTTCGCTGGCCCCTCCACAGGCTGACTCCTCTCTTGGGAGAGCCGTCCTAGGCACTGCACACCTCCCCTGTTTTCATTCTCTGTCCTGGTCCTGTGCTCATTTCCTTCCAAGCACTTAACAAATGTGTAATTATATAATTTTTTGGTTTACTTTTTAAATGGCTGTCTGGCCCACTGGAATGCAAGTTCTCCATGGTAGAAACTAGGTCGGTCTTTTCCTCCCCTGGACGCTCACTGGGCACTCAAGGCCCATTTGCCAAATGATCGGCTGGGAATATGTTCCTTTTCAGGGGGTGACTTTCCTTTCCTGGGAAGGATTGTTCTTCAGTCTGAAACTGTGGCCCTCCTGCTTTGTTGAGAGTGGGATATGTTAAGACAGTCCTTTCTTTTATGAAATGATCATAAGAGTAAATGGTAGCTTTCACAAATGTTTAATGAAAACCTTATGTCATTCTCCAAAATATTTTTGAAATTTTCTGAACCTATGATATTCTCAATTAAACAATGTTTTGAAGATTCCAGTATCAGGCTCCAGAGTGGTGGAGGAGAAGTGAATTTAGGCCCCAGGGCTTGGGTTTAAGTCCCAACTCTGTTGTTTGGTAGCTGTCAAACTCTGAACCAGTCACTTCACCTCTCTGTGTTTTGATTTCCTCATTTGTAAAACAGAATAATAATAGGACCTGCTTCAGAGGATTTCTGTAAGAATTAAGGTACATTAATACTTGCAAAGTTCTCAGATGCCAATATATGCTTGGCATGCATATATTGCTTAAAAAACATAAGCGCTATCATCATTAATTATTAGTGTTATTACTAAACTCAGGTCTCCTAAATCCACAACCAGGGATCTTTTCTCTTTAAAATATTATCTCCCAACATTATCTCCTTAAGTGCTATCTGGCCCCAACTAATGTCAGAATGTACCATGGTACCCAAAATGTACCATGTAGAAAACTATCCTACTTATTCAACCGCACTGTCTGGAGAGCCAACACCAACCCTCATAACATGTGTACACTTCGGATAGAGATGTTTCTAAACCATGCTGTGTCCTTCCCATGTCTTAACTGGTTCGCCTGAGATGAGTGTTATCTCCAAAGTATATGGAGGGAAAACAGCAGGCTGAGACTCTGCAGACCCGGGTCTGAGCCGCCCTGTACTTAGTGCCTCTCCCCACCACACACACACACACACACACACACACACACACACACACACACACACACACACACACACACACACACACACACACACACACACACACACACGGCACCACAGCCCTCTTATCTTCACTTTCCTTATTGTTAAAGTGGGAAGGTCACGTGTACTAGGAGGTCGTGGTGGTCCTGATGACTCAGATGAACACAGACTGCTAGCTCCTAAAATTGTTTTCTTTCTTCCTTGGTGAGTAACATTACCATTCACCCAGGGAAATGCCTTAATTTAGGTCTCCAGGCAGAATTCTCCCCCAAACTCTGCCAAACCCCTCCCCAAAGAGAGTCAAATGAACACATCAGGGAACAAGCCCTTGCCCATTCTGCACAGAGGGAATTCCTTCCTGGGAGGGCTCACGGGACCAATGCACAAGTCACCTTAGGACTGTTCCTACTGGCCTCTGCTCAGCCAGGAGTAGGTCAGCCTTTGAAGCTGGGTATTTCTGAATTTGGGCTTGGACAAAGACACTATTCTTCCTCACAGCCTTTCACGCCCTGGGTCAAGTAATTTTAGCTGAATTCTATTTCCCTTCAACAGAAGGCTATTGGAAGATGCAAAACCGTATTTGTGAATGAATCCTAGCATTCTATTTTCACAGTCAAATCTGGTGCATTTCAGGCTCTATAGCAGGTATATTTCATCATTTGGGGACTCAGAACCATTTTTCTCACTCCTAACAATATCATGAAAATTCTTTTTTAAATTAAATTTATTTTTATTTGATGCATAAAACAAAATTTACACGTATTAGTGGGGTACCACATGATGTTTCAAAGCATGTTTATATTGAGTTATCAGGTTACACATATCTCTCCCAAACCTTACTTCTTTATGTTGAAAACATTCCAAACCTTTTCTAGTTCTTCGAGATACATAGATCTAAATTATTCCCCCAAAGTCTCGTGTGTTCAGAAGTGGGGCTTCTGGAAAGTGATTAGATCATGGGGAGGGCACTATACTTATCAATAGATGACTCTGTCAATGAGTGCCTCCTTGACTGTGCTGTTAGGTGGTGGAGCTTGGCTGGAAGAGATAGGTCACTGTGGGGGTGACCTGGAAGATGTGCTCTGCCCCTGACTCCTCTTCTTCCTCCCCCATTCCTGGCTACTGTGGTTAAGTAGCATTCCTCCACCAGGTCGTCGCCCAATGCCATTTTTGCCTTGGATCCATCCAGCCACAGGACTGAACCTCCTGGAACTGTAGGCCAAAATAAACCTCTTCTTCTTAAGTTGTATATGTTAAGTATTTGGTTCTAGCGATGGGAAATGGGCTAAATCGTACAAAATCCCCATCTATAGTCACTCCACTGTGCAGTAGCACACTAGAACGTCTTACTCCTCTCTAACTGCAGCTTAGTACCAGTTAATCAACCTTTCTCCAACACTCCCTCCCCAGTACTCTCCCCAGCTTCTGGTAACCACCACCCTACTCTCAATTTCTACGATAGTAATTTTCTTATTCCACCTAAAAGATAGAATAAGTGTATATAGTCCATAATGAATGAGATCATGCAGCATTTTTCTTTCTGTGCCTGGTTTACTTCACTTAATTAATATGATTGCCAGTTCTATCCATGTTGTCACAAATGATAGGATTTCATTCTTTTTATAGCTAAATAGCCCTTTATTGTGTGTGTATATATATATATTACATTTGCTTCATCTATTCATCTGGACATGTAGACTGTTTCCCTTTCTTGGCTATTATGAAATCTGAGATATTGTGAATATTATTGCAATTATATGAGAGTATAGATGTCTCTTCAACACACTCATTTCATTTCCCCTGGATATATACACACCAGTGGGTTTGCTGAACTGCATGGTGGTTCTATTTTTATTTTCTGAGGACTCCCCATACTGTTTTCCACAATGGCTGCCCTAAGTTACATCCCCACCAATTGCGTGTTAAGTGTTGCCTTTTCTCCACACCCTCATCAGTACTTATTATGCAAATTCTTGATCAGCTGTGAAAAATTAATGTAAAATTTATATAGTCAATGGTTCATATTAAAGAAGGCCCATATTAAATAATATTATGAAATAGACAATAATAAGACTAAGAATAAAAGGAGATGATTGCAATTCTTTTTATCTTTCTAATATTGTTCATTATCTAGAAACTGGAATCCAGATAAAGCATTTTCTGAATATAAAGTCAGCAAAATTATCTGATTTCTAAACTAGGCCTGGACCATACTTACAAATAAATAACACCTGCTATCAAGAAAGGATGGAAGTATAAATTAAAGACAGAAAGCAAAAATGGATTCAGAAATATTCTTGCATTGGCAATTTAAAGAAATATACATCCATATATAATTTCACAACTCCACAAAGCCTAATTTCATTTGTAAAATACACCAGGGTATCCAAGCAAGTTTCTGTGGAACTATGCAACTAATAGTGTTTTTTAATTAATTGCACCTCTACCAATCCACAAATATGAATTAAGCATCATGATTTACCACTGTGGAGAATTTAGGTCTCTGCCCCCACAGAGCAAGCAATTTGCAAAACTTTGCTCTAAGACACATGAAAACCAAGGCCCTAGCTACCAATTTTAAGGATGTTCTATTCTGCGGGGGTTCATCTCTATTCTCTCCGAAAGTATATCAGAGTCCTGCTGGGTTTCAATAGAACTAAACTCCTAAGGCGCAGAAGGAAATAATTTCACAAGAAAAGAAGGGCAAGATTATTTCTGAACAATCATTTAATTAGCATAAATCTGAATGTGTGATATTTGGTCATTCTGTCTTGGTTTACAACTGGGTCTGCAAGTGATAAAATATAGTTTGCTAGTGGGGAAAGGGTAGAAAAAGAAAACACTATGCACACGGACATACACACATGCATGCATGTGCACACACACACACACACATGCATGCACATCATAGGATCTAATTGAACAAGCAGAGGTGAAAGCTGAACTGGCCTAACTTTAATATATGCACAAATACCCCTTCTTAATTCTTTCTTTCCTTTCTTTCTCCTCCCTCCCACCCTCTCTCTCTTTCTCCCTCGCTGTCCTACTTTTCTTATTCCATCAACAAGGCCAGGTGATTAAAAAGAACACCTCACACTCTACTCCAAAGAATAAGGGCCAGTTGGTGAGGGAATGCAAATGACACACTCTTTCCAAGGTTGGGAATGTTCCCATAAGCACTTGCTTTGCTTTTAAGTTTTATTTCTGAGTTTATCCTGAATTTGACCAGTATAGGCACACAGCATTTCTAAGCCTCCCTTGGAAATCTAGAGATGAATAACGTCTAATATCTGCCTGTCCTCAAGTCCCCAAAAACTTCCTAGAGGGAGGAAGTGCACTCTTGGATTAATGTGGGTGCACGCTCTACTTGCCCCATCTGTTCCACATATCTGAAATCATCTTACTAGAGGAGGTCCCCCTCCAGTCCAGTTATGGCCTCTGCTACCTAAGAAGGGCATGCTCTGCTACATGGATGGGATGTGTCATTCACCACACAAATCCTGCGTGCCTTCCTCCTCATCCAGCAGACCTCAAGGAAGATCCTGAAGCCCTCCAGCAAATAGTTCTTGCTCTATCTCCCTAGTCTGTCTCTGTTCTCATTCTAGTTTCCTGGAAAAACACATCTCACCTGGAAAAGCATAATTGAATAATTTCATGCAGCTCGGACCAAGGGGCACCACACTGTGAAACTTCTGCTTCTGTCTCCTGTTCCATATCTTGTATCTGAAGAACATTTGTGCTTTTCATTTATTGTGAGAAAAACTAAGGATAGCGATAGCCCAAATAGCTACTAGGAAATAAAGGTAAAGCTAACAATGTTAGCAAAGCTATCAGATGGCCTCAGCTGTGTACTTGGTGTGGTTCCAAGTGCTTTAGCTATTCTGATCATTAAGCCTCACCATATCTCTATAATCTTGTAAGTCCTCAACTTATGAACACTCAAGTTGCGAACTCTCTTAGGTGTACTGTATAACAGTCAGAGGTGTACTGTATAAGATTCACTCTGTCAGATTACATACAGATCTGACTTACAAATGTTTTCCAGAAACAGAACTTGTTTGTAAGTTGATGCCTGTAAAAAGCATCAGGTCATGAAAAGAAGGCCAAAAGAGGTTAATGTTCCTATCCAGGGCCATCCAATAAGCAAGCGGTAGAGCTGAACCACAGCCGTTTGGCTTGGGGTCTTCTAACCAGGGAGGAACACTGTCAACAGGACCCCAGGGACACTCTGTCTCCCTCAGATAGTGTTGATCCTGAGTGTGCAGCGAGCACTCTGCCTACTGTACATCTGCATGTTTTCCCTGAGTCCACATTGTCTCATCCCCAGGAGAAAGCACAGGTGCTTAGGGGATGTGAGAGAAGAGGGGAGGACACTTCTGCCTTGGAGAGATTCTATTTTAATCTTGAAAAAACACTGAACAGACCAAGCTGTGGATTTCAACATCAGTTTCTAAAGTGTCCAGACAAGAGGCAGCTGTCTGAAAAAAGGCAGTGCGATGGAGGAGTTGGATGCCCATGTGTCACTGAGTTCTCGCTGGGATGCTCAGACCCTGCAGCTGGTGAGAAGGCACAGACAGGCACTTGAGCAGCCAGCAGTGTGACTCGGCTCCCCATGCTCAGATCAGGGGTCAGCACCTATAGGCTGTGGCAGACTGTAGAAGCAGAGGATGCCACATTTTCCAGCGCTAAGGTGGTGACATTAAGTTCGATTTCTTGACAAGCTGACCAAGGCCTAAAGGCTAGCTATTTCCAGAAGTCCTCATATCAAACTCAGAAACTCCCCATTCTTCTAGCCTAGCTTCCTAGAAACACTGAATCCTGACATCCCACAGTACAAATTCCTCAAGTTCAAGGACCCTTGGGAAGAAGAGATGGCTGAAGCAATAGCCCTGGCCCCTGGAGGACAATCATCTTGGTGGGGATGTCAGTGAAGAAGTGGGAGAAAATGAGGACCACGGCGATCGTGACAGTAAGTGTGTGTGCAGCCTCCAAGAGCGATCAGGTGGGGATGAATATGTTTGTGCTGAGCGCTTTTGTGCATGATTATACTTAATCTTCACAGCCACTGCGAGATGTAGGAGTCACTGTAACACCTATCTTACAGATGAGGAGTCAGAAGAGAGAGGTCAAGTTCCGGGGGCAGGATGACATGGAAGAGTTGACACTAGATCCCAGCCCAATATGACTCCATAATTTCACCCTCTTATCCAATGCCTACTACCTCTTCCTACAAAAAGAGAAAAAAAAGCTTTGAAAACAGGCTTTGCTGATCACTCAAATTTTCTGGTAAATAAAAATGCAATCAGTTCCAAATTATACATTTGAAAAAGTTTCTGAAACGTTTATGGTCCCTTTCCTGCCTTAATAAGTATAGTACACTAAATATAAACCTAGTTCTGCTTTATGAATAAACTCTTCTGAGACTATCTGCTAGCTACAGGCCTTATGGACCAGTTCCAATCATAGAGAATGTCAGATGTACATGGATTAGAGATGACCATTTACTAAGCCCAGGGCATGCTCTGAAACTGAAGTATTAAAAGTTATGATCTAAGAAAATCTGTTTTATTATTTGCCTTTTTCTATAAAACTTCAGTTGAAATGATTTGGGTGGATAAGCAGAAGGGCCACTGCAGGAAACGGTAGCAATGGCTGCTCGTGACGTGTATAGACAAAAAAGGATTGATGAGACACAGGAAAAGGAGCAAACAAAAAGCTGAAAACATAGCAAAACTCAGCCTAAAAATGAAAACATCCAGCCCCGTAATCCAAAGGAAGGTTAGTATCTCACAAGGGGCAGTCGATATATTTTTATCTTGTGGCTTCATGTTTTTGCAGACGCATTAAATCATAAAAATCCAAGAAACTTTCTCACCCCTAAACCACACAGTGTATTTTAAGGAATGTGTCTCTTTTCTAAGAAACTGCTTGATTTTCAGGAAGTGGCAAAGTGGCAGGTGTGTTCCCATGATCAGCCAAAGAAACCAAATAAACGTTCCCCTGGCCAAACCTGTTTCTCACAGATAAACAGCTGCTTGCTGCCTGGAGGAGGGACAAGGAACCAGAAGACTCCCTGTGTTGCCTGGCACTTCTATTTTTTCTGTTTAAGTTGAAAAAGGAAGGAAGATGGAAGCCTATAAGCATGCAGACCTACTCTAGTCAGGTCAATCTTGAGCCCTGCATAGGATAGGTTTGCAAAATCCCAGTTCTAGGCAGACACCCCAGGTCTTCTTCTCTAGTTAGGCATGGAAACACATGACTGAACTAGGAGCTGTAGGAAATAGATTTGACCTGAAAAAGCCATCACTGCACAATTACAAGCTAGGCCAAAGGAGGGTGGGGGGTGGGGGGGAGTCTCCTTTACTTACTCCCAAGGCAGGCTCTACCTTCCCTTTTATATCTCTATCTGGACCCACAATAGCGGGGTACACTCCTGGAAGTCCATCCTGGACACATAATAAGTAACCAATGAAAGATGATTATGGAAACTTTGTTCTCCTCAAATATTTATTGAGCTGGGCATGGTGGCACATATCTGCAGTCCCAGCTACTTGGGAGGCTGAAGCAGGAGGATTGCAAGTTGGGGGACAGAGTGGACAACATAGCAATAACTTACCAAGAAAGAAAGAAAGAGAGAGAGAGAGAGAGAGAGAGAGAGAGAGAGAGAGAGAAAGAAAGAAAGAAAGAAAGAGAAGGAGGAAGGGAGGGGGAGGGAGGAAGAAAGAGAGGGGGGATGAAGGAAAAGAAAGAAAGAGAAAATCTGTTGCATGGAGGGAATAGGGAAAGGAATGGAAGAACATGACCTTCCACTGGAAAGTCTCTTGCTAAATGCTTGACCTTGGAGTTCAGTAGTTGGGATAGGACTGGCTATATGACAACTCTGTTCTGTTGTGTTGTAAGTAGGATTAAATGTAAATTTTTAAAAAATATCCAAACAAGGCAGAGCTGAGCTGGCTCCCTGGAAATTCCGGATGAAAATAAGGAGTTGGCCCAGGCAGGGCAGGGAGGTGGGGAGGGTGTTCAAGAGACTTGGAGGTTAAAGAAAAGCCCTAATGGAGAGGGTCTGAATGACACCATTCCAAGGATGCCTCGGCCACACAGACAAAAGTAGGGAGAATATTTAAACTACCGCAGACCTCTGCACACTCAGAGAGAGGGGCTGGCTGTGATAGGCCAGAAGGGAGCTGTGGGGTCAGTGTCCTGCCAGGACACAGCCTCCAGAAAAACTATGCCTTGCAACGACAATGAAGGAGCTGTGTGACAAGGACCTGCCAGGCCAGCAGGTTGCAGCACATAAGGAAGCTCGCCCCTCCCCACATCCCCCACCACACCCACACCCACACCCGCTCAGCGCTCTCTCCAAGCAGCCAAAGTACAAGAAGAGACAAGCAGCCAACACTCAGGCTCTGGACCACTTACAGCCCAGCACAAACTGCCTGGGAGACTGGCGACATCATCAACATCATGCAAATGAGGAGACAGAGGCTGTGAGCCCTAACTCACCTACAGTCACACAACTGGTAAGTGGCAGAACCAGAACTGAATCATTTTGAGCCAACACTCCAGGGCCAAAAGAGAAGCTGGGGCCCTCTGGCCTGAGCCTGCCTCCCAGGCCTGTCAGAGGGAGACTTTCTCGCTGCCTGTCCTGATCCCTGCCTGAGCCGCCCGAATCTGGAGACAGTCTTGTCAGAGTCTGAGTTTGACCAGCTGGATGTTCAGCCCAGCATCCTGCTCCTACCTGCTCTCCCCTGACACTTCTGTTAGCCCTGTGCCAAATGAAGAAAGTTGCCTGGCCAAGATTCCCCAAAGTGCAGTCCCTAGGATATCTGTGTAAGTGGTGGATTCCAGGCCCCACCAGGACCCATGGGGTCAGACTCTCTGGGAGATCCTGGGCCCCAGAAATCTCCAATTTTAATAAGTCGCCTGTGTCATTCTTAGTCCAGATAGTATGTGACTTCTCTAGGGTCTCCCAGGAAGTCAGGGGCCCCCAAATTTCTTCCTTATGAACTCCTTCCACCTACCCTCTAACTCCAAATTATAATCATACTTCAGACAGAAAAATGGGGGGCCCTGAAAAAAATTTTTTAAATTGAGTGACATATTATTTTACCGTATACAGAGACATGCCATTAACATTTTGGCTGAATTCTTTCCAGTATTTTTCTACACATACTGACACAGACATGATTTGCCTGTTTTGAAAAATGGCATTATGCCAAACTAAATGTTTTCTTTTCTTTTTTATATTTTGAGGTATTGGGGATGGAACCCAGGGCCTCACACATGTTAGGCAAGCACTCTATCACTGAGCTACCTGCCCCTCTGGGTTACCAAGCTCTCCCACATGCAGCTGTATGCCTGGGAGGAGGTGTGGTATCTCCACAGTGCTATCCACATGCCACACTGTATGGCCACCACAGGACTACAGGCAAGAGTGGCTGATGCAGAGGAAAGATGGGGATGTCAGGGAATCAGGATGTCAGGGGTTTGAAAGTTTCTGCTGACACCAACCATCTCACCAATCTCAGAAGGTTCCCCCCATGGAGCTGGGTCAATCCCCAAATACTCAAATTTGAAAGATCTTACAAGGGTAGCACGGAAAAGAATTTCTAAGATTTAGGGGCCCATCCCCGACTTGCAAATGAAACCAGAGTGGAGACAGATTTCACAGCTGCTAGAGTCTCATGGTGAATCCACACCAAGTCCAAGCTCCTCTCAGGACTCTACTCACCAGTCCCCTACCCCAGCCAGCTGCCATGCTGGGCAGAGGGCAGCAGCCAGAAAAAGCAGGCCCAGGAGGAGGATGGGGCCTCAGTCTTGGAGCCCACTTGTCACATTTAAAGAGTCTCACATTACCATCACCATAACTCTTGGCCCAATCTTTAATTCTCAGATCCAAGATCGAATTTTGTCAGGGAGTGCCACAGACACACTGGTTACATACGAAGAGCATCAGGTACCCACACTCTAGGCAGAGAAGCCCCTTATTATACATGCTCTGAACCAGCTAAGAAATATTCACTATGGTGGCTCATTTTATACTTGTATTATATATTCTTTTCCTCTTTTATATAATGTCCTCAAATTGCATACATTTCAGGCTCTCACAATCTATGGTCTCCTATTGCTTAAGGATCTTCTCTGGTCTTAGCATAACTCAGGCATAATCTCCTCACACCATATCACATGGGAAACTCATGTGCAGCAAGATTTGGCTTGAGAATAATTACCAAGTTCTGCCTGCTCAGAAATTCCCTTGGGTGGGCTCATTCATGTGAGCCTGGTTTCAGTTTCAAGCTCTCCACCCCCTTTTGTGGTTTGGGTTGAGGTTCTTCTGGGATTGCTCAGTGTCTGAGGGACACCGAACTTAAAGCAGAACACCATATTTGAAGCAGATGGCTTGCAAACCCCTTCTCTCATTCCCTTCTTTCCTCCCTTCCTTCCTTTCTTCTATTTTCTGATCATCTCTTCCCCAGAACAAAGGTTAAAGGGCTTCCAAATGCAGCTCACTGAATACCCATCATAACTCCATGCGCCTTATTCTTCCCATTTTAAAGATAGAATCAAGGCTCAGAATACTGAGCAGATGCAGATATACTGTGTTGCTAAGGAAAAACGTTTCAGGGCTCTGCATGCCTGGGTCTCTTTCAAGGCTCTAGCTATGTATCCTCAGAATTGTGCAATATTTTTACAGTTACAATGGTAAGTTATTTTCACTGTGGCCAGTGAAGAGCATGGTCCCTTTCAATCTTAATGTCTCCTCCTGCTACATTTCTCCTCATGTTCATCCAAAGAGATGGTACAACAGATATAGGCATTTTGGGATCTAGCTAAGGTGTTTGGAGATCAATTCAGTTTAAATGTAGTGGGATTTATGTGTATGATTCACAGTCACTCTAATCCAAAAAGCCAAGTTATTGCTGGGTGTCAGCATGGTTTCTACCAACTCTATGGTATTCAGATTCAGAGGTCCAACACCAGGCACCTCAGGGATGAGGGTAGTGGAAGAAAACAAGAACTGAAATAGAGCCAGAAAATAAGTCTGTGGGAACTTCTCTCAGTCATCAGACATGTGAAACTGTGGGAGAAGAATTTAGTTTCTGCTGGTGCCTACTCAAAGAGAGAAGCAATTGGCAGGATATGTGATAATACAAGTGAATACTGTTATAAATATACCAGATATTTTTTCTCCCTTTTTGGTGGAAATTATGCAAACGGATTTTATCAAAGTTCCTATCTACAGTGGTAAAACAAAAAGTGGATGTCTGTAACTGAAGTCATGTTTTATGCACTGTAGCTATCAATCATAAAGAACAAATTTTGTCAACCACACTAGAAGAAAAATGAAATTATCTTTCCAGTGTCCCTTTAGAAAAATTGCAAAATCATTATTCTATGAAGAGGTGATGAAAGAGTATTCAGCCAAAAGATATTAAGGGGAAAAGTATTACAGAGGTCAGAGAGGTCAATGATTAATAATATTTTGTTATTTTTCTGGATTTTGCAAAGTTTTTTATACATGTCAGATTTTAAGGACTTAAAGTAGATGTGATTGCTTATTCTAAATAAATATTCGCTATGGTGGCTTTTTATACTTGTAGTTTGTATTCTTTTCCTCTAAGAAATCTCTCAAATTGCATACATTTCAGGCCCTACACGATCTCAGTCTACCTGTAGTAGTGAAATAACATTCCCAGTCAGGAAGTGGCAATCCAGACTGAGGACTTGGTTCCCTGCCCTCAGGAAGCCTATGAAACTCACATCTGCCCCTGTAATCCATCAAGCAGCCTGGGCTACCAAGGGCAGTGTGCTCATGGCAAAGAATGAAGTTGAATTAAACTTGGTTCCCATCACTATACCCAATACATTGGCTTCCACCTGAGCATGTGACCTGATAAGACTTGCCTCCGTTAGAATCAGGTGCCCAAATTAAGGACAAAGAATCCCAGGTCCTCACACAGCATAACTGAACTTGATTTGTTTCTTTCCATGTGCCACATTCTCTAGACTGACTTACAGTGTTTGAAAGGTAGCTCCCAGCCACATGTGGCTTCTTAAATTTAAATTAAATAAGGTGAAATAAAATGAAAATTCCAGTCCCTCTGTTGTACTAGCTGCATTTTAAATGCTGATTACTCGCATGAGGCTAGTGGTTCCTGGGTTGGGCAATGCAGATATAAAAGATTTCCATCATCCCCCAAGTATTTGTTTGTTTGTTTTGTTTGGTCAGTTGGTTGGTTGGTTTTTTAAGACAGGGCCTTGCTATGTAGACCAGGCTGGCCTCAAAATTACAGCTATCTTCTTGCCTCAGACTCCTGAGTTCCGGCGTTACAGGCATGCACCACCACACCTACTGTCCCCACCAAGTTCTACTGTTCAGCTCAACTGAGATTAAATATTCATCACTGAGACAGATCACAGTCCTTCTTCTCCATCAGGGGCTGTTTTCAGGCTAATACAACAGATGAGTGAGGAGAGGGGGAGCAGTAGGAGAAAGAAGGCCTATCCAAGAGAAGAACAGAGCTCGGCAGCCCTGCTGAGCAAGGGACCAAGGGAGAGCAAGAGAGGAAAGGACCCAGGCAGGCTGAGGTGGGGCCTCACCAAGGGTAAGAGCAGCATCAGTCAGACACATGAGCCAAGGAAGTGGCTCCAGTTACACCCAAGAACTCTTGAGTCAGGAGTGAAGGAGTGGAAAATATGAGCTCCAGAGTCAAGGTTATTTGTCTTTTACACACACACACAGACACACACAGTGAAGTCCACCTTGCATTCCAAGTCCTTGTAGAGGAATCTTAGTCTCAGCTTTGCATGGATGGAATGTCAAAAGTCAAGAAGTAGAAAGTTATTGGTAACAACTTCCATTGAAGTCTTCAGGGCTCCCCTCCATGCTACCTCAGTTCCCAAAGAGCCAGTGCCATTTCAGACTTAAGATCCCTCAGGGCTGCCACCCTTTGCACAGCCTTAAGAGACCAGCAGTTTAATATGCTCTTGGGTAAGCAAGCCTGGCAAAAAATTTTCCTCAACATCAGTGCTCATGGAAGGAGAAGCTGAGTAGCCTTTGGGAGAATGAGGATAACGAATTGTCCCCTTCAGAGCAGCTACAGAATGTAGCCCCCAGTAGGAACAATGGACTCTGATTACAATGCGATTCTGCGCAGGTACTGGCTCCCCACACTTGGGACAAGCCTTAGAGTTTACCTCACAGTCCTTACTCCCATTTGCTCCTCACAAGAGCCCCATCCCCACCCCACTGTCAAAGAAACCAGCCTAGAGAAGGTAAGTGGCTTGCTCAGAGTTAATAGCTAATAGTAATTCAACAATAATAACATTGTTCCATCCACTCGGCCTCTAATGAACAACTCCTGAGAAACAACCTGATTAATGGGCAAGGGTATGAATTCTGAGGCAGACTTCTTGGGCTTAAATCCTGGTTCTGCTAGTTATTAGCTATGTGCTTCTGGGCACATGATCAATCGCTCTGTGCCTTGGTTTCCTTGTCTATAAAATAGGGATAATGGGAGTAGTACCCATCTCTAGGTTGTGTTGTGGATTAAGTAATTGATCCATGCCAAGTCCTTAGACGTCAACCTGGAATGTGGTGAGCACTCCCTATGTGTCAGCTGCCGTGGCTGAGGTACTGGGTACACAAAGACAACCAAACACAATCCCTGACCTCAGGGTTGTTACAGATAAATGAAAGACAGACATGTGAATAACAGATAGAATAGAGAAGATGTTTGAGATACAAATGAGGGACCCCACAAGAGGAAGGGCCTGATTCCTGGGCGAAGTGACAACTTGGTTGAATTTTGAAGAACCACAGGCCCTTTCTATATAAATGCTCATTCAATCTTTCCATTTTACAAAGAAAAAAAGGAGTCTAAGGGTTAGAGAAGTGAAGCAGCTTCCCCAGCAGAGAAGGAACACTGGCCCTCATCTGTCTGATTCCAGAATCCTCACACCTTGCCTGAGCAGGGTGTGGGCTGACCAGACAGCTGGCAGGAGCACAATTCTGTGCAAGACTTGGCCGGGGGGACTGAGTTAACTGAGGTCTCTGGGCAAGGCTCCTTACAGAACCTGCAAGTTGTCAACACTCACTCAGGCACCTCCCCTGTTCTGGAGAACGTGGAAGAGAAAGGTGTGAACAGTCGGCCTGCCTGGGAGGCCTCCTGTTTTGGTCCTGCCCTCACTGTGTGGAAGCCTTGAGGACCAGGCTAGCTGGAAAGGCAGGCTGACACACCCAGCTCTGCACCAGAGGCTTTGGGTGCTCCATGGGCCATCGCCATCTGACCCCACAGAAGCACTTCTCAGGAAGGCCCAACCTGATCTTTTTCCAGGAAACTCGTCTGGTGTATGACTTATGGTTCCCTCACAGCCCTAGACTAAAGAGACAAGAATTCCAGGCACCATGGAGGAAACCCAGGGGATAGCAGGCAGACCCTCCACCGAAAGCTCCAGGCTGGTCTAACACCAGATCTCTCACTTATTTCTACTTACAGTTTCGCTCCAAATAGGGAGAATTTAGTTGTGATTGAACTTTGTCAGAACAGAAAACTATTTCCCCTTAATTGTGCTTTCCAACCATAAAATGGTGTTGGGGTGGGGTTGGGGAATGAGGGTATGTGTTACTACTCGAGGGCCAGGCTTTGGGGATTCTTCTCTTGCCCTGCTAGTCAATCCTCCTGGGGTCCACAGCACTGGAAGCCCCTGTCATCAGTATGTCTCCAGCACAGTGCCCACCTGGGGCTCAGCTGGAGAAATCAGCTGCAGCAGTGGGGCCCCTGCAGGTTGGGAAGGAAAGCCTTGCACAAAGCACTCTCCAGAACCCTGCAGTACTTCACTCTCTCTGTCCTGAGCATCCACTTGCTGGTGGAGAACACAAGCTGGCTAAAGAGGTGGCCCTCCGGAGGAGACCAGGTTAATTGTGTTTGCTGATGTACTGTCATTGATGCTGTCACATCTTCCCGTACTGATTTCATTGCTCATGTAAAGAGAAAGCCATCCGATGGGAAAGCAGAGGAGTCAAACTCACAGAACAAAGTGTCCATGAGGGAATTTTAAGGTGATAGTAGCACATCTGGTCTTGTCAGAACTAGAGAGTTGCCTGTTTCCCAACTGTGTGTCAACACCAGGCAATTCAACATGGGAGCAAATACCATCTTTCTGTTAAACAGCAACAGAGCATGTCAGGAAAACAGGAAAAACCCAGGATCTGAACCAGAGCTAAAAATTTTGGACACTGAACTGTGAATAATGATGTAAAACCATTAGCACGCAAAAAACTAGGGTTTGAGAAAAACTCAATAGCTCTGTTTTAATGGGTCCAAATGCTAGAGCTCTCGTTTTAAAGCACTGTTTTTTTCCAGCCCCTAATCCACTAAGAATATACAAGGCACTGATTCTGAATTGTCTAAGAATCTTGTCAGAGACACCAAGAGGCTGGCCAACACATTTCTTACAAACAGGGCTGGAGGAAAGCTGAGTGTCAAAGATGAGACAGGTCTGCCAACATCCCAAACCTGCCTTAATTCTCAGCCCATCACTGCCCTACATTCCAGCATTCCAGTTCTAAAGCTGAAAGCAGGGAAGAATGGGAGCCCTTACACTCATCTACGTAAGGGCTGAGGGAGGCAGTCTGGATGGTGGTGACCATATGCAATGAATCTCAGCTCTCTCCTGCTCAGCTGACTCTGCTCTGGGACCCTTCTTATTCTAAGTCCAGCTAAACCAACCAGCTGTGCTTCCTAGGCAGGCTAGCGGGGTCAGTCTGGCTGTACATACTCTGCTGCTGACAGCTGTAGAAAGAAACCCAAATGAGCCCCACAGCTTGGCCTACCGTGTGATCTGGTGAAAATACAGGCAACATTTCACCCAGATATCATCCCAGCCAAACGGAAAGCAAAAAGCCAATTCAAAAGCACAGCTGGGAAGCCTCTGGCCTGAGCCTGCATGCAGAGACTGCTGGGTTGCAGTGGGCACAGATACTGGCCACAGTGGGCCTGGCCTTCTCTGGTCTATCAAGGGAAAAGGTGAGAACTAGGAACGGAGAAACGAGGCTGCTGGCCAGCTGTCTGAAGTATTAAGCCCTGTACCCAGGGGTCCTCAAATGAAATCGATTTTGTGTCCCACCCCTCCTTTCTGAATTAGCACAAGTGTGTGGGGTGCTACTGGCATCCAGGAAGTGCATCCTATGGTGCACAGAACAGCGAATCACAACAAAGAACTACCTGGCCCCAATGTCACCAGCGCTGAAGCTGAGAAGCTGGCTCTAGAGTCAGAGCCCTGACTGATTCAGATCCTGATGCCCCCACTAACTAGCTCAGAGGCCCTTGTACAAGACACTTTGTCACTCAGAACCCCAGGTGCCTTTCATATACTGATCAAAACTGATGTGGGAGTTTCTAGGTGCCGAGCATGATTTGGCACCTAATATGTTGAAAGCACTTTGAATATATTAACTTATTTAATATTCCTAACCACTCTGAGCCATAGTCCTATCCTTATTCCCTATTTCACAGATGAGGAAACTGAGGTTCAGAGAAATTAAATCAGTTGCCCCAGCTAGCATGAGAAAGGAGGATCGGGGAATCCTGACAGCAGTCTGGAGCCACAGCCCACATTCTCATAGCGCCTCATTCATAGGGTGCCTTATGGATCAATGGTTCTGGTACATTTATTGTTGTCCTTAGTGAAGCAAATATGCTTTTCTCATCCCTCATTCTGCATTAATCCTGTATTGTTCGCATTAAACCTGAACTCTGAAAACCAAGACTGCGCCACTTGCTTTTTCTACTTTTCTCTCACCACCCACAGAACAGCAAACTTTCCAGTACTTCCACTCCCAGAACATGAGAAAACCCCGAAATGTTTATTCAGAAATTCAAAACAAGCTCTAGTGAGGCTTGTGTGCATATACTCGAACACCATGTTTTCCAATATCATGGCTCAATGACAGCGACTACTGCCAGGGTTACTGAGACTTGAAATTGCTCTCTGTACTAAACCAGCACTACAGGCCACCCTGGTGCCCTGCATGTTGGCTTTGGAAGGTCCTAGGTACTTCTATTTGGAATTAGACTGTGAAATGTTATCTGTATTTAACAGACAGCCAGGTCTTAGGAAGCAATCTGAGAAACATGCTCTTAGAACATGCTGTGAGAGCCCCTTTGTTGGCCACTCATCAGAAGCAGAAAGTAACCTTGCAACAACAAGCTAGGACAAAAAGAAAAACCCAGAAGTTTCAGTATGGTCAGATCTGTGAGCACAGGTACAGAAGTAATTAGCCAAGTCAAACACTGGGAAACTTGACGCTTCCATGAAAGGACAGTCAGTCTCATTGATTCATGTGTAAAGAAGCCCAAGGCCTAACTTTAGCTGCGTGAGTACAGAGCAGTGCCTGAGCAGCCCCTCTGCCCAAGCCCATCCATCCTCTAGCACCAAGTCAAAGGCGAGATGTTTGTGGAACCCTACCTTTTCTCCTCTGGATCCCGGTTTCCTCCCACTTGCTTCTCTTAGTTCCCCTACTTTTCACCTCCTTTCCCATGCCCATCCATGGCGTCCAGTCCCAACCTTCATTCTACCTCTTTGTGGAACATTTCCACCGTGGCTTATTCAGAGACATCGGATCCTATGGTCTCACTGAGTATTTGAAATGGCCCGAGCAGAAGTAAAGTGGTCAGGTAAACCATAAAGCAGGGCCAGTCTGTAGGCTACCCAGAGAACCAACACAGGCCACCACAGGCCAGTCAGAAATGCCAGGTGAAAGAAGGGCCCATTTCTGACTAAATAAAAAAATAGTTTATCTAGAAGATATAAAGAACTAAAAAAAATTAGACCCCCCCCAAAATTAAAGACCAAATAAAATATGGACAACCAAAATAAAGAGACATTTCTCAGAAGACATACAAATGATTAATAAGTACATGAAGAAATCCTCAACATCTCTGGCTATTCAAGAAATGTAAATTAAAACAACACTGAGATTCCATCTTACTCCAGAAACAATGGCTATCAACAAGAAACCAAATAATAATAAATGTTGGTGAGGCTGGGAGAAAAAAAAGAAACCTCCATTGTTGATGGGAATATAAACTAGTACAACCACTATGGAAATCAGTATGGAGATTCTTCAGAAAACTAAAACTAGAAATTCCATTTGACCCAGCTATTCCCCTTCTAGGGTCTTCCCAAAAGAGTTAAAGATACCATATTCCAGTGATACATGCATACTTACATTTCTAGAAGCACAATGCATAATAGCTAACTCTTGGAAGAGGCCTAGATGTCCATCAACAGATGAATGGATAAAGAAAATCTGGTATTCACACAATGAAGTACTACTGTGCCATAAAGAAGGATAAACTTGAAGTCACTTGTAGGCAAAGGGATGTACCCTGAAATCATAATGTTAATTAAAATAAATCAAGACATACAAGTTTAAATGTTTCATGGTTCCTTTTATATGAGAAACCTAAAGTATAAACAAAGAGCAAAATAAAAGACAGATAAAAGGAAGTAGGGAGATAGATCTTTTTCAAATGGGAAGGGGATTAGGGATGGGGGAGGGGGGAGGGAAAGAAAGGGAATGAAGAAAGAATTGAGATGTGTTATGTATATTTACTAACTCCTCACAAGCAATGTAATCATTATGCACTGTAAACATGTACCAATAAAAAATAAAAAATAGTTTTAAAATTACTTAAAGATTGCAAATTAACTAGATGAATAACTGCATGAAGACCTTTCAACCCAGGATACAGAAATGGGGAAACTCAAACATCCAAATTTCTCTCTAGAAGTGGAGGGAATAACAAAGCTGATCCTTGGTGGTATATAGATAGGGCTACAAGCCATCACCCTTTCCTGCTGCAAGTGCCAACCTGGCTGGGTGGGTGCGAGTGACCTCCCCGTGCCCTTCACAGGTTCTCTGAACAATGAGTGGCCCTGGGAGAAGCCCATCCTGGCTAAGGATGGGGTGGGATGTTAGGGGAGGCCTGGGGTAGGGACTTACACAGAAGGGCAGGTACGTCCATAACCACTCTCCAGGAACACAATGGGTGATGATAAACATTTGTGTCTTATGTTGAGAAAGTGAGAACGTGGCCTAGAGAAAAATGGAAATGCTGTAGTCAAGGAAAAGGCTTCAATGTAGAGGGGCTGTGTTGGAGCAAAGTGGGAAAGGAACTCTCACTGTAGCAGGTCCTTAGAAAATGGTCCCCAACTCTGCAGTGATTTTTCCAGAAGTCCAGCAAAGCAGCAGGGGAAATTTCAAAAGAAAGATCATGCGATGGTCATGACTGTCCATTATTAAAATAATAGATCACATCCCACTAATTACAATACTCCCTCAATGAGAATCCATTGAGTATTATGTGGTATGTAGCAAATGGGCAACAGTTACTTCTGACAGATGCTATATTCTAACACAGTCCACAGTGTGGCTGAGAGAACGGGGCTTGTGCAGGAGCAGCTTTCCTGGGTGCAGATCCCAGCTCTCCCACTTATCAACTCTGTGACATTCGCCAAATCAACTCTCCTTTCTAGGCAGCAGTTTTCCCCTCTGTATAATAGGGGGAAAACAATGTCTACTTTAAAGGAAAATTCCAATAAATGCTAGCTTTTCTTTTGTAAAAAGCCTCAAGATTAAAACAGATGAGTAAAAGACCTGAGGTGTCAACCAGTTTGTGCACAGTTCTTTTCTGGAGCAGTCAGCGCTGAATTACCTTGTCCTTTTTTGATCAATGTGAGCTCAGGTCATATCCAAAGAGAGAGCCTTTCCTGGTTGTGTGTGTGTGTGGAAGATGTTGCACTGGGCAGCTGGTCTGCTGCTTCTCTGATCTCAGTGCCCCTAGAGCTGAATCCCACTCCAGTGTGAGAATCCTGGATCCCTGCTCATAGTCTTGCTGTTTAATTAGCTCAACTCTTCTGTCCAAAAGGGACCTATCACATGGTCTCCAGGAAGAGGAGGCCTCACTGTGATAGAGGATTCCCAGCAATAGTCTTGGGGGGGCAATTAAAGAAAAATTATTAAGTGGCACCTGTCTTAGCTATTTTCTTGTCACTGGGACAAAGTCTGACAACCCCAACTTATGGGAGGAGAGGTTTATTTTGGCTCATGGTTTCACTCCATGGTCGTCTAACTTCAAGGCAGAAATGGCATGATGGCAGGGAGTGGGGAGGAAAGCTACCCAATCCATGGCAGCCAGGAAGCAGAGACAGAAGGGAGGAGTCAGGGACATAAACACACCTTTCCAGGTCTTGCCCTCAGCAATCCCTCTCCACTAGATCCCATCTCCTAACAGCAAATAACCTAAAGTGCTGCTGTGATCCCATCGCCTTCCATCTCTACTTGGTGCTGTCCCACAGCTCAAAAGAGGCTCAGAGCTCTTCTCCATAGAATTTGTGTCATTCTGTGAAATACCTGTCAGGGCTCATGTGAGGACCCTGAAAGTCAAGCAGGTCAGCCTGCCCACATGTCAAATGGTCATGCGTGGACACGTGCACAAGCGAGCACACACATGTGCGCAAGCAAGTGCGCTCTATGAAGTAAGTACTATCATTATCCACAGTTCACAGATGAGGGGACTGAGGCTCTGAGAAATATCTGCCCAAGATCCTTAAGTGGTAAGCCTGGAATTCAAATCTAGGCTGACTTCGCTGCAAATCTACCTTCTAAATCTGAACCAAAACACTATAAGGACATAATCTTCTCCCCTATCTGCAGAGGCAGAGTGTTCCAGTGACACAAGGCCTTATAAGGAATTTCAGGCTCATTTGGAATTACAAAGCCCATTATGGGAAGCTGAAGGTTTGGGGTGGGGAGAGGACAAGAGAAATCCTGCTGGGCCCCAGGTCAAGCACAGCCTGTAGCAGGGCTTCCCATTACCTGGTCCAGATATGCCTGCACCCATTTTATCTCCTTACTTTCAGTTTCTCACCTGTGAGAAGATGGAACAATGCCTGTCCGGTAGGACTGCTGTGGGGATTTAATGTGACAAGAATCCTAACACAGCTCACAAAGCACCTGGCATGCAGGTGGTCAGTCAATGATGGCTCTTGCTATTACTTGGTGGATTCCCAGGAGTTATTCCCAATGCAAACGGGGAAGAGGAAGGGTACAGTCTCCCTTGTGGGAAGAGAATTCTATCATCAGTATACTGTAGAATTTCTGGTGCATAGTGACAGTAAGAATCAAACAGACTTTTAGTTGGTGGTATTATTGGTCTTAATCTTTTCTATAGGCAACTTCTTATGGCCATCACAACACTTCAGGAAAAAGAACTCAGTTCCTCCACAATCATGGGAGGAAAAAAAGTGTTCCAAGGGAGAGGAAATTTGTGTGGAAAGCCCATAAGTGGGAATAACCTCTGTTTAGGGAGGCTGAAGGAGAGAAGAGAGTGGCTAGAAATGATGCTGCCGGTGGTGTGGGGTGGGCATCTTCCAGGCCCAGGCAGGCCTTAGGAAGAATCTTCCATTATCTGTAGTTCAGCAAGAATCCTGGGTACAATCAGGCCAGTGTAAAGAACAGCCAGGGAGAGTCCAGCCAGGATGTGGGGGACATGGTAGGACCCTTCTGCAGCAGGCAGGTAATGGGGGGCTTTAGGAGGGGAGTGGAAGTCAGAAAGACAAGTGGATGGTTTCAGACACTCGTCCTGAGAAGCAAATCTTAGTGACAGGTGCAATGGGAGTCTGTTTTGAGACAAGGTCTCACTATGTAGCTCAGGCTGGCCTCAAACTCGCGGCGATCCTCCTGCCTCCACTTCCTAAGTGCTGGGATTACAGGTGTGCATCACCAAGTTCGGTTTAAGGACTCTGAGTTTTAATTAACCTAGTAAAATGTCTTGAGGACTGAGCAATGTCATTGGCATGTATGGAGATGCTGGTCAGTGCTATACACGTGTGATGTGCAAAGGCTGAAGAGCAAGAGATGGGTGAAACACAGGCACAGAGGTCCCAGCACTACCACTGCCACACTTGTCCTCCATTGCATGGCCTGGCTTCCTTTAGCCATTATCTCAATGTATGATACCCTGCTGATTTATCTGTTCATGCATTTGTCGTCTTCTTCCCTCACTGGAAATTAAAGGCCTGGGAGGGCAAGTTCCACCTCTGTGTATTCACAATGAGAGCCCCAGAACCCAGCAGAGTACATGCTTGACACAAAGAAGGAGCTGGGAATTAGGTGGGCTGGACACAGAAGCTGCTGATGGAAGTGAGCCAGTGGAGAGAAGAGAGGTGGGTAAATGTCCCGGAGGGAGCCAGGGCCCCAGCGTAGGTGGAGGTTTAGGGCTGAATGCAGGACACTAATATGCATGCTCAAAAGCATATTAGAAATATTTTCTGGTCTAAAAGGACATCCAACCCACATCCCCCTGTCTTGGGTCATGTCACCTGAAAGGAAACCCTCAGATGAAGCCTCCTGGGCCATTCATGGAAGAGAATGGGGAAAGCAGGACAGAGAAAAAAGAAGCCAGGCCAGTGACCTCAGGGGAATCCCAGCCCATTCCCAAGGAGACTTCTGGAATGTAAACTGTACCTCCTCTGAATTTTCCCCCCTAACACCAAGGCAAAGTAGCTGGGGGTTCATATTCCCACCCTAGTTAATATTGGCTACCAACTATGGGAGGAACAACTCCCAGGCACTTTACTTCCATTGGAAAGTGGGCAATCTTCTCAGAAGGCAAGCTTCAGAAACAAAGGGCACAGAGGCTGCAGGGTAGGTGTGCAGCAGTGATCAAGGTGAGCCACGTGTGTCTGGGTGCAGTGCCAGCCATGTGTGCTACTAAATCACAACAGCGTGTCGTGCAGCTTCCTTGGGAGAAGGAAACAAAAAAAACACAAACAAACAGCCCCTCTCCAGAGGCCTGGGTGGTACAGGGAAAATTACCACTGAGAAAAGTTTCTGCTCCAGAAAATAATCCTCCAAATGAAGCTATCAGGCCTCCCAAAGTGAGGCGTGGGCTTCCTGAACACTATGGAATGTCAACTTAGAACAGCTACTTAAACTGCCTGTGAGATGCTGTTGGTAGAAGAGTATTTGGAGTATTCAGAAGTATTTAAAAATCAAAGGATAGAAAACTGGGCAGCGTGTATTATATTTCTAGGTCTTGTTCATTATATTGCAGTATTGTGACATTACACAATCTTCAGAAATAAGGTCAAATGAAATCAGTTAACTAATACTTAACAAAACCCTGCTATGAATTCATCCCTGACCAGAAATGTGAAATGGAGAAATGTTTTTTCTGTGAAAAGTCTATCCTCAGGCTCAGGGCCATATGACACTCCTGAAACAATTAAAGAAAAAGGCAACAGGTCCACAGGAGGCCATGTGGCTAAGAATTGAGCCTCAAAGCCAGAAGATACCTCAAAGAACTAGGACTGGAAGTCCCATTTGACTCTGCTATTCCACTGCTGGAGATCTTCCCCAAAGAATTAAAAGAATCATACCACAATGATATATGTGGGCCCATGTTCATAGCAGCGCAGTTTGTAATAGCTAAAACTTGGAAACAGCCCAAATGCCCATCAACTGGAGACTGGATAAAGAAAATGTGGGTTTTTTTAATAAAATGGAGTACTACTCAGCCATAAAAAATGAGAAATTAGAGACATTTATAGCTAAGTGGATGCACATTGAGGCGATACTCTTAAGTGAAATAAATAGGACACACATGTATAAATACCAAATAGTTTCTCTGGTGTGAGAAACTGAAAGTGTAAATAAGGATTAAATGTATAATAGGTCATGTGAAATAGGAAGAAAAGGGGCAAAGGGGAAGGAAGTGGGAGGGCTAGGGGAAAGGATAGAAGGGAATGGGATTAATATGAGAAAATGGAAAAATAGGAAGAAGATCTTTGTAAATAGGGAGGACTGGAGGGGTTGAAGGGAGGGCTGGGCAAGGGTGAAAAATAAGAACCAAGAGAGACTATGTAAAGGTGCAAATTTCCAATGATGAATGTCATTATATTGTATACCTAAAATGTACCAATGATTAGAATGAATAATCGATAATGCAAAATAGGAAGAAAAGTTCCAAAGGGGTAAGGGTAGTGGGAGGGGCAGAGGAAAGGAAAGAAGGGAAAGGAAAAATGCTGAGAAATGGAAAAAATGGAAATAAAGTCTTTGTAAATAGGGAAGGGTGGAGGGCATGAAGGGAGGGCTAGGAATGGGGAAAAAATAAGAACCAAGATGCATTATGTAAAGGTACAATTCCCAGTGAGAAATGTAATTGTGTTGTATACCTACAATGTACCGATAAAAGAATTTAATTTAAAAAAAGGCCAGAATGCTTAGGATTACTCTCATTTCTGCTGCAAACTCTCTGTGACTCAGTTTCCCATCTGAAAAAATGGAGATGCTGATACTATGTCTTTCACAAGCTTCCTGTGTGGATAAAATGAGGTCATTTGTATGAGGCCCTTAGTGCAGTGTTGATGCATACAGTTGGCACTTGGTCCTTGTCATCGCCGCAGTTATTTTTGGAGGTGAAGCACAGAAAAGACCACTGCTTACCTGACCTCTTCTGATGAACTTTCGTCAAGAAAGACCAAGATATTTATCCCTGGCTAGGGCATCACCCTACTAAAGAAATCAAGAAACATCTGTCCTTGTTTTCTTGGACCTAGATGTGGCCAGGCTACCCTGAACTGGGAGCTGAAGGCCAATGGCATGCTTCTCTGTTGAGTAGTCTGAGAACCAAGGCCACCACTGCCTGTCTTGGGAGCTTTATGGACTCAGAGTACGTACACACTCAGACTCTTAAAGAGGGTTAGGTTAGCAAAAATGGCCTGACCAGCCATCAGCATTGCTCTCTGTGTTCCTATTTGCCATCTCCTGCCCAACACCAAGAACCACTACAACAGTTTACCAATAATTGGCCTGCAGAATGGGGTTCCCAGGCCCAAGCAATGCAGCTGCACTGTCCTGTGCTCCAGCTGCACCTCCATACACAGCTGTGCAACCTTGGGCCTATGACTTTGACCTCTGAAGCCTCAATTCCCTTCTCTTTAAAAATAGTTCCTGACCCTGGCTGCACATTAAAAACACTGGGGAGGGAGAAATATTTGAAAGTCGAAATGCTCATGTATCACCCCAGACCAATGAGATCAGAAGCTCAGATGGGTCCCACTGCCATTCATCTTCTACTCATTGGAGTGGAATAAAATGAGATTTTCACAGAAGACATCAGATACCATGCTTTCCACAGAGTGCTTTGTAAAAGGTAGTGATCATGTGGGGCCACTCAGAGTTCCTAGACCCCACAGGCCCAGAGAGGAGTATACTTTAGAAGCTTTATTCTGCCCATCAAAATTTCCACTCAGTTGCCTCACTTTTGGTAGATATCAAAGACCAATCCCACATTTTGATTTCTTTATTCTTTTGATCACTCTGGTCCTGAGACACTTTATTTTTGGAGAAAGAAAAATGTGAAGACCAAAAGCATTTCTGTCTCTGGATTAAGGGCTGCAAAGCCAAGTCCTTGTCTCCAACTATGTGCTCCATTGGCCAAATCTCTGCTATCCTAATAAGAAAGCTGCCACCCAAAGGGAGCCTCAGTGCTGGGCTCGCAGAAGTGGCAGGGCCCAAGGTGAACATCCGCAGCTGGGGCTCCTCTGGAGGCTGCCCTAATAGTCACAGCCTTGGCAGAGTTGTAGGACAAACATTCCTGGGCCTGTGACACCACTGCCAGGTCCCTAATCAACATAGGGCTTCAAGCCTGTGCAACAGGAAGATGGATGAGAATCAGGGATAAGGATTTAAGAGTGTGGACAGGACCTTTCCAGGCCTTGCTTCCTTGGTTGATATGACTGGACTCAGGGTTGAGAGAAGGAATGGGGACAAAGTCAAAGGTGGGATCCTGTGTATTGTGTCATGATGTTTTCTCAAAGAAAAACAATGAGAAGAACAGAAAGGACACTTCAAGCCGTAAAGGGGGCGGCTAACATCACAGCTGTAAGAAGAGCTGCTGAGAAGGGGACAAAAGTACTGTCCACACGGTTGGTGTAAATGCAGTGCTTGTTGCCCCACAAGAGATCAAATGCCAGGGTCCCAGGAGGCGGAGCAGCTGATGGAGGTTCTTCCAGTCCCATCATGCGTTGCTAAAAGGAGATCTGGCATGCGCATTTCAGACTCTGATATCCTTCTTGTCAAGTCCTTCAACAATACAGTGTTCAGTATGGGCCAAGAACATCTATCTATCTATCTATCTGCCTATCACCTATCTATCATCTATCTGAATTTGCACCGAGGCATGCAAAGGTTAAGTAACTTGTCCAAGGTCATACAGAATACAACATAGTTGGGATGTGAACCCTAGAACTCTGGCTCCAATGCCTGTGCTCTTAATTCCTCTATAAATTGTTTCTTATCTAGCAAAGGTGTCAAACAGGACAGTGTTTACGTGATTCCTGGGGACTAGTACAGATGGTGGTGTCCAATATCCCATTATTACCCGATGTTCAGTCATAAGAAGGGAAGCAGAACTTGCTGATTGGCTAATTGGCACAAAATGAATATTCTAAAGAGACTTGTTTGGGTATTTGCCTATGAGCAATGAAAGATATGGACACACAAAGACCTGTATGTAAATGTTCATGGCAGCTTTATTTATAACAGCCAAAAATTGGAAACAACCCAAACTGCTAGTGATAGGTGACGATATTTTTTTTAATGTGGGACATGTTGAGTATGCCTTATCCAAAGTGTTTGGGTATTTTGGATTTTAGACTTTTTTTATTTTGGAATATTTGCATATACATAATGATATAGCTTAGGGATAGGACACAAGTCTAAACACAAAATTCATTCAAGTTTTATGTACACCTTATACACATAGCCTAAGGGTAATTTTATACAATGCTACACTTGAATGTGACCTATCACATGAGGTCAGGGGAAATTTTTTCTACTTGTGGCATCGTGTCATTGCTAAAAAACTTTTGGACTTTTGAGCATTTAGGATTTTAGATTTTGGAGTTGAGAGTGCTTAACCTGTATATCCATACAGTAGAATATGCAAAGAATGCTATGCAAAGAATGAACCATCAATATACACAACATGTATAAATTTCAGTGTTATGCTAAGCAAAACAAGTCAGAAGCAGAAGGATACAGATCTTATGACTCTATCTATATGCAATTATAGAAAAGCCCAAACTCTAGTTTCAGAAAACAAGTCAATGACTCCCACGGGAGAAGTGAGCGCAATAGGGCGTGAGGGGACTTTTAGGGGATGATGACTATGTTCTGTATTTTAATTGTGTGCATAGACATTTGTTAAAACTCATTGAACTGTACAGCTTAAAAGGTAAAATTTATTATATATAAATTATACTTAATTTTAAAACTTTTTGAAAAGACACTTGATGTTACACAGTCCCAACTGAGGTGTGCTGGGCTCTGAAGCTAGGAATGAGAGTTATCCATGTTCTATTCTTTGCTTCTTTCTTCTCTCCCTTTTCCCTTCTCATTTGTTTCTCTCCCTCCTTCTTTTCCACTTTCCTCCCTGCTTTTTTCTTTCTTTCTTTCTTTCTTTCTTTCTTTCTTTCTTTCTTTCCTTCCTTCCTTCCTTCTTTCTTTCTTTCCTGCATCCCTCCTAACCTCCTCCCTTCCTTTCTTCTTTCTATCCATTTTTGTCCCCAAAGTCTGCCACCTCCTTTTCCAAGCAAAGCCTAAGTGGTAGGCCCCTGAGCTCCAAGCATTTCCAGTACTGCCATTATAAATTAGTGGAAATGCTCAGACTCCCAGGCAGACTGGTCCTCAGCCCACTTCAGAGAGGCAGATGCTCTGCAAAACTGGCCAGTGACCCACAGAGAAGCCTGGCAAGCCCACAAAGCTCTCATGGGGACCCTATGGTTCCTGCCTCCTGGGTACAAACTATGCACATAATAAACAGAAAAAGAGGAAGTGTCTTTCTAAGAATTACTGGGCTTTGGGAGGACAGGAGGTCCTTGGTCTCCAGCCAAGAAAAAAAATGTTTCTTTTTTGGGAGCCTGGAATTGTTCTTTCCATTAATTCAGGTGTGGGGATGGGATGAGGGGATCACAAGAGGGGAGAGAAAAGGTACAGAAAACAGGGAAACACACACCACCATGCTCCAAGAATCTAGCACGGTAAGCTCTGCCCATCTTAAATGCTCGTGAGGATAAAGAGAAAGAGGGAACCCTCCACATGGCCATCTAAGACAGTACCCACATCAGATGCATCCCACCTTTGCTGGGTGAGAAGTGAACAGAGAAGTTCACAGGGCAAAGAGGCAGCAGGAACAGGCACAGAAATGACTCTGGCATGACTCCCTGGGCTGTAGGAGGCCCTGGCAGCCAGGACATCCATCTGCCATGCCTACCACTGTCAGGCTCACAGGAGGGCAAGTGAACAATAATGAACCAAATGCCCCTCACTCAGAATTATACCAGGAAGCTGGCAGCAGGACCCAATTGCCTGGGAGTAAACCACAGCAGAGTCATATGTCGGTCCTTCTTGGACAGTGAGAGGTATAAAGTCCTTCGGCCAGGAAGCAGGGAAGGTGAGTTCAGCCAAGGACAACCCAGACACATGGGTGATAGAGGGGTACTGAGAATGCCAACTGCCCTTGTTTATCTTTGAAACAGGATGCTAGAAGATCATAAGTCCCTCTTCAGGTGGGCGAGCTGAAAGTGGCTGGATGTAAGATGGTTGCCACAGTGACTGCCAGATAACTCTAGAATGGCTGCCACTGGACTGCTTTATACGTGAATTAAATAAAGACCTCTCTTTTTTTGTCTTTTGTAGTACTGGATTCTGGACCTAGGGCCTTATTTGCTAGAAATTGACAGAATCAGTCTTGGAGCACTAGATGCTTTCACTTTCTTTTCCCCAAGTGAGACAGAGGAGGAACACCTGACTCTCCACTTTTCCTGAGCTGGCCAGAGTGGGACACGGTTTGGCCAATGGCTGTCACACCCTTTCCCCTCACCCCCCTCCCCAATAATGGACTAGAACAACTTGCTTTAGAATCTTCCTTTGCTATTTAGTTGCTGCTCTGCTCCAGGCATCCCAGAGAGGACTATGGCTCAGCCAGCCCCTTCCTGCTCCCACTTCTGACATTGCTCTGAAGAAGGGGTGGGGTACCCTGCCATGGCTGGGTATTGAGGCATCTGGGCCCATTGTTGATATTTTCAACCTCCCCAGACCCTGATGGGCTGTCATGGACACAGTGGGCCTTCTGAGGATTCTTGATTTCAGCTCTGCTATTTTTCCCAGAAATGTGACATCTGTCACCCCATCCCCTCACTGAATCCCCTCCATGACAGTTGCTGCTATCCTAGCCAGGCACTATCCTCTTGCATCAATAATAAGCCTTCACTTGGACCAATCAGCTGGCCTGAATTTGAACAATCACAGTCCTATACTGGACTAATCATAGGCCTGTACCAGCAATATAAGTAGCATTCCCCTTACACTTCTCCTATTAGTTTGGCAGGGTTCCCTCTGGTGTATGACCCTCCTGTGCAGGTCCTGTTAAAATAAAGACTCGTTCTGGTGGTCCTCTTAATCTGCTAGTAACTTGACTGATTTCTCAGGTAGTATAGGCTTGAAGGTCCCATAAATCTGCTCAGGATTCTTGTCCTGGGTAGTGTGGACAGAGTGGTCTTCTCAAAAGAAAGAGCAGCAAGCCAACACTGGATGGTGGCAGCTGGCAATAGCAGAGACAAGCACCTGGGAGAACTACCTACAGTGACTAGCACAAGCCAGTGCTAGCCAGTGCTGGCCAGCAACAGCAGAGACCAACAGCTGGCTCTATCAACTTTTGGCATTCAACATTTTCCAGCATGGTCTGGTGGCATCAGGATCAATAGCAGAACTGCACTTTGTCAATTCCTGAATTTCATCTGAATAGAGCAAAAGACCTCCTAACTGGCAGCACAAGAAAAGTTGGTCCTTATCAATCTATAACAAACTAAGGATGAAGTGATAAAGAAAAGCATGACAGTAGAACTTAGCCCAAAATGGGTGGGGGGTAGCATCTATAAGAGAAAAGGGTGAGGGCTGGCGATTTAGCTCAGTGATTTCATCACCTGCTGAGCAAGCACAAGGACCTGAGTTCAATCCCCAGTACCAAAAAAAAAAAAAAGAGAGAGAGAAAAGGGTGAGTAATTCTGGGCATCTAGTGGGTAGAAGAGTCAAAAGACCATCTTTGACCCTGACTTACTTTGCTCCAAGTTTGGAGAAAAACAAACTGCATCCAGCAGAAATATCCTGCCAAGCAGGACAGCCAATGTGTGGAACTGAAAATCAGCACCAAATCCATCAGCTCTTCTAATTTATTCAGGAAGAAGAATTAACTCCCTAGAAGCTGATATATTTTGCCTGCTCAATATCACTCATTTCTAGTTTGTCAAGGTATTTATTGGCAGGTTTAAAACCCACTAGCACCAACTAGTCTATTTTGGCCTGGGAGGAGCCTGGAATGCTGTCTTACGAAGAACATACAGCTATGTTTACTGGATGGGTAGAGGAATAGGCTGAGCATTGACCTACACACCCTCTCAATAGGCTCAGCAGTTCTTTCATGGTTAACAAGTGCTAATATTTATTGTGTTATAAAAAAAAACATGTAGACTTATCGAAAACAACTAAGAAAACTGCATAGATGGGAAAAACAAACTTCTTAAATGACTAACAAGCTAGGCCGCGGATTTAGTTCAGTAGCACTGTGCCTGCTTTGCAAGCAGAAGGTCCTGAGTTTGATCCCTGGTACTGCAAAAAAAAAAAAAAAAAAAAAAAAAATACTAACAAGCTGGCAATGTTGTAAGATAGCAAGGGAAAACTAAGTAAAACCTGAAGCCCAGAACACTAGCCACATCCTGAAGTCAGCTTAAGGATATTTCCCAAACAAAGTGACTTTGGGCTTCATCTTTTGTGGCCTCATAGGAAGAGAGGACAAGACAAGGCTGTCCCATAACCGGTAAAGGATAGGATACTATAAATGGATGCACCCTGAGGCTATACTCTTAAGTAAAATAAATCTAACACACATGTGTAAGTATCACATTGTTTCTCTGGTGTGAGAAACCGAAAGTATAAATAAGAACTAAAGTGTATACTAGATATTATGAAATAGGAAGAAAACGCTCAAATGGGAAGGGGAACTCAGGAGGGGGAGGGAGAAAGGAAGGAAAGGAAAAGAAAAAATGAAAAAAAGAAGGAAAAAATGGAAACAATGCTTTTGTAAATAAGGATGGGAAGAAAGGTTGAAGACAGGGGAGGAGAATGGAAAAAAAGAGGAATTAAGATATATCATGTACAGACACAAATTCCCTACAGTGAATGTGATCATTATATATATCTAAAATGTAACAACTTAATTAAATTTTAAAAAGGATAGGATACGATCACATAAGTCCAAGAACTGCAATTGATGTCAAGTATGAGAAATAATAAGAAACATACACCAATATGCTTTGTAAAATCAGAGAAATATTAAAGACAAACACCAAAAATTTAAAAGCAGCCAGAGAGAAAAAACCAGATTATTCTCAAAGAAAAGCCAAGACCAACAACAGATTTAAAAGACAACAAACAGAAAAGAGAAAGTACTTGAATAATAGTGTCACTGTGATGGAGAACAAGTAACTCTCAATCTATAATTTTATCCAACAAAAAATTCCTCTCAAAACAATGAGAAAATCAGTGTGTTTTCAAGCAAATAAAAGCAAAGAGGTTGTTACTAGCAGATGTACACTAAAGAAAATTATCTTTAAAATGTACTGCAGGCTTTATCAGAAAACACTAAACAAATAAAATTGGTATAGAGTTGTTAACATCAATCAGGATAGGTGGTGAAACTAAAAGAATTACTAAAGAAATAACTTTCACATCATTATAATAGATTCAGTTCACCAGAAAGATAACAGGTCACAAAGGCTCAAAACATATAAAACAAAAACTGAGAGACAGAAGAAAAAGAAAAATCAAATCATGATGGGAGATCAGTAACTGATTGATCAAGCACATAAAATTAGCAAAGATGTAAAAGATCTGAACAACACAATAATTTAGAAGCTTGATCTAACAGAGATGCACAGAACACTGCATCTGACAATTGTAGAATCAACACAACATGATCAAAATAGACCATATGCTTAAATGTTACCATAAGCCTCCATGAATTTAAAAAGTTGAGTGTCATGCACACATTTGTTAACCATGGTACAAGTAAGTTATAAATCAATAGAAAAAAGGTAAAAATAAGGAAAACAAATACCTACAGTTTTGAAAATTAAGGAATACAGCTATAAGTAATTTCTAAGAATAATTCATAGTAAAAATGACAAAATACTTAGAATCAAATTATATAAAAATACTGTATATCAAAAATGTGTGAGGAATAAGAGCAGAAATGTATATATATCTTATAATGCTCATAATAGGATAAAATGCTTGAATATTAAAAAGCCAAACATTCAACTTAAGAAATTAAGTGAGAATAACAGCTCAAGCCTAAGTAAGCTAGAAGGGTGAAAAATAGTAATAATTAATATAGAAATTAATAAAATAGAAAAAAACAGAAAGGTTCACAAAGTCAACAACTGGTTCTTTAAAAAACTAACAACTGACAGTTCTGAAAGACTATGCAACAAAAAAATATAGAAGGCCTAGAGTTAATACAAAAGGAAAGGGGGCATAACCACAGATGGTATGGAACTTGAAAATATAAAAGCATACTATAAATAACTTTATGGTAAAGATCTGAAAACACAAATACAATGGACAAATTCTTGAAAAAATCTAACTTACCAAAATGTAGTCAAGAAAAAAGTTAGAATGTGAATACCCATTAATTACTGAAGAAATTGAATTAGAGGTTAAAAATCTTTAGGAAAGGAAAAATTGCAGCTGTACATAAATTCTTCTTGAGAACAGATGAGAAGGAGGCATTCTACAGCCTACATTACAGGTCTAGCTGTAAATTAAACACAAAACTCAACAGGAGAGTTTGAGTAGTAAAAATTACAGTCCAATACACTCAGGGACATAGACATAAAACTTCTAAACAAAATATTAGCAAAACAAACCTAGCAATGTCTAAAAAATGACCCATTATGACCAAGCCAAGTTTAATTCTAAGAGATAGTTAAGTAACTGAACACTGAAAAATTAGTTTGCCAGACATTAACAAATTAAATTAAGAAAAATTCATTTAAATACTCTCAATAAATGCAGAAAATGTCTTATATAAAGTTCCATTTATTATTCAAAAACAACCTGCAAACTACAGAAGGGTAGTTCCATATCTTGATAAAGAAAATCAAATCCATAGAGAACATCATTCTTAGGGAACATAAAAGTCAAATAGTAAAATTTTAGAAGACAATACAAATGTTATATTATCCTTTAGGATGTTCTTAAAAAGGCACAAAGGGTTCAACAATAAAGGAAAGATTGATACATTTTTATTATTTTAAATTGAAAATTTCTGCCACTGTAAAAACTAAAAAAGGCCATGAAAACTATTACAAATTAAGAGAAGATATATGCAATACTGTGCAGTAGTCTTCAGCATACTACAAATAGGAAAAATCTAAACTGCCAGATTACTGGCAAAAGACTTGGGAATCTCTGTGTATACATAAAGAAAATCTATAGTGTAGTAAAAAAAAAAAAAAGAAAAAGAAAAAGAAAAAGAAAATCTAGAAGGCCAAGAACATGAAAAAATTCTAAAACATTTAGCAATCAAATGTATATGTTAAAACCAGATAAGATACTTTCACACCCCCAGAAGACTGATAAAAATTTCTGACACTATCCTACAAGTATAAAATGTTAAGAAGAATATATACGGAGCAACAGAAACTATTCTCTACATGGCAGCTGGATGTAGAAATTGATTCAACACACTGGAAATTCATTTTTTTATTGAAGTGAAATTCACATAACCTAATGGAAATTAATTTTAACTATCCATAGCATTGAAAATGCTCTTAAGTTTGTGACCAGGAATTCTACTTTTGTGTATATTTCCTAAGCAAACTTATACACATGCTCAGCAAGGGACTTGAGCAAAAATGTTTATAGCACCCCTATTTATAATAGCAAAAGAAAAAAACTGAAAATTAGTGATCATTAATAATAGGTGGATAAACTGCAATATACTTATTCAACGGAATATTACAGTTCGGCAAAATGAAAAAAAATCTTCAGCTATACTCAGACATGTGAACGAATCATAGAGCAAAACATGTAACAACTGTTTGGCCCCCACGGAATCATAGGCCTTCTGTGATAGGTGTAATCCCCTTATGAAAGGGGGGGGGCTTGAAAACATGGAAACGCTCTAGAAGAATCAGTCAGAAGCAATTTACTAAGTGATATCAGATGCTCAGTTGTTTGTCAACCTATGCAACCTACTATCGTAGTGTGCTCAGACTAAACAGGAGCCCATGAATGACGGAAAACACATACAATTCCCCTTATGTGAAGTCATGAGCAGACTCAATTAAACAAGATATTGTTTAGGGATACAAACATAAGGGAGTAAGACAATAAAGAAAAGTATAGAGAAAAGACATAAATGTCTGGAAGATGGCTTTCCCATAGAAAGGGTGATAGGATGGGCTAGACAGCAGTACTTGGGGCTTTCAAATATAAGAGTAACGTTCTTTCTCTCAAGTTGATTGGTAGGTACATGAGTGTTGATATTATTATTATTCTTTTAAAAAAATTTTTAATATTATTCTTTAGACCTTTCTATACAGTTTATAAGTGTATATATTACACACTCTACAGTTTGTTGTATCTATTGGCTATTTCATTAAAATTATTTTAAAAGAAGTTCACAGCAAAAAATCTAATAAGAGACTTTCATATCAAGCTGCTGCTTCCTGCCAAATCTTTTCTAATTGCCAGGCAACTCAACTGTAATTGGTGGTGCTCTTAAACCTACTTAAAATTCTAAGACAGTCTCTCTAAATCACTCCAGAAACATTCTTGCAAGAATAAGGTACAGCAAAGCCCAACTTCCAGAGTACATCTGTTCTGGCTCCTTCATTTAAGTTTAAATTTTGAAATCTTTAAAATGAGGGCACGGAGAAAATGATTATATTCTGCATCTCTCACGCAGGTTTCAACGGTGATGCTCTAATTCTATGTTCTTTGGCACATGCTTCAGCAGTGTATTAAGTGTGCACTGAGGGTCAGGGAGTGGAGAGAGTTTGGGCGCTGCACACCTGTGCAATTTTTGGCAACCCTACAGATGCATGGCATTCATAGCTTCAACACTCACTTTTTCTTTCTTAATAACCTCTAGTAGCTACGCCTGTGGTAATTTATCTTTTTTTCTGAAGCACAAGTGTGAACTGTGTGTTGCAAAGCTGCACTGCAAGAGGGAGTCACTTCACTAGAGAGGGACCCTTCTCCAAGGCCCAGCATCCCTATCCCAATATGCCACCAGGGACACAGAATACTCTCTGCATGTGAGAAAAACTTCACTTTTTTGAGTGCAAATTGAAAAGGCAAATAACTGGTGGCCTGTGAATAATCACAGAAACCTTTCCTCTCTGGACTAAAACCAGATGCAGAAGGAAGTCAAGAGCCTATGCAAATATTTCTGCATTTGCAAAGTGAGGATTGGCCAAGGGCTCGAGATACATCCACTGAGCATGTCAAGGGTCTACTATAGTGAATCTTGATTAAGGAAGTTTTCCAAATTCTCCTTATCTTAAATTTATTTTATCAGAGCTCTCTGATTTTAAGGTAGCTTTGTTGCCAAATGTCAAGCCTAGGGGTCCAAGTGACTAAACAGACTAAAATTCTTGACAGAAATTTAGCAGAACATACTGTATATCTGTAACTTCCTTTTATTTTTTCCATCTCTTTCTATTATTTATTTGTGAGCATTTCTTCAAATCTCAGTTAACCATATACACCTTATTCTTATCAATGAACTTTCATTCTTGAGCCCATGGATATCCAGAGGGTTCCCAAGATTCCTGGGACTGACTCCTCTGCTTCTCCCTATCTCTGCTTCTCAAGTCTGGGGGTATTCTCAGATCACCTCAATATCTCGGGGTGAAGCCCCACGCTTCTCTGTTCCACAGGAATCCCAGCCCCACCTGGCACCTGGCACTGACGGCTTGACACTGAAGGGAGAAGTCGCACCACTCTTCAACTCATAGGTGCCTCACTGTCCTCCTGCTCCCAACTTTGACCCTCCCAACAGAGCAGCTCTCAGGGGAGCGGGGTTCACTTACTTCCTACCACCAACCCCCCATGCCGTGCCTTCCAAGTCCCCTGAGATTTCAGGGAGTTCTCTTTTTCCAACTCATTGCAATAGTTTCTCTTTTCTTATATACATGGAAACTTTATACAGTTCTGAGCATTTCTGATTGCACTCAATGACCTGATATCGACTATTTCTTTTAGCAAATTTAAGAATTTCTTCAAATAAGTTAGGAAAATAATAAATCTATGGATATCTAGGAACTGAGCAATACGCTTCCCTTTCTTTTAATTAGTCTTCACATTTTCCACATATGTAATGAATTTTAAAATTCTCTCTAAAAAGTGTCAGCATTCATCTTCCTCTACTTTTGTTTCACCTGTTGCCTTTTGGAGAAAACTGTAACTGAGCAAATTGACACTGGGTCCAGCCAAGCTTAGCATTGTTGAAGTAAGTTGAACAGCCTTCCAGTTTTGAGCACAATGTCTGAACTGAGTAAACACCACCACTCTGCATGGGGTGTGGCCATAACATCTTGAACTTGTTTTTCTGCCGGAACAGCACACTGGTAGTGGTAAATCCACATTCCCTACACAGTCACAAGAAACAGATGTCCCTAGGGAACACCTCTCCTCTCTGTTTTTATCACCACCCTCTTCCAACCGTAGCATAAAGTCTCTAGGTTGGAAGGGGTCTAAGTGTGTCTTTTGTTCACAAGACAGATTGAGGTGTGAATGTTATCTTCTTAGTATTTTCTTAGTAGCATCAAATATTAAAACACAACCACTACTAATAACAGCATAATAGTTCCCTGCTAAATTTCAACAGACGATCATAAAGTTCTCAACTAATTCCAAAAGCAGGGCTTTATAGTTGTAATATAATTTCATCAGCAAGACCTTGGCTGTCCAGAAACCTCAGGAGGTGCTGTTATCCTGGATAGCTGCACTAAATATCATACTAAAAACCCATCTGGGTTACACTTTAAATTCTCATGCCTTCTTAAATTGGACACACAAAACGCCATGGAAACTGCTTGTTCGTGATATACTTCGGTCATTATGGGCATTGGCTCAAAAAGAGAGCCCTAAAGACCCAACAAAATATATAAAATTGTATTGAATTGTTTATATTACTTATATTAGGCTCCGAATTCCTTGTTTTGAATTATTGTACCATTTTTTAGTTTTGATTCTTATTAACTATTATTTCATACTTTTTGATTAAAGAGCTTTAATAACTCATGTATAGTTGTCAGTCTCTTCCAATTTGCTGGACAAAGTAATAGTCGAGCCTCTTAGAACTTTAAATAAATGCAGAGTCCTGAGAGGGGCTCTGAAATTTCCTCCAATGATCAAAGGCATGAACTGTAGCTCATGGATTTATGAAATCTTTCTTGGTTTACCCTCTGTAAATGTGAGTTCCATTGGCTGCACTATTTTTTTAGCCTATTTTATTTTCTTCTCATAACTTCTCAGTGTGCTTGAGAAGGCTATGATGCTTCTACTGGTTTTGTAGATGAAGAACAAAACTGGTCAAAGGCTTTAGCTAAGTCTGGCCCCAGAAGCCAGTGCTGCCTGTTCACATAGCCAGCATTTCCTGCCCTGTGTGCCCAGTACAGCTGGAGATCTGTAAACATGCTCTGACTCCTCAGGAAAGAGAAGGAAGACCTGCCTGTCAGGGCCTCCTTGACAGGCAGCACTGAGCACAGAAAAGAACCTGGAAGATAGTAGGGAACTCACTGAGCAGGAAGTAAGAAACAAGTTAAAAGCTATCCAGTTGTCACACAGCTTTCTTAACCTTATCTCCCATCAATTCAGGTCCAGGAATCTGCCAGGACTTCAGACTAAAGGTATCTCCTTCTTGCCTGTAACTTTCACACAGTAAATGCCTCTGTGGCTCACTTGGCAAGGGCCCAGGGGCAGCAGACACTTCTCTGCTCCGAGGAGGGTGGCCACCACTGAAGCACAATGGGTGGGAACAGGACAACAACAGCGCAGGTTGAGCATATCTTTACCAACTATTCCATAGAACATCTTAGTAGATGGTCCTTAAAGTAAATCTCCAGGGTGCTGAGGGCAAAAAGACAATCTTATCCTTCCGGGGCCAGGCTTTGCCATCAAATTAACAAATCTGTCCAGCTGTGGCACGAAGGGGTGTGAAAGGAAGCCCTGTGTTAACAATTCTGTGTCCTGTAGGTGCCTTGACAGACAGAATGGGGAGGAAGAAAAGAACCAACTGTCACACTGCAAATATTCCAGTGGGTCAACTGTTCTCCTACCTTAGAAAAAACCCCGCTGATATTTTCGTGCATAATAAGGACTTGTCAGCTTTATGGAACAGATGTCACAGAACTCAGCCAGCATCTGAGGTCCACTCTTCACCCCAAAGGATAGGTCAGCCGAGAGCAACACGAGCACCCCTAGACACACACACACAGTGGGACAGGCACTGTTCTCATACTGGTGCTTAATGGGAAGCACGAGGAGCAGCTGACATCTGAGTGGCCACCCTGGATTCAGGACCCTGGTTTCTACCTTGAGTTAGGATCCTGACAGCCTCCACCAGTGAGTACAAACTTCTCCAGGAACCAAGAGGGGGGAACGACCAACTGAAAATTCAGACAAGCATTGGCTGGCCAAAAGAGATGTGGGAGGGTCTCAGATCAACACCCCAGAAAGCCGATGCTACCCTGTACTCAATGGGACACACATAATCTCTGTCCTGTGTTCTTCACACTGGAGTTATTCAAATCATCCTTCCTTGTCCCCACATGCTCCCTGCCCCATCACACACATAATTACATAAAGACGCCGTCAACAAGGTAGTACGTAACTTCTTTGGTGTGGGGAGGGCAGGAAAATGGCTGATGGCTGGGCAGCCGGTTGGGCCCAGGGTCTGATCATTAGTGGGGATTACATAATCGCACCAATACAGCAGGAGAACATTTCCATGGAGGTCAGTTCAGCAAGCACTTCATTCTCTACCTTCCCTCACCCTCCCCACCTGCCCAACACCAGAAAGCACCAGGGCTAATAAAACCCAAGCTGGGGGGGCACCTGGCTGCTGCCCTTAGAATGGCAAGGGCCACCAGAACCTGCAGGGTGCACATCAAAAGAGGACAACAGTGCTCCTCGCTCAGCACCCAGTCCCACAGACCCTCCTCCTGCAACCACTGCCTGCAAAGTTCAAGGGCAGGCCAAGCCACAGAAGTAGTCCTGACTGGCAAGGTAAACCAAACCCACCGTCTTAAAGGAAACCAATGCCCAGGAGAGTTCCTTTACACCACCACTTCGGTCTAAGCCTTTCGGGTTCATGAGTCCACTGGACAGCGCCGGCAACCTCATGGGGTCCACAGAGCGCCTTCAGTATTTCCATTTCAAACGACGGCAAAATGTGGGGCATAAATTGAAGGGTGCACCTACTTTGCTAGCTAGCAGGAAGACAAGAATCCCCAACAGACTAGGAGTATGTATTTGGTTTGGTGCGGTGAGGTTCGATGGGAGGGAAGGTGTGATTTCGCTTTAGGAACATTTATTTTCAGGGGGCCAGGATTAAAGAGGGAGGGAAAACTCTCCCTTCTGTTTCGGACCCAGCATCCTACGAATCTCATTCTCAACCAGACAACAGAGATCAATCGAGCCGGCCTGAACTGTCCGAGCCACAGCAGTGAGGGCAGCAGGGGAAAGAGGCAAAGCCTTTTGGGGCAGCCCGGGCTCTGAGAGGGAGTCTGCAGGGCGCCGCCGCCGCCGCCGCCGCGGAGCGAGCGCAGGAGCGCGCGACACGCACAGGGTTACAGCCGCCGCCTCGGGTGATTGACGCGCGGGGGTCACTTGAGGCTCGCGCTGCTCCCCCAGCGCGGATCGCGCGTGTCGCGCTCAGCCCACCTAGGACGCCGGGGGGGGGGGGGGCACCCACCAAGCCGCCCCTGCGCCTCTCGGCCGCCGGACACCTGGCCTAAGACAGGCAGCGACAAAATGGAATCGCGGCTCTTGAATGCACTTCCCCGTGGCGGGCGCAGGCAAAAACACAATCAGTAAAATCAAGCACAAGGAATCCATCCGCCGAATACAAACCCAAAGTCCCCTACCTTCCGCCTTGGGATGGCAAACTGGTCCTGTGTTCTCTGACCCACGGATTCAGCCCCTTCTTCATGAATTATTCCGGTCAGTCGGGATTTTGTGCATTTTTCTCATGAACACCTGTTTCAAGTAAGGGGTAAAGACCTTATTGAAAGAATTGTCCTTAAAAAATAACCTCTGCATACGTATGTCCATCCAGGCAGGCATGCGTGTTTGTACACACACATATGCACACGGACTAGCCATGTACACGGGAGCACCAAACTAGGTAGTGGGATAATGGGAGAGTGGGCTGGTTGTGAGCATGCTCGCTCCGGGAACAGATCCACCCTCTGTGATTCCTCTGAATAAATATAAATCACGATCAGAACCCAAACAGAAGCATCCCTCTTGGATTCCTGCTACTGAGAAACACGGAATAAATTCAGCCCTCAGACACGGAATCTAATCAGCAGCTGTTTTCTGAATCCAGAGCCATCCCCACGCCTCTTGTCTTTCCACTAGGAGTCCAGACCTTTTTGAAAGGGGTTTTAACCTTTTAAAGATACAGTACACCAATTATCACTGAATTGCTATCACACTTAGAACAGAAAGCTAGTCCCATGTCTACAGCCTCACAGGGCAGACTTGCACGCAGTAGCGATTATTTCATTAATTGATGCCTTAAAAACTATATATTATATATTTCACATATATTACAGATACATGGAGAGAAAATATTCTAATGCAAGGCATAAATCTAGACATACATAGGATGGGCTTCTCAGTGATGAATTAGCATGTTATATAAACACTATGATCCTTCACTTCTGAACACACATGTTCACTGGGCCAGATGATCAGGGGACTTGTCAACAGGAATGTCGACTGCACCAGTCCCTTACTGTTTATAAAAGGCCAGGAAGCTTACAGTAGGCACTTAAGGAAGTAGGGACTTCTGTCCCCCCATCCCACTCCTCTTGCTGGCTCTCAGCAGGGCACTCCTTGCCCTGCCCCATCATCTAAGGGATCATGTCCTCAATCCAAAGGACAGTTCTGGCGTTATAATGTGATCTATGACCACATCTTTTCCCAACACATATTTTCTTCGAACCAGAATCAGGAATCCAAAGTCATCTGAAACTCAGAATCTTGAAGATTCAGACTTAGGCCCTTTTGCAAGATTTTGTTAATAAAGTACTGTTTTGTTTTTAATCATTTTTTTTTTAAGGACTACGGTGAGCACAGAATGGATGTGAAAAATGGGGTAGAGGAATAAGCTACCCCAACCTAAAAAAAAAAAAAAAGATTCACCAAGTACTTCAGCCACCCAGATGGTGTTTATTCTAGTTTTGTTATTTAGCTTTGAAAGAAGTAGTTCTTAGGAGAAACAAAACTCTTAGCCTGACTCGTGTTTGAAAGAGAGACAAATGCCCTTTTCCGTTTCTCCTTCACACATCCCTCCCCCAGGGCCCCAGAGCTTTGGAATGCCCGGCTTCTCCCGGGCTCACCTTCACCAGGTTCCCAGGCCACAGGGAGTGTGGGGGGCGCTGGTCCCTCCATCTAGTGTCAGCACCCATTCCCCTCTTGCCTAGTCCTGTCTAGAATCGCTGAGACCAGTGCTGTCACGCTCTCTCCTGTCTCAAGCGCTGCCTGTGCCACCCTCCCAGACACCCACTCACACACACACACACCCCTCCCCCTTTCCGGGGCTCTTTAGCAGAAAATTATCATATTTCATGTGTCATCACCCTAGCTAGCTGGGCCTAGCTAGCTGGTCACCGATTGGCTGGGCACTGGCAGCCGGAAATGTCACCAGCCACACAGCATGGAGCTGGCTCTCCCTCAGCCACCACAGACCTGAGCCCAGGAGGATCAGTGACAAGGCTAAGACCTACCACAGGGAGCCTGTCATTCCTCTCCCAAACTCTCTTCTGCCTGGCACTGGGGGAGGGGATGGCCAGGAGGAGGAGGGCGTGCCTGTGACTACACTGAGAGTGGGAGCAGGGTGTTGATTAGGAATTTAGGAAGGAAAGATGTCTGTATTTGGGTTGAAAGAGCAGGAGAAAGCGCTTCTGATAAAAATATTCTCTCTTCCCGTTTAAAAAAAAAAAGATCCAGAAGGCTGGGTGAAAACAAGATTTCATAACAGTGGGAGTTTATCTGCTGCTGTTTATTCCCCATCTAACATCAAGGTACCGAGGTAGAATCATAATATCTCAAGGCTGTTAGGAAGTCCAGAAGGTGGTGTCGGTCCATGAGCTTATCTTTAAACAGAACAGCTCTTAAACCACCAGGAAAGGAGGCATCTTAACCTGGGTTGGCAGTGCATTATGGAGCCCACAACTATTTTTTTCCTTCAGTACTGGAGATCGAACCTATGGCCTTGCATATGCCAGACAAGTGCTCTACCCCTGAGCTACATCCCCAACCTTTTTTCTATTTTTATTTTAAAACAGCACCTCAATACATTGCTCTGGCTGGCCTTGAACTTGTGATCCTCCTGCCTCAGCTGGGATTACAAATGTGTGCCACCATGCCTGGAGTTAAATGGTCTTTGTAATGACCAACAGGAATCACTTGCATCTGCCTGGTATACAACAGGCTTGATGGGACTGGGTATGTAAGTTTCCCTTCATTCTGTTCTTCTGACTAAACTAAGCCCTATTTCTCTGGCCTTTTGCGTAAAAGTTGTTTCTTAAGCCTTTCATTGGATTTAGGCTCTAAAGAGGATCCTCCTGAGTTAGAGGAGGCTGGAAGGCCTGTATTTCATGCTTCAGTACCATCCACTTGTTCCACACGAAGGTTTTGGTTTGGTGAAAGGGGTAAACTAGTGTCCCATATTTATTTTCTTTCACCTCTCCCCTCAAAAAACATCTAGATGACCAAAACACTAGTGGCCATGCAGAGAAGCAAGAGAAGACCATTCCCTTGAGCTGAAGAAAGGCTCAGTGGGCTGGGCAGCAGGATTACTGAAGGAACACAAACTTCCAGATGCACCCTGCTACTCCAAGAACAAAGACAAATAACCACAAGCTTCCTCATAGGGGAAAAAGAATTTGGCTGCTCAAAAGGAAATTAAATCAGACTGACCTCCTACTTCTTGTCTGCAACACTATGCTCAAAGACACTGGCACAATCTATAGATTCTAAGGAAATAGTACGGTAACCCAAGAATTCCACCAGCTGCCAAACTACTTTCCCTCTGGGTGGTGATAAAATAGAGGTATGCTCAAAGGCATATAAATCATATCACACAAATAGCCTTTATTTTAAAAAATTAAAGATTACTCAAAGAGCTCTTCTAGGCAAGGGAAAAAGTAAGCCAGAATAATGAATTCAAGAAGAGATATGCTATATAAGAAAATTTGATAAGAAGTAAAGCCAATGAAATATAGAATTAAGTACATAACTGATAATGTCATTATAAATCTTAATGGTTAAAAGTTTTGAAAGATAAGATTTAAGTGATTTAAATAGAAAGTATTCCTCCCCTTATGTGCAGTTTTATTTTCTACCATTTCAGTCACCCATGGTCAACACAAAAAAGGGCGAGTACGGTGAAGTTACAGATTTGAAAAGAGAGAAAGAGGGAGATCACATTCACATTTTTACCACAGTATTTTGTTACACTTGCCCTTTTTTATTATTAGCTATTGTTGTTAGTCTTTTGCTATGCCTAACTTATAAATCAAACTTTATGGCAGGTTTGTATGTATAGGAAAAAATATAGTCTAGATAGGATTCAGTATCATTTGTGATTTCAGGCATCCTCTGGGGATCCTGGAACAATATTCCCTATGGATAAGAAGATATTGCTGTATATCTGTATCCATCAGTCTGTCAGATATATATGTCTGGAATTAAATTTCCATATGATTTCAAAAAGAAAATTAGAAAATCTCAATGGAGACAGGTAAGTTAAATCACCAGAAAAAAAGAAAAACAAAAAGAGAAATTGGATGAGCAGGCCATCATAGCAGGCAGATAATTCCATAAATACTCTTCTTCCAAAGGTACAGTAAAATGATAGTAAGGAATTTCTTTTTTTTTTTCTTCTTGGTACCAGGGATCAAACTTGGGGCCTTGCACTTGTGAGGCAGGCAACAGCACCACTGAGCTAAATCCCCAGCCCCATTAAGGAATTTGTTTAAGTTGCAATACCCAATGGCAAAGAAAACAGCAGAAGAGTCATTCTCCAGGAAAACTGAAAATAAATAATAGAAAGGGACTTAATTCGTCAGCTAGAAAGCTATATTTTAATGCCATAATAAATAAAACAGCATAACACATTGCAGAAGCCTACAAAATGAACACCTGCAACTAAATGAAGCCAAAAAACAATTTGGCTGCAGTTTGTTATATCAAGATAATTATTATTCAGTAAATAGTGTGGATTGCTATTTGGAAATAATTATTTTACCTCTAAGTCATATATTATTTAAAATCTGTTCTATTTTCAGAAAAAGATACCCCCAAAGGACAGATACTATGATTGATCAGTAAGTCACAGAATGCTATAAAAAATTTTCTAATAATGAAAAGAAAAATCTGTCTATGCCAAAATACCATTGTGATAGGCTAAATAATGATCCACCAAAGATAATGACTTCCCAACACCTGGAAACTGAATATTACTTTACATGGAAAAAGATGTGATCAAGGTAATGATCTTGAGATGTAAAGATTATTTTAAATAATCTAGAGGGACCTTAAATTGTAAATATAAGAATCATTGTAAGAGAGAGGAAGAAGGCATCACAGAAGGCACCATGACCACAGACGCCAAGACCAAAGTGATGCAGCCATGAGCCATGAAATGGCAGCAGCCACAGAAGCTGGAAGAAGCAAGGAATGAATTCTCCCCTAGAGCCTGGAGCAAGCCTGGCCCTGCTGACACCTTCATGTTGGCCCAGTGAAACTGATTTCAGAGTTCTGGTCTTCCAAATTGAAAGTAGATAAATACTGCATGTTTTAAGATGCCAAGTTTATGGTATTTGTTACAGGAGCCATAGAAAACTTTAAAAAACCCACCACGATGAGAAACATAGTGCTTCCTAGGGATTATAATAATTATTATTATAAGCAACAATACTTAATATGTGCTTGGCACTGTTAGATTATTTATATCTTATCTCATTTAATTCACATATAAGGAGGCAGTCAAGAGTTGGCATTCTTATGGCTCTGCCACTTGGTAGCAAGTGTCACTGGTCAAGCTGCTCTTTCTCTGTCAAGCAGAGGGAGAGTGGCACCTACCTGCTGGAGCTGTGGAGAATAAAGTGAGAGCTCTATGGAAAGTGCCTGGCCACTAAGGGTCACAGATGGTAAGTAATAATGAGCAGGTACTTCTTACACAGCACTGCAGTCTGCTTCCTCTTCCCCCTGGATATGTACACAACAAGAGTCTCCCCTAACCACTGGAGCATCCTTCAAATATGTGAAGACTCTGACCATGTCATCAGGTGTCTAAGCTTCTCTGGGCTAAAATGCCTTCGGTCATTCCTCTCAGGAATTCATCTGTAGCCTCTTCAACTTCTTGTCACCTCTGCTGAACACATTATTCTGCACCTGAAGCCTCATCACCATGCTTATTCTAGAGCAAAGGTCCACAAATTACAGCCTTTGCTATAGCATAATTTTTACAGCCCATGAGCTAAGGATGGATTAGACATTTTTGAAGAATTGTTAAAAATGAAAAAGAATTTGTGACAGACCATATGTGGCCTGTTGAGTCTAAAATGCTTACTCTTTTACTCTTTTTTCAGAAAAAGCTTGCCAACTTATACTTCTATCAGTACTATAGGTACACTATTGCTCAAGATTTTTTGGCAACCATATTGCTCTGTTATACGTAATGACTTAGATGTAAGGCTACTAATTTTCTATCAGCATCCTTTCTCCCCTCACATTCTTACTTAGAAATAATTTTTTTAGCTAGGAACACAGCTGGCTACACATGTAAACTAAAACTACATTTCCCACCTCCTTGGAGAAGAGAGTGGCCAGGAGATAAGGCTCTAGTCTCGGGATGAAGCAGGTGTGAAATATGTCAGTCTCCTTGTCAATATCTTGAAGGGGAGGATCACACTCTCCTCCTCCATCTCCCTTTCCCATTAGCTGGAGTGTGGCCTGAGTGCTATATGGGTGTGGAAGGGCTGAACAACAAGAGAGAAGGATCCTGGGTCTCTAGCGCTGCCGTTACTCCCTCACTCAATCTGTGATAAGGAAATAAGCTTTTAGCTTATTTAAGCCATTGTTGTCCTTTTAGGTTTTTGTGACAGTAATTAAATCTGTGCCCTAAGCAATTGCAACCATCACTTTCAACTCTCAAGTATTTTTTATAATTACTGCTACCAAGCCACATACTTTCCTGCCCTGCATTCACACAGCTAGTTTCCTGAACCCCATGACAAGACCTTATGTCTAGCCCTATTGCATTTCATATTGCTACAATCAACCCATCATTTTCCCCTGATATCGGAGACTTAATTCTGCCACTCGGAAGTGTAGCTTCTATCCTTTCTAATTTTCTATCATTCTTCAAAGGAGACTACAGTTGCAGCCCTCAAACTAGATGCAGTACTTATCAAAATACCTGACCAATATGAAAGTATAATGCAGTGGAGAAGTCTATAGTGTCATGTGGGGGGGGGGCGGTGACAAGGAAATAACAGATCAAACCAAGGTCCAAATGGAGGAGAAAAAGAAGAGGAGAGGAGGAGGGAGAGAAGAAGAGGGAGGGACAACTTATTATGTCCGGGTCACTGCTGGGACCTTCCCCTTTGTTATCTCATTTGTTAAATATTGTATTTATTAATTTGCTTCAAAAAATTAGCCAAGGCAAACATGCATCGCTTCTTACTTCTGTTTACTTAAAAGTATATAATGTGTGATATAAAGTCACACACACACACATACCTGCAAACACACAAACTCATGCACACATCCTTAGAGCACTGTTTTAAACTTCTCTTCTGTCTCCCATACACCTAAGATCTCAGCAGGTCCCTCAGGGACCTCAGCTCTGATGGCAAATGATGAATATCACAGGAGACACACTCACTCTCCAGCAGCAGGGGGGTTTTGGTGTGTGTGTGTGTGTGTGTGTGTGTGTGTGTGATTTCAAAAAACCCTGATCCTGTTGGTGCCTTAAGTGAGGGAGTCATAAACTTATGAACCAAAAAAGGAATATGAATAGAAATTAAGAAAATACATAAGCTAATGTTTTTGTAGTCTGTGCATCTTGCTTGAGATTGCATATCAAAAACCCTGTGGAGCTTTGGAAAAAATACAGATTCCTCCAAGTTTCTACAGGAAGGTCTTAGCATGTGCGCATTGTTAAAGCTGTACTGGTTACCTGGTTATCCTGGTGAAGAAGCAGTGCAGATGTCAGCTTTAGAAAGCCACAGTCCTATGACATTTTACCAGGTCCAGATACCAACCAAATAGATGTGATACCGATGTTGTAGCACATGAAAGTGCCTAAAACATATGTCTCGGACAGAGAAGAAGCGCCTGATTCAATTCCCTTACCCATGGGAGGTGGGGGTGGCTTGCCCAGGAGCTGGCCTACCCTCCCTCTCACTTCCTTTTGCTCCCTCTTTTCTCACCAATGAACTGGGACAGTTCCCTTCAGTGTCTTCCCTAGCTATCTAGCAGGTCCTCCGTGGCTGTAAAACCACCATTCTCCGGCTGGGGATTTAACTCAGTGGTTTCGCTGCCTGCTGCGCAAGCGCAAGGACCTTAGTTCAGTCCCTGGTACCAAAAACAAAAAAAAAACCAAAAAAAAAAACCAAAAACACAAAAAACCCGCCATTCTCTACTCCAGTGTGAGTGCAGCCAGACAGGCAGCATGGTGCTCCTCCCTCACGCCCATCATGCAGACAATACTGTTGTCTTTTTAAAGAAGGGAGGGGGCACCCTGGAGTGGCTAAGATCTGGAAGGGAGGAATAGGGGCACCTTATTTGCATACCCAACATGCACAGCAAGGTTTCAGCCCTGCCCCTTCCTGCAACAGCTTTCTGAGCCACTTCTCAGGTTAGTCTAGGAGGACTTCCTCCTGTGTACTGACCCACCCTGTGCTACACCGCAGGCCCTGTTAAAATAAAGACTCTCTTGGATAGTCTTGTAAATCTGCTCGTGGTTTATTTCTCAGGTAGTGTGGGGTCCAAAAGTCCTATAAATTTATTTGGGATTTTTTTTTCCTGAATATTGTAGACAGAGTGGCTGCTTAAAAAAAAAAAAAGAATAATAAACACCGAGAGCTGTTAATGCTGAAGAACTCAAGAGATCAGCAGCCAAGAAAGACCAGCAATAGAGACCAGCACCCACTAGAGTTGGATTATGGTGTCTGGCATAAGCCGGCACAGATGGTGACAGCCAGCTGCATCAGTGACCAGCAGCTGGCTATGTCGACTATGGACATCCAGCATTACCTGGTGTCATCTGGTGACATCAGAACTGCTAGCAGAACTGCTGATTTGTGATTTCTATCTGAATCAAAAAAAGAAGCCTAGGCTGACTGGCAATATATCCATGGGTTTAATCCACTAGAAGCAAAACATGAACAAAATTGGCTGAACTCAGAAGAAGAAAAGAAGTTGAAGAACATAGACAGTTTGAGGTAGAGGTTTTGATCTGCAACCAGCTCCTGCAGATTCTGCTTTTCCTTTTTAGTGAAAATTGTGCTGAGCTTAGGTTTAGAAACTAGAAGAGTCTGAAGTTGGTAAGAATTCCTTAGTAAAAAAGTGATTGGAACCGGGCGTGGTGGCGCATGCCTGTAATCCCAGCATTTGAGGTGGAAGCAGAAGGATTGCTGTGAGTTTGAGGCCACCCTGGGCTACATAGCAAGATCCTGTCTCAAAACAAAACAAAACAAAACAAACAAACAAAATACAACAAGAAAGTGATTGAAAAAGCTCCTCCAGTGTCAGAAGCTTCTGGAGCAAGAGGAGTGTGGTGTAGCAAAACTGAGGGTTTTTTTGTTTTTTCGTTTTGTTTTGTTTTGTTTTTTGGTACTGGGGATCAAACTCAGGACCTTGTGCTTGCGAGGCAGGCGGAAGAACCACTGAGCTAAATCCCCAGCCCCAAAAATGACTTTGACAGATCTGGTGAGATGTCATTTTGGGTGGTCTGTGGCATGGCAGTCCCATACCCCTGGGGAGACTCTTGGGATTCCCTGCACTGAGATAGGCCACCTGATTTCTGGTCAATTTGCATTTCCTGGCTAAGCAGTCTGTGTATGCCTGTTAGAGTTGGTGGATTCTTTTGTGGCAACCACAGCCCACCCAAAAATGCTTCAAAGAGGAACATTAGAATATCACAAAGGCAAATCCCAGGCCACAATTCCAAAGAGAAATTTAAAGAACTATTGGAGCAGAATTAGAAATTTTGGTCAAACTGGAAAAAAAAAAACTATGATTAGAAAAGATCATGAGTAAACACCACAAATCATATGTAATTTATTACATTCACCAAGGGTCAAAACCTCACATACATTTAGGGGCCAATAACCTGTGTGTGTAAAGCAGCCTGGTATAAGGGAAAAGCAACTGGAGTAATCATGTCTCTGTACATATCCAATTTTTTAAAAAGCTGCAATCTGTGTGACTAAGAACAGTTGGAATCATATGACAGACTTCTACTTTGCAATTCCTCTCCTTGATGATCACAGTTAAAAGAAAGGAGGAAAAAAATGCATCTCTTTCACGGAAGGATAAAGAAAACAAGCTTTTAAAAACAATTGATGGTATAAGCATATATTGCTTTGTAAAGCAATTTTTAAAGGAATAGCTAAAGAATACCCCTAAACACAGGAAGTCTTCAAATGAATTGGATCAGATGACTCTATCACATAATTCTCAAACCACAATCCCAAGAGAAAAATAGATCACAGAGGCACCCAGGCAGGGTGCAAGACGCTCTTCTACAAGTCCTCTTTACAATCTAAGATGCCCAGCCTACTCCTGTGTGGCACCGAGGATTATTTGTTTCCTTCTTTCAGGGCTACTTAATCAAAAGCTCTTCCTACTTTTAAAATTTTTATTTTGAAGTAATTTTAAACTCACAGAAGAGTTGTAAAGATTATACAGAGTCCCCATATATCTCTTTCCCAGCTTTCCCTATCATTATTAACTTATATAATCATAGTACAATGATCAGAATCAAGAAAATGATACTGATACAATACTATTAACAAGATGACAGGTTTTTTTCTCTAATGTTACCAGTTTTACCATTAACATCTTTTTAAATTCCAGGAGTCAACGCAGGACTTCACATTGCATTTAGCTGTCATTTCTCCGCAGTCATCTCAATCTGTATCTGTTCCTCAGTCTTTTCTTGCCTCTGGTGCCCTTGACACTTTTAAATAGTATACTGGTCAGGTATTCTGTATAGTGGTCCTCAATTTGGATCTGTCTGGTATTTTAGGCTTTGGGAAAGAATAGTACAGAAGAGAGGTGTCCTTCTAGTACGTCAATATGCCATAATGTCTTATTATTGGTGATGTTAACCTGGCTCCTTTGGGTAAGTGGTATCTTCTAGTTTTCTTCACTGTAAAGTGACTATTTTTCTCTTTGTAACTGATAAATACTGGAGAGTTGAAAATACCTTGCAACTACACAAATGTGGTGTTTCTCAAACTTCATTCACTAATTTTAACATCTGTCAGGTGATCTGTCTGCCACAATTATGACTGTAGCATTCTAATGCTGACTTTCTCTTTCCCTTGCTCCTCTGTATTTACTCCGTGCATTCTGTAGGGAAGAGTTGTTCTTTCTCCCCATCAGATAACAAGTTTCTTCAGATTTTATTTTCCTCAATATGGATCCATGGATATTTATTTTATTCCTTGAGTTATAACTCGATATATCTTATTCTGTATTAGCTATATTCCCATTGTTGTTGTTTAGCATTTCCTCAGTCTCAGGCCCACCATGAAATGCTCAGGTTCATCTTGTATTTTCTGTACCTGATCCTGGAGTCTACTTTTGTATATTATATTGTTAGATTTATACCTAAGTGTTTAATTTTGAGATGTTACTGTAAAAGCTACTGTTCTCTAAATTCTGAAGTCCAAATGTTCATTGATAAGCTATAGAAATACAATTGACTTTGTATTCTACAACCTACTAAACTCATTTATCAATCCTAGAAGCTTTTCAATTGTGTATTGTTGCCAATACCCTTTATAAGATCAAGGGAGTTCCTTTCTATTCTTAGTTTGTTGAGAGTTTTAATCATGAATGCAAGCTGAATTGTTCAAGTGTTTTTTCTAAATCTATTCAGATAGTCATATGATTTTTTCTTCCTTGGTTCTGTAAATGTGTTGAATTACACAGACTGATTTTCCAGTGTTGAGCTGAACCCTCCTAGTTGTGATATAATATACTTACACACAATATTAATAGATTTGATTTACTATTTCTGGAACTTTTTTATGGTACTGGGGGTTGAACCCAGGGCCTTCACACTCAAGTATAACCCCAGCCTATTTATTGATTGATTGATTGATTGATTGATTGATTGGAGACAGGGGCTCACTAAGTCACTAAATTCTCCAGGCTGGGATTGAACCTGCAATCCTCCTGCCTCAGGTTCTCAGAGTTCTGGGATTATAGGCATCCAAAACCATGCCTGGCTTGATTTACTAATAATTTACTGAGGATTTTGTATGTATTATTGTAAAAGATATTAGACTGTAATTTTATTTTCTTGTAATCTCCTTGACAGATTTTGGTATTAGGGAAATGCTGGCCTCATAAAATAAGTTGAGAAGCATTCCCTGCCTCATATTTCCCTGCAGAAACCTGTCACCTCCTGTATTCTGGGAGTGCTGGAGACTAGCAACTTTAGTACTTCAACAGATTCAAGAAAGTGATGAATTTGACATTTATCAACTTTTTTTTTCATCATAAATTTTGGAACAATGTTCCTTCCAGCTTTATGTCATTGGGTGGAAACCAAAACATAGCTTCTTTTAGGTGTTTACACATCTTTTGCAATACCAAACAGGAGAAGGTATGGCAGTTGGATGGAGTAATCATTGTCTTAGAATTTAAAAGTGTGGTGCTGATCCCAAGCTCCTAGGGCAGAGAAGGTGAGCCCCGTGGGCACCAGAAGCACCCCCCCACACCCATGGAAATGAGAAGACATGTAAACAATTCTCAAAAACAGACTTCTGGATCACCTACAGCAACTCCAAAGGGAAACAAGATGGAATAATAATAATACTCAACCACCTGGACTCTCCGAACTGGCAACAAAAGAGGATCTGGAAAAAATGAAATCAGAAATAATTACTCAGATAACAGCAAAGATTTTGCTCATGGTGCAAGACATGATTAATAAATCTAGAGAGGACACAGATAAAAAAAAAAAAACAGGATCTCAGGAACATGATGGAATCCCAACATAGGAAACAAATGGAATCCATAAAACAGATACAAACAGATTTCCAAGAGATTAAAAACTCCATCGAAAGTCTGCGCAGCAGAATGAACCAAGAGAATTTCAGATATAGAAGAAAAGATTGCAATTAGTGACCAGGAAAAGAAAAATTGCTTTAAAATTGTAAAGGAACACGAGAAATCAATCCAGCAGCTGCTAGATGATGCAAAGAAGAATAACATAAGACTGATTGGAGTCAATGAAGAAACAGGAAAGAGTGCAGATGACATAAAAAAACTCTTCACAGAAGTGATGGCAGAAAACTTCCCAAGGAGGGGAAAAGAACTTGACATACACATAAGTGAGGCATATAGGACTCCAACTAGCCTTGATCAAAAAAAATCTACACATAGGCATATAATATTTAGGATTCCAGAAATCCAACAGAAGAACAAAATTCTACAAGCAGTGAGAGAAAAGAAACAAATCACATACAAAGGAAAGCCCATCAGAATCACAGCAGACTTCTCAATGCAAACCCTCAAGGCAAGAAGAGCTTGGAGTGATGTATTTCAAGCCCTAAAGGAAAACAGCCTCCAACCCGGATTGATGTACCCTGCAAAACTATCTTTCAAAATTGATGGAGAAATAAGATACTTTCATGATAAAGAGCACCTCAGGAGCTTCATGAGTATCAAACCGGCACTCCAAAAAATTTTAGACAATATCCTAGGAAAAGACAATGAGGATCACAACCCCAGGAAATGCAGCAGAATAAATCCATTGGGCGTGACAAATTAAACACAAAGGGGGAGAATCTAACAAAAAGAAAAGGCTTTTAAAACTTTTAATTTCATCTCCCTAATGAGTGTATAATTCAATCTTGTTATTGTACTGATTAGTATTTTTCTGATTCTAGAGTAGCACACCTTTCCTTGTGCTGTACTGGCTATTTATCATCTTCTTATGTCTACTTTTTAATTGGGTTGTCTATTAATGAGCTCTAAGAATTCTTTATATATTCTGGTCATACATTATATGCATTGTAAATATGGTCTGTTTAAGGACTACTTTTCATTTTAATGATGTCATTTAAAGCTCTAAATTTCGATGGAATCTCATTTATCAATTTTTTTCTTTTATACATCATGTCTTTTGTATCCTAGGTAGTTCTTGCCTACCCTGAATTCATAAATATTTTCCCTTGTAATTTCTTCTTAAAGTTTTATACCTTTAGGCTTTCATATTTAAGTTCATAGATCCCTTCAAGTTATTTTCATGTATGGAAAAAAAGGGTTGAGGTTAATTTTTATATAGGGATACCAGATATTCTAGTGCTGTTTGCTGAAAACACTATCTCTTCCTCAGCTCTTGAATTGAGTTTATATTCTATAAAATGCTAATGTGAAATAATCTTTCAAAACTCAGTGGACCATATATGTGTGGTTCTATTTCTAGATTCTCTGTTTTATTCCAATGATCTATATGTCTTTCCTTACACCAACACTCCCTTGATTACTCTAGCTTTAGAAGAAGTCTTAAAATTAGGTATTAAACGTCTTCCAACATTGTTTTTTTTTTAACTTTTCTAGCTTCTTTGTACTCCTACATAACTTTTAAATTTCAATATCCAATTCTTCATTTATAGAAAGTATACACAGACCTGAATTTTTATATATACCTTGTGTTTTCTAATCCTGCTAAATTCAAATACAAGTTCTAGGGGCTCCTAGAGATTTCTTAGTATTTTCTGTGTAGATGATCATTTCATCTACATCTAAAGATTTTGCTTCTACCTTGCCAATCCTATCCTAAATGTGTCATTTTATTGCCAGACTATTTTGGTGGGACCTAAGTTTCAAAGTTTAATGGACAGATAAAGAGTAAGCATATCTGTCCTTGTTCCTCACCTTAAGGAGAAAGCATTGTATCTTCTCCATTTATATAAGGCATTCTTGCTGGAAGTATGGAGTTCATGTCTTTAATATGTTGAGAAGGTTCTTTTCTACTTCTAGTCTCCTAATAGCTTTTACCATGAACAGGTGTAGAATTTAGTCCAATACTTTTTCTCCAACTAGTGATCATATGGCTTTTTCCTTTCCTCTGTTAAAATGATGACTTTTGGGGGTGGATCTTCCAATGCTGAACCAACACTGCCACCCCTATAATAAAACCACTTTCTACATCCTGCCAGATCTGACTTCTAAGAGTTTGTTTTGTTAAACAAATGTTTATCTATGTTCATACTTTTTTCTTCTATTATCTTTATCCAGTTTTAGGATTAGCACAATGTTGATTTCCTAAAATGAGGGGAGAAGTGTTCCTTTTCTTTCTGCTTTAATTGTTTGATATAATTTATCAGTTTAAATGTATATGAGCCTGTTGTCATATAGGTAGGTTTTCAAGCTAGGAATATACTTTCTTTAATAAGTGCTATTTAAATTTTATATTTCCTCCAGAGTTAGTTTCATTAATTTGTCTTCCAAGGTACTTCTTAGAAGTTGTCAAATTTATTTCAAAACAGATTTTTTAAATATGCTTTCTATATCCTTTTAAATTCTGTAAAATCTGTGGCAATGTCTCCTAGATTTTGATACTGTAATTTTAAAAATGTAAAATTGATATTGTGTAACAGAAAGAAAAGGTCTAAAGGTGCAGGGGAAGTGGGAGGGGTAGGGGAAAGGAAAAAAGGAAAAAGAAAAAATATGAGAAAAGGAAAAAAATGGAAACAAAGTCTTTACAAATAGGGAAGGGTGGAGGGGGTAAAAGGAGGGCAAAGGAAGGGGGAAAAAAAAGAACCAAGATACTCATGTAATGGTACAAGATCCCAATGATGAATTAACTGTATTTTATACCGAAAATGTACCAATAAACTTAATGGGAAAAAATAAAAAATAAATAATAAATAAATAAACAAACAAACAAATTGTTGAGAATTGCTATTTGTAAACCAACAGTATTAAAAATAAATAAATAAATAAGAGTGTGGTGCTGTCCGCCATGCAGGTGCTGACGAGCCTCATGAGGTGGGAAAGCTGCCATCTCTCAGAAGAGGAAGGAAAGTGCTTGGCCCTTTGTTAATGTGTCTCTTTCATCTCTCCTCCTTACTCCTCTTTTTGCAATTATCATACCTCTTTTCTCTGCTGGAAACATCAGGAAAGTCTACCTAACAGGAAGCAGGTACAGAGCTTCTGTGGTCTTGTCTCTTTCCTTTTCTAAGATGGTTTTCATTAGAATTTACCAGGTGATTTTTCTTTAACAGAATCAAACATGCACATGAAAGGTAATTATCAGTTTCATAGAACTGGAAGCATTTTTTTATTACAGAAAAACAGAAATTTTACAGCTGGAAAAGATCTTAGAGATAATTAAATCTAATGTTCTTGTTTAAAAGCTGAGAAAGGCAGAGGATTTGCCTAAGATAATTTAACTAAACATGTATCTCCACTCTCCAAATAATTATTTCCCCATTACTCAATTGCCATTATTGACACATTTTCATTATTGATAATTTAAATTATTGATCATTTTACTTCAGTCTGAGGCATTTGGCCTTAGCTAGAATATCAGTATTTTTGTTTGATAATATAAATAAAAAGTCATATATAAAAGAGGAAGATAGGCTTACCTCAATGCAAAACACTCTGTTTTACTAACAGCATTTATTTTATCAGATATTCTTTGCTTCTTACTCTATTTCTACTTCTAGTAAAACATGTCAATGAGTTGAATCTTTTAAAATATTTTTAAGTGGTGAGAATGATAGTCATTAAATTCTTTGTCATATTAGAAATCTAGGGCTGGGGATTTAACTCAGTGGCGCCACAACTGCCTGGCAGCGCAAAGTCCTGAGTTCCATTTCCTGTACCGAAAATTTAAACAAACAAACAAACCTATAATAGTTTTAGGCTGGGCATGGTGGCACATACCTATAATCCCAGCACTCGGGAGGCAGAGGCAGGAGGATCACTGTGAGTTCAAAGCCAGCCTGGGCTACATAGTGAGACCCTGTCTCAAAAAAAAAAAAAAGAAAGAAAGAAATATACAGGCTCTTATTATTCAATTAGTTAGTAAAAAACCTGAAACCCCCACTAGGTGCCTAACACTGTCCCAGGCATTCTTCATACTTTTGTATCTCTTTCAAGGTAAAAATGTTTAAAATTTTATATTTTCAAGAATCCTTGTATGCAAGCATTTGCTTATTTTTTTAATACATTTTATTTCTATTACTCTCAAGGCATGATGTATAAAAAAGGTAGAACCAATCCTCGGAGGGGAAAATGTTTACCTAAATAATTACAATCTATGGCTTAAGAGTGCTCGTGAATGCAAATGCCCACTGAGGCCAGGCAGACATTGTAAATGTATAAAATAAGTTGAGTATAAGGCAAGAAGAAATGGGAGAGAAATGGAGAGCTGTAAAATGAATAGTCCCTCTAAAGAAAGACTGGGGAAGGAAAGGAGAGAGAGAGAGAGAGAGAGAGAGAGAGAGAGAGAGAGAGAGAGAGAGAGAGAGAGAGAGCTGTGAGTCTCTAAGCAGTCAGGCCAAGGGAGAGCAGTGTGGTAGGAGGTAAAGCAGCAGAGCACAGTGTCCCAAGACCACAAGGAATGAATGTTTCAGGATGGAAAATATGGTCAGCTGTATCAAATTGCTCCAAGTATTATGTATTGGATCTGAAAACGCTAGATCACTGGCAGCCTCAATAAGAACAGAATCATCTGTATCTAGAAATCTGTCCATTTTTTCTGTGTTTTCCACCTTATTGGCATATAGATTCTCAAAGTAGGTATTGATGATCCTCTGGATTTCTGCTAGGTCTGTTGTAATTTCACCCTTTTCATTCCTAATTGCATGGATTTGGGACTTTTTCTGATTAAAAAAAAAGAGAACAGAATCAGCAATATAAGGTGGAATTGGAGGCCAGGCTGGAGCATATTGAAAAGAGGAAGGAAGGCAAAAGAGACAGAGACAGCAAGAAGGCAACTCTTTCCAGAAGTTTTACAGTGAGAGGAAGCAAGGAAATGGGCCCGTGGTTACAGTGAGAGAAGCAGTCAAGGAAGAGATGACCTTTTTTGCTTAAATTCTTTTATTGGTACAATTTAGGTATACAATACATTTACATTTATCATTGGGTGCTTGTACCTGTACATGATGTATCTTGATTCTTATTTTTTCCCCATTACCTGTGTGCCCTTCACCCCTCCACCCTTTCCTATTTACACAGACTTTGTTTCCATTTTTTTTCTTTTTTAATAATTATTCCTTTCCCTTCTTTCCTTTCCCCTTCCCCTCCCACTTCCCCTACCCCTTTGGACTTTTTCTTCCTATTTCAAATTATCAGTTATTCGTTTTAATCATTTTAACCCTTATTTACACTTTCAGTTTCTCATACTAGAGAAACTATTCGGTATTTACACATGTGTGTCCTATTTATTTCACTTAAGAGTATGGCCTCAATATGCATCCATTTGGCTATAAATGACTCTAGTTTCTCATTCTTTATGGCTGAGTAGTACTCCACTTTATAAAAAAACCACATCTTCTTTATCCAGTTTCCAGTTGATGGGCACTTGGGCTGCTTCCAAGCTTTCGCTATTACGAACTCTTGCCCCTCTTCTTGGCTACACTTCCAGACTTAGAAGCTCACGAAGTCTCCTAGCATCACTCGCCACCTTTATGTGGGTGTCATGAGCTCTTTCTTAGCTCCAAATGCCTAACAAATTCCAATTCCACACAATGGAATATTACTCAGCCTCAAAAAGGAGGAAATTGTGACATCGATGAATCCTGAAGGCCTTATGTCAAGTAAAATAGTCATACAACTACTGTACGATTCTACCTACATGAAGGAGCCCAGTGTAGTCAAAGTCACAGAGACAGATGTTAGAATGGTGGTTGCCAGGGTGTGAAGGAAACAGTGGAGAGTTGCTACTTCATGTGCACAGAGTATCACTTTTGCATGATAAAATTGTTCTGAAAATGGATGGTGGTGGGTGACACAATATGAATGAATAATGCCACTGAAGTGTACTTAAGTATTGTTAAAATGGTAAATTTTACATCGTGTAAATTTACCTCCATTTAAAAAAAATTTAAGCAAGGGAATTGGCCACTGGGGAATACCTTCTATGCTGACTTACTTTATCAATGTAGCACTATTTTAACTAAGGCGAGCGATCCAGTCCAGGGCCACTAAGGATCACCTGGGCATGACTAAAGAAACAGACTTGTCTTTTTGGCTCAGAACACAGTGTGGTGGTCCCAAGCCATGAGTATTTCCAACAGAAACACTCTACAGTGGGACCACTTTGAACCCTGCACCTTGCGTAACCAGGAGTTACACGTAACTGATTAATTTAAAAGGTGTCCTGGCGTTTCTGAGGCTTGTTTCTAATAGAAGTTTTGCACTGGCATTGATTTATGATATTTACATTTGTGCTTCTGAGTAGAATTCTCTGTCCTATCCATGTTCCCGCCTCCATTTGCACACTGCAGAGGCCGAGATGCCACTTGGGAGAAATTTACCTTTGACTCAGTTTTCATACTGTATCCGGAGCCACAGCAATGTGAGATGTCAATCATAGGGGAGACTGTAAGAAGAGAGAGGGGTGCATGGGAGCTCTCTGTACTTTCAAATCAAAATTTTTGTAAACCTAAAACTGCTTCAAAAATAAATTGAAAACTAACTAAAATTAAAGTATTAATTAAATTTATTAGAAAATAAAATTCTACATCTCAAATTATTTGACTTATAGGTATAACAAATGGTTTTATTGGTCTGTACATGTGAAAAATCATGCTTCTTAATAAGGAAATGTGTTCTAGTTTAAAGATTAATATATATGGCCAGAAACTAAAGGAATGCTATGATATCCATTTACCATTATAGCCATATTTGAACATTATGGAAGAAAAAGAGGAAAAATAATCAGATTCCAGTCCCTGACTTTCTGCTCCTGAGTTGGAAATCCCCACGTTTCTAACACATGGCTTTGCTTTTCTCTTTCCACTTAAGAGACTAGAGAGACACATTGAAGTCCTTGACAGTAAAGATAAGTAAACTGGAAGAAGGAAGAGGCTATTGAAATGCCCCTGTAAGAATTACTTAAAATGTGGATAAAAGCCTACACTTCCAGATATGATAAGGTAGCTAGCATCAGACTAACCCCCCTGCTAAGAGTATCCATGGAAGCTAGACAAATCCCCACTACAAACATACATGCGTGCACACACACACACACACTCACACACACACTCACACAAACCAGCTGCTGGAAGACACTGAAGAATCCAGCCAACACTTGAGGGTCTAAGATCCCACAGAACAAAAATATTCACTAAAGGGAGTCCCCTGGCCAAGACCACAATTTTCCCTCAGTGAATTTGATAATACACAAGGCAAGCACGGAAGCTAAATAGAAATCAGCAGCCTAGAATCTACACAGTCTCAGTGGGCTGGAGAGACAAAAATTGAAATTCAAGAACCTGTGATGAGAAGGGATTTGTTAAACATTAGGCTTTTAACTGAAACTGGAAGAGACATGAGTTGCGAATAAGAACAAACCAGAAATAGACCAACCTTAAGTATGGATCAACATCAACGTGCTGTTCCTCTATTCTAACCGGAAAATCAAATACTCTCTGAAGGAAGATAAACCACCCAGATGTGTTCCAGTGCTTCATATGTAAATGTCCAGCATTCTTGTGAAACACCAAGCACTCCAGGACACAGAACACTGAAAAGCCAAAAGAAAAACAGGAGAAACAGATCCACAGATGATCCATATATTGGAGTTACCAGATATGGATATTCAACTAATTGGAGAGACATGTAAACTAACCCTTCCAAAGAAAAAGAGAATGACTGGCTAACAAGCATGACAAAATAAGAAAACTAAGAACTCAAAATAAGAAATTCAGTATCATTAGTAATCATGAAATACAATTGAAGGCACATGAGACATTACTACAAACCTTTCAGAACAGTTAAAAATAAAAATATAAAGTGTTGATGAGCAATTTAAATTGCATAAACTGCCAGGATAAATGTAAACGAATGCAAATTATAAACTGTAATGCAGCAGTTACAAAAGCTAAACATATATATCTCTATGTCATAGTAATTCTACTCCTGAAAATAAACAGAACAATAAAATAATAACAATAGTAATAATAATGATGATGATGATGATAATAAATGTTTCAGTCTACCAAAAGATAATCAGAGAATTCATAAGTTTTATAACCCCAATTATAAGCAACCCAAACGTCCACCGGGAATGGAAGAGTACATTCCACTACAGCATATTCATCCAATGCAATAATGAGGCAACCAAAAAGAACAAACTTCATTCATGAAACTCATGATGACCAAGTTCACCAATATAATGTTGAGGGGCAGACAAAAAAGAACAGGCCATGTGATTCCATTTATATGAAGATTCAACTCAGGCGAAATTAGTCTTTGGGGATATCAGCCAGAATGGTGTTTACATCTGATGGGTGCACAGATGCTAACTGTGAGAGATCAAAAAAGTAAAGTAAAACTTTTGTTGTGTGGTAATGGGTAATGTTCTGTTCTTTTTCTGGGGGGAGAGCAATGCACTCATTTTGTGAAAATTCTATAAACTATAGATTTGTGCACTCGCTATGCATTATATAATATTTTAAATAAACAGTATCTAAAACATGCAGTTAGAACTAAGTTATTTGCACAATTGGGCCTTTTGGGACAATGGGGAGTAGGGGGATGTGGACTGGAAGATTCTCAAGACAGCTTCTAACTCCAATTCACCGGCCCTTCCATACAGCAGCTCTCCTCCAGGGCTGTCTTCCCACAAGTTATACTCTCTCTAGTCCATCTATCTTCCACACTCAACTTGGATCTTGCAGCAAGTGGTTAAATTTGTTATATCAATTTAACCCAAAGCCAATGTGTTCAAACTCAGTCTTTATCATCCAATCACTTTTTCTTCATGAATTTCTTCTTATACTTTCTATCACAGGTAATAAGATAATCAACTTACTGTAGGAAGGAGCCTCATCCTCTTTGCACCATGACATGGTCCTGAAGGTTGCCTCTCAGAAACCTGACAATCCATGCCCTCCTATCCATCTACTTGGCTTTCTGTTTTCCTCTTCTCCTCATTCATTCATTGATCCAATATGTAGTGAGTAGTGTGTAGTGTCTAGTGTGTAGCAAGAAGAACTGAGGGTATGAAGAGACAAGTCAGACACAGTCCCTGTAAATCCAAGTCTTTTCATTTGCAGCTGGACTCTCTCAGAAACTTTCTACATGGTTTTACCAACAAGTTCCCCTCTCCACTGTACTCCTCCTCTGCAATGCCACCAACTCACACTTCTCCAACTTTCTTTCCACGTGTGTCCATATACACAGGCATCAAGTACATACACATTATTTGAATGAGCAAGATACGTTTATTAAAGAATATTGGGAACTACATAACAGAGTAAAAAGCGAAACTATCCTATCATTCATATTCCCAACACTCAAAGATTCTTCATGGTGTGACTACTTTCTCCATTTTTAAATGATGATTTATCTTTTTTGTGTGTACAAATCTGTTTATTTCCCTCTTTTTCTTGAAGATGCCAAATTATTCCACTCCCTATGCAACACAGCCCTGTCTTGTGAGTCCTCAACCCAAAGCCTTTTGCAGTCCAGGCCCTGCTGCCTTCCTGGGCTCCTCTCTACTCGCCCTGCTCATCTCCAACCTCATGGGCTGTGAGGGCCTAGGCATCTGTGCCACTGTCTCTGCTCTGCTCATACTGCTCCTTATGCCTACAATGTTCTTCCCTCATCTCTCCAGCCTAAAACTTCCAGGCCAGATTCAAATATCACTTCTGCTAGACCCTTCGCTTGTCACACAGACTGTAATTAAGTAGGAGGCAGAAGGGCTCGGAATAATGCTTACTCTAGATTCAGACTGCCTGGGCTCAATCAGATCTGTGACATGCTAGCAGTGTGACTTTGGGCCAATTATTTAACCTCTCTTTGCCTCAGCTTCATGTATGAGAGAGGATAATGTGCCAGAATTCCCTTCAGAGTGTTTCTTTGAGGATTAAAAGAGATGATCCCGTCAAAGGCTAACTCAGCACAATGCCAGGTATATAATAAGAGCTTGGAACATGTTGCTTATTGTAATTGTCAGACATCTGCCTTTTCTCCCTTATATCAGCGTGTTTTGTGTTACTATAATAAAATACTTAAGGCTAGGTAACTGAGAGGGAAGTTTATTTAGCTCATAGTTCTAGAGATTCAAGGACATGGCAGCGAGCATCTGCTTGGCTCTGGCAAAAGCTTCTTGATGGAAGACATCACAGTGGTGGGAGTGTGCAAGAGGGACAGAGATCACAGGACAGGAAGCCTGAGAGCAAACTGGGGTCCCCTGAGAACTACATTAATCCCTCTTGGGGCCTTGCCCACAATGACCTAATGATCTACTAAACCTCATCACTTAAGGCTATCACCATTCTGGGACCAAGCTTGCAGCACCCAAAATTTTGAGGGACACACTTAAACCCTACCCAAGACATAGCACCCCCAAATCATACACTTTCCATAGGAGGGATTCTTATTTATCTTTTTTTACCCTTGTTCCAGGCTCAATTCAAATTAAGGGCTTTATAAATGCTCGAGGAATGAATTAATGAGTGAATGAGTGCATAACCTGCCAAATTGTAACATATTCTTGTACTATACATATTTTCATAGTAAAAGAAAGAAGAGGAAGATGAAGAGAAGGAGAGGAAGAAAAAAGAGAAGGAAGAGGAGAAAAGGAGGAAGGAAGGACCAGGAGGAGGACCAAAGAGAAGAATAGCAATGAGTTCCCACTAATAATAAATGTCTTTGATTCTTGCCTACACACAAAAACAGGCATTGGTCCCAGTTATCCCAGGCTGCAATAGCCCCTCGCTGCTAACTCTTAGAAATTCAGGTATATGTTGGCCTTTAAATCTGGTGCAAAGGTCAATATTCCTTTCTAACCTTTGGGGCAACTGAGTTGCATACCTGGGATCTGTCCAGAGAGAGGACTCTGAAATGCGGAACCACTCAGGGGACACATCTACAAGGACTGCACGGGGCCTACCTAGAAGGTCCCAGGACATCTGAAGCAGAAGGGTATGTACCAGACATCTTATTCAGGGCATCAGCTCATCCTCAAATTCCCCAAGACAGATGCAGTGCCGGATGTGCAGAATATTTAAAGGTTTGCTTGCAGCTGAAGTATCTCGCCAAAATCTTTTTACTGACTCTAAATATACTGGTTTCTACTTCTATGCTAGAGTCAGTGATAAATCCCCAAGAACTCATTAGTAGTTTCTAGCACACATAAAAGTACAGAAAGCCTTTGTTTTGCTGATTAGGGAGGCTACATAAATTTTTAACTTGATTATTAAGAAATAAATGCCAACCTTTGGAGAAAAGTACATTTCTTTCTGTGTCTGATTGGATACCAAGGAGGCCTTTGGAGGTTTTGCTTCAGCACAGGCCAGGTGGCTTCCCCCAGCCCATAGGAGCCCTTCTTTCATGGCAGCTGTTTCCAAGAGCAGGTCACTTGTCGCCAGGGTCCCTGAGTCTCTGAACAGCAGGTTCATGGACTGAATGAGTCAAAACTCATACAGAGAATATTTGCCTGCAGATTTCTGCAGAGCCATTAAACCAAGGACTTGGAAACCAACTGGCCTCTGCTCTGGAATGTACTAGTTCTGTGGCCCAGGGCAAGTTGCTTCAGCTCTCTGAGTCAAAATGGGGCTAATAACAGTATCTAGCCCTCAGGGCTACAGTGAGGATTAAAGAGAAGAATACACATAAAAGATTCAGCACAGCACTTGGGACACAAGTAGCACTCAGGAAATAATATTGTTCCAATTATTTAGGAGCCATTTTCTTTGCTTCTAGATATTTTTCTCTCTTATGCTTCCACTGAGAGCAAATCAAAATTGAGGTTGGGGACAGTGAATTGAACACTGTTACTAGGTAGCCTTTAGAAATATTTACATGTTCCAGGCAATGTGTGGGTGGTATGACATGTTTTATCTCAGTTAATCTTTATGATAACAGATCATCCAGATACTACCATGAACCTCTTCTTACAAAGGGGTGTCCTGCCTGAGTGAGGTCAAAAGACATAACTTACCTTGAGGAAGGGCTGAGGAAGGAAAAATAAGTAGCTTGATGGGCTGCTTGGGGTTAGGGGATGATGGTTTTGGAAAAATTGTGGTGGGAAGGAAAGGAAAAATTAAGATGTGTCTCTGTGGGTTATGAATTGTTTCCTTTTAATTTTTTCTCCAAGACACTAATTAAGATTGGGATTCCTTTTTAATGAGTAGCTCCATTTTTGTTTTGAGACTACCTAAGTTTAGAGGGCAGAGTTAGGTAGAAGGGAAGCACTTGCACCAGAATTATAAGCTATTGTCCTACAACAGCAAAAACTCACATTAGACTCAACCATAACCAATGACCTCAGTGCATTAAGTCTGGTACCCTGCAAGGCGGGCCCCATCCTGGCCTCCAGATGCTCAGCTACACTTAACCACAGTCATCCACCCCAAAGTTTCTCCCAGGACACAGCGCTCATTGTTCTTTCATTTTTATACTCTCTGTAATAATGAACATGTGACTCAGAGGCTTAATGAGTTACCAGGAGAAGTTAAACAGAAGGAAAACCCATTGAGTCAACTCATAATTAAAATTACGAATGGGCTGAGGTGTACAATTATTATGGGAGTTGGGAGCACTGGAGAATGACTCAGGGGTTAGTTAGGCTGCTTAGAAAAGGGCCTTGGAAGATTTAAAGTATTTATGGTGAATATCTGGAAGCTAAAGAAAAATTCTGGAACTCTTCTGCAGTCAAAAGAGATAGAGACCAGCTGTGATCTCTTCCTCTACTCCTACCTCAACTGCCCTGAATGGCCTAGACTGGTAGTCAGGCATCGTCTTCAGCAGCAGCTGAATTACAAGAAGGCTAGATTCATCAGGGGAGTCCTTACCCTTTTGTTGCTAACACAACTAGGCTCTAAGGTCAGTTACTTCCTGTTTTAGACACAGGTCCCATGGGAAACTATAAAAATGAGAAAAAATGAGAAGAAAAAAATGAGAAAAAGAAAAAATGAGAAAAAAAGCATCCTACTGAGTTTTTGTTCTTAAGCCCAAACCCAGAAATATTTTGCATCTGTTGTGGCTGGGAGAGAGACTGAGAAAGCCAACTACACACTGGTTTTAGGGAAGGGAGACTGGGCTGCAGTAGCAAACAAAGTCCCCATGCCCACCTGCAGCCCTGGTCAGGATTTGCAAGGAAACAGTCTAGGGGCCGTGGGTTTTTAGAGAAATGCAAGCTTGTCCTAAACAAGAAACATAATACCCTATGTTGAGATTTCTGAAAAACAAGTCATAGAAAGCACCTTCTGCCTACAAATCTCTTCCAGGAGTTTCTATAATTAAGGCTTCCCCAGATCACAGATGCTAATAGAGCAGCCATACAAATTAATCCCAAATATCAGATGATCTAAATATTGTGGTTCGTGTGTTATTCCATGCATGTGGGCTTGATGTTTGAAGAGTACCAATACTGTCCTTTCCTTCCTCCTAGAACACAGAACCAACCAGGGTTCTGTGTCAGGGTGGAGAGGTAGGCATGACTCAGAAGTATTTCCACTAATGAAAATAAAAGGGAAAATAAATAGCCTAAAATTACATGTGGAATTTGACACTGCATCTTCAACCTTATACGGGTTTTGACCAGCACTGAAAAAAATTATTGAAGCTGTAATATGAACCAAGGAGGACAAGGAATTGGAAAGTGCTCCCACTTTTGAATCTTGTTCATTTACATACATTCTCAAACTCCTTCCCCTATGCTTAGGGCAGACAAGGAATGAATTGCTTGGGTGGTCTAAAAGCCCTTACTGAGGATGAGTGGACAAGGAGCCTAAAGCTTTCTTTAAGTCAAAAGCGTATATTTATTTTGTAAAAGAAATACATTCGTATATGGAAGCGAAATGAGTATATGAAATAAATTATATTACCATGAAAGGACTCAATGATTTATTTTTCATCATTACTTAATAACATTAGGGCAGTTATTTATTTTTTACCAGACTTTCTAAAAAATCTCCCTCCGGCTAGTGTATAAGCCACTATAAACAAAAAATTGAAAGAACTGTCCTATGTCCTAAGAAAACGAAGTTTTGCCAGTCATTAAAAGTTCATTTTTGTCAAATAAAGTAGAATAAATCCAAAGTTACTATCTTAATCCTGACCCTATCCCTTAACAGTTGTTAATTCTCTGAGACACTGCAAAAGAAGTGTTAGTTTCTCATCAATCATCGTCAATAAATATAAAACGTATTATTTAGCATAGTCCTAGTCTGACATAATGAAGCTGAACAACTTACGGTCAAGTCCTGACTCCTATGTAAATAGTTTGAGCCCATGAATTAACCTCTCTGAGCCACCAACCTCCGTAAGTTCCAGTCAATCCAAAATCATCTGAAAAAAAACCTCTATGGTCCAAGGACAAACTGGGCAGAAGAAAGAAAAAGGAAAGTTCAAAATGCAATGATCCCTATTGTCAGATTGGATGCAGCAAGAAAAAGAACTCTGGTGAAGGGTGATTTCAGAAGGGTTTGTTCATGGTCCAGATCTATTCTTAGCTAAGGAATAAGATGAATACCTGAAAGGTTATAATGTGATCCAAAAGTCCTCTCCAATTTAGCCAACTTTCAGTCTGAATCACTCACTGAGTCAGGGTAGGACATAGCACCAGCTCCTGTTCTTGAACAATATAGGGACCCGACTCAGAGCCTAGTTTGAAAAGCTAAAACCGATCTACATTAAGCCAATTCACCCATACACAAATATAGAGATGCCTGAAACACCACTTAGTAGCCCTAAGATCTTGAAAATATTCAACTTTTCTGAATATAAAATCGCTCATCTATAAAATGGGCAGCATAGAAGACTATTTTGAGGGGGGGCTCAGAGAATGAAAGTCCCACACTAGCGAGGCTACAATACAAGTAGCCCTGCTATCTGGGCTCTAAGACTAGGCACAGCCTAAGGCACTATTGTTGCTCATGGGACCAGTGACAGCTAACAGTGCTGCATGGTGCCTGGTACAGGCTTTCAGTGCAGGCCCGTAGCAAGGTCATGCCTTCTTCAGCAAAGGACTATATACTTTTCTGAAAATAGCTCCTGGTTGGAGACTGCCAATCTGACCATGAGACAGCATCTAACTGTTTATGCAAAGCTGCAAACTTTGAGCTAAGTACTACCAGATCCAGGTAGGTCAGGAGGGTCCAGCAATAATCTGTCATAAAGTAGAAGTGGTGCATCCCAGGCTTCCCACCAGCAGGGCCAGAGCCCACAAGTAAGCTACATAACCTGGCAACCAGCCCCCTCCACACACATACCACTACATGGCCTACCATGTGGCAGGAACCCATCTCCTTCCAATCACATCTGTGACCTCATGGGAGGAAGTCCCCATGACCCCATGACTGGCTAATAGAGAAGGAAAAAAGCTCAAGCATAGTTCACAGATAAGTCAGCTTGCTGGGCTGGTGTGAGGTGAAGATGCACTGTGCTACCCCCCAGCCCTCAAGAGTGGTGAGGTAGAGTCTTTCCTATGGGCAATGCTTCAGGGGCATACTGCAAAGAGAAAAGTGATCTGTGGTACAAATATAGACTCTTGGGAAGTAGTGAAAGGGTTGGCTTGTAGATCAGGAGCTTAAGTTTGGGTTGAACAAATCAGAAGACTTGGGGCAAGAGGTCTATAAAAGAGCATGCAGGTGGAGCTGTAGCAGTGGGAAGAAAGTGTGAGGAGGTCTGAATTGCATGTTAATGCCCACCAGTGAGCACTGACTCTAGAGGTGGTACTAACAACACCTGGACAATAGATGTCTTCTATCTTCAGCCATCTGTGCTTGTACAATGGACTCATGGATGGAGCAACCATGACAGGAATAGAAGGTACTGTGGGCCAAGAGCATGGGATTCCATGCTGTGAGGTTAAATTGGCTCTTGCTGCCACTGAGTGTTCAGCCTGCTGCCCACAAAGGCCAGTACTGAGCCGCTAATACAGTACCAGCCTTAGAGGAGACCAACCACCTTGTGCCAAGTTGATTTACTCCCTCCCTGAAAAGGGCAATGTTTCATCCTTATTAGAATTGAAAAAATATTCCAGGTATGGATTTATCTTTCCTGCCTTTAAGCTACAGCCACAGCTACTATCCAAGGACTCCAACTGACTGCTACAGCCAAAAGCCTGGTCCTCTATAGATTCACTTTGGACAAATAAATTCATGCTACAGCAAAGAAAAGTATTCATGGGCACATGACCATGTGACCTACTTGCCCTACTATTTACTGCACTATTCTGATAACACTAGCTTGGACAAGCATTGGAATAGCCCCTTAAAAGCAGTTAAGGTACAAACTTGGACATAAAACCCAGCAGAGGCACTGTCCTTTGAGTCTAGGGCCATTATCTAGGGGTGGTTTTCAATAAATAGCACACATGGCCTTACAAACCAAAGTTGAGGGGTGAAGTAGGAATGGCCCCACTTACTATTACCCTTGGTGTCATCTGGAAATTTGTGCACTCTACACACGATACTTTAGGCTCTTTAGGTCTAGAAATGCTTCCATCATGGAATAGCTGTTGCTAAAATTAAAGCTATAGCTGCTGCCTGCCTGCCTGATTCAAATATTAAGTAAAGAAACTGAGTTGTCCTACTGGCAAGGGGGAGTTCATTGTGAGGACACAGGGATGCTATAACATGACATATGGCATGCATAAAACATGGAATACATATGAGAGGTGAACTCCCCCTCAGGTGTCTCTGGGTCCATCAGCACCCAGTTTTAGTGGTAAAATAGAAAGTACAACCACACCCTGATGACGGCTTGCAAACCAGGGACTTAGAATCCTGGGATGAAGTCTGGGTCATTCCACTACACAATTATGTTGATTAGAAATGATAGCCAAGAGGGGGATTCTGGAGTGATAGCAGACAAGAAGGACAATGAGTAGCCATTATGGCCTCAGGACCAACTGGGACCATACTTTGTCCCACTAGCCTGAAAATTCTGCCCCACAAGAATCCTAAAGAAGTTGTGAGAAGATAATAGTAAGCTTATAGTGAAAAATTAGGGGCTCTGGTTGATTTGCTGCTTATACTTACAACTGTTTACTTACAACTGCCTAAGAGTGGTACAAGGGGTGGGCTATAGCAGATGCATCTGTTTTCCCATGCAAATCCCCATTTTCCAGGCAGATGTACTATATTAGTGGGCTTCCATCACTATAACAAAATACCTGACAAGGACAACTTATAAAGTAAAGAGAGGTTTATTTTGGCTTATAATTTTGGAGGTTCATGTTCAAGATTAGGCAGCTTCACTGGTCTGAGACTCTGGTAAAGGAAGCACAGATCATGGCAAGAGCTTATGTAAGAGTGAGTGGTCACATCATGAGTCCAGAAGCAAAGAGAGACCGAGACACCGAAGACCCACAGTTTCCTTCGAAAGCACGCCCTCAATTACGTAAGGACACCACAAAGTCCCACCTTTTAAACATCCACCTCCCAATACCACCATGTTTGGGACCAGGCCTTTACATAGGGACCTCTGAAAGACACATATTATATCCAAACCACCTGCTGTTTCTGCTACAAGTATTGGTTGCTTATAGTTCATATCTGCATCCTTCTCTGGAGTATTCTCCATATCTGATAGGAGCTCCCTAACCTAGAGATGCCTGCAAAGTATCACAGATGCTCCTCCACCTTCCCCAAGTGACACCTGTGACTGATTCATACAGGGGAATGAATGTTCAGCCTCCTGTCCTCAAGGAGGACAACCTTTGTGTAGTCCTCCATGGATTAGACTGAAGACAGACTTCTCCTAAAACCACATTATCTAGTTTCTTCCCTGTCCTCGGCTGCTTCTCCTGCTCTGTTGGGGGGGCGGGGTTCACAAGAGCAACCCCCCCATAAACATCTTGCACAAGCTTCCATCTGGGCCACGATTTGGGCACCCAACCTAATGCAGTTATGTAGCACACATCCACCCTGTTTATAGCTCCATACAAAGTGCAAAAGGCATGTGATGTTTTGAGGGAGTGTTTAGCTAATACCTACTCTCCTCCTCCACTATGAGCATAGAATACCTCTTTGCCCCACTGTTGTAGACTTTCCAAAAATAGCTAAAACACTCTCATTTGTGATGTGCTTTTTATAATGTGACCTTTACATCCATCCCATTGAGAGTTGGAATCTGTGTTTCTTTCCCTTGAAAGTAGGTAGGCTTTTGTGACTATTTCAACCTACGGAGCAGTAGAAGTGCTGCTATGTGATTTCCAAGGCTCAATGGAAAAGACAGATTTCCCCATTCAGTTCTCTGGAACAACCTGCCTTGCAAGCAATCTGACAACCCTAAAGCCACCAAAGCAATGAAGTTGTATGGAAGCTCAACCTAGACCATTCAAAGACCACATGGGAGAGCCTGAGTCAACATGAAGAAAAAAAGAGGTCTGGACAGTTCCCTGATATATCAGCTCCCACCATCATCAGAGTACAACTGCCTGAGAGATGCTGAGCCTGAGTGACCTAGTGGATACCTTCTTTAATTCCTGACCCACAGGAACCACAAGAGACAATAAAATGATTGTAATGTTTTAAGCCATTAACTTTCAGGAGACATGTTTCTCATAACAATAGTGACCAGGATTCCCACTGATGCTGAGCCTTGCAACATCACTGATTTTGAGTCATTGACATTTACACTTTGTACTTCTGCCATCACCATGACAAAAGCATGTCTTAAGTACAATCATGCCTTGGATACAAGAAAATCGAGAGATGAATGCAGCAGATCTGAACAAAACCTGCAGCATGTGGGCAGCCCAGCCCTAACCAGCAAATTTTAACCAATCCCAATCTTAACATAGGCATGAATGAGAAATAAAAGTTGATAGTTGCATGCTACAGAAATCATGTAAGATGTTATTATGCAACATTATGGTGATAACTGATACAAGGGAAAATATGAAAGCAAGACAAAGCATAGGATTGTTTCCAAGTATAAAATACTGCATAACTTATAATTCAGCGGCTTTATGATTTCTGTAAAAAATAATGAAAATAGCAATATTTTCCAACATCTCTATTCTGAAATATAATATCTCTGTCCTTTCTTTCCAATGAAGCCCAATTAAAAATATTGCACAATGAACACTTTGAGTTGGGAATTGAAGACAGTTCTGCATTGCAGGATATTTATTTAGTAGCATCCATAGTGTCCACTAACTACATGTCAGTGACACTTTTCCCATGCATAGTTACCACCACCAAAAATGTCTCCAAACATTGGTTTGACCTTGGCTTAGAGTCAGCTTCCCAAGGGTAAGTGAGAAAAAAAGTCTTTGGTGTTTAAGAGCAAAACCAATAAGATGAGCTTATATAACAACAGTGATCTTCAAACTCCTTTTTCTTTCTAACAGATTCAAGCTCATAAGCAGACATTCTGATAGACATATGCAGGTTCTGACATAATCTGGCCATAGATTATGTAAAAACTCCATCACTTTATTCTGACCCATGTGTCTTAGTCATTTTTCACATCACTGAGACACAATACCTGACACCCGCAACTTAAAGGAGGAGAAGTTTATTTTGGCTCTCAGCTTCAGAAGTATTAGTCCATGTTCGGCAGGCTCAAAGGCAGACATCACATGGTGGAAGAGCCTGCCAAGGAGGAAAACTGCTTATATCACGGCAATCAGGAAGCAGAGAAAGAAGGGAGGAAGCAAGGAGGGAGCTATGTCCTTCCAAGTCACACACCCAGTGACCCGCCTCTTCCAACCAGACGCCCACCTCCTAACAGCTCATTTAGCTATGAATTAATTGACTGATGGGTATAGTGCTCCCACACATCAATCAACTTTCCAACACATGAGGCTTTTGTAAGGTGCCCCAGATCTAAATTATAACTCCAAGAAAGAACATTAAAATGCAACTGAGTGAAAATGATGTTGCTGTGACTGAACCGTGTCCCTTAATAAAGATATGTTGAAATCCTAATCCCTCAAACCTCATAATGTGGCTTTGTTTGGAAATATGGTCTTTGCAGATGTAATCAGGTCAAGCTGAGGTCATTAGGTTGGGCCCACAGCCAGTATGATCAATGTCTTTATAAGAAGGGGAAATTTGGACACATGGAGATACATACAGAATATTGGAATACTGCTATGAATACTGGAATGATGCTGCCACAAGCCAACCATTCAGGCCTTCCAGAAGCTGGAAGAGCCAAGGAAGGATGCTTCCCCTCCAGGTTGCAGAGGGAACATGGCCCTGCTAACAGCTTGATTTTGGGCTTCTGGTCTCTATCATCGTGAGACAATAAGCTTCTGTTATACTAAGCCACCCTGTTTGTGGTATTTCATTACAGCAGCCATACGGAATCATTACATGTTTAAGAAAAGATTAAAATAATTATAAATTTTTATAAATAAAAATTATAAACTTAATTTTTTAAAATTAGCAATTTGAAGACATTAATGTTTTACTAGTTGTAGCAAACTACTTGCAATGCAATGATTGACAACCGCTCCAAGTCACCAATGTATCACACTCGCTTTGCTCCATTTGGAGCTGATCTGGTCCTCCCCAATTTGAGCTTATGCTGGGTAAACAGACTGAGCTGTGTCTGAGAACAAGTGGCCTGGAGCTCCTATTGCCACAGATCCCACCTAGCAGCCCAAGCCTAAACAGATCAATAAATTGCTAAAACTGTACCTAGTCAAGACAACCTAGATAACACCATACACCACTTGCTGGGAAGCTCTATTCTAGTGATTCCATTTGGCTACTATGGTTTTCATATTAGTGTTCTCTCCAAAAATTCATGGTGAAATTAAACCTTAAGGCAAAAAGATTAAAAATATGGCCTATAGCAGTTCCATTCCCTTCACTTTGTGAGGGCACAGCACAAGAAGGCACCATTCTGGAAGCAGAGAACAACCCTCACCAGACATCAAACTTGTCAGCACAATGATCTTAGATTTCCCAGTCTCCAGAACTGTAAGAAAAATATTTCTGTCCCTCATAAATTATCAGGGCCAGGGATGTAGCTTAGTGGTGCCATGACTGCCTGCCAAGTGCAAGGTTCTGATTTTGATTCCTAGTATCAAAAAAAAATTACCTATTTTCAGATTTTTTTTTTATAGCAACACAAATGGACTAAGATATTGTCTTTGTTCTGCTCAGGAAGTCATACCTCTCACCAAGCTCACCATTCTTCCACCTTGCAAACTGCTATTTAGCCTTCATAACCTAGTTTAATTGCCATTTCATCTGGAATGTCTGATAATTTCCCATCTGCTATACTTCCACTGCAACCAGTACAAAGACCTATGTCATGTCATTTACCATGCTGGGCTGTCATCGCAGCTGTCCCTCCTTGGATATGATCTTCTGGGGTCTAGGGCTACAAAGAACAAACAGTCCACAGTGATTTAGCAGGTAGTTATTGGCCTCCTATTAAAGTCATCGGACCAGTCATAAGGACTCAAGGGTGAACAAGAAGGAAGGTCTCAGCTGTCCTAAAGCTAGCTCAGTGTCTGGTGGGGAAGAAGGTTATTAAGCCACTATTCATACAATTAATTAAAGACAATGTGGAGTATGTTTCAAAAGAGTAGAACAGGCATTGATGAATGTATATAAGTGAACCTGATCTATTGTGAGAGTCAAGGAAAGCTGATGTATAACAGATGAGCTCCAAAAGATAAATAAGAATGGTCTTAGTTATTTTTCTCATTGTTGATACCAAATACCTGCCACCCAAAGTTAAAGGAGGAAAGGTTTATTTGTTTCAATGTTTGTAGAGGTTTCAGTCCATAGTCAGCTGGCTGCAAGGAAGGGTGGCCCGGCAGAGGAGGAATAGTCATGGCAAGCAGGCAGGGGACAGCGCATTAGCCCTCTTTCTGTCCCTTATATTTTATGCTGGCTGCCTGCCCTAGGGAGGGTATAGCACTCACACCCTTAATCCTGGCCAGAACTATGCCAAACACACTTTTGATCCCAGCACCACACGCTCTAGATCCAGGCACCTCTGAAACCTTCCCCCCATGACATTCCGCCCCTGGCCCATCAAAGACTCAAGTGCATCCCTTTATGCAAAAGGCATTTCGTCCATCCCTAAGAGTTGCCCAAGACCTAACAGTTTCAGCACTGCTGAGAAGTCCAAGTCCAAAGGCTCCTCTGAGATTTAAGGCAAACTCTTAGCTATGAGTCCCTGCACGAAAGAAAAAAACGTTAAACACTTCCAATATTTCCTTTCCAAAAGGTACAAATAGGGGGACACAAAGGATTGGATCAAAGCAATCCAAAATCCAGCAGGCCAAACATTAAGTCCTGTAGTTCCATGTCCAGTATCTGAGGCAATCTATGGCAAGATGTGAACCTCAAACCAGAGCTTGGGTGGCTCTGCCCCTGTGGCACTGCTGGTGGTTGTAGCTCCCATGGTTTCTCTCTTGGGCCGGCTCTGCTCACTCTTTGCAGCTTTCCTCAGATTATCCATGTTCCTGGCTTCTCCAAACTTCTGGGGTCTCCACTGCACCTTCAGCTTCACACTCACAGCTTCACACACTGCCCTCTCAGGGGCCCACTGCCAGGCCTCCTACGCCTTCTTCTGAAATCTGGATGAAAGCTTTCTTGACCCTACAGCTCTTGCATTCTGCATGCACCTAAAACCAGCAATACATGCCAGGGCCTGCTGCCAGCTGGAGTAGTAGCCAGGCCTCCTTCTTGCTTGGCTGTAGGGGTTGAGTGCCTGGATCACTGAGCACTCTGAACTCAATCTTGAGGAACAAACTCTAGGCTGCCACCATTCTAGAACATGGTACTCTGGGGCTCTCTTCTCAAAGCAAAGTCTTTCACCTTTACAACTCTGTGGCTGCAAAGCTGGAATCCTGCTGATTCTATCCCCCGCCCCCCCAGTACCGGGGATCGAACTCAGAACCTTGCACTTGCAAGGCAGGTGCGGCACCACTGAGCTAAACCCCCAGCCCTACCCTGATGATTCTTGTGATGTCCTCAGGCCACCTTTCTGTTGTCTTCTTCTGAAATACTTGGGTTTTTTCTTGCTAGTCTTTTCAGTGACCAATTTCTCCTCTGTTCCATCTTTGCAGGCCATACCTTTACTAGAGCTTCCTTTCTGGCCAAACTCATGACGTTTTGAATCATTCTGCTGGGCTCTTTGTTCTTGATTCTCAACATAGACCTGGCTAAAAAGTCCCCAACATAGCCCCTTGTGGCCATGCCACAAGCCTCAGCATTAGACTATCTTGAAATTTCTCTTGCAAGATTAATTAGTCCACCACCCTTAATCTCAGTCTCAGGGAAAGTCTCTGGACATGAGCAAAATGCAGACAACCTTTCTGCAAAGCCATAACACACATTGTCTGGAGTCCAACAGCCAATGCAGTCCTTCTTCCCAGCAGAAACCTCAGTCTTTACTGGCATCATTTCTATCAGCATTCTGGTCTTCTAAATTCTGACCAGAATATCCCAGCAAGAACAGCCTAAAGTTTCCAGGGCTGCCTTTTTAGCTGGCATCTCTGAACCTTTCTAAACTCTCCCCAAAAGCCAGTTCCAAAGGCTTCTGAAACACATGGTCAGATACAGTTACAGCAATAACTCCACTCTCAGTACCAAATCCTGTCTTAGTTACTTTTCTCATTGCTGAGACAAAATACCTGACACTCAGAGTTAAAGGAGAAAAGGTTTATTTGGCTCACAGTTTGTAGAGGTTTCAGTTCATGGTGGGCTGGCTCCAAGGCAGGGTGGCATGCCAGAGGGGCATCACAGAGGAGAAACAGTCCGTGGCAAGCAAACAGGTGAGAGCACATTAGCCTTCTTTCTGTCCCTTATACTTTACACAGGCTGCTTGCTCTAGGGAGGGTGTAGCGCTCACTTCCTTAATCCTAGCCAGAACTATGCCAAACCAGTCAGTGGACTGATTTAGTAATCACAGACCCTTGATACCAGAACTGCACACTCTAGATCCAGCTACCTCTGAAAAGTTTCCTCTATGACTGCATGAGGCTTTGGGGGGACATCTAGACACAAGTCATAACAAGAATTAACTGAGTGATGGGTAAATGTGTAGGAAGGGAGTATATCATGTTACAAATCAAGCATTCTGGTTCTGAAATCATCATGTCCATAGGACCTCGCCTGGGCCAATCCTAAATAAATATTTACTAAATTAAAACCTTAAAAGAGTTTTGAGTACTTTTAAGCACTTTGTCTCCAAGTGGGTTCTTCTAAATAATTACTATTATTTTGGAATCTTTTTTAATAATTCAAGTATATAAAAATATTTATTGAAACATGATTATATAATACAAGTTTCCACCTACTCAAGGTAAAAAGATAAGCAAGGATTTTCCAGGTGAATAAGACGGAAGAAAATGTTCCAAACAAAGTAGAGAACAATTTTTAGAGAAAAAATCATAGAGCCTAAGGAGAAAAGAGTATGAAATTTGTTCTGAAGAAATCTGGGACCTTGAAAGGAACAAAGAGATTTGGGTCTATATAAATTATATATTACCAAATAAGAAATTAGTTCCAAAACTCAGAGGCTTACAACAACACAGGTCTTATTATTTGGAATCTCTGTGGACAAGAAGTCAGGTACAGCTTAGCATGGTCATCACTACCAGCTTTAGGGTCTCTCACAAGGCCACCAGGAGGGCCTTGGCCCTGAGTCTCTCACAAGGCCTCAGCCAAGATGTCTGCTAGGGTCAGTCATCTCAAGGTTTAGCTGGAGGAGGATCTGCTTCCAAGATCACTCAGTGGTTTTTGGCAATCATAGGATGTTGGCAGGATTCAACTCCTTGTGGGTTGCTCAGCTGAGGGACTCAGTTCCTTGCTGGCCATTGGCCAGAGGCACCCTCAGTGCTTTCCCCTGAGGGTCTCTCTAATTTAGCAGATGGCTTCATCACAAGCATTGGGAACAGTGACAGCTGGCAAGACAGAAGTTATAGACTTTTGTAGCCTAATCACAGAAGTGACATCTCACCACTACCGCCACCATGCCCGCCCTACACTGGAAGCACGTCACTAGGTCCAGCCCACACATAAGGAGCAATAGGAGGTGGGAGCCACTGTAGCCCAAAAGAAGAGTAGGAAGAAGAAAAGGCAGTGTAGGATCCAAGGAGGCAAAAATGGGAATCAAGAGGCCCCAGTGGCACGAAACCCTGAGCACATTCCAAGAAAGAAAGGGGGTCACCAGATTGATACTGTAGGAAGGCCTAGAAGATACCTGCAGAGAAGGTCACTGGAAAGGTCACTGATACCATTTGAAGGGGTTTCAGTGGAAATTGGATGATGGGTACAGGAATGAGGGCAGGGAAGGTATGAGGACAGGCAGAAAATTAGCACCTGCAAAGAAAGAAACAGTAAAGGCAGGAAGTGGCCTAGGGCAGTTACTTAGGGGAAGGCAGATGGTCTCTTAGGCCAGAGGACACCTGAACAGTTCTCAGCAAAGGAGAGAACAGTGCAGGGGTAGACAATGAAAAAAAACCAAAGCTGAAGGAGAATTTAAGGATAATGTCTATGTGTTGTGTGAGATTCCCAAAGGCCTGAGGCAGTCATAATGAGATTTGGACCTGGAAGAGGAAGCAGACGTCATCTGGTTTTCCTCCTATTCTCAGACTTCTCAGTACTGCTACTGGCTCCTTCTTCTTCTGTTCCTAGCAACATTGGGCTCTCTTCCTTCCCCTTCCAGTCCCTCCTCTTCTCATTCTAACACTCACTCTAGGCCAGCTTGGTTTCAGCTTGCTCTCTCTTGGTTTCAAGGTGCTGCTAGCTTGGCCCCAGATCATCCCACAGCCTCAAGAACATCCCTAACCCCATCCTATTCACCCCCAAATGAAGTCTCTGCCCCTTGGTATGTCCTTCTTGGAATGCTATTGTCATGACCCCTTTTAACATGACTAGCTCCTTATTCTTCAGCTCTCAGGTTAGATATATCTTTCCCTCCAGAAGGCCTGACTCCCTGACCATGAAATCCCACCTTTAGTGTAACTGTTTATTAACTAGCTGGCCTTTTCTCCTTGGCAGAGAGCTATGTTCATCACCTGAGCCTCAGTATCTCATAGAGTGGTTGGCTCATGAAGAATTTATCGAGAGGGGTAGTGGATGCCCTAATGCTGCACATTATCTCCATGCAGCCTGCCCTTCAGGTCTGAGGGTCACATGCTTTTCCCTGCAGGCAGTCTCAGCTGAGTCTGTTTCTGGGAATTGTCCTGGACTGAAAAGAGCTGCTCTCTCCATGGCCACCCCTATTTCCCAAGGGCAGCTCATGAATCTGATGCCTGTTTGTGCAGAGAGCAGGTGTTTAAAAGGGCTAGTCCACTTGCCTCATTTTGGGACAATTCGGAGGAGCCAACCTAGTTCCTGAGACTTCCATAAAATCAGCTGAGGCCCTCATTATGACTACTTCCTGGTTTGGCTTTTCACTATATCTATCCTGCTTTCCTCATTAATTGACCCAGAGAACATTCATCAGTAACCTGCAATATCCATTTGAAAGTCTGTTTCCCAAGGAACCTGACCTGAGACAAGTGGATAAAAACAAATGGATTTTGTCCAAATCACTCCCCAAAGCAAGAATGCCCACTACAATGTTTCTAGGTTGGCTCCTACAGTAGGACAGAGTGGACCTTCAGTAGATACTGATTGAGAAAACTGATGTGGTCATTTGGTCTTTGGACTCTTCTGGCCACTCTTAGCACACATTTTCAGAGTTTGGTTCAGAGCATAGTATTTCTTTTGAGTTAAGAAAAATTGATTTATAAAATGTTTATAGTTCTTTCAGTTGGTCTCCATCATGACGTCTTTATCTGAGCACCAAGTAGTTGAATTCTGCTGCTTGCATAACGTGTGTTCTTACAGGACCTGTTTTTAGACCAAATGAAGATGGAAGGCAGAGGTTCTCTATGCAGTGACAACATGTACAGGAGCCTGGTGCTGCTTGCCTTGCTCAGGAGAAAGTAAGGAGACACTGTGGTAGCCAAAGTCCATGGAGAGAAGCATTTCTGAAGTCAGTTCTGTCTAAGAATGGATGAGCCTACAAGGCCATGTTTGGAGAACAAGGGCCCTATGTGGGCTTGGGAATGCAAGTGAATGCAGTCACCATTCATGCCAGGGCAGAATGGGAAGAGTGTGTGCCAAACTCAGAAATTGATTTCAAGACCAGTGAATTCATCCACCTGTTTGGTCTTCTCTTTGATCTGTCCTCTAGGTCAACCTTGCTTACCTCTGCATCTGTGATTATACCTATGACCCACTGAGATAAATAGAAAAGAAGAAAGAAGACAATTTTTTGTGTTCATTCCAAGTGGCAATCACAGCACCTTTCATCTGAGGACCTCCTGAACACATTTACAGCATTTATGTGAACACATGTACATTACATAAACATTACATTAGCATTACATGAACACATTTACATTTCCCACCACTCCTCTCTATTCTCCCCATGAGACAGAGTAATCTAGAGCACCCAGGGCTCCCACATCTTAGCCTAAGAGCTGGATTAGCTTGTTCCAAATTGCTTCACAAGAACCAGCCACTAAAGAAAGGTTCACTAAACACCAGTCTATTGTGATTCTGCCTCATACAATTCACACCTGAAAACTATTCTAACCCGTTTCTTTGCCTTACTTTACATCATGTTGTCATTTTCGTCTTTTCACTATCATAAAAGTAAACATGTTGTAAAAGTTTACGGTACAGTATTTTTGAGCATATTCTTAGAAACTCCAATTCAGACAACGAAAATTATTTCTCATAGTAATTCAAAACTACTATGATGGAGAATAGGGTCACTGTGGATGTAATTACTTAAGGTAAGATTATGATAGATATGTTGGAACCCAATCCAATATGATATATTTCCTTACAAAAAGGAAAAATTGGAGCACAGGCATGAGCATGGGGAAATGCCATGCTGCTGCAAGCCAAGGATTTACCAGAAGTGAGAAGAGCTGGAACAGATCTTTCCCTGGTGCCTACAGAGGAAGCGCGACTCTGCTGACAGCTTGAATTTGGACTTCTGGCCCCCCAAACTGTGACACAATCAACTTCTGTTGTTCTAAGCCACCAAGTTTGTGGTACTGTCCGTTGTAATGACAGCCCTAGTAAACTAAAACTCAACATCTTCAAAGTTTACAACTTTAAAACCTTGACAGTGCTCAGAGCCTTCCCGTTTGCAACCAAAGGAGAGGGGAAGTAGGTGAACTGAGTAATCCTCAGGAGTTGGGCATATGGAGTTTGTTATTCTAGGGTGAGTGGACTGAGGGAAGGAGGGAGGAAGAAAGGGAGAGAGAGAGGGAGGGAGAGGGAGGAAGAGAGAGAGGAGAGAGGAGGGGGAGGGAGGGAGGGAGAGATGGAGCTCAGGAAGGACTTGGCAGGGGAGTATATGAAGGGACAGGAAGAAAATCATTACCTTCCTTGACTCCTCCAACTCCAGAACCCAGAGGTTCTCAGTGGTCTGTCCCTTGTGTGAGTGGTTACCGAGCTACCGCTAACTCCAAATGAGGGAACATAGCTCTCAGGAAAGGGATGTGATTCCCAAGTCCCCTCAGCTCCCAGCGTCCTGCCTTCCTGTCAGCCTCAGGAGGTCCCTACTTGCTGGCCTCTAAGGCAGGAAGCAGGCGTGGGTGAGGAGGTGAGCATCCACATGATCCCTCCTGCAGCTCTCAGACTGACTCATGCTTCAGCATGAAAGGTGGAGGGGACCAGGCTGTTCAGGAAATGTCAGGCAGTCACACTAGAGTTATCAAACTCATTAATCAGAGTGTCCGCAAATAAAATAGAGGTCTCAGGTGTGATACAGTCATTCAGAACCTGTAGTGTGCAAGGACTATGCTGTAGAAGGAGTGATGCTGTGAGACTCAAAGTATAAGTGACAAATTCCCTATTTCCTGCTACTACCCAGAGGAAAGAGTGAGACTGGCCTGCTGTGTCTGCCCCACTGTCGGGTTCCTCCAGCGATCCCACTTTCCCTGGCCTCATTCAGGGAGTGCACCTCTATGGAGGCTTTCATGCTAGAGTCAAACTTGAAAAGTATGGGAAGACTTAGAGGTCATAGAAAATGTGTAGCTGAGGATAATCTCACAAAAATTCATTATGTACAGTCAAGTAAAAAAAGCAATCCTACTACAACAGGCAATGCCTCTGGAATAAAAAACTAAACAGTCAGTCCTCTTAGAAGCTTTGCCTTTTAACCTTTTTATTCTTGTTCTTTTTTTTTTTTCCATTAAAGCCTATCTCTTTAATTTCTGGTCTAAATTATAGGATTTATTAGTTTGCAACCAAAGTTGGTATTTCCCCTATCCGGCAGGTGCCTTAGCCTTTCAGTAAGGTACTGAGGTGTCTTTTATATTGTTTTGCAGTGCTAGGGATGGGACTCAGGGCTGTGTGCATACAGGCAAGTGTTCTACCACTGAACTACAACCCAAGCCATGGGGTATCTTTTAGATTGTGAGTTCTAACACATATTTGTGGAACTCCATGCTGAGAACCATGACCCTGCCTGTCAGCAGTTGTGGTTCACTACAGAAGAGTCATGGAATGAACTGTGACTCCCCCAAAATTCCCTTCTTAAAAGCCTAACTCCTAATGTGACTGTTTGGGGTATAGTGCCTTAGAAAAGATAATTAGGGTTAAATGAGAGCATGAGGGTGGGTCCTAATCCAATGTAACCAGTGTCCTTATGAAAGGCAGAAGGAAAAACCAGACATGGTGGCACATGCTTGTAATCCTAGCATTCTGGGAGGCTGGGGCAGGAGGATGGTAAGTTTGAGTCTAGCCTGGGCACCACAGTGACTTAGCAGGACCCTGTCTCAAAACTTAAAAAGGACTGAGTTGGGGGGGTGGGGAGTGTAACTCAGTGTAAAGACCCTGGGTTCAATCTCTGCTACAAGAAGAAGGAGGAGAATAAAGAGGAGAGGAAGAAAAAAGAAAGAGAAGAAGAAGGAGGAGGAGGAGAAGGAAAAGAAGGAGGAGGAAACAGGGAGGGAGAAGGGAGAGGGGGAGGGGGAAGGAGAGAAAGGAGGAGGAGGAGGAGGAGGAGGAGAAAGTAAAGAGGAGGGAGGAGATACCAGGGATGCACTCAGATAGGGAAAAGACCATGTGATTACACCACGAGAAGGCAGCCACTGGCAAGCTAAGGAGCACAACCTCAGGAGAAACCAAATCTGTGACACTTAGATCTCGGACTCTCAATTTCTAGACATATAAGAAAAGGAACGTCTGTTATTCTCCACCTTCATTCATTCACCCAAGAGATATTTACTGAGCACCAGCTCAGTGCCAGGCATTCTCCTAGTTATTAGGAAAATAGCGATAAACAAGAGACAAAGCCACAGAGAAGGAGAGCAAGGGGGCCCCGCCTAATATGTGGCATCAGGATCTTGTGATGGGGACAGCAGAACATGCAAAGGTCCCTGTGCAATGTCTAATACAAATGCCATGAGCCACCCTCACTTCCCCTCCCCTCCTGTCCTAAGGGCCACTGCCCCAGACCAGCGGGTTAGGACAGGACCCATGTCTTCCCAATCTTTTTAAACAGTATCTGGGCTGCAGAAGGAGTCTAGAAAGATCTTCTCTGCCCTGCATCAAGGACCCGGGCCCCAGCTATTCCAACATTCTACACTTGTGGTTCTCAAAGTGAGGCTCCTCCAGCACCAGCAGCAGCACCTGGAAACTTGTTAGAAATCTTCAGGTCCCAACCTCAACCCCTGGATCATAAATTCTCATGGTGCAGCCCAAGGCTCCAGGTGATTCCCACGCAGACAAAGTCTCCAGTGTTCACCCTGACCCAAGTGACTCTCACTGACTGCTCTGATCCTGGATCCTTCTCAAAATAGCCACAGTCCTGTCATTCCCCACCTTCCGTGCACCAGCCAGCCAGGTCCTGTGCCAGGCACTCTGCACACTGACTTGAAGACCATGAGTACTGATGGGATTGATAAAATCATCCCCAGTTTATTCAGGAGGAAACTGAAATACAAAGATACTTGACCACTTGCCCAAAGGCTTACAGCCAGGACCAAGACCCGGATCCAACTGGCCAAACTCCAAGCTTTTCCTCAGGCATTCCTCTATTTCTTAGTCCTGTTCTCTCTTCTTATTGCTGTCAGTCACTGTGTTTTCTTTTCTTTTCTTTTTTTTTTTTTGTTTTTCATGCTAATTGAAAGAAGCCAGACATAAAAGACCACATATTTATAAGATTCCATGGATACGAGATACCTATAAAGCTGTTCTAAAAAGGGGTGGGGTGAAGTTCACAGGTTTGAGCTTTCTCATTCAGTACAACTAAGGCTTATTAAGTTTAACACAGGTCAGCCTCAAGGAGAAGAAGCAAATTGTTTTCTTCCTTGATAAACACTGTGAAGGACCGCACAAGGAAAGAAGCCCCAGGAACCTGCTGCTGGCCAAGTCTTCCTGGACGAAGGAAGGCATGGGAGGGCAGGGCAGGGCAAGCATGTCCAGCCATGCCACAGTGGTACAGTCAAACCTGGGCAAGTCTGAGAGAAACCTTGGGCAGACCTGCACATCAGGACACACTTCTCCATGGGTGGGCAAGGGCAGAGGGATTTACCAGGCTTAAGCAGGCTCCCTCCAGTGGGGCCCAGAGCCAGGAGAGAAAGCAAGGCCTTCCTCACAAGAACTACATGTTCTGAGGAAGGCCTCCACAGCCTTCACCTCACAGAAAACAGAGAAAGCCATTTCCACAGAGAATACCATACAGTCCAACATTTCCAGAGGACTCCACTTCTATCCCCACTAAGCTACAAACCAAAGGGGCACTGCAAACGGCATGATAAGTTTACATGTGTGAGAGACAAGAGCTTGGGGCTGGCTAGAGGAACAGTGAGGAGGAAGTGCCACCTCAGGGGGGAGCTGGACCTGTCACATTCAGGCCGTGCTGAGCTGGAGGTTGGGGAACAGGAGGCTGGACTCAGAAGCCCAACATCTAATCCCCTCTACAACTTTCTAGTCCTGTGACTATCCAGACTCTATCACTGCACCATGAAACAGAAATTGTACCTACTCCAAAAAGTCGTGTAAGGACTGCTGAGAGAATAAGAATCAGTGAGGGACATAAAGCATGGAAGGTAAAGGAAGTGTATTTTGTTGCATGTATAAATAGCTTCTCACTGGATTCATCGTTCTGGAACTTTCTCTCACATACTCAAAAGTGAGGGAAAAGAAAGGAAAACGTGAGAAGCAATATTCCACTTCACATCTCACTGACATTGTACTGAAGAATGGTACCCAGGAATTATTGGAAATAAAGCATGAATGTTGACAGTAGTTAGTGCAATTAGCTATTGTCCATGACTCTCTGTGAAGAAACTACCCTTTGGCAGGACTTCATTCTAATTGCAGTGCTCCAGGTCAAGGAAAGCCCATGGTGTGTGGCTGGATAACATGTCTAGCATTTTTACTTCTTGTTTAGAGAGTATACGTATTTCAGTTTCTTTACACAGAGCGCATATATATATATATATATATATATATATATATATAATGGAATATATATATTCCATCCCTTACTGAATTTTATTTTTAAAACTTAATTACCTTAATCTTAGAAGGTTCTCAAAATGTGCACTTTCTGTCAGCCATGGCTTTAATTCATCATTGCCAAGTACATTCTTGACATATATCAAGGACCAAGGTCAAGAGCTTCCTCTCACCTTTATGACCTGAACTTCTCTAGCCACTAGCAACCCAGGGTGTGGGACAGAGGTACATCTTAAAGTACCTTCCGGTGTCTACTGGGTGTTTAGGGACTGTCACTTCCAAGAGGGATAGCTGTTGAAACACATAGGGTGGGGACTGCTTGAGAAGGACTCCTGCAAAGGGATTATGCTACTTAAATTTTAAAAGGAGGTTGGGGTAGGTATTTCTGAGACGAGTCTTTAAAAGTTCAGAAATACTTTCTTCTTGACAATGAGGAGATGGGAGGGGGTGTCCAAAAGATGAGGGAATTGGAGTATATTTATCCCATTTGTAAAACATACTTCACAGTATGTAATTTCAAAGTCAATTTCTTTATTGTGGTACTTTGCAAGACTCCCTTATTTGCTTGTTTTTAATTAACAGCCAGCGTACAGCATGGAAAGTGAAACTTTGTTTGTCATTCATGTCAACGGAGTCAGGAAGGTCAAAATCAACCTGAGTGACGACTATTACTAAGATTTGGGAAATGGAAATACAAAAGGGCATTCAAAGCTACCAAAATTCTTCTCCTTGCATTTTCTTTCTTTGAGAAAATGAAAGCAGTTTAATGGCCTTAGTGGAGCTAAGTCCCTCCTTCATCTTCCGCTTGCCTACCAAAGCACTCAAAGTCTCTGAAAAACTTGAAAGCCAGCCCTAGTTTATTTTAATAAACAGTTAGAGCCAGGGTAAAAATTAACAAGGTTTTGAGAATAAATCTGATGAATCTTGTCCTTTAAGGAAAGGAATTTATTCGATGCTTTAGGTTTTATCCTATAGGACCTACCCATCATGAAACTGGGAACCTGTAATTTCTGTACTTAGTGAATGCAAAATTGATTAACAGGTCAGTGAAAATGTCAGCTTGGGAGAATTTAACAAATGTGCTTCCACAGGGTCAGTTCTTGCTCAGAACTATTTAACATTCTCATTAATTACTTACTGACAGAATAGGTGGTAAATGTGAGATATAATATTAAATCTGCCAATTTTTTTACAAAAGTTACAATACACATAGTTCTTGACAAATTGAAAAACAGGGAAAATTGGTGTAGCTGCCCCATAAACAGCTGAATTAGTGCCAACAAAACAAGACCACTGTGAGTGATTCCCCAAAGGAGGAAAGGGAAACTTATTACCAAGTTTTAATTGATATTTACTATGAATTTAAAGCCCAATCTAAAATTACTTTAAACAATTAAATTATGACCCACCAACAGCAAGATCTAGATATCCATAAGGTACACAAATCAGTTTTTTTCATTCATTAATTTTATTGGTACATTTTGGATATACAATATGCTGACATTCATCAGTGAGAATTTGTACCTTTATATAATATATCTTGGCTCTTATTTTTTTCCCCATTCCCCTGCCCTCCTTCCACCCATCCCTATTTACAAAGATTTTATTTCCTTTTTCCCTTTTCTCATATTTATTCCTTTCCCTTCTTTCCTTTCCCCTACCCTTCCCATTTCCCTTTCCCCTTTGGACCTTTCTTCCTATTTCACATTTTCTATTATACATTTTGATCCTTATTTACACTTTCTGTACACAAATCAAATTTAATCCACACAGGAGCAAACATCAAGAAGAGGACATACTCATACTTCAAACATGGTATACACTTGGCCATCCTTTTCCTTAAATATAGACATATACACATGTATGTATGCATACACATCTATGCATGCATGCATACTTTTTCTGGAGTATAAGTGATTCAGTAGGAAAGGGATAGGAGAATAACCACCAGAAAACAATAGCAGACAAAAGTGCACATGGGTGGGAAAAAATGAGAAATAGTCACACCTCAGCCAAACCCTGGAGGTACAATGCACATGGTTTGTTTCCCAGGGCAGAACAACGTGCCAAGGCAGAAAAGCCACTAAGGTACCAGAGACACCTCTCTCTTAGCCCAGGGACTCTTGGAAGATTTTTTCGGTTTGTTTGGTAGAAACAGACTTTTTCAAAAACTAAAGAACATATCCTGATGAGATTCAGCCCACTACCCACCTTCCACAGGAGCAGCAGGACTTAGCCAAAAAAAATAGACTGTCAAGTACTAGACAAAGTGAAGATTTGAGCACTAGCCAGATATGGAATTAGAGGAAAGAAGAATTCATTTTTCATGCTATTTTTGACCAAGTAATAGACCTGCATAGAGCTTTTCTTCACAAAGTATGAGCAAGCAGGCAGTACACAAGGACTCTTCAACAACAATCCTGGAAAGAATTTAAACAATGTTTTGTTCTTTTAAGGAAACTTCAAAGGAATGTGACCTGTATGGAGAGAGAGAGAGGTCAAAGTTGTCATATCTCAAGTGACATGACAGAGCTGAGAAAAGCAGTATCAATTCAGAACTTAAAAATGCATGAGAAAGATCCAGAAACAGGATTAACATTTCAGAAAACTAAATCTATGGTGAGGAGTATTGACTTAAGCAGAGGGGAAAAAACACCCAGAAGATGGAGAAAAGAGATAAAGAGTTTTAAAAGAGAGTATGGAAGATAGCAGAGTTTTGTTTTTTGTAGAAAAGTATATTCACCTTTAATAAAAGATTCTGCCCTGGTTTGGATCTTGATTTTGGGTCCCCCAAAGGCCTGTGTATAAAAGGAATGGTCCCGGGTTGGCACTACTGGAAAGCAGTAGAGCCTTCAGTAGGGGCTAGTAGGAGATCTTTAGAAAACTGAAGTCATGCTTTTGAAGGTGGTTGTGGGACACCGCCTCCCCCCCCCTCCTTCCTTAGTGTCTTTTACTCCCTGGCCATTAGCTGAGTGGTTTTGTTCCACCACAGGCCCCAAACAATGGGGCCAACCAATCATGGACTGGAAACTTCAGAACAATAAAGCAACAATAAACCATCTCTTTTTATAAGTTTGGTACTTCAGATATTTTGTTAGAGATATGGAAAGCTATCTAACTGATAAAATTTTTGCTAATGCCCAATAATAGGAAGAAAGCTCACTGAGGCCACAGGATACAGAGTGTAGAGGTACTCCAACTGAGAGGTCCTTTCATTACATAATCATTCATTCAACAGATGCTGCTGAATTGCCTTCTATTTTCCAGGTAGTCCCACAGAACAGACACACAGAGTAAAACAAATGATTTTTCTGCCCTCTTCAGGCATCCACACTAGGTATGCAACAGAGAATAAGAAAATAAATAAAATCACAAACTGCCACAAGTGTTATGTAAGAAAGTGCTGAGAAAGGAACCGAAAAAGGACCTGCTGCAGGGAGAATAGCAGAGAAGACCTTCTGAAATGATGACTTAAATTGAGATATGAAGGGTGAGAAGGGCAAGCCATGGAAAGAGTAGAAACTTAGCTCCAGGCTCAGCAAACATGAACTATGGACAGCATGGTATGTTTGAGAAAAGGATGAATTATAGTGCACAAGATGACAGCAGTACAAAATGAACACCAGAAGGAGGCAGGAGCCAGATCATGCAGACTCTCATAGGCCATAGCAAAGAACTTGAATAGTCTACTGCTGTGCTTCAGGCTGCTATAACAAATTACCATAGATTGGGAGGCATAAACAACACAGATTTATTTCTTACAGTTCTGGACAGTGAGAAGTTCAGTATCAAGAAGAAGCATGTCAGATCTGGTATCTGCTGGGGGCCTGCCTCCTGGTTAGCAGGCGGCCATCTTCTTGCTGTATCCATGTGCCAAAGAGAGAGAGAAGCAAGCTCTCCCATATTTCTTCTTATACTGGGTTATTCCCATCATAAGGGATCCACCTTTATGGCCTTACTCCCCAAAGTCCCCATTTCCAAGAACCCCAAATAGCCAAAGCAATCTTGAGCACAAAGAACAATGTTAGAGGCATCACAAAGTCCACTACAAAGCTATAGTAATCAAAATGACATGGCTTCAAAGCACTCTGGAAGGTTGAGGCAGGAGGATCCTAAGTTCCTCCTGGGCACTTTAGTAACTTAGCAAGACCCTCTCTCAAAATAAAAAATAAAAATTTTAAAAAGAGCAAGAAATATAGGGTCTTGCTGAACTGCTAACATGCCCAGGCTGCATTGTTCTTTTTGCTCAAAAAGGGCAATGAGATCTGAAAAGATATTTCTCAAAGAAAACATACAAATGGCCAACAGGAATGTAAAAAGATGCCTAACATCACTAATCTTTACATAAATGCAAATTAAAACCACAGTGAAATAGTACCTCACACTGGTTAGGGTGACAACTGTAAAAAAAAAAAAAAATGAAACGAGACAAGTGTTGGTGAGGCTGCAGAAAAAAGAGAGCCATGGTACACTAGTGTAAATTACTACAGCCATTATGGAAATCACTAAGTTAAAAATAGAATTACTATATAACCCAGTAATCCTACTTCTGGGTATGTAAATGCAGGGATTGAATTTAATATGTTGAAGAGGTATCTGCATTGTCATGTCCACCACAGTTTTCAGTTCACTACAAATACAATAGCCAAGATACGGAACAAAGAAAATTTGGTATATATGTACAATGTAATACTCTTCAGTCTTCAAAAAGAAGAAAATCTTGTCATTCACAATAATATGGAGGAACCTGGAAGAGATTATGTGAAATAAAATAAACCAGGTACACAAATAATGCATGATCCCACTTACATGTTGAATCTAGAAAAGCTAAACTCATAAAAACAGAGAGTAAAATGCTGGTGAGCAGAGACTAGAGGGCTGAGAATAGGGGTACATAGGTCAAGGGACACATAGACAAATTTCAGTTGGATAGGAAGACCAAGTTCAAGAGATCAAGTACATGGTAACTGTCATTAACAACAATGTTTATATGCCCAAAAATGAGAACTGATAAGATAGTAGAGTTTAAATGTTTTCACTAAATAAATATTTTCATCAATAGATATGTTAAATTTAGTTATTTCACAGTGTATACATGTATAAAAGTGTAAGCCATAAATATCTATTATTTCAATTAAAAATAAAAATGTATTAACATGAGCAAGTAATCACAGAGAATGTCATACGGTAAAGTGCTATGGACAAAACAACATGGGTTAGGAAGATCAAACTACACAGGGATAACATCTTATATCTAGTGCTCAAGGAAGCCTCATCTGATAAGGAAGCATTTGATCAGAGAGCTGAAGAGATAAGGAATAACCAGACAGATACCCAGAGAAAGAAAAAAAGTCATTTTCAGCACACATCTATTTCACCTGATAGGCAAAAACAAAAACAAAACACCAAGCCCCAAAATGACTTTAAAATTATACTGGACCAGAATTGGCCCTAGGCATCTGGAAAAAGGAAAAAAAAGTCCTCTCTGGAGAAGGGCACCTTCATCTTAGAAATCAATTTAACTTTTTTTAAAATTTTATTTTATTGGTACATTTTGGGTATACAATATAATGACGGGGCCGGGGATTTAGCTCAGTGGTTTTGCCGCCTGCTGAGCAAGCGCAAGGACCCGAGTTCGATCCCCCCCCCCCAAAAAACACAATGTAATGACATTCATCATTGAAAATTTGCACCTTTGCATAATCTCTCTTGGTTCTTATTTTTTCCTCTTCCCCTGCCCTCCCTTCAACCCCTCCATCCCTCCCTATTTACAAAGACTTTGTTTCCTTTTTTTCATTTTCTCATATTAATCCCATTCCCTTCTTTCTTTTCCCCCACCCCTCCCACTTCCCCTTCCCCTTTGCCCCTTTTCTTCCTATTTCACATTATCTATTATGTCTTTTAGTCCTTATTTACACTTTCAGTTACTTATACTAGAGACACTATTCAGTATTTACACGTGTGTCCTGTTTATTTCACTTAAGAGTATCGCCTCAATGTGCATCCATTTAGCTATAAATGTCTCTAATTTCTCATATTTTATGGCTAAATAGTACTCCATTTTACAAAAAAAAAACCCCACATTTTCTTTATCTAGTCTCCAGTTGATGGGCATTTGGGCTGCTTCCAAGTTTTAGCTATTACAAATTGTGCTAATGTTGATTTCTTAAAATGAGGGGAGAAGTGTTCCTTTTTTTCTTCTGCTTTAAATGTTTGATATAATTTATCAGTTAAAATGTACACAAGCCTGTTGTTGTCATATAGGTAGGTTTTCAAGCTAGGAATATACTTTCTTTAATAGGGGCTATTCAAATTTTCTATTTCCTCCAGAGTTAGTTTCATTAAATTGTCTTCCAAGGTATTTCTTAGAAGTTGTCAAATTTATTTCAAAAAAGATTTTTGTAAAATGCTTTCAATATCCTTTTAAATTCTGTAAAATCTGTGGTAACGTCTCCTAGATCTTGATATTGTAATTTTGAAAATGTATAATTGATATTGTGTAATACGATGTAAAAGTCTAAAGGAGCAGGGGAAGTGGGAGAGGTAGGGGAAACGAAAGAAGGGAAAAGAAAAAATATGAGAAAATGGAAAAATATGGAAACAAAATCTTTGCAAATTGGGGAGGGTGGAGGGGGTGAAGGGAGTGCAGGGGAAGGGGAAAAAATAAGAACCAAGATACTCATGTAATGGTACAAGATCCCAATGATGTATGTAACTGTATTGTATACCTAAAATGTACCAATAAAATTAATGGGGAAAAGAACAACAACAAAAAAAACAAATTGTGCTGCTATGAACATGGATACACATATATCACTGTGGTATGATTCTTTTAATTCTTTGGGGAAGATAGCCAGCAGGGGAATAGCTGGGTCAAAAGGGACTTCCAGTCCTAGTTCTTTGAGGTATCTCCATACTGATTTCCACAGTGCTTGCCCCAGTCTACACTCCCACCAGCAGTGGAGCAGGGTTCCTCTTTCCCCACAGCCCTGCCAGCATTTGTTATGGTTTGATTTCATGATAGCAGCCATTCTTTCTGGAAAGATGTGAAATCTCAGCGTTGTTTTCATTTGCATCTCTCGAATGACAAGTGATGAGGAACATTTTTTCATGTATTTATTTACTATTTCTACTTCTTTGTCTGAGAAATGTCTGTTCATTTCAGATCCCCATTTTTGGATTGGGTCTTTAAATTTGGGAGGTCTGATCTTTTAAAGTTCTTTATAGATTTGAGATAGTAGACCTTTCTCTGAGGGAGAGCAGGTGAAGATTTTTTCCCACATTGTGGGTTGTCTCTTCACACTCTTGGTGGTTCCTCTTGCTGTGCTGTACGGAAGCTTTTTAGGAAGAAGAGATCCCACTTGTTAATTGTTTGTGCTAGTTCACAGGCACCTGAGGTTTTGTTCATAAAATCTTTTCCTATACCAATGTCTTCAAAAGTTCTACCTAACCTCTGATCCAGGTGATTCAGCGTTTCTATTTTAATATTTAGAATAACCATTTCAATTTTAGTTTAGTGCATGGTGAAAGATATAGGTCTAGTTTTAATCTTTGTCAAGTTGAAACCCAATTTTTCCAGCACCATTTATTAAAGAGGCTATCTTTCCTCCAGTGAGGGTGTTTCGATCCTTTATCGAAGAAGAGATGTCTGAGTGTGTCTGGAGTTGTTTCAGCATCTTCTAATCTGTTCCACCAGTCCTCAGGTCTGTTTCTTTGCCAGTACCATGCTGTTTTTATCACAGTAGCTTTGTGGCATAGTTTCAAGTTGGGGATTGTGATACCCTCTGCCATGTCTCTGTTACCTAGAATTGCTTTTGATATTCTGGGTCTCTTCTTGTTCCAAATGAATTTTTGGATTGTTTTCTCGAGGTCCGTAAAGTATGCTGCTGGGATCTCAATTGGAATTGCATTGAATCTATATAGCAGTTTTGGAAGAATGGCCATTTTCACTAATATTAATCCTTCCTACCCAGGAGCAGGGGATGTCTGTCCATTTTCTGATATCATCTTCAATCACTCTTTTCAGAGTGCTATAGTTTTCAGGGAAGAGGTCTTTGATTTCTTTCGTTAGATTGATTCCTAGGTATTTCAGTTTTTTGGATGCTATTGTGAAAGGAATTATTTGCCCCATTTCTCTTTCAGTGAGTCTGTCATTCTTGTAGAGGAAAGCTATTGATTTGTGTGTGTTGACATTGTAACCAGCTACTTGACTGAATTTGGTTATTAAGTCTCGAAGACTTTTAGTGGAGTTCTTGGGGTCTTCTATATAGAGTATCATGTCATCTGCAAATAATGACAATTGGACTTCTTCATTTCCTATCTTTGTTTCTTTTATTTCTTTCTCTTGTCTAATTGCCATGGCTAATGTTTCCAAAACTATATTGAACAAGAGTGGTGATAGTGGACATCCTTGTCTTGTTCCTGATTTTAGTGTGAAGGATTTCAGTTTTTGACCATTTGGTATGATACTGGCTGTTGGTTTTTCATAGATGGCTTTTATCAGATTGAGGTAGAGACCATCTATTCCAATTTTTTGTAGGGTTTTTATCATAAATGCATGTTGGATTTTGTCAAATGCTTTTTCTGCATCTATGGAGATAATCATATGGTTTTTGTCCTTGGCTCTATTGATATAGTGTATTACATTGATTGATTTGCATATGTTGAACCATCCCTGTATCCCTGGGATGAATCCCACTTGATCAGGGTGTATGATCTTCTTGATGATCTTCTGCATTCTATTTGCCAGTATCTTATTAAGGACTTTTGCATCTATGTTCATTAATGAGAGTGGCCTATAGTTCTCTTTTTCAGTTGGGTCTTTCTCTGCTTTGGGGATCAAGGTGATGCTTGCTTCCAGGAATGAATTTGGGAGTATTGCCTCCCTTTCAATTTCATTGAAGAGTTTAAACAGTAGTGGCAGTAGTTCCTCTCTAAATGTCTTGTAGAATTCAGCAGTGAAGCCATCAGGATATGAGCTTTTCTTAGTTGAGAAGTTTTTAATTATGTTTTCAATTTCATTGGCTGATATTGGGTTGTTTACAATGTTTAGATCTTCTTTGTTCAACTTTGGTAATTCATATGTATCTAGGAATCTGTCCATTTCTTCTGTGTTTTCCATCTTATTGGTGTATAGGTTCTGGAAGTAGGTATTGATGATCCTCTAGATTTCTGCTGGGTCTGTTGTAATTTCACCCTTTTTATTCCTAATTGCATGGATTTGGGCCTTTTCTTTCCTTTTTCAGATAAGGTTGGCTAAGGGTTTGTCAATTTTGTTTATTCTTTTGAAGAACCAACTCTTGACTTCATTGATTTTTTTGTATTGTTCTCTTTTCTCCATTGAATTGATTTCTTTTCTGATCGTTATAATTTCCTCCCTTGTATGAGCTTTGGATTTGTCCTGCTCTTCTTTTTCTAGAAGCTTGAGGTTCAGCATCAGGTTGTTTAATTGGGCTTGCTCTGTTTTCACTGCTATGAATTTCCCTCGTAAGACTGCTTTCATTGTGTCCCATAGATTCCGATATGTTGTATTGTCATTGCCATTTAATTGAAGGAACTGCCTGATTTCTTCTTCAATTTCTTCTGTGACCCATTGGTTATTCAGAAGTGTGTTGTTCAATTTCCATATGTTTATGTAATTTTTGCAGCTTCTTTTGCTATTGATCTCCAATTTCATTGCACTATGGTCTGATAATATACAGGGGATGACTTCAATTCCTTTGTACTTTCTCAAACACGTTCTATGAGTGAGTATGTGGTCTATTTTGGAGAACAACCCATGTGCGGCTGAAAAGAAAGTGTGTTCTGATTTTGTGGGGTGGAACACTCTGTACACATCTGTTAAGTTCATTTGTTCAAGAGTTCGATTGAGTTCTAGTATTTCATTACTTATTTTTTGTCTAGTTGATCTATCTATTTGTAACAGTGGAGTATTGACGTCCCCTACTACTATTGTATTAGTGCATATATGACTTTTCATGTCTGTTACTATTTGTTTTATACAGTTGGGCGCACTAGCGTTTGGTGCATAGATATTTATGATTGTCATCTCTTCCTGTTGGATTGTTCCCTTTATAAGGATGTAATGTCCTTCTTTGTCTCTCTTAATCAGTGTTGGTTTGAAATCCACTTGATTTGCAAAGAGGATAGCTACTCCTGCTTTTTCTCAGGTTCCCTTCTCATGGAGTATTGTTTTCAAACCTTTAACTTTCAATATTTGAGTTTATTTTTGAATTAAGTGTGTTAGTTGTATGCAGCATATTGTTGGATTTTGCTACGTGACCCATTCTGCCAGTCTATTTCTTTTGATTGGTGAATTGAGACCATTAACATTGATGGTTATAACTGATATGTATTGACTTATCATTGTCATGACTGTTTCTTTTTGTTGGATTTTCCCCCTTTACATTTAATTTCTTGTTGCCCCCAATGGATTCATTCTGCTATGCTTCCTGGGGTCGTGATCCTCATTGTCTGTTCCTAGGATATTCTCTAAAATTTTTTGGAGTGTTGGTTTGGTATTCATGAAGTTCATGAGGTGCTCTTTGTCATGAAAGTATCTTATTTCTCCATCAATTTTGAAAGATAGTTTTGCAGGGTACATCAATCTGAGTTGGAGGCTGTTTTCCTTTATGGCTTGAAATATATCACTCCAAGCTCTTCTTGCCTTGAGGGTTTGCACTGAGAAGTCTGCTGTGATTCTAATAGGCTTTCCTTTGTATGTGATTTGTTTCTTTTCTCTAACTGCTTGTAGAACTTTGTTCTTCTGCTGGGGTTCTGGAATCTTACCAATTATATGCCTATGTGTAGATTTTTTTTTGATCAAGGCTATTTGGAGTCCTATATGCCTCACTTATCTGTGTGTTCTTTTCCCCTGCTTGGGAAATTTTCTGCCATTACTACTGTGAACAATTTTTTTATGTCATCTGCACTCTCTCTTGTTTCTTTGTTGACTCCAGTCAGTCTTATGTTATTCTTCTTTGCATCATCTAGCAGCTGCTGGATTGATTTCTCGTGGCCCCTTACAATATTGAAGCAATTTTTCTTTTCCTGATCACTAATTGCAATCTTATCTTCTATATCTGAAATTCTGTCCTCACATTGGCTCGTTCTGCTGTGTAGACTTTCAATGGAGTATTTAATCTCCTGGAAATCTGTTTGTATCTGTTTTATGGATTCCATTTGTTTCGTTTGTTGGGATTCCATCATGTTCCTCAGCTCCTCTATTTTTTTAATCTGTGTCCTCTCTAGATTTATTAATCATGCCTTGCACTATGGGCACAATCTCTGCTGTTATCTGAAAAATTATTTGTCATTTCATTTTTTCTAGATCCACTTTTGTTGCCAGTTCAGGGAGTCGAGGTGGTTGAGTATCAGAGTGTTCCATCTCCTTTCCCTTTGGGGTTGCTGTAGTTGATCTGGAAGTCTGGTTTTGAGACTTGTTTATGTGTCTTCTCATTTCCACGTGTGTGTGTGGGGGTGCTGTTGGCACCCGCATGGCTCATGGCTCATCTTCTCTGGGCTGGGAGCAGTGGAACGGCAGCCCGGAGGCCCCTTCCTCTGTGCTGGGAGTGGTGGAACGGAGGCCTAACTCATTTTTTAATGATTCTTTTAAGAGTAAAGTTAATTCAGAGTGGAGTACTTTCACTGTCAAGGGAGTGGGGATGGTGAGTTTTCAAGACAGGAATCCCACAGGCAGAGTATGAGACTGGGTTTTTATAAGGGTTGAGGATATGGAAGAGGTTCTATGCAGCAAAGGTGTTTAACAAAAGAATGTCTTTTCCTGGATCATTTAGTACCTTGTAGATCTTCCAGGAGCACCTATATTGTGTGTATAATTATATTTTTATAGTTGCCATTTGGCTCACAGAAGGTCTTTTTAGCTTTAGATAAGGAAGTGATGAGGAAGTCTATACATATTATCCTCTAGAGAGGACCAGTCAGGTCTCATCCAGAGGAATGAATGGCCATCCGTTTAAAGGTTTGTTTTTGATCAATGATTTTTTTTTTAACCAATGAGAAACTCACAACCCACAGAGAAAAAAATACCCAAACATCCTAGGAAACAACTATCATAAGCACAAACAACATCAGCAAATATAGCTAAGTCAAGACTAGCAATACTGAAATTATGAAACATAAATTATAAAACATCCATTCTTACTATATTTAAAGAAACAGAATACACACCTGAGGATATATGCTGGGAGCAAGAATCTAAATTATATTAATTATTTGAAAAATATCCAATGAGAAGTTCTAGAAAAGATTAGATATTGTTGAAGAGAGAATCTGTGGAAAGGTCCAAAGAAATTATCCAAAATATTGCAAAAAGTTACAACAGAATAAATTAAAGCGATTAAGATATAGAGTAGATAAGGTCCAACATACATTTATTCAGAATCCCCAAAAAGGAAGAGAATGAGTAGAAACAATATTTAAAGAAATAATCACAGAAGCAGCTTGAAGCTCCACGGCCATCTTGGCCCCCGGCCATACCACGGTGAGGTCCCAGGCATGGCTTGCAGCCCCGCCCCAATCCCACACTCTCCAAGCTGCGACCAGGCAGGTGAGACAAGCAGCTTGAAGCTCTGCCGCCATCCCGGGCCCCGCCCATACCACAGTGAGGTCCACTTAGCTGCGTGGGAGCCTCCAAGGCTCAGTCCTCCCCCCCCCCGCCCCCCGCCCCCCGCCCCGTGCCTCTGGCCTTCTGGCTTTTCTGCTACCTGGTCCCACACTACAGAGGCACAGGGGATTATAAAGACCCTGGTCCTGAGTGCCACAAGATAGAGCAGAAGTTAGTAACAGAAAGAGGGCTTCTCAGACTCAATGAAAACTGAAGCTCAGCGGAAAAGTAAAGAGAATCTCTACAATAAAGGCACATCAGACCACTGTACTTGGTCTGCTGCTGGCTTGCTGAGACTCATTGACTCGTATATGCATATGGATTCCTACATTGCCTACTGTGACAGCAGAGACACACCCTGAAGGAGGCCCATAATTTTTATTGCTATTTGCAACAAAGAAAAAAAAATGTTTTTCTCTTATTTTTAATTCTTAATTTTTACTTTTTTCTACTCTTCAAATTTTTACTTTTCTTTCTTTTTGTCTTTTATCTTTCTCTCTCTCACTCATTCTCTCACTGTCCCACATTGCTCCTCATCTCTCCATTTGTTCCTTTCCGCATTGAATTCGGATTTCTCCCTTATTGTTCTTTTCTTCACTTTTTCCTTCTCTTGATTATCATTAGGTTTAAAGGAAAGTATATTTGGTATCTAGCCTCCCTGTTGCTGTTAGGTGATTCTATTCACATCTTTGTTCTTTCATTCTGCCTTTTCCTCTTGCCTTTAACAACTTCTTAGAGTTCGTGTGATCTTTCTGTGTCTTCTGGCCTCACCGCTAATCTTACCTGTTCTTCCTACCTGTCCCTCCCTCCCCAACTCCTTTTAACTCTCCACCCCAAAGGGGAAAGATGCTATATTGAAGAGTTTATTCATTATAAACTTATGTTGGGTTGGTCTTCAGTTTTAATATAACTCACGTAGTTAAATGTGATAGATTAATAACTGCCACAAATTCTCATTTTCTAAGCTGTGCTTGATGCTATGGTATTGCTGACTATGTCATTTGGGCTAACATGTTGTGATTGATCTAATTAGTTTTCCTTCCTGGTATAAGGAAAATAAAATAGCCTCAGAGTCATTAGAGTCTCAAAACCCAAACACAAGCTATATCTGGAAGACACCTCTGAAAAGCAATCATTCCACAAGGGTTTTAAACACAAGCAACAAAGATACCTACATTAAGCAATTTTGAAATATCAACCCAGGAATTAAACCAAGGACAGTACCAAAAACAAAAATGAGAAGACACTTAAGCAAGGCACAAACACAGGCTTCTACACCAGAAAAAGGAAATTCTGGGGGAAATGAGGTGGAACAGTCTGATAAGCAACCACTTGGACACCCTGAACTGATAGATAGCACAGGAAGTAACAAAGCAGATGCATAAGGCTCTAGAAAAATTCAAAACAGAAATAATCTCCCAGATAAATACAGACACGGTGAGCAGAGTGAAAGACATGATTAGAGGCTCTAGAGCAGAAGCAGATAAGAAAATAAATGAGATCAGAAACATGCTGGAAGCCATGAATACCCAGCATAAGAAAGAAATGGAAACCATGATCACTCAACATAAGAAAGAAATGGAATCCATGAAACAGATTCAAACAGATATTCAGGAGATTAAAAACTCCATTGAATGCATGCAGAGCAGACTAAGAGAATCTGAAGACAGAATGTCAGATATAGAAGATAGGACTGCGGTTAAGGACCGTGAAAACAGAGATTCCTTAAAGATAGTAAGGGACCATGAGAAATCAATCCAACAGCTGCTAGATGATGCAAAGAAGAATAACATAAGACTCATAGGAGTCCACAAAAAAACAGGAGAAAGTACAATTGACATAAAAAACTGTTCACAGAAGTACTAGTAGAAAACTTCCCAGAGATAGAGAATTGGACATACAGATAATTGAGGCATATAGAACTCCAACTAGCCATGACCAAAAAAAAATCTACACATAGACATAAAATAGTCAAGATCCCAGAAACCCAACAGAAGAACAAAATTCTACAGGCAGGTAGAGAAAGGAAACAAATCACCTACAAAGGAAAGCCCATCAGAATCACAGCAGATTTTTCAACACAAACCCTCAAATCAAGGAGAGCCTGGAGTGAAGTATTTCAAGCCTTAAAAGAACATAACTTCCAACCTAGACTGTTGTATCTGGCAAAATTATCTTTCAAAATTGACGGGGAAATTAGATACTTTCACAACAAAGAACATCTGAGAAATTTCATGAACACCAAACCAGCCCTCCAAACAATTTTAAGCAATATCCTAGAAAAAGACAATGAAGGTCACAACTCCATGAGGCCCAACAGAGAGAAGGCACCATGCAAGGTAAGACCCTAAAACGAAAGGGGGGAAAACAAGAAATAAAAGAGCTAACAACAGTAAAACATCATGACAAGGATGAGTCAATATCTATCGATTATAACTATCAATGTTAATGGCCTCAATTCACCAATCAAAAGAAATAGACTGGCAGAATGGATTAAGAAGCAAAACCCTGCAATATGCTGTATACAAGAAACTCACCTAACTCAAAAGGAAATCCATAGACCGAAAGTAAAAGGATGGAAAACAGTTCTCCACATGACAGAAACCTAGAAAAAAGCAGGCATAGCAAACTTATTTGCAGACAATGTAGATTTCAAACCAAAAATAATTAAGAGAGACAAAGATGGTCACTACATACTTGTGAAGGGAACAATCCAAGAGGAAGAGATGACAATCCTAAATATAAATGCACCAAATACGAATGCCCCCAACTATACAAAACAAATATTAATGGACATGAAAAACCAAATAAGCACTAATACAATTGTAGTGGGGGACCTCAACACCCCTCTATCACAAATAGACAAATCAACTAGAAAAAAAATTAACAATGAAATTCTAGAACTGAACCAAGCTATTGAACAAATGTACTTAATAGATGTTTACAGAGTGTTACACCCCACAAAATCGGAATACACATTCTTTTCAGCTGCACACGGGTAATTCTCCAAAATAGATCACATGCTAGCTCATAGGACATATCTAAGTAAATTTAAAAGAATTGAAGTTATCCCCTGTATATTATCAGACCATAGTGCAATACAATTAGAGATCAATAACATAAGAAACCGCAGAAATCCCACAAACACATGGAAATTGAATGACACCCTCCTGAACAACCAATGGGTGACAGAGGAAATTAAAGAAGAAATTACACAGTTTCTACAAGTAAATGATAATGCCAGTACAACATACAGGAACCTATAAGACACAATGAAAGCAGTTCTACACTGGAAATTCATAGCAGTGAATGCCCATATTAGGACAACAGAGAGAACTCAGTTAAATAACCTAATGCAGAACCTCAAGCTCCTAGAAAAAGAAGAGCATAACAAAACCAAAGCTCATACAAGAAAGGAAATTATAAAGATTAGGACAGAAATCAATGCAATGGAGACTAAGAGAATGATACAAAAAAATCAATGAATCAAAGAGTTGGTTTTTTGAAAGAATAAGTAAAATCGATAAACCTTTAGCCAACTTTATCAAAAAAAGGAAAGAAAAGGCTCAAATCCATGCAATTAAGAATGAAAGAGGTGAAGCCACAACAGATTCAGCAGAAATCCAGAGAATCATCAATACCTACTTCAAGAACCTCTACTCCAATAAAATGGAAAACACAGAAGAAATGGGCAGATTCCTGGATACATATGAATTGCCAAAGTTAAATGAAGAAGATACAGAAATTCTAAACACCCCAATAACAATGAGTGAAACTGAAAATGTGACAAAAAAAACTTACCAACAAAGAAAAGTCCAGGTCCTGATGGGTTCACTGCTGAATTCTACAAGACATTTAAGGAAAAACTATCGCCATTACTGTTTAAACTCATCAAGGAAATTGAAAGGGAAGCAAGGCTCCCAAATTCATTCCTGGAAGCAAGTGTTACTTTGATCCCAAAACCAGGGAAAGACCCAACCCAAAAAGAGAACTACAGGCCAATCTCCCTAATGAACATAGATGCAAAAATCCTCAACAAGATACTGGCAAACAGAATACAGAGGGTCATCAAGAAGATCATACATCCTGACCCAGTCGGATTTATCCCAGGGATGCAAGGATGGTTCAGCATCTGTAAATCAATAAACATAATACACTATATTAACAGAGTCAAGGACAAAACCACAAGATCATCTCAACAGATGCAGAAAAAGCATTTGACAAACTCCAACACCCATTCATGATAAAAATGCTACAGACAATTGGAATAGAAGATCTTTATCTTAACCTGATTAAGGCTATCTATGAAAAACCAACAGCCAACATCATACTAAATGGTCAAAAACTGAAAACTTTCACATTAAAATCAGGAACAAGACAAGGATGCCCACTATCACCACTCCTGTTCAATATTGTTCTGGAAACATTAGCCACAGCAATTAGAAAAGAGAAAGAAATAAAAGGAATAAAGATAGAAAAAGAAGAAGTTAAACTGTCATTATTTGCTCACGATATGATACTTTACATAGAAGAAATTCCACCAAAAGACTTCTAGACTTAATTGACAGATTCAGTAGAGTAGCTGGATACAAAGTCAACACTCAAAACACAATAGCCTTTTTGTACACAAATAACAGACTCACTGAGAGAGAAATTAGGGAAACAATTCCTTTTACAATAGCATCCAAAAAAAATGAAATATCGAGGAATCAATCTAACAAAGGAAGCAAAAGACCTCTACACTGAAAACTACAGCAATCTAAAAAAAGAGATTGAAGAGGATACAAGAAAACGGAAAGACATCCCTTGCTCCTGGGTAGGAAGAATCAATATAGTGAAAATGGCCATACTTCCAAAACTACTATATAGATTCAATGCAATGCCAATTGAAATTCCAACAATATACTTCACAGAACTAGAGAAAACAATCCAAATATTCATTTGGAACAAGAAGAGACCTAGAATAGCTAAAGCACTTCTAAGCAACAGAGACATGGTCGGGGGTATCACAATCCCCATTGAAACTATACTACAAAGCTACTGTGATAAAATCAGCATGGTACTGGCAAAGGAACAGACCTGAGGATCAGTGGAATAGATTAGAAGATGCAGAAACAACTGCAGACATACTCAGCCACCTCATCTTTGACAAAGGAGCCAACCACCATCATTGGAGGAAAGATAGCCTATTTAATAAGTGATGTTGGAAAAACTGGATTTCAACCTGCCAAAGATTGAAACTAGACCCATACCTATCACCACGCACTAAACTAAGATCAGAGTGGATTAAATATCTAAATATTAAGACAGAAACACTAAACTTGCTGGAAGATAAGTTAGATAGAACTCTTGATGACATTGGCATAGGAAAAGACTTTATGAACAAATCTTCAGTAGCATGGGAGCTAGCACAAAGAATCAACAACTGGGATCTCATCTTATTAAAAAGCTTCTGCACTGTAAGAGAAACTACCAACAGAGCTAAGAGACAACCTACAATATGGGAAGAAATTTTTAGCAGCTGTACCTCAGACAAAGGTCTACTATCGAGAATATATAAAGAACTGAAAAAAATCAGACCCCCCAAATTCAAAGACCCAATTCAAAAATGGGCATCCGAAATGAACAGACATTTCTCAGACAAAGAAGTAAGAACAGCAAATAAATATATGAAAAAATGTTCAACATCACTGGTCATTCAAGAGATGCAGATGAAAACAACGCTGAGATTCCACCTCACCCCATAAAGAATGGCTGCTATCAAGAAATCAACCAATAACAAATGCTGGCAGGGGTGTGGAGAGAAAGGAACCCTTCTCCATTATTGGTGGGAATGTAGACCGGTGCAACCACTGTAGAAATCAGTATGGAGATACCTCAAAGAACTAGGACTACTGGTCCCATTTGACCCAGCTATTCCCCTACTGGGAATCGTCCCCGAAGAATTAAAAGAATCATACCACAGCGATATATGTGCACCTATGTTTATGGCGGCACAGTTTGGAATAGCTAAAGCTTGGAAACAGCCCAAGTGCCCATCGACTGGAAACTGGAAAAGAAGATGTGGGTTTTTTATAAAATGGAGTACTACTCAGCCATAAAGAATGAGAAACTAGAGACATTTATAGCTAAATGGATGCATGTTGAGGCCATACTCTTAAGTGAAATAAATAGGACAGACGTGTAAATACCGAGTAGTTTCTCTAGTGTGAGAAACTGAAAGTGTAAATAAGGACGAAAATGATTAAAATGAATAACTGATAATTTGAAATAGGAAAAGGTCCGAGGGTTTGGGGATGGAGGGAGGGGAAGGGGAAAGGGAAGAAGGGAAAGGAAAAATTATGAGAAAGGAAAAAAATGGAATCAAAGTCTGTATAAATAGGGAAGGGTGGAGGGGGTGAAGGGTGCAGAGGTAATGGGAGAAAAAAATAAGAACTAAGATACATCATGTTATGGTACAAACACCCAATGATAAATGTAAATATATTTTATACCTAAAATGTACCAATAAATATATAAATTCAAAAAAAAGAAATAATCACAGATAATTTTCCAGAACAAATGAAAGATGTTGAGCACAGATACTTGATAAAAGGCCCAAGTGAAACCCAATTATAGAAAATGTAAAGAAACCCACTCCTAGACACATCGCAGTGAAACTTCAAAAAATTACAGCAGGTAGAACATCTTAAAAGCAGTCAAAAAGAGATTACCTTCTGTGAGGGTTAAGGTGGACTGTCAATCTTAACTGGGTTGAGAGTCACCCCGGGGATTAGCACATTCTCTGTGTATCTGGGTGGGTCATAAGGCATGACCTTGGGATCTATATCTGGTCCCCTCCCTATCCCTTCTTCTCTGGCAATGTTTCCCTGCTCCACTTCCCAGCTTACAAGAATTAAGCATCCTTGTTCTGCCATACGCTTTAACCATGATGTTTCTGCCTTGGAGCCAGTCAACCATGGACTGAATCCCTTGAAATCATGAGCCAAATTAAACTTCTCCTCCTTTAAATTGTGTGTGTCAGGGATTGTGTCCCAGCAATGGGAAAGCGGACTAATATATCTTCAAATATTAGCAGTTGTGCCCCCAGTGGCAACTGTGGAGGTCAAAGACAATGCGATGACATCTTCAATGTCTTAAAAGAAAACAATTTTCCATTTAAAATAATATTCTTAGTGAAAATATGCTTTAAAAATAGAAGCAAAATAAAGGGATTTTCAGACCAAAAAAACTGAATTTAATAACAGTAGACAATTTGCTGGAAGAAATTCTAAAGAATGTTCCTTAGAAAGAAGAGAAGAGATCCCAAGTATAAGATGAGCTACAGGAAGGGAGAGCAGATAAATAACACAGATATAGGCAAATGTAAATAAATGACATTTGTATAAAACACCAAATATGCCTGTGGGTTTTTAAAAAGAACAAAAATAAAATGCATGACAACCCTGATTTATAATCAGGAAGGAGGTAAATGGAGCTTGTGTCCTGAGGTCACTATGTTATTTGGGAGGAGGATTCAGCCATTTGTTAAGTAATTTTAGATTTTGATAAATGAAATATACATGTTGTAACTTCCAGAGTGACCAGTAAAAAGAACATAACAAGAGCGCATAAATTTGGAACCAAAAAAGAAAAGAAAATGGAATGATATAAAATAACTAAAAGAGAGGTAAGTAAAAGAAAATAAAACATAAAATAAATAGAAAAACAAACTAAGAGATTTAAACTCAAATATACCAGAGATAACAAAAAATATGAATGAACTAAATGTCCCAGCTAAAAGTCAGCTTGTCAGAATGAATATACCAGAAAACCTAGCTACGTACCATTTACGAAAGATTCATGTAAAATACAAGAACACAGAAAGTGGAAACTACATAGAGGGGAAAAGATACACAATGCAAATACCACAAAGTTGATACACATTTACAGATTCAGATATAGAGAAATAATAACACATGCATGTATTATACAAAATATTTTAATGACAGCACCATCAACTTTGTCCTGAGAAGAGGGAAGGATGTAGATAGCTAAGTGAAGGATGAAAAGAGATGAAGACAGGACAGATGATAGCATGGTTTGCACACTGAGAAGCCAGTAGAAAAGGAAAAACAGATGATGCAAAAGGGAAAAAAAGCAATTGTTGGAACAATGTTCTCAAGCAGGCAAGAGGTACCGGGATCTAGCATCAAAATAGAGTCCAGCTCCTGAGGGGAACACAGCCAGTCCAGTCACAGGCAGGAAGGCAGGGAAATGGGTCCAGACACCTCTAAGAAATGTATTGGAGACATGAGAATGTTTGCTTCTAGTTGCTTCTCTATTCTGCTCTCAGAGTGAGGCAAGAAAGGATGTGTTGGAAATGCATGGAGAGAAGTGAGAGTTCATCTGGCATAGTAGGAACTCAACTATATTTGCAAAGTGAATGAAAAAATGGGAAGGTGCATAGACTAGTAAATATTTAGGGTTATCACAGGACACTAAGGGTCAACCTGAGGTTAATAAGCACAAATGTAAGGTAGCTGCATGTTTTTCTCCAGCTATCTCCTTTTGAATTTATTGCCACACGCGGATGATATTTGGTACAAACTAAAACACTAAGGATGGCAGAAGAGAAGCCAAGCTGCTAAACCTACCTTGCCCTGACTTCCCTCCATTCCTTGGCTTCTTATATATAAATGGTAAACATCTTTACATTTTCAGCTGCTGGTATCCAGGGTTTTGGTGGCTTACATCCTAACTGATGCAGTTAGAAGTGAGCATTCAAAGCCCAAGGGTTTCAACAAAACATCTTCTGTAAATTTGTTGTCTCTGGGACACAAGGTCCATTCCAAGCCACCTGAGGATTCAGATTTCTTGGGTCTATCACAGCCTCAGCCGAAATCAGCTTGTAACACTAACCCAGGACTGGAGGGCAACCACACAGGCCTCTGAGAAGTGAGTGAGATATTCTGCCTTGGTTCACACAGTTTCATCACCTCCTTGGCCTCAACACATCACTCCAAATTTACTGCTATAAATAACAGCTATTTTTTCAAGTTTGTCAATTCAGTAAGTTAGGAATTTGGGCAGGGAAAATTAAAGATGGTTTGTCTGTCTCTCTGTGTCTGGGTTTCAGTTTGAAGTACTCAGAAGTCTAAGGATAAGTTCAATGGCTGGAAGGTGGAGTCCTACAGAGGTTTCTTACCTGACTTGTGTCTGATACCTGGGGCTGGGCTAGCTCAAAGCCTGGATCCCTGTGGAGGAGCTGAGCAGAGCACCCGCTCATGGCTTGGGTTTCTCATAGCATGGTGGCTGGGTTTCAAGAAGGGGGTTCTGGTAGGAAGGATTGGCGACTAACCATTCCAAGAGAACAGGCTTTTCCTGACCTAGCTTTGTGTATTAGTTTTCTTTTGCTGCTATAACCAATCACCACAAATGTGGCTTTTTAAAGCAATACAAATGTATCTTATACTGTAGTTTTATAGATCAGAAGTCTCAAGTAGATTTAACTGAGTTAAAATCAAGGTGTGAGCATAGCTACATTTCTTCTGGAGATCTAGAGAAGGATTTGTTTTCCTCCCTTTTCCAGCTTTTAGAGGCCTTGCTTGGCCCAGGGTCCCTCCCACCACCTTCAAAGCCAGCAGCTCAGCATCTTCAAATCTCTCTCAGGCTCTGACCCTCTTGGCTCCCTCTTATCAAGACTCTTGGGACTATACTCGGCCCACTTGGATAATCCAGAGTGACCTTCTCATCTCAGGATCCTTAAGTTACTGACATCTTCCAAGACTCTTTGCCATGTATGGTAACGTAGCCACAGACTCTGAGGATGAGGATATGGACATCTGTGGCAGGGGTAAGGAACACTGTTCTGCCTACTACACCTTGGAAATGACAGCATCACTTTCGCTATACACTGTTTTCAAAGAAAGCAGAGCCAGCCCAGATTAAAGAGGAAGGGGCAATAGATCTAATGGCTCCATGGCCAGGTTTAACACACACACACACCACCACTCTTCTTGTGGCTGATCCACACTACACAGCTTACTGGGGATTACTCCCATTTTTGATTCCCATTCTTGGCCCCAAAGCATGAATGCAAAGTGAGACAGATAGTCTGATAATTCCACAAGCCTGTGAAAAGAAGCAAATGATACACCATGCAGATTCATTTTATGTAAATTTAGTGTTATAAAAATAATAATAAATGCTCTTTGCATGGCTGCAGTCAAACAAACCCTGGTTTATATTTATTCCCAAGTGAAAATTAGACTTCAGTTGTACAAGCTTTGAATTATATGAGTTTGTCAAGAATGCATCCCTTGCATAAAATACAAATATTCTACATATGTTTTATTTCTGCAAGGATTCAAAGCCATATAGTACAAGAAAGAAAACAGGGGAGATGTGAAAATTACATCCAACTTTTAGCATAAGGATTAAAGAATCACCAAATGATTAACTTCCCTCAAAATACATATTTCCCATGCTGTTTGAATTGAAGGAATGTTTCTTCTGTTGAAATCAAGCATTATTAGTAAACAGCAGTTGTGAGAACTTGAAGTGGGTAAATTGTAGGCTTTGTTGGAAACAGGCCTGAATAGAACATATTAGCATAAATTGTATTTTTTATGGTTAAGCTGGAATGTTAAATATCAAACTGTGCTAAACGGTTGCTCTCCATACAGTGACTAAATTGAACTACCTGTTATATCAGTTTAGGAAATTGCAAAACTTAGAGAAGTCAGCAATTTAATGGAGTATTTATAAAATATCCTGAGGTATCCTGGCTTAACATCAAGGAACAAAACGCCCTTAACATGTTAAAAACAGCCTGTCTACAAATCAACAACAACAACAAAACATTAGCAAAGGGGTAAATATAAGATTAATTTTTAAAAAGAAAACCAATATACTGTGAAAATGAATATAACACATTCAGGTCTCATTTCATGTAAAAAAAAATCACCTCCTGTATTAATTTTCTTAAATAAAGTATTATACCAGGTATGGTGGTGTATGCCTGTAATCCCAGCACTTTGGAGGCTTAGGCAGGAGGACTACTGTGAGTTCGAGGCCAGCCTGGGCTAGTGAGACCCTGTCTCAAAAAACAAACAAACAAAAAAGTATTATGGTCAATCCTTTTTGCCTTACCATTGAACTACAGTTCAGGAGACTAGACATTACATTTTTCCCAGTAAACTGACATCACTGTTCCCCTGCATCTTTGATTTGGGGATTTGGCACATTTTACTAAATAGAGGAGAAAGATTAAGCAAATTATATATCTTTTGGTCCTCATAAGTTTTGCTAAATTTTGTGTTTCTTTGAGAATTTGTACAGAGAATTTGAGACAGGTCCCTGTTTTCTGTCTTTAAAAGGAATATTTATACACCACACAGAAGACACTTAATAACCTGAGAGTAAGTAGCTTGCCAGTGGCTTAGTTCTGTCAAAGGCAAAATTAAGCATGTGTGTTAGTTAGCATTACATGCCAATGCCAATCGTTGAAAATCAGATCACAAACCCTTCTGGGAGCTCTGATTATTTGAAATTATTAAAATTAATCAAACATTAGTAAATGGTTTTGCTTATGTCTCCTATATAACAATAAGATTGTTAGGAGACAAAATAAGCTCTTGTTATCACTTCGTTTGTGTTATGTTGCTGCTTTTACCATATTTTCATTGTTTTTAATACATTTTTCCTAATTACAAAAGTAACACATACTTATTGTAGAAAATTTAGAAAATATATACCAGCTAAATAAAAGGTAAAAATCCTCCATAATAATTTATTTTTAAACCCTTGAATTAGGTCCCCATTCTTATTCCTTAAATCAAAAGAAATGAGGATTGGAGCAAAGAGGTATATATAAAATTTAATCCACAAATTTCTAGAGGGAGATTTCAGTAATCTTTAATAAATATCTGCCCAACAGTCTTGCCCTCAGGATCCTAATTAGAAGGCTAGGTGTGCACCTCACATCAGTGGGCATTAGAGCTGGTGCCACTGGGATCTCGAAGCCAGGATGATTCTGGAGAACAAATGGGTCAGATGAACCCATTTGTGCAAGTTCAGATAAAGAGAAAAAAATCAAAGTGTCACAGGAACCCAATGAAGGAAGAGTAAGAATATGACTAGCAGATCAAAGATGCTGCAGAAAAGAAATATCTGAGTTGAAGTTTGAATGGTAATTAAGCTATCAAGAATCTAAGAAGTCAATGAGAACAGCATCCCAAAGAAAGGACCACAAAGAAAGACAGAGCTGCCAAATCCAGTAAGGATGGTTCCATAATCAAGGCATAGCAGAAGTGTCTCAGTAAACCACTCTTAAATCACCAAGAGAGTCAAAATGGGCAGCAAATTGATTCACTCTTTTCAGTTTTTCTTATGAGACCATGTCACAAAATTCTAGAAAACCTAGTAATGTAATACCATATTTCTAGGACCTACTAGTCCAGATTATTTAGACATAGTTGACAGAAAACCAGTTCAAATCAGCAAAAATAAAAGAAAAACAAATTTATAAACTCATATAATTGAGAAACTTAGTATCTTTAAGAAGCTTGGGTGAAGGAGGATCTAGGGGCTCAAATGATGTATTCATGTTTCTCTATTAATATGCTTCATTCTCTGCTCTGCTTCTATCTACTTCTCTCTGCATGTTAGCATCATTCTTTCCTGCTGCAGATAGACTTTCTATACACAGGAGCGACTGCTCTGGGCAACACTAGGACAACATTCTCCCAGCTTACTAACATACGTGAAGAATTCATCTTCTCCCACAAGATCTAATAGAAGGGCACCAGGGAGGCATCTTTGTAGTCCAGATCAGGCAAATGCCCATCCCTAAACCAGTCACTGTGACAAGAGGGATGGTACCAGGGTTGGTCTACTATATATCACATTCCCACTTGTGAGAGGAGGAGGAGGTACAAGTCACCTCGACAGACATCTTCAACAGGGCCCCAAGGCAGCAACCATCTCTCCAAAGGAAGAAGAAGACGATGGGAGAGTGTGACCAGTACATGCCAGCTCTAACTACCAGTTTCTCCCCCAGCTATTTAGAGATCCCTTCCATCTCAGCGGTGGGGATAGGTCACACAGTCCCCAGACAGTCACCCAGACAGGAATGCAGGTGGATGAGTTTCTTGCACTGTAGGGTGATGGATGAAAAGACACAGTCAACCCAGCACCAAAAAGACCCTCCTGATAGCAAAGATTTACACCAAATGTTCAAAATGAAAAATTTCACTGAATTCTAAAATAGAGAATCAGAGGAGCTAATTGTCCGCAACCTCGGCCCCAAGTATAAAAGTCACCTGGCTTAGCACTTGTGTCTTACATTAGCAGAGTTGAAATCTGATAATTTAAAATTAGGCAATAAGTGGAGCAAGCACACATATGTCACTTATGATGTGCCAGGCACTGTCCCAAGTGTCTTCCACGGAGTAATACTTGTGACAGTTTTGTGAAGCAGGACCTGGTATTAACTCCATCTGTGGTAGTGGAAGCCAGGGCTCAGAGAGCCCACACCCACACCAAGCTGGATGTGAACCCAGGAGGTCCAGCTCCAGAGCCTACACTGATAGCCCCAGGGTTAGACTCAGTGTCTCTACTCAAGGTAGATCACAAAGGAAAGATGGTGAGTGAGGGAACAGGAAAAAATGTAATGTGCTGGACCAGAATGGTTTGCAAGAGAATAAATAAGCAGATGTAATGACATCATCTAGACACTGAACTGTCAGCACAGAAGCATCAGCTCATCAGAGCAGCCCCAACACTGTCTGGGGGAGGTGTGCCAGATCTGGCTTAATGAATCCAGGTTAAAGACTCATCGCACTTTTCTGGTACAAAAATATCCTCTCCTTTTCTACAGATCCTGTGCCCACAAAGGCAGCCTGGTATCCAGTAGTAACCTTTCCACGTGGTACCAGTGCAGTGTCTGGCACATTCTCATGTTCAACAGTATTTCTTTAAGAGTGAGGCATTTGTGGCTGCCTATTCTTAGGACAGTCATAAGAGCTGTAACATGAAGGTCAGTGGTCAAGTATTTATTGAGCACCTACTATGTGCCAGGCACTGGGCTAGGCTCTGAGAAAGCAGCAATGGCAAGACAGACATAGCCATGGACCCACACAGTATTTTCCACCTTGCCCTGGTTTATCTCACACATGAGCTATTCTAGTTAACTACAATTTTCACTTTTACAAGTAGGTCTGATATCTCCATAGTATATACCTATATAGACACACATGGTTAGTAAAACACTCCAAGATTTTTGTTCTACTCGGTAAACAGATTCTTCCTAAGCTATGTACGTGTCCCACCACTGCCTGCCCTGCCCTGACTCCTCTCCAACAAACCCCAAAACACTCCCATGATCCATCAGCTGATGGAGCAATCCCAGACTACCAGAGGGTCCCCAGAACCCTGCTATGGTGCATAACCTATGTCTGTCCTGCCTGGTGGGTACCTGAGCCCTTGCTCATAAGCACTGAAAGAAGCCAAAGTACAAAACACGTCTTACCTCCTTTAAACTTACACTTTTCTTGTTGGCTGCCAGTTCTCTTTAGAAACAGTAGGTCTTTATTTAAAAAAAAAAAAAAAAGGAAACAAAAAGAAAAGCATCTGACACACAATGTGACAATCAGCAACTGTCTGAGCACAGCCTGTTGATGCAGAGGACATCATGCCAAGAGGGGACCAAGTTACCTCCTCCTTCCCTGATGCCCACCACAGCAACTATCAATAGGCACCTTCAGAGGAGGTGGCTCCAGATGGCCGGGCAGCCAGTATGGCCTTGTCACCTCCCTAGGGCTTTCACAGCTCCACAGCAGTGGCAAATGACATCAGTGAGGCAGTCTCACCTATCCACTAACGTGGCACCTCAGTCACTGGGAAATCCCTGTACCTGCCCAGGTGCCTGAAAAGGTGAAGACTGGCTCTGACAGATGCCTGCAAAACCACACTCAACAGCAGAAGGTTCGCCATTTGAACACTTTGTTCTTAGCTCTGGCTGCCTCTTAGCATCACTCAGGGGTGATTTTAAAACACAGAGTTCTGGCCCATTTGGTTCCATCAGCTGATCCAAGGGACTCAATGTGCCACAGAGGGCTCCAGTTCTGTGAAGCCCTGTGGTTCTCCTCTCCTAGATGCAAGTCTGCAGCCCAGAAGAGAAATATCCAGACCTCATTCAGGGTCCAGGTTCCCTGGCCCATCCTGCCCATGTGCTCATATAGCAGAGTGAGGCAGGATATGTGAGCCCCTTCCACCAGAAGACAGAGAAGTCTGGCATTTTACCCATATGTGGTGGATGGACAATGAGTGCAAGAAAGACACATATGAGTACTCAAACCCTAATCTGAGACTGCAAGTTTTAATAGCATCATTCAGTATTGCCAGGGATTTCTGGAGGGAGAGGAGTCCTAACTACTAACTACAATTATAAAATACCCATGACCTATGTAAAAATGAACATTAAAAGTTGACTTCTAAAGATAATATCATACAAAAGGAAAAAACCCTATAATATAAATGAACTTTTGTTATTTTCTAAGCCTTTGTGCAAAGCCTTCCCTCCCTAATTCAGCAAAGGAGTCCTTGCCCATACTCACTAATGCCAGTCAAGCCAGCAGGGGGGCAGTGGTGACAGAAGATAAATGGTTTTGGGAGGCAAGTCCATCAGGCACTCCTTCCTGGCACAGATGCTGCAACTGTACCCCTCTCAGGAGACTCCCAGATTGGCGGGGAATCAGGCCATTGAGCCAAGAACTTCCAAAAGTCTCCTTTCTAAAGAAAGATCACATTTCCTGCATTGCTGACAAGAAAACTAAGGTGCAAGGAGGTAAAGGGGCCAATTCAATGGACAAATGTCTTTCTAGGGCAAAAAATGTCACTCTCAACACCTTGAGCATGCAGTAAAGAGAAAAAAAAACCCTCAGACATGTTTTTTGAAGGAGACAAAAATGAGATTTTTAGTTAAACATTCTGCTATTAAATGTGTAGGGCTTCTTTGTCTCACAAATCTGGCCACCAAAAAAAGGAATAATCAATGCAAATGCCTCTGGCTAGGTCCTAAATCCCAGTGGAGTAACAAGACTTCTTCTCATGTTGTAGGTCACCCTCCACACTGCCACTGCCAAGCAGAGGACACAACCCTGTCACCACCTCTCCCAGCAATGCTTGTGAGTTTGCAGCATACACACAAAGCAGATGCAGGACTGGGCCTCAGGCACAACCAAGAGGAAAAGGAAAGGAAAACAAATTGACAGCCAAGGAAGAAATCCAAAGCACTCAAGTTCAAAACAGGCAGAGCCCTCACCCATCCATTTTAGGCATGCTAAGCCTGAAAATGTGGCAAATATTCAGCAGACTCATAACGCATTGTCTCTGTTAAAACTAAAACATGTCCTCCTTCCTCTAATTAAAAAGCAGGATTTAAAGGTTGGCATATCTGGTGGTTCTAGAAACAAGAAAAGAGGAACATTAATTCCATGGCTTTAGCATATCAGCAACTTCTCTAACCCTTAAGAACTATGTGACTTGAGCAGGTGCAGCCTCTAGGTCTCAACTGCCTCATTAGTAAAAACAAGACAAAAATGATTGTTCCACAAGGCAAAGGACTGGACTTGCTGACAACTTGAGCCCCACAACACGTAACTGTAGGAACTCTCAAGGAATAGAAGTTATTTCAGTAAAATATATGTCCCTAATAAGTTGTCAATAAATTATACTTACAATGTATCACAGCATTCACTATTAGAGAAATAATCTCATTGCCTATAGAGCAGGGTTCTCGGGGTATAGGGACCCAGGAAGCAGAATCAGAGCACCTGGGAAAGTGGTAGAGCAGCAGTCCTTGAGCCCCCTGAGACAACCGACTCAGAAGCTCCGAGGTACCGCCCAGCAGACATATTTTAATGAGCCATCCCTATGGTCCACTGCATGTCACAGCAACCCATGCAGTAAAGTAAATGGCTTCTAGTAGATTTGTTGCAAATACAAGATTTAGCCAAAAGCACATCTGCCCCATAGTTCTAGAACCTCTACTTAAAATGGCCAGTGTCTGCTCCCTTCACAGGGGCAACCTTTCTGTCCTGGACACTTCTCCCATGGAACATTTGCCCTGGACATTCCCCTTGCCTGGGGCACTGGTCCTCTACTGTATTCCAATCAAGACTTGGCTCTGATGTCACCTGTTAAATGAGGTGCCATTCTGTTCCCCAAATTCTTATCCCCTTCTGAAAAAGTGTTTATATACTAATACAGTATACTGTATACTAGTATACTGTGTCTCCTTCTACTAGCAAGCAAGTTGCCTTGATGACAGTCTATAGTGCCCACCTGATAGTTGGGTTTAATATATAACATAGTTGAATAAATAAGTGAATCAACTGGATTCCAGAACCAACCTTCGGGTTCACAGACTGCTTTCACTTTGCAAAAATTCAAGCAATGGGGCTGTTTTTATAAATTGGAGAGAAATTTCCATCTCCTGAGGAAGGTCCCAGTGATGGTTTCCACACTGCATCCTTGTAAAGATATCAAAATGCCTGATAATCTTGTTTTGCAACCAACATGCAGGAAAGACTTAGTTGCCAGAACCACGCTATGGGTCCCTAGAGAAGGTATTGGGTATAGAAATCTCCACCATCAAAAAAAGTGCAGCACTCATCTGGTCATACTTCCTCTCAAGTGTTTAAAAGTTCTCCAAGTTAAGATTATTAATTAAATTGCACAGTTGTCAGGGGTAACTAAATTTCAATAGATTTTCTTCTAGCTTAAAGTGGAAAATATTAAATTATTTCAAACACCAATATTTCTTCAATGAGGTAATTTAGAAGTAAAGCCTGCAATCGTTCACAAATAATTTCTTTTTTATGATTTTCCCAGGAATTTCCAATCTAGGTATTTTTCTATACAACAGTTCTACACAGATAGCTTTAAGGTCACAAGAGGGTAATGTGAATGCTGGCTATTAAAAAAGATTGATAAATCATTGTTTGATATTTCCATAAAATCTCCCTATTCCCCCATTTCCTCCAAATGGTCAAACTATACACAAATTTTTTCAAAATGTATTTTAGCTGGGAAATTCCGATCTGGTGAAGGACTAACCTAAAACCTATAGGTGTATGCATGTACATGCATGCTTGTGTGTGCCGGGGTGAGGGGACATGTGGAAGAGCACAGGGAGGCAAAGGGAGAGGAAAGGGGACAGTGAAATACTGTGTGGGAAAGTACCCCGCTAACCACAAAGCACCATGTCCGCAATTCTGAAACTCTTTGTTCTCCAGACCTCTTTAAAATCTTTAAAATTATCAAGAACCCCAATGAGACTTTATGTATTCTACATCTATCATTATTTGCCATATTAGGAATAAAGACAAAATTATCAAGATATTCATTCATTAAAGTAACATTAATAACCTCATTCCATGCTAACATAAGTAACATGTCTCATGAAAAATACATTTTCCAAAGCAAAACATATATTGGGAGAAGTGGGTGCTACTTCATACTTTTATAAGTCTCCTTAATGTCAAGATTAATAGATGATAACCAAGTTGGAAAATCTGCTTCTACATTAAATCTGTTGCAATACCCTAGTCCTGTGGCCCACACAAAACTCCACAGCATACTTGTGAGAAAATGAAAATGGAAAAGGTAAAAAAAAAAAAAAGTCTTAATATCAGGGAAATATCCCACCTACCTAAGTTCCAGACTGGGAAACACACAAAGTATACAAATGACATTTCAGGATTTTTAAGCATGAAGATAATAGGAATTTTACTGAAGGGTTATTAAAAATAAAAGCATTTTTAGTTGATCTACTTCTAAAATTTTTCATTGACTTTATAATCAATTTCTAATCATGATTTTGTCATAATTATGTGAGTTGATCTCATAAGTACAAAATATGGATTCTAGAAGAAAGCTATTTTTTATTGTAGTTTGAATGAGTTAGGAAAAGCCTCAATTTTTCACTCTCCTAAGTTCTTCAGTACATCTTTTCTTTCCCCTTATCTACACAAGGTAAAGTTTTTAGTAACAAAATTCTTGCAACTGTAAAATAAGACTGCAGAGATATAAGAAGTCTTGTAAACAGTTAATGAGCTTAGCAAGTTTAGCAAAACTTTCACTGTAAATCAGTCTGTACTCAACAAATAAAAACCAGTGTTACTTGTATAAACACAGATTCCATTTCCACTTTCAGGATGTCACACTACTTCTGTACCTAGCATTTTGAGTTCTTATACTGTATTTGCAATGTTACACAAACTGCACTATTTTCTTTTTTGTGCAGGTTGCATGAGTAAACCATCAGAGAATAAATTCTAGCTTTAAAAAAAGTCTTAATTTTATTATGAAAGTAGTTTTGACCTCACAGATACCCTGAAAGAGTTCAGAGGCCTCCTAGGTGCCCACAGATCACACTTGAAAAATGACTACACCCGCCAAATGTTATGAATCTACCTCCAATTTAGAGGAATTGGGGCTACAAAAAGGGCAGTTATGTGTTTCGAAGGTCACACAGAAAGTAAAAGAAAGCAGCAGAACTTAGGTTTTCTAACATGTAGTGATGGCTTTTAGCATCAAACCTGTCAGTTTCTCTCTGTACCACAGTTGCTGCCCTAAACTGAGTGGGGATGTTTTGAGTAATAAGCACAATTGTGAAACACAGTGCAGTTCAGTCAGTCAAGTATTCAACTCTCATAAACTTAAAATCCCTACTATAAAACAGAGAGGATGAGGAGAAGGAAATTTTAAGGCCTGATCGGTTCCATGTACCACTTCACTACAAAAGTACTGCACACATCCCGCTGTGAGCACGAGCAGGGATATAACTGTGCTGCGCCGCTACCAGCCTGAGTAACCCAGTTCTCTCCAGGAATGAGCATTTTTCCACACTGAGTGGGATTGTGGAAAAGAAGAGAGTTTTGTTTGTTTGGTTCAGTTCGGTAGAATGTGACTTGCATACAATTAACAAATATTTCATCCAGTGCCTAGTCATCTGGATGGGGAAACACCAGCTCTGTTGGGTTTATTGAAAGATAGCAAGTTTCTAGCACTGCAGGAAGAGTATTTGTCAGTCTGAGGCTCCTCAAGGGTAATACTGACCTTCTTCTGTCTCTGAAATTTACCCTCATCTAGAAGCAAGTCTCCTTATGGAGGAAAGTTCTACCAAGAAGGCAACATCTGAACGGTGGGGATGTTTCTGATGAGAACAGAGGCCCAGCGGCGACAGAGACAGGCAGCAACACCAGAGTGGACAGCATACTGCCTACTAGAAACACACAGCACTCCCATCAGGGCCTCTCAACTTTTCCAGGGCTAGTGCCTAGCAAAAGTGTGATACTATCACCAAGGATTTTACTCCACAACACTTTAAGTATCCACTTTCTTTAAAACAAACAAAAATCTAGTGCAGAAAAGTAGTCAGGTCTTCCGACCATTCCATCCACATGATAGCCCACACCCTTGAGCTAACAAATCTGTTTCTCTCTTTATTTCTTCAAACAGTTTTCTTCTTAATGCTAATGCACCTACATCTCAATTTCTTGATTTATCCATTTTATAAATATTTACTCCCACTAGGGAAGATTCATCTATATTTCTCTCCATTGTACTTCCTATGCTTCAATGTGGTTAATAAATTTACATTGCATTCAGTATTATATTTTCCATGCTTTGTCTTTAAATTGATTCTAAAAAATAAAAACTACCAGATAGCATTGAAGATATGATTAAAAATACAGAACTGACAATTGAGACTGGACCTAAAAGAACAAAATGTGCCCCTATGTCATGGAATTTCTGCCACTTGAAGAAAAATATTCTGAGTGTGAAGAGCAAGGGATCTCTGTCCCTCCCATCCATTAACTTCTGAGAGCCACGGCACAGTTTTGTGTTCTTCCTATGTGGACTATGACTTCATATTTTCCCCAGAGTTCCTAGGAAGAAATAAAAAAAGAAATGGCATTTGCCAGCGTCATATTATAAAGCCCCTTAAAGTTCTTAAAGTTTCTGCAATCAAATCCACTTTCTGTTTGAAAACATTCTTGACTTCTGATCATTACCAGTTGCTTTCTAAATCTGTTCCAGAGTTTTTATACTGGAATTCTTTCAATTGCTTTACTGGATTATTATCATGATTTCTTAAGTTCAATATTTTCACCATTTCTTATTCATTTATTGTTCGGCTGAAGAATTCCTTCAATAATTACTCTTCATTGGAAAGGTGACATGGGAAGTAAAGTTCGTAAGTCCTTGCACATTTGAAAGTATTACTCTCCCATTTAATTGTTTATACAGTTGGTAGAGCCAACACTGCTGGGTGTCACAGTATCTGTCTGCTCTCAGCCCCATACTTCTCACAATGGAATATTCTTTAGTGTAGGTCTTCTCCTTCTCCACATGTCCACAGTGGGATGGTTTCTAACTGGCTCACCTATTACCCTTCCAGTGATTGGTTTAGGAATAAACATGTAGCAAGATTTTTGTCAATGTGACACAAAGAAAGGTCTGCTGGGATTTCTGAATTACAGACATTCTGTTCTTCCTCTGGGGAATCTTATATCTGGTTATGGTACCTGGAACTACTGTAGACATCTTAGTACCAGAGAGAAGCTAGTGTGAATACAATGCCAACAAGCTGAGGATGGCACCACAGAATAAGAATCCTGAATCTTGATTCTTTGTAAGCCTTAAGCTGATGAATTTACCAACCTGGTGATAACTTATAGCTGAATTTCATATAATGTGAGATAGCACAACTCCTTGCTTAAGCTACTGTGAGGACTTTCTACTCCTGGTAGCCAAAAGAATCCTAATCAATGCAGCTGGGTATAGAAATCTTCATTTACCTTCTCTTAAAATTTCAAAAGCATTATGCCATTGACTGCTATTCTCTGCTGCTCTTGATGACTGGATTAGTGAATAACTCTTATTTCCCATTCCTTTGTGAATAATATGGTTATTCTTCTGACAGCTTGCTGCTAACGGCTTTTATGTTTGCCTTTATTCTCAGAATGCTGAAATCTGTCAGAATGTGTCTTGGTTTGTCTTTTTTGGGTCTTCTAACAGTACGTGGGCTCCTTCTAACTGAAGAATTTGATTCTGGGTTTTTTCTTTTCTCGGAGAAAGTTTATTCCATTATTTATTTCCTTTGTATCTATTATATAGATATTAGGCTTTGTCAAACTATGTCTATTATCTTTTTACTTATTTCTTTATTTACTTCTTCTTATGCTAGGTTCTGAAAGATTTTCCAAACTTTACATCCTTGTTTACTCATTTGAAATTATTAATGTCCTTTCTGTTATCCTGACATTCTACTGCATTTTAAAGATTCCAAAAACATTTTTAATTTCTGAAAATTCTTGTCTTCCAAATAAATGTTTTTCATAGCAGCAAGTCACTGTTTTATCTATATGAGAATGTCTGAATTCCTTTACTGTTACCAAATCTTCTCAAGAGACTTCCTCTTTGTATATCTTGGTCTTTGTCTTTTTTATGCTGTTTTGACTCAGATGTATGGTGGTCATTAGGTGACCATTTATATTTATTGGTGGATGACTTTGTAGATTTGTGAAGGTAGTTAATGTGCATTCTGTTGCAGTTAGGAAGGGATATTTGCTCTGAATGTGAGAGCAGACTGCACAGAGAGATCCTTCTCACTGGTATTGTAGGCAGAGAGCAGACAGGTAGATTTGGAACTCCATACCCTCTGGTTTTTCCTTTTTTATCTGCTGGTTCTACTCCAAGATAATTGTTCTACACTGTTCCTTGGTCCCAACTTCATGTCTGGGGTTGTCCCTTAGAAAATCTTTCACAAGTTCAGAAAACAATTCTTAGAATTCAAATTGTTGTATACTCATCCCAGAAAGGAAGTAGCTTCTTAGCCAAAATGATCTGAGGACATCTTTCCAGTTAACCACCCATGCTGCTGCCTCAAAGCTTACTCTGATCCTCTGTATGTATCAGTACTTAGCATGGAGTCTAATCTGAAGTTTCCCACCTCGGACAAATTCTCCATTACAGTGCTAGGCTGGTTTCCTTTGTATGCTGTATTCTTGAAATAATGAATGGAAAGCCCATCTAGTTTCCATCTTGCAGAAAGTTCATCTGTCTCTACACAGAGTGCAGCCTCCTATTTTGGGGGCTGTCATGGTTCTTTTTTTTCCCCCTATATATCTTTAACTGTCACTTCAGTGGGTTCTAGGAAGGCAAATGAATGCACACAGTAAGCAAATGAAGGTACTTCTTTCTCTTTTCTTGAACCACAAATCTTGCTACGTTTCTAGTAACACAAATCAGCTTTTTATTTCCTTTTCTTAAATAATGTAAGGAGTTTCAGAGTGCCTTGTAAGCCCTTATAATGTGAAGCTGGAGGTCATGGGTTACAGGTGAAAATTAATGTGCTAGTAAAACATTACAAAATCTAGACTCAAGTGTATAAGTCAAAAACAGTTTTTCTGTGTAAGAAGAATTAATTTCTGCATGGGCCTCCAATTCCCTTCAAAGTCAGAAATTTAATTTATGTTATTTCTAGGTAAACCCAGTCACTTCTGGGTAAAATTAATCATTTCAAACTTACCTTGGTCCACTCAAGATATTACACCACTGTCATCTTTTTTGCCAGGGCTTCACCTAAAGTAGCCCAGACATTTGGGGACAGGGGCCTTTTCTGGCTTGCATCACCTGCTCTCTTCCACCTGATCTTGGGTGATTGGCCCCTTTCCACATCGAGTCCTTCAATGATGTTCATGGTCCCACATCAGCCAATTATCAGGACAGAGGGGTCATCAGCAGCCTTTTCATCTCAACTACAGGTTCCACTGGGTTCACTGGCTCATTCACTCTCAGTCTCTCCCTCCACCTACCTCTTTGCACTTCAAAACTATCTTTAGGGCCAAAAGTTTAGAATGCTGTCATGTTCTACCATTTTGTCTTAAACAGATGTACTCCCTGCCTCCTTGTACTCTTGCTGATGCCATGCCATGAGGACACAGGGATTTCTCTGCAGGGCTGCACCCTAGGAGATAGTGAGAATGGGAAGTTAGATGGGGATTTCCCTGCTCTTGGATTCATATCTCTCTCTCTCTCTCTCTCTCTCTCTCTCTCTCTCTCTCTCTCTCTCTCTCTCTCACACACACACACACACACACACACACACACACACACACACACACACCAAGGCTCAGCACACTATAATAATGGTGGCAACTGGGACTCTTCCCATGAACTCATGAATATATAAGCCCTAGCAACTTGCCTCTGATTGTTCTCTGTCCCTAGCATAGGCCATGTTTAGCTAGTTTACAGAACAAAGTACTTCTTCTCTTCATCTATACTGCCTCTTTTATTGATTCTAAGATATGTACATTTCTTACATTGGGGTGTACCTTGCGAGTGGTGATATCTCAGATGTCATGGATTAAATTTGTGTGCCTCACCAAAGACTACAGGTGGAACCCCTAACCTCAATGTAGTGGTATTGGGAAGAGAGACTTTCAGAAGGTAAGTGGATTTGCATGAGTCATGTAGGTAGAAGCCCATGATGCTCTTGTAAGAAAGGAAAAGAACAGAGCATGTGCCATCTCTCCCCTAATCCCTCTCTAGGATACTATGAGAAAGTAGCTGTTTGCAAGTTGGGAACAGGGCCCTCACCAGAACCCAAATGTACCCTAATCTTATACTCCCGCCTCCAGGTTGTGAGAAATAAATGTATGTTGTTTAAACTGCACAGTCTATGGTATTTTGTTACAACAACCTGAATGAACTAAGACATTAAATTTGATGAAATATGATGTCTTAGTCATTGTCTCATGACTGAGACAAAATACTCAACATTCAAGTTAAGGAAGGAGAGGTTTATTTTGGCTCATGGTGTTTAGAGGATCCAGTTCATAGTTGACTGGCTCCAAGGCAAAAAGGGCATGGTGGGAGGGTATGGTGGAGGAAAGCTCTTCATGTCCTGATGCCAGGAAGCAGAGGGAGAAGGAAGAGCCATGGAGGGTCAGCCACCTCTTCCAACTAGGCCCCACCTTCTAAGAGCACATTCAATTATAGAGTCATCAGTGGATTAATCCACTGATAAGTGTAGCACCCCATGAGCTGATCTTTTTCTAAAAGCCCCATTTCTGAACACATGAGTCTTTTGGGGGACATTCTAGATCTAAACAATAACACATTTTATTTTCAAATCTGATGTTTCTGGTGTAATATTATATCTTGTATACTGGCTTGCTAGGGCTGAAATAAACTGGGTAACAAGCAATAGAAATCTATAGTCTATAGTTCTGAAGGCTAAGGTCTGAGATAAAAGAATTGGCAAGGTTTGTTCCTTCTGAGGGCCAAGGGAAGTATCTGTTCCAAGTGTCTCTCCTTGTTTGGTAGATGGCCCTCTTTCTCTATGTCTGTTCACACTGCCTTCCCTCTATGGAGTCTGAGTCCAAATCTCTATTTTTTCTAATAATACCAGTCATACTGGATTAGAGGCTACCATAGTAACTTATTTTAATTTGATTACCACTGTAAAGACCCTAAGGACACATTCTGGGATAGTGGAGGTTAAGACATCAACATCTGAACCTTGAGGGACACAATTCAACCTACACATCTTCATTTCTTCAAAGATTTGCTTTTGATATCCAAACTCAAACCCTTACAAGTGAAAAATCTTGCTTCTCTAATATAAATTTTTAATTATAGATATTTGAAATCTTGATAAGAGCCCTAACTTATCATTCCTGCTATAACAATCTAAATGTTTCCAGCAATAAATTGCTAACAATGAGAAAAGAGCCATAGGGAAATTTTAAGGGGTGGGGAAAAAGAACCCTCTACTAATATTTCAAAATTTGTTCAACTTCATTAAATCAGACCAAGATGCCAAATTTGCTGGGTCAAACCAGCAGTGGTCTTCCACTTATAGGGAATGCTTTATGTGCTGCTCAACATTCCCCATGGAAATACTTCACCACAGCAGAGAAGTGGAGAGGCACCCAGGAATTTTGTGGACAACACAAAGAAGCTTACCAGAAACAAGAAGTTTTACATCTCATGCTTAAACTTTAAATGCCACATGAATTTTATGTTGCTCTCCATCACATTACTTGATGCAACAGGTTTTATGAGGAAGAAAAAAACAATCCCCTCCATTTCAAGAAACATCCAGCAAGATGCACCCAGTTTGTCCCATGATTTCATGTGCCCCTGGCATGATGCCCCATGTCTGAAGAGCACTGCTGTCAGGGGAGGAAACAGGAAGTTCCACAGATAAAAGGATTTTGTTTGCTTTCAGCAGAGAAGGATCTTCATTTTGGCACTGCCAGGAAACCAGTCCTTTTCCACCCAAAGGACAGCATTTCCTGAAGAGAAGATCCATGCTCCTCCCCAGCTGGTAGAGACATGCAAGGTGGAAAGGAAAAAGAACGTCACAAAAGGAACAATGGAGCTTCACTTGAGTGAGGATGTGCATACTCCAAAAGCATGGGACTAAGGGCTAAGGGGCAGAATTCATTAAGGAAGAGAAAAATCCAGGGCAGTGAAGAGCAAGGAAGTGAATGGGTTGCAAGGCATACACAGGAAAGCAGAAGGGAAAAGGTAGAGGAAAGGGATGTGCTGATTAGGATTTGTGCCAAAGCCAGCACAGTCTAAACTGAGGTAAGATAACCAAACACAAATAAAGTAGGGCCAACCAAAAATGTCCACATCCTGTGCTTTGCAAAGGACCTGGAACTGCCACAAGAAATGACTTCCTCCATTGCAGGTCCTATGACTGCATCCTACCCTCTCATTTCCATTGGCTTGTGGTATCCTGGAATCAATTTAAGTAGAGTTTCTAGACACTGATGGATCGGAAGTTGCCAGATAATTTCCAAAATTTACTCTAAATTCTATGAATAGATGATAAATTTAGTCTGGAAATTACTTAACCAACACTTGAATTAATGCACTTCAGTAACAAGCATCTTCTGCCAAGTTTAATACATTGAAAAAGAAGCTTATTTATTTTAATTTACATCTCTTGGTTATTCAGCATCAACTCTGAGTGTGTCCCAGGCTCAGTTCCTATAGAGCCTAGTCCAGAAAGGTCCCATTTTGTTTCTTTCATCTTTGCCTATCTTGCTCACATAAAGGTGCCAAAGAAAGTGGAAGAAGTCACACATCTGCAACTGCCAGGCCTGCATTTGCAGGAAAGATCAGCAAATCTTTCCTGGGGCTGCTGGTGATGGGCATCCCCCAAAAAGCAGCAAGGGAGGGAAAAGGGGAGCTGGCTTCTCTGGATCCATCCACCCTTCAGAAATCTTTGGAGCTCGTGGCTGATCACATGAAAACTCAGCCAGTATCACCATGGCAAAGAAGAAAAATGGAATCTCTTCTGTTTGGAGTGGAGACAATTCTTACTTCTCAAACTCAGGTATGTTCAGAAGGAGACTTACTGCTCTCTTATTATCCAATTGAGCTTTAAATCCTCCATTTGACAGAGATTCAGTCCATGTAATTGAAGGTCTCTCCTCTAGCCCCATCCCCCCAGAGGTAATTCTAAATCCCAGGTTCCTTAGTGAGGGCCAAGGCCTCAGGGGTTTGCCGAAATCCAGGTGAGCTGAGGCAGGACAGAAGAAATAAAGATAGATAGAAGGAGACAAGAAAATTATAGTTTTCAGGCCTGATCAAAGCTATCCAAGGTTATCCATGTCTGTCCTACACATCTTTATTCCTGAGGCTTTTTTTTTTTTTAACTTTCAGGCCCATCATACCCACATCCTTTAACGTAGTTGATAACCTAAGGTTAGAAATCTGACTTTAACAGAAAGATTCAAGGGGTTCAAAGAATGTTTTTAGGCAAAATATCTTAGACTTCCCATCTTAAAGGATACTTCCAAGACCACAGATAAATTCCCAACCCCAGGACACAGCGTGCCTTACCCTGCAGCACCAGCACTCCTCTCTCGATGTGCACTTTTTTGATTCTGCTTAATAAATCTGCCTGTGACTTTCACTGACTCTCCTGAAATGCTTTTCAATGACAAGAGTTGATGAAACTACTGAGGGGGAAGGGGAATGCTGAGGTCCCCATCTCCTCTTTGAGGATATCCTTGGACCCCACTAGGTGACACAGTGGGCTTGGCTGGCTCTGCTCTTGAGCTCTCCAAATTGCTAGGGGTTTACACAGTCACTGTTCTTTGGTCTAGTCTAGACACCAAGCACAGGCTGCTCCCCAGGGGGATAATGGCCGCTTCTCCTTCTTCCCTACATATTCACTTTTTGCGTCATCAAGGGTACTGTCACAACATTGAGCAGGGGGGTGAAGAGGTGCTGGTGAAACCTTCTGTTACTCATCAGGCATCCTTCTAAATCTTTTGAGTCCCTTGGTGCCCCCATGAGGACCAGACCTTGGGAAATCAAACACCACACACTGATTTCTGGATTGTGTTTGTCTTCTGAAGCCATGAATGTAAAATCCATTAGCTATCCAGGTAGAGAGATATACCATGACTAAAAGAAATGGAGGGCTGGCCAAGGTGGTACATCCCTGTAATCCCAGCAATCTGGGAGGGTGAGGTAGAAGGACCAGAAGTTCAAGCCCAGGCAGAGCAACTTAGTGACTTAGCAAGATCTTGTCTCAAAATTTTTAAATGGCTAGGAATGTAGCTTGGGCAAAGGCCCCAGGTTCAATCCCCAGTACTGAAGAAGGAAGGGAAAGGAAGGGGAAGGGAGGGAAGGGGAGGGGAGGGAAGGGAAGGATCCATCTCAGTGAACAATCAGAAATAATATCTGGCCACATTCCCCAAGGTCCCCATGTGGCCATGGTTATGTCTGTTTTGCTTTCATGTTTTGTTCTTTTTGAATTTTCCCCATGTAAAGTCCTTAATAAAAACATCACATAATTAGATGCTGTAACGACTGGTTCCACAGAGACTGGAAAGGGCAAACTGACTTTGGTTGGTCATGTTGGGGTGAAATAGCATGAACAGTTTAAGGAACAGCAAATAACAGAATGTGGTTTAAATGCAAGGGATTAAGTCATTTGTTTTTTAAAAGACTGTATTTGGATATGAGCACACACAGGTGAGTGAATGTACAAGAAAAGATTAGGGCTTTTACATTTTTTTCTCCATATGTTCTATGTTGTTTAAATTATTTCCAATGAGAAAGTACCTGTTTTATGTATAAAAATGAAATGCAGGGTGCACATGGAAAATGAGCAGCAGATAAACTCAGGCAGGCAGGCAGGAGGAGAAAGATATGTTTTAATTAGGAGTTAGGTTCTTATCATGAAGACAGTAAAACACAGACAAAAATCAAAGACTCCTAATTAGCATTTTCTGATTATTAGATCAACATATATATACTATAAGGAATTTGGGAAATATAAAGAAATATAAAAATAAATTTTAAATCAATAATTATAAAAAGATAGCCAGGGTAATATTTTGGCATAGTTTCTACTATATTAATACATGTATGTGAATATTTTAAATTATAAGGGGCCATTTTGTATAAATAATTTTATTTTGCTTTTGTGTAATTTTAGTTATTTTCTGCTTACAAAAGTAATGTGCTCTTTACTATAAAAAGTGTTAAGTAGGTAACTTAGAAAGTGAAATTTTTCATAACCTCACCATCATGATTAATAGTTTGGTATATATTTTCCCAGATTTTTCCAATGAAATATATATTTCTTTATACCACACTTCACAAATATTCATCTTCTTACTCTTTGGGATCAACACCTCCTGGCCATCTGATTTTATCAGTTGGAACTAATAACCCTCAGTCTCTAACAGAGACAATTTAAACAGGGTACCCTATGTAACCTGTCTTCTACTATTACACACTTAAAGTCTTACCAACTTTAGATTTACATAAATGTTTTAATAAATATATCCTGATATACATGCCTATGTGTATATACAAATATTTCCTGAGATAAAACTCCCAGAAAGATACCACTAGGCCAAACAGAATGTGCATTTTAAATTTTAAAAGGTCTTACCAAACACCTCAAAAAATGCTATAGAAATTCCAACAATATTGCTATAGTTTGGGTTTGGAATGTCCCCAAAAGGCACATTTGTTAAAGGCTTAGTTACCAGGATGGCAACTTTGGTAGAACCATTAGAGGCAGTGCCTACTGAAAGATACTTAGGTCCTAGGACTGTGTGATCTGGGATTGGCAGATATGGGCCCCTCCCCGACTCCATTTCCTAGCCCTGAGGTGAGCAGTTTGTCTTGCCACACACTCCACTGTGATGAGATGCCTTGCCATAGGCCCAAAGCAACAGAGACAACTGACCATGGACTGAAACTGCCAAACCAGTGAGCCAATATAAACGTCTTCTCTTATAAAGTGATTATTTCTGGTATATATAATAGTAATAGAAACCTGACTAACACAAATAAGGCATGAGACTATATTTCACCAAAATTTAGCAATACCAGGAATTATCAATCTTTTAATATATAATGATCTGATTGTTAATACTTAATATATTTTATTTTACAAATATTTTCCTCAGATTGATGTTTATTTACCTTTTGGTTTTATTACCATTCTCTTGTTGATTTCAAATAAATTTTTAATTGTATGCAGTCTAATTCATGGTTCCAAGATTATAAAAAAGCTCACCCATATTTAATTAGGAACCTTTCATTTCACATTTAAATAAAAATTCTTCCTGTAATTTCCCTCAGTTTAAGAACTGAAGAATCAGATTTTAAATGAAATTATAATGAAATATAAAACACATACACAAAAGGGTATAAAACATAAAGGTACAGCTTGATAAATTTTTACTCCCCCAATCAAGAAGCAGACACAATAACACTCATAAGGTCCCCTTAACTCTGCTTTCCAGGCAGTACCTTCTCCAGGTAACCACCACCCCCATTTATATCACACAGGTCAGCCATGTACCTTTAGGTGTCAGGCTTCTATTTCTCAGTGGTGTACTTGTGAGAGTCATCCATGTTTTTTACACATAGTTACAGATTACTTATTCTCATGGTGGCATATATTCCTTTTTTATTTTTTTTCCTTCATTTTATTGGTATATTTTAGATATACATAATAATAACATTCATCATAGGGAATTTGTACCTGTACATGATATATCTTGCTTCTTTTTTTCCCATGCTACTCCCCTTTTTCAACCCCACTTCTCCTCCTTATTTACAAAAGCTTTGTTTTCATTTTTTCCTTCTATTCTTTTTTTCCCCCTTTCTGCATTTCCCCCTCCCCATCCCTTGTTCCTCTTCCCATTTGAACTTTTTCTTCCCATTTCCCAATATCTATTATACACTTTGGTCAGGGATATCTTTGTATTTTATTATACCTTTTTTGATTTCCTTTTTCAGAGTACTGGAGTTTTCAATGTAAAGGTCGTTTACTTCCTTCATTAGTTTGACTTCTAGTATTTCATTTTTTTGGATGCTGTTGTGAAAGGTGTGGTTTCCCTAATTTCTCTATTAGTGAATTTGTTATTTGTGTACAGGAATGCTACTGATTTTTGAGTGTTGACTTTGTGTCCAGCTGTGCTAGTGAACAGGGCTATTAAATCTAGAAGTCTTTTGGTGGAGTTTTTGGGATCTTCTATGTAGAGTATCTTGTCATCCACAAATAATGATAATTTAACTTCTTTCTTTCCTATCCTTATTCCTTTTCTTTCTTTCCCTTGTCTAATTGCTGTGGCTAATGTTTCCAGAACTATATTGAATAAGAGTGGTGATAATGGGCATCCTTGTCTCTTTCCTGATTTTAGAGTGAAAGCTTTCAGTTTTTGACCATAAATGTGATATTGGCTGTTGGTTTGTCATAGATGGCTTTTATCAGATTAAGATAAAGACAATCTCAGATAGGTTTAAAGCCAAGGAGGAAAACTGTGTCCTCCAGTGCCCAGGAGGAGGTTCCCCCACCACCATTCCATGCTCCTAGGGCAGAGAAGCTGAGCTAGTCCCAGTGCCCAGAAGGAGGCTCCCCTGCTGCCATTCCATGTTCCTAGGGCAGAGAAGGTGAGCCAGTTCCAGCCCCTGGAAGGAGGCTCCCCTGCCACCATTCCACGCTCCTAGGGCAGAGAAGGTGAGCCACATGGGTGCCAGAAGCACTGCATGCTCCACCATGGAAATGAGAAGACATGTAAACAAGCCTCAAAAACAGACTTCTAGATCACTTAAAGCAACCCCAAAGGGAAACAAGATGGAACAATCTGATACTCAACCACCTGGACTCTCTGAACTGGCAACAAAACAGGATCTGGGAAAAATGAAATCAGAAATAATTTCTCAGATAACAGCAAAGATTGTGCTCATAATACAAGACATGATTAATAAACCTAGAGAGTACACAGATTTAAAAAATAGAGGAGCTGAAGAACACGATGGAATCCCAACATAGGAAACAAATGGAATCCATAAAACACATACAAACAGATTTCCAGGAGATTAAAAACTCCATCGAAAGTCTATGCAGCAAAATGAACCAATGTGAGGACAGACTTTCAGATATAGAAGATAAGATTGCAATTAGTGACCAGGAAAAGAAAAATTGCTTTAAAATTGGAAGGGAACATGAGAAATCAATCCAGTAGCTGCTAGACGATGCAAAGAAGAATAACATAAGACTGATTGGAGTCAATGAAGAAACAAGAGAGAATGCAAATGACATAAAAAAAACTGTTCACAGAAGTGATGGCAGAAAACTTCCCAAGCAGGGGAAAAGAACTTGACATACACATAAGTGAGGCATATAGGACTCCAACTAGCCTTGATCAAAAAAAAAATCTACGCATAGGCATATAACAGTTAGGATTACAGGAACCCAACAAAAGAACAAAATTGTACAAGCAGTTAGAGAAAAGAAACAAATCACATACAAAGGAAAGCCCATCAGAATCACAGCACACTTCTCAATGCAAACCCTCAAGGCAAGAAGAGCTTGGAGTGATGTATTTCAAGCCCTAAAGGAAAACAGGCTCCAACCCAGATTGATGTACCCTGCAAAACTATCTTTCAAAATTGATGGGGAAATAAGATACTTTCATGATAAAGAGCACCTCAGGAACTTCATAATACCAAACCAGCACTCCAAAAAATTTTAGACAATATCCTAGGAAAAGACAATGAGGATCACAACCCCAGGAAGCCCAGCAGAATGAATCCATTGGGCGTGACAAATTAAATGCAAAGGGGGAGAATCCAACAAAAAGAAAAAGTCATGACAAGGCTTTTAAAACTTTAGCTTCATCTCCTTAATGAGTGTACAATTCAATCTTGTTATTGTACTGATTAGTATTTTTCTGATTCTAGAGTTGCACACCTTTCCTTGTGCTGTACTGGATATTATCATCTTCTTGTGTCTACTTTGTAATTGGGTTGTCTATTAATGAGCTGTAAGAGTTCTTTATATAGTCTGGTCATATGTTATATGCATTGTAAATACGGTCTGTTTAAGGACTACTTTTCATTTTAACAAAAGGAAAAGAGGGAAAGGAAAAACTATGAGAAAAGAAAAAAAATGGAAATGAAATCTATGTAAATAGTGAAGGGTGGAGGGGGTGAAGGGCACACAGGTAATGGGGAAAAAAATAAGAACCAAGATATATCATGTACAGGTACAAACACCCAATGATAAATGTAAACGAATTGTAAACTAAAGTGTACCAATAAAATGTACCAATAAAATTAATTTTTTAAAGAAGAAATTAAACACAAAGGGGGAGAATTCAACAAAAAGAAAAAGTCATGACAATGATAAGTCAATATGTATGTGTACTGGCTATTTATCATTTTCTTGTGTCTACTTTTTAACTGGGTTGTCTATTAATGAGCTGTAAGTGTTCTTTATATATTCTGGTCTTAGGTTATATGAATTATAAATATGGTCTGTTTAAGGACTACTTTTCATTTTCTTAATGATGTCATTTAAAGTTCTAAATTTTGATGGAATCTCATTTATCAATTTCTTTCTTTTATACATGTTTTTTGTATCCTAGGAAATTGTCTACCCTAAATTCATGAACATTTTCCCTTATAATTTCTTCTTAAAGTTTTATAGTTTTAGTCTTTCATATTTAGGTTCATAGATCCTTTCAAGTTATTTTTATGTATGGAAATAAAGGGTTGAGGGTAATTTTTTATATACAGATACCAGGTGTTCTAGTGCCGTTTGCTGAAAACACTATCTTTTCCTCTGCTCTTGAATTGAGTTTATGTTTTATAAAATGTTAATGATAAATAATCTTTCAAATCTCAGTGGACCATATATGTGTGGTTCTATTTCTAGATTCTCTGTTTTATTCCAATGATCTATATGTCTTTCCTTACACCAACACTCCCTTGATTACTCTAGCTTTAGAGGAACTCTTAAAATTAGGTACTAAATGTCTTCCAACACTGTTTTTTCTTTTCTTTTTCTTTTTAACTTTTCTAGGTCCTTTGTACTGCTACATAACATTTAAATTTCAATATCCAATTCTTCATTTATAGCAAGTATATATAGACCTGAATTTTTATATATACCTTGTGTTTTCTAATCCTGCTAAATTCAAATACAAGTTCTAGGGGCTCCTAGAGATTTCTTAGTATTTTCTCTGTAGATGATCACTTCATCTACATAAAAACATTTTGCTTCTACCTTACCAATCCTATCCTAAATGTGTCATTTTATTGCCAGGCTATTTTGGTTTGGGCCTATGTTTCAAAGTTTAATGACAGATGAAGAGTAAGTATATCTGCCCTTGTTCCCCACCTTAAGGAGAAAGCATTGTATCTTCTTCATTCATATAAGGCATTCTCGCTGGAAGTATGGAGTACATGTCTTTAATCTGTTGAGAAGGTTCTGTTCTACTTCTAGGCTCCTGATAGCTTTTACCATGAACAGCTGTGGAATTTAGTCCAATACTTTTTCTCCAACTAGTGACAGGATCATATGGCTTTTTCCTTTCCTCTGTTAAAATGATGACTTTTGGGGGGTGGATCTTCCAATGCTGAACCAACACTGCCATCCCTATAATAAAACCACTTTCTACATACTGCCAGATCTGACTTCTAATAGTTTGTTTTGTTAAACAAATTTCTATCTATGTTCATACTTTTTTCTTCTATTGTCTTTATCCAGTTTTAGGATTAGCACAATGTTGATTTCCTAAAATGAGGGGAGAAGTGTTCCTTTTTTTTCTGCTTTAAATGTTTGATCTAATTTATCAGTTAAAATATATATGAGCCTGTTGTTGTCATATAGGTAGGTTTTTAAGCTAGGAATATACTTTCTTTACCAGGGGCTATTCAAATTTTATATTTCCTCCAGAGTTAGTTTCATTAATTTGTCTTCCAAGGTACTTCTTAGAAGTTGTCAAATCTATTTCAAAACAGATTTTCAAAATATGCTTTCTATATCCCTTTAAATTATGTAACATTTGTGGTCTCCTAGGTCTTGATATTTTAATTTAAAAACTGTATAATTGATACTGTGTAATAGGAAGTAAAGATCTAAAGGAGCAGGGGAAGTGGGAGGGGTAAGTGAAAGGAAAGAAGGAAAAAGAAAAAATATGAGAAAAGGAAAAAAATGGAAACAAAGTCTTTGCAAATAGGAAAGGGTGGAGGGGGTGAAGAAAGGGCAGGGGAAGGGGATAAAAATAAGAATCAAGATACTCATGTAATGGTACAAGATCCCAATGATGTATGTAAATGTATTTTATACCTAAAATGTACCAATAAACTTAATGGTGGGAAAAAAGATAAAGACCATCTAATTTTCCAAACAGTTTTCATCATAAATGGGTGTTGGACTCTATCAAATGCTTTTTGTGCATCTATTAAGACGATCATGTGATTTTTGTCCTTGGCTCTCTTGATATGGTGTATTATATTTATTTCTGTATCTTGAACCATCTCTGCATCCCTGAGATATATCCTACTTGGTCATGGTGTATAATCGTCTTGATGATTTGTTGCATTTTGTTTGCCAGTATCTTATTAAGGTTTTTGCATCTATATTTTTTAGGGAGATTGGCCTGTAGCTCTCTTTTTTAGTTGGATCCTTCTCTTTAGTATCAGGGTAATGCTTGTTTCCAGGAATGCATTTGGGAATATTGTTTCCCTTTCAATTTCATTAAACAGTTTGAGGAGTAGTGGCATTAGATCTTTTCTAAATTTTTTGTAAAATTCAGCAGTGAATCCATCAGGATCTGTGCTTTTCTTTGTTGGTAGGTTTTTAATTACATCTTCAATTTCATTGCTGTGATATTGGGTTATTTAGAATCTTTATGTGTTCTTGATTCAGCTTTGATAATTCATATGTCTGTATCTAGGAATCTGTCTATATCTTCTGTGTTTTCCATCTTATCTGAATACAAGCTTTCAAAGGAAGTATTAATGATCTTCTGGATTTCTGCAGGATTCATTGTGATTTCACCCTTTTCCTTCCTAGTTGAATTGTTTGAGTCTTTTCTTTTTTTGATAACATTGGCTAAGGGCTTGTTAATTTTATTTAACCTTTCAAAGAATGAACTCTTTGAGTCTATTGTTTTCTTAGTCTCAACTGCATTGATTTCTGCTCTATATAATTTCCTCCCCTGTACAAGCTTTGGGCTTGATTTGCTCTCCTTCTAGAAGCTTACACTTCAATATTAGGTTATTTATTTGAGATCTTTCTGTTTTTCTGATGTGTAAATTTACTGCTATAAATTTCCTTTGTAGAACTGCTTTCTTTGCGTCCCATAAGTTCCAGTTTTTTGTATTGGATTATCATTTAATTGTAGAAGGTGTCTAATTTCCTCTTTAATTTCATCTGTGACCCATTGGTTATTCTGAAGGGTGTTATTTAATTTCCATGTGTTTATCAAGTTTTTGTGGTTTCTTTTGACATTAATTTCCAATTTCATTACACTGTGGTCTAATAATATGCATGGGATAATTTCAATTACTTGCATTTACTTAAGCATATTCTATGAGCTATTATGTGGTCTAATTTGGAGAGCATCCCATGAGCAGCTGAGAAAAATGTGTATTCTGATGTTGTGGGGTAGAACACTCTATAGACATTTACTAAGTCCAATTGTTCACAGTTTTTGCTCAGTTCTGATATTTCTTTATTGATGTTTCTGTCTACTTGATCTGCCTATTTGTGGCAATGGGGTATTGAGAACCCCCATTACAATTGTGTTAGTGCTTATTTGATTTTTCATGTCCATTAATATTTGTTTTATACAATGGGGTACATGAGTATTTGGTGTATATGTATTTATGATTGTTATCTTTTAGTTTGGATTGTTCCCTTAACAAGTACACAGTGACCTTCTTTGTCTCTCTTGATCAGTCTTCACTTGAAATCTGCTTTGTCTGCAAATCTAATAGCTGTCCCTGCTTTTTTCTGGGTTCCTGTTACATGAAATATTGTTTTTCATTGTTTGACTTTCAGCCTATGAATTTCGTTTTGAGCTAAATGTGTTTCTTGTACACAGCATATTGTTAGATCTTGTCTCTTGATCCATTCTGCCAGTCTATTTCTTTTGATTGGTGAATTGAGACCATTTACATTGACAGTTATAGCTGATATATAATGACTTATCCTTTTCATATCATTTTCCTGTTGTTAGTTTCCTTTCTTTCCCCTCTGTTTGATTGCATACTCTACCTGGTAGATTCTTTCTATTGGTGTTCATGGAATTGTAAATCTTCATTATCTCTTTCTAGAATACTCTTCAGCATTCTAGAGCTGGTCTGGTGCTCATGAATTTCTTTAGGTGTTCTTTGTCATGAAGTATCTTATTTCTCCATCAATTTTGAAAGAGTTTTATGGAGTATATCAGTATGGGTTAAAGGTTGTTTTCCTTTAGGATTTGAAGTACTTCACTCCAAGCTTTCCTTAAGGGTTTGTGTTGAGAAGTGTGCTGTGATACTGATGGGCTTTCCTTTGTAGATGATTTCTCTAATAGCTTTTAGTATTCTTCTCTTGTGCTGAATTTCTGGAATCTTGACTATTATATACCTTGGTGTAGTTTTTTGTTTTTTGTTTTTGCTACCAGGGATCGAACTCAGGACCTTGCACTTGCAAGGCAGGCATGGTGCCACTGAGCTAAATCCCTGGCCCTTGGTGTAATTGGGGAGGGGGGTGTCATAGCTAATTGAAGTCCTATATGGCTCATTTATCTTTATGTCAAATTCTTTTTCCATGGTTGTGAAGTTTTCTGCCATTATTTCTGTGAAGAGGTTTCTATGTCATCTGTGCTATCTCCTACTTTTTCTTTGACTCTGATCAATCTTACGTTGTTCTTTGCACCATCTTGCAACTGTTGGATTGATTTTTCATGGTCCTTTGCTATTTTTAAGAAATATTTCTTTTCATCATTCCTAACCACAAACCTGTCTTGTAGATCTGATTTTCTGTCCCTACATTGGTTTATTCAGATGTGTATACTTTCAGTAGAATTTTTAATCTCCTGGATATCTGATTGAATGTTTCATGAATTGTATTTCTCTCTTATGTTGACCATTCATGGTTTCCATCATTTTCCTAAGCTTCTCTATTTTTTTTAATCTCTGCCTACTCTAGATTCCCTAACCAAGCCCTTCACTGTGATCATCATTTCTTTTTTTACCTGAGAAATTATTTCTGATATGATTTGTTTCTATAGCCTCATTCATCTGTTTTGGTACTTCCACTGTTACCATTTCAGAAAATTGAGGTTTGTAGCTTTTGATTTCTTCCACATCTTTGTCTCCTGGACTTGCCCTGGGTGGGCTGGAGGTCTGGGGTTGCATCTTGCTTGTGAGTCTTGTCATTTTTTATTTTTTAAGATTTGTATTCTGTGTTGATGCTTGTAAATTGCTTATGGTAGGTAGCTTTATCACTAGTATTGATCCCTCTCTAGGAAATGACTATTCTTCAGAGATGTCTTCTAGGTGCAGCTGGCTCTTTGCTGTCTCAAGATCCCACCTTTCCACTTTGTTAGGGATGAGAAGTTGCTGTCTATTTGGCCCAATACCCAGTCCTTTGGTACCCCAGTCAATCACAGTGTTGTTATACAAGGAAGCACTACTGATCACAACAGGTATGGCACACTGGCTAAAGTAGTACAATTGCCAATAACAATAGCATCAAGCACAGCCTAGAAACTGACAACCTGTAGTAATTATTAATTTGGTACTATTAACCATAGGAGCAAGATCTATATTTATATAACAGAATCCAATACAAACCAGGAATTTGTATTCCCCTTAGAAGAGTGATCCCTGGAGGGGCAATTAAACGGAATAAGGGAAAAATAGAGAAACAAATGAAGAGAAAGATATTAGAAGCAAGCCTGAAGGACAAAGGAAGTTACCCAAGCTTTGGGACACTGGAGAAGAAGATAGGAAAGAAACAATGCAGGGGAAGACAAAAGCAAACCAGAAAAACTAAGGGCAATGTTCACTCACATGAGAAAATCCAAAAAGTCAAAAGACAGCCAAGAAAAGGGGGGGTAGGAACAACCCAATGACAAACAAAACAACATAGATAAAAACCTAAACAATCCGAGAGAGACAGAGAGAGAGAGAGAGAGAGAGAGAATGAAATTTCTCTGATCACAAGCCTTCAGCTATCTTCTAGTGTCTTCATTTCTGTGATAGTGTCTAAATCAGAGCCCAAATCTGTGCTAGGTGACCCCACCCAGTCTGCAGTAGGATTAGTGCTGGGTGCAGGGCACTCCTATCCAGCCTACAGTAGTGTTGGCGTGCACCAACTCTGCTCTTTCAGCTCCAAAGACTTGCAGGCTTACCTTGGCCTCTGACTGTGAGGGCTGGGGTCTGAGTCTTTAATCAGCAACTCTGGGAGTCTGTTGGTGGCCCTTCCATGTAGTCTCCTTACTCTGTATATCTCCGAGGCCCTTGCTCACCTAGTTGCTGTTGGTTTTCAACACCAGGATCCCCTAGACAAAGACAGCCCAGGGCTGGCCCAAGACCACATATAGCTGGTCCCTCCTGGTTCTTGAACAGCCTCCTCTGTTCCACTCTGCTAGCATGTCTCTCTCCTCTCTCTCATGCTGCTAGGTGTAAGGAGGGGGTGGGAGTGCTGAGGTTGGAATTACTACCACTTCCAGGGCTGCTGCTGCTGCTGCTGTCCCTCTCCTCCCTGTCTGCAATGGTTCCAATTAGCAGCTACGGCACACAGCCTTAACTGCTCTGCTCCAATGGTGTGTTTCTCCCTGGAGATCTCAGGGCTCGCTCACACTCAATGTATTCCTGACAGCTCCCAACTCAGAGGTTGCTTTTTATCCTCTCAGAGTCTGAGAACAAACTGGCAGACCATTGTGGAGGGAGCAGTTTCCCTGTCACTTGCCCTTGTATGCTGGCAGGCTGCAATGTTCTCTGTTTGGAGGAGGGCAAAAAAGGGCAAAGGGGATTATATCCCAAGTCTATCTGTATGGTTCAATTCTGCTATGCTATTGGGGTTCCATTCGCTTACTGGGAACTTCCCAGAATGGTAGTTCTTGCGCTGAGTGCAGGTGGAGGTTCTACAGGCAGGCTTGTGGATTGCTTCACCTTTTTATAAATTCCTATGCCTATGTTTTAGTCTCTTATCTCTGATTAATTTTGGCATCAGGTTATATGTCCCTCCCTTTCTTCCAATTGCCTCTTTATAATTGATTTTCTCTGAGTACATTCAATGTGGCTCCCTCTCTATTCAGTCATGTTAATCTCCCACATATGACTTTTTAAAACATTCTACTATCTTCAGAAATGTAGGTTGATTCTAGTTTAAGGTCAATATGAATAATATAAATACCATATACATTCTTACCCATGTCTTTTGGTAAATGTATAAACATATTGCTGTTGACTAGATACCAAGTAGTGGAATTTGAGGTATGAGTCATGTGTGTGGTCCACTTCAGTAGATACTTTCAAACAGTTCCCTTTAGTGCTGTTAGTTGATACTCCCACCAACAAAGTATGACAGACCTACTGTTCCATGTTCTTGTCAACACTTACTATTGGCTGGCTTTTTAACTTTAGCCATTCTAGTGGATATCTAAATGTTGTAGTTTTAATTTGCATTTCTCTGAGAACTAGTGCAATTGAATAAATTTTAGTACATTTTTTAGCTATTGGTCATTTGAACATCCCCTGTATAAAGTGTTCAAGTTTTTCATTCATTTCCTCTTGGTTACTTGTCTTTTATTGATTTGTGGGAGATCTTTATAGTATCTTCTCTTACTCTCTGTCTAGCTCTTTCACTCTTTCGATGGCACCTTCTGATGATCAGAAGTTCTTGACTTTAGTTTATTAATATTTTCCTTTGTAGTTAGTACTTCTGTGTCTTAAGAAATATTTGCCTGCTCTAAGATTACACAGATATCCTCTTATATTTCCTCATGAAATTGTCTTACCTATCATATGTAAATCTACAATGAAACTGAAATTGATTTTTGTGAATTCTTTGGGGAAAATGTTAGTATTCATTTCTTGCCATATAGATATTAAATTGAACCAGCCCTATTTACTGAAATCATGTTCTCTCTTCCACATTTTATTGTTACCTTGTAAATCTGGTGATCATATGGGATTCTCTTTATAAACTCTCTAATCTGTTCCACTAGGCTGAAAGAAACAAGAATATGTCACTCCAAAATGTGCCTCTTTAACATAAAAATTACTTTTTAGCTAAAGGAAATTAAGAACAATAAACAGAGGGAAAGCTCTCCCTATTCCCTTATTTTTCTACCTTCCAGGCAAGATACAGATTCTTCTTTACTTGAGACAGCTCTGGATTTATATCAACCCTGAACCAGCATCAGAGGAGTCCACAAACAACCCTTCCCTCATAGTTTCCTCCCATATATATTTACTTTCTCATTAATTTTCTCCCCTTATGAGCTGAAAATACTTCCTCTTGTCCTTTCACTTCTCTACAAATTTATTGTTCTTTGTTAAAGATTCCATATGAGCTGTTGTTCTAAGCCACTGCTTTGAGTTAGTTTTCACTGAGGTTTTAACCATGTGACTGTGGTGCCTACATTAATAAACTTGCTTATTTTAATCTTATTAATTTGTATTTTGTTATAGGGGTCTATCCCAATAAAAACTCATCAGGATTGAGGAAAAACTCTATTTCCTCCTTGACAGGGCCATTTGTCTATTCTAGGATAAATGCTATACTGGTTTGACTATAATAGTTTTATAATAAGTCCAAATATCTGATGTTACAAATTCTCCCAGTTTTCTTCTTATTCTGCAGGATTAGTGTTATGGTTTAGATCTAAAATGTCTCTCCAAAGCCTCCTATGTTCAGAGGTGGAGCTTCTGGAAGTGACTGGATCCCATTAGTGGATTAATGTGCTGAATGTGCTGTTAAGAGGTGAGTTCTGGTTGGAAGAGGTAGTGTGACTAGGAAGGGTATATCTCCCTCTACGGCTCATCCTGTCTCTCTTTGCTTCCTGGATGCCACAATATAAGCAGCTTTCCTTCAACAGACCCTTCCTCCATGCCCTTTCTGCCTTGGAATCAGCCAATGATGGACTAAAAATGTAAGCCAAAATAAGCTCTCCTCCCATAAGGTGTGGGTGTCTGGTATTATGTCCCAGTGATGAAGAAAGTGATTGAGACAGATTTGTACAAGGTAACTGGGAATGCTGCCATGACTGTGCCTGACCATGTGTCAAAAGCCTTTGGTACTGGCTTGTGTGAGGAGTTTGGAAAGATTTTGAGATGATGGGTACAGAAACCCTAAGTTTGATAGGAGGAGATTCTGGTTAGAGGTCAGAAGGCTAGAATGCTGATAGAAATGCAGACAGTAAAGACCAGGCTCAGAAGGTTTCAGTTGGGAACAATGACTCCACTGGCATTTGGGCTACACGCCATGAGTGTTATGCTCTGCCAGAAAATTGGTCTACATTTTGTCCATGTCTTGAGAATTTGTAGGAGACTGAGATTAAGGGTGGCAGACTAATTAATATGGTGGAGGAAATTTCAAAGCAGCTCAACTGTGGCATGTGCACTGATCACTGTTTTTATCTAGATTTATATTCAGAATCAGGAGCAAATATTAAAGCAAAAGCAAATGTAAAAGTCCAGTTTTATCAGAAAGGAAGCACCTAAAAAGTTGAGGCCATGGAAAGTGTGGTAGCTGAAAAGATTACCATTAAAAAGAAAAGCACTTTGCATCAGAACAATAGGAAAGATGGCTGGAGGGCATCTCAGTAATCAGCAAGACTTTAGTTCACTGGCTCAAGGGTGTAAAAGGGTATAAGTAAACTCTTTGAAAGACTTTGCTTAGAGAAGAGAGTCCAGGGTGCCCTACTTGAGAAAGGCTATGTAGGAGATTGGTTCCCTAGGATTCATTTCATAGTGCTCAGCTATTCAAGCACTCAGAGAACTCTGCAACCATAGTCCAAGAAGGGCCTGGCTACTGCTTGAAGTACTAGCAGTCTTTGGTACCATTCAATTGTGCTAGTTTTACAAGCATGCAAAATGCAAGAGTTGTGGTTCAGGGAGGCTTCCATCCAGATTTTAGAAGAAGACCTGGGAGGCAAGGCAGTTCTCTTGAGAAGGCAGTGTGTGAAGCTAAGAGAGTGAAGCCCAAGGTGCAATTAGAGACCCCAGGATGTTGGAGAAAACAGAAATGTGGAATATCTGAGAAAGCCACAGGTAGTGAGCACAGCCAACCCCAGAGAGAGGCCATGAGGGTTGCAGCCAGCAATACCATAATTGAAGTGTGGCCCGAGCCCTTTAGAACTCAAATCTCATCACAAGTTCCCCAAGTGCTAGACACACAGCTACAAGATCTAATGTTTGCCTGGCTAGGTTGTGCTCTTGTTTTGATCCAATTCCTTTATATGCTCCTGTTCCTTCCTTTTGGAGAGCACATGTTTACTCTGTGCCATTGTATGTTGGAAGTATTTAACTTTCTTTTTTTTTTTACACAGGCTCATAGCTAAGTGTTTGCCTTGAGTCTCAGAGGATACTTTGAATTTGGACTTTTCAGCAATCTCTTAAGGCTCTGAATCTGTTAAGACTTTGTCAACTCCTACAGATGGACTAAATGCATTTTGCATAAGATGAACATGAGTCTTTGGGGAGAAAAGAGTGGACTGCTATGGCTTAGGTCTAGAATGTCCTCCAAAGGCCTCAAATATTAAGAGTGAGGGCTTTAGGAAGGTAACTGGATCATGGGGGCAGTATACCCATCAATGGATTAATCCACTGATAAATTCACAGCTAAATGTGCTATTAGGAGGAGGGGTCTGGTTGGAAGAGACAAGTCACTAGGGATATGACCTGGAACAGTAAATCTCCCTCCATAGCTCCTCCCTTTTCTCTCTGCTTTCTGGCAGAGCAATTACAAGAGCAATTTTTCTCTGCCAGGCCTTTCCATCATGACCTTTCTGCCTTGGAGCCAGGCAACCATGGACTGAAAACATGAGCCAAAATAAACTTAGCTACATTGTACATATCTGGATTTGTGTCTCAGTGATGAGGAAAGTGATTAAGACAACTGTCTTAGCTAATGTCAACCATTTGCCTTTCCATATAGATCTTATAATCAGTTTCTTGGTATCTATTTAAAAAGCCTGCTAGAATTCTGAATGCCTTGCACAATTTCAAATTTATTTGAGAAGAACTGACATCTTTACAATACTGAGTCATTCAGTCTATGAACATAGTATATCTCTCCATCTACTTAAGACTTCTTTAAATTTTCACAATATGTCATATTGTTTTTAGTTTAGAGGTCATGCCCACATTTATTGCATTTATTCCTACAAATCTGATGAGTTTTTGAAACTTTTATAACTCTTGATTTTTAATTTTTAATTTTCTATTTTTTCTATAATTGATTTTCATCTTGTTTTGTTTTTAAGGTCATTTTGTTTTGTTTTGTTTTTAAGGTCCTGCTATATTGTCCAGGCTAGTTTTGAACTCATAGGCTCAAGTGATCCTCTGGCTCAGCCTCTCAAGTAGCTGAGAATACAGGTGCCCATGCCCAAACCCACAAAGCACAAATGATTTTTTAACATATGGACCTTGTATCCAGCAACCTTGGTAAATTTATTTATTAATTCCAATAGTTTGTCTACAGAGTCCTTGGGTTTTTCTATACACATAGTCATGTTGTCTCTCAGTAACAGTTTTCCAAACCATATGTTTTTTATTTCTTTTTCTGGCCTTGCTGCAATGGCTAGGACTTCTAATGAAATGTTAAATAGATGTATTGTTAGCAGTATCTCAGAAAGACGACTTTCAATGTTTCACCACCAACTATTTATAGATTTGACTTATTTTTTAATATTCTTTTAGGTACTTATTAACAGATTAAGGAATCTCCTTTACTAAGACTTTTAAAAATCATGAATCTGTAAGAATTTTTTTTTGCATCTACTGAGATGACTGTATTTTTCTTTTTTGTGCTGTTACTGTGGGGAATTATTTTTATTTGTTTTCCAATACTAAGCTACTCTTGAATTCCTAAAGCCTATCCCACTGATTATGATATAATATCCCTTTTATTGATGAATTCATACAGATTATACTTTGTTTAAGATTTCTATACTGTATGTCCTTAAAAGTTTGGTCTTTAAGTTTGTTTTAATATCCTTGCCAAGTTGTGACATGATGATTTTTCTTGAGAATGATCTGGGAAGTATCACTTCTTTTTATATTCTTTGAAGGAGTAAGACTCCTGTTATTACTCCTTGAAAATGTTTAGAAGGCTTTACTGGAGAGACTGAGTCTACAGTTTGTGTGTTTGTGTTATTTGGTGAGGTCTTTAATAATGATTCCAACTCTTTAGTAGTTATAGTTCTATTATGTTTTCTATTTTTTCATGTGTCAGATTTGTTTTATTTCATCTAAATTTTCAAATATGTTAGCATAAAGCTAATCATCTAATTAAGGATACATCTTTTTAAATGTCTAACCGAATCTCTAAAAGCATTTATTAATAATAAAGGTCTTACAACATGATAAAATACAATATCATATATGAATTTTATTTAATCAGTCATTCAAAAATATGCATAGGCTCAAACCATGATTCAGTCGTTATTCTAGTATTAGGAATATAAGATGAAATAAGATAATAGTCCTGCCTCATAAAGTTTTCATTTAGTGAAGAGAATGGACAATAAACAAGATAGTGATAAACAAGTGTTCTGAAAAATAAAATAGACTAAGGGCCTGAGGGAGGAAAGAGAAGAACTATTATACATATAATAGAGAAGGCTACTTTGAGAAGGTCATATCTGATCAGAGACTTAAGATGAGAGAATGAACCAAAAAACAAAGGAAGAAATGTGAAGGTCTTGAGGTATACTTGTCATGTTCTAGGAAGAATAAAGAGGCCAGTACGACTATAGGAAAGTGATGAGAGAAAGAAAAGTAGACAATAAATTATAAATCTAGACAATGGTCAGCTTGTGCAGGGTCCTATAAGTCATGATAATGATTTAGGGTATTCTAAATGTAATAGGAAAAATTGGTTTAAAAGAATGATTTTGATGAGACAATGATCTGACTTATTATTTAAATATTGCTCTAATTACTATATGTAGAAGAATAAACTACAAGAATGCAAAAAAAAAAAGTACAAGAGTTCAGTCAGGAAACTATTGCAATGATACAAGCAAGGGATAGTACTGGCTTGGACCATATTCAGAATGGCGAAGGTAAGGAGAAGCAGACAGATCCAGGCCATGCTCTGAAGGCAGAGGCAACAAACTTGCTAATGGCCTAAATGTGGAAGTCATGCATTTAGCAAAGACTTGCGGACAACTCTCAAGCTTTTGGCCTGAGGAAATGGGTGGATGGTGGTGTCATTTTATAAGCCTGAGAGTACAGGGAAAGAAGCAGGTTTGGAGTAGGGGAGATTAAATGTCAGGAGTTTGGTAGAGGACATGTTAAGTTTCAGATTCTCTTAGACACAAGAAGTAGAGAATCTTAGTGGATAACTAAATATATGGGTCTGAATCTCACATAATGATGAAAACTGGAGATATAAACTTAAGAGCCATGTACAAATAGATATTTCATACCGCAAGACCAAACAAGTTCATCTAAGAATGAGTAACGTGTCCAAGGCCTGAGTCTTGGGATATCCCAATTTTAGGTGTTTGGACAACATCCAGAGTAAGGATCAAGGAGTGTCCAATGAAGTGAAATCCCCATATGTATGCCCAGTCTGCTTCTGGATTCTCCATTCCATTCTCCTCATCTTTCTGTCTATTCTCATCTCACTTTTGATTCTTTCATTTCCAAATGACAAACCCAACTGAAAATACCATACAAAATGAAGGAAAAACCAGGTGTGACCCAAGTGATATCACCTGGATGCGGATTCTCTCCATTTCTCTGCAGTGCTCTCTTCTGTGGTGTGTTCTTCAACCTTGTTTCCAGGTAATAGGACAAGGCTGGGGTCCCATGACCAGCAGAAGAGTAAATGCTGCAGGGCCCCAAAATCCACAGATGCCCACCTAAATCTTCTGCCAATATCAAATTGATTTAGTCACTTTCCTATGGATACATTATTCACAACCAAGAAGGCTTTTATGTTTATATCACTACTATTCTTTTTCAGAATCTTCTACTTATTTGTTCATATTTATTCTTAAAGAATCTATCTTCTAATCTGTGTCATTTTATTCTGGACAGATTGTCCTGTTCCCCAAAGCACCTTAAATTTCTCTTGCCTACAAAGTATGCTTCATTCTCATCCCTCCCCTGGAATGCTATCTTCCTCTCTCTCTCTTCCTTTCCATAAGCTTACCCTCTTTCAACATGTAGATCATCTTTTCTTCCCCTATGATAGCTTTCCAAATTTGAAAGTGTTATCTCTGTCCTCCCATGTACTACTACAACATAAAATAGTATTTTTTAAAGATGGCCCAGATCTATCAAATATATTTGCCTATTTGTTACAATCTCCTAAATAGAATGGAAACTCATTTGTGAAGAGATCTTATTTCATATTTCTGTATATTCTTAGAACATGCCCAATGCTAAACACATAGTTTCTACACCAAATAAGAATTTTTAATAATTGCCTCATCAAACTACTACCCTTATTTCTCTCTCTGCTTTTTTGTGTAAGGAAATAACAGTAACAAAAGAAAGATAAGAAATAATGTTTTTGGTTTATTATGTGAATTCCTCCCATACGTGAGTAGTTATCATTTGAGAACGGTTGTAAGTACTTAGTATATAGTACTCAGAGTGCTACATCTTTGGTTTTAGACACTGTAGAAGATGCTAGGACACAGTGGTGAATAAAATGGACATGGTCTGTCCTCATAAAGCTTACAAATTTCTTTTTCAATGTTGAAAGATTTAAATCACTTTTAAGATTTAAATCTTTTTGAAATTGATTTTCTTATGTAAAGTGACTCAAATTACATTTTCCATATCCATATTAATGAGTGCCTGTGCCATTTACTGGAAAGTGCACCTTTATTTTAGTGTCTCCTTTGTAATACATCAAGAGTCCACAAATACAGTGGAGTTTCGAGGATTTCTGTTTGTTCTGTTGGACTATTTACTCACTCTTGAAGTAATACCATGTTGTTGCTATTACTATACTTTTATCATAAACTTTACAATAACAGCACCTAGCTCTTCTTTATGATGTCATAGCAGTTCTCATTTAATATAGCTGTGAGTGTGGTCTTTTCTCTTCCTCTTTGTAGTTCTGTCATTTTTTTTCCTTATTCAGTATGTTGCAGTTAGGTACATACAAATTTCAAAATGTAATATTTTCCCAGTGAAAAGAATAATATACTCCAAGAAATGCTTTTAACCATAAGGTCTGCTTTATCTCATGTTTTGCTCTTATTTGACAGTATGCATTTTCCTATCATTTATTTTACTTTCATTCTTCTTGTGACCTTATGTGGCAGATGGGCCTTACCCAACTAACTGGAATGTTAGATATCTTACTTCTATTCTTCTTGTGGTTACTCTAGAAATTTAGTGTTTTAATTCTAGAAGTCTTGTTTCATCTTTTTCAAATTTGCCAAGCCACTTTTAATTACTATGCATTCATTGAAGATATTTACAAGCTTACCTTTATTTCTATAAACATAATAAGTAAAACTTTTTATTTGAATCTATACTTAACAACACATAAAGAATTTGTGAGACTTTTTCTACCAGTTGTTTCTATTTCATCATGCTTTTCTTTTTTGTATGCCTTACTATTTCTGATTATACTGCTCATTGAAAATGAAAATACTGCTCATCTAGAAAATTAGGGAAAAAGTACCTTCTTCCAGAGAAGACTCCTATCTGATTCTTCCAGGTATCTAGGGTTAAACTGATATGATATACAACCATCCACAAAATCTGTGAAAAGATTGGCCAGTAAGGGCCGGGGATTTAGCTCAGTGGTTCCACTGCCTGCCTCGCAAGCATAAGGACCTGAGTTTGATCTCCGGTACCAAAAACAAAAACAAACAAACAAAAAAGATTGGCCAGTAAGCAAAAGTTATCTTTCCTTTTTCTTTTTTCTTTGCTCAATATGAAGGAAACCTCCCCTGCTATTCCAATGGAGTGAGGAAACATGGTATTACTTTGGTTCACCTTTGTCCTGAGAAGTTTCACCTTTATATAGAAATGGTCTCCTATGAGATTATCCTCCTTGGGCAAGCCAGGTACTTTGACTTCTAACCTTCTTGTTCTATAAAGCTGCAAAAATCAAAGTCTACATTAGAATCAACAAATGTTCTCAAGGCAAAAGCAACTTAGATGTCATAGTGTTTTATCTAGCTCTCTAGCTTCCCACTGGACCATAGATTTTGACCTGAAGTTCATTTATAACTTCTTAGCTCTTCAGTGTTTTTATGGAAATCTAAAATTTTTTCAACCTTAAAAATATATCCAGCCAAGCATGGTGGCGTACACCTGTAATCCCAGCACTTGGGAGGCTGAGGATTGCTGTGTGATCAAGGCCAGCCTGGACTACATAGTGAGACTCTGTCTCAAAAAACCAAACCAAGCCAAACCAAAAAAGAAAAAAAAAACCATATATATGTCCATATATATATATACACATATATATATATGTATATATATACACATATATATATGTATATATATACACATATATATATATATATATACATCTCCAACGTTTTAACATTTTTAGAGGAACTTGATCCAAATAAACTTAGCCTACCACTATCAGAAAAAGAAGTCTACCAATTGTTTTCTTAATTATAATTGAATAAGCTAAATTTTCCTGAACAACTATAATATTTGCATGAAGTTCCTCTTGGCAGGGGTTAGGGCAAGCCCAGATATTTCTAGATGAGCTGTTCCCACAGCCTAAAGGTGCTTTTCTTTCCTGCTACCACAAAGATAGAACAGATCCTAGGAATACAGTGACTCACCTATGTGACTCCTTATGCAACCTCTCTTCTTTTGCTCTCTGAACCAAACTATATCCAGGAAGCCTTCTTCCACAAGCTATATATCCAATTCCCAAAATCGCTGCAAACAAGGGATATAGATTTTTCATGTCATGATGTATTTCCCACCTTAAGAAATATGACTTTTCTGGTATTTTCTAAAATCTGCCACTGCTGGGCTCTCTCACCATGTCTATGCTGCTTCACCTCAATCCCTCACACATGGCCTGCACCTAAGTTCATCTATTTGGGATAGGATTTACATATATGTTTAAGTCTATGGATTAAAATTCTCTCTTCTGCTGTAAATAAAGTTTGCATGGTTTTCATTTACTTCCATTTTTCTTTTGTTTTGGGGTGTTTTCCAGGAAAAGGAGTGAAATGCCACCTAATGCAGCAATGTTTATGCTCAAGAGTTTAAGTCATCTTGTCTCATCTCTTTTCTCATCAACTCAATACCCAATGCATCAGAAAGTCCTGTCAACTCTACCTTCAAAACAGACTCAGAACTTAGCCACTTCTTTCCACCTCCATCTCTATCCTAGTTCAAGCCACCATTATATTTTATCTAGACCATTACATACTCTCCTAGTCAGTCTTCCTGCATTCACCTTAGCTACTTTGGAGTCCATTCTCCATACATCATTTATATTTTTTAAGACATAAGCTAGATCATGACACCTGTGCTCAGAATCTTCCATTAGTTTTATGTTTCACTCAGAATAAAATCCAAAGTTTTTAATACAGCTATGAAGCCTTACAATTCCTTCACCTCCTCTTCTCCCATCATTTGCTGTACTGTAGCCACAGTATCCTCTTTACTGCTCTTCACCCAGGTCAAGCACACTCCCACTGGGGGCCTTTTCACTTGGTGAACCATCTGTAGGGAATGCCCCACCATTAAGTTTCTACATGGCTCACTTCATTTATATCTCTGCTCAAATATCACTTTATTGAAAGGCCTTCCTGGAACAACCTCTCTACCAACTATCACTGCCTCATATACCCAGTCTCTGTTTCCTTATTTTTCTTCTTGGTAGTTATTACTAACTTATACGCTTTATAATTATTAGCATTTTTGTTTGGAGTTGGATGTTTTCCTTCACCAAAATACAAGCTCTAGAAGAAAATGGTTTTTGTCTCTTTGGGTTCACTGATGTACCACAGACATCTAGGACAGTTTCCAGCTTATAGTAAGTGCTCAATAAACATCATTCAGCAACCACTCTGGACAGAGGAGTTCCATTCCAAGAAGTACAATGGAAGTGGAAACCTTAGCTCCTTTTTCTCTGATGCCACATGATCTTTCACCTCCTTGCCTTCCGCGTCTTTGCTCACTAATCACCATCTGAAGGTCACCATTTTCAGCCTAAGTCTACAAAGCCTTCCTGCCTGAGGCTCCTTAGTTCACTAATTTGATGTCCAAATCCCAAATCTAGTTGGTCTGCCAGAGTCCAGAAACCCATCTAGAGTCCAATTAGCTATACAGTAGTTGGGGATGTAGGGAGGGGAAAGTGGGTGTGTCTACTCACATACCAAGAAGAGTTACTCCCTCCAGGCTCTCTACAAAAGGAAAAAAAATGCTGGGGAGATTTAATTTAAACACAAAACAATTCTACTCTAATACATTCTGATACTGAAAGAGAGACCGTACATAACTTCCATTAGGATGCCTCTAACTCAAATGCCTTCAGAGTTCTGGCAGGTAATATAAATGAATCAAGAGAGCAGAGTGGGAAATATGGAAAAATGGGGGACTCTATGCTACATCTGAAAACAGCAGCCACTATACTGCCAAGGAGGAATGCAGGACTAATGTTGCTAGGTCTCCTGATAGCTCAAGAGAGACCAGAATCATCAGGAGGTGGTATATTTTAGTGTGAAATGTCTCACTTTTTAAATGACAAATAATTTAATTTTTTTAAAACCCCAATGCAGACAAAATAAAACATACCTGCTGATCAAATTTGGTTCATTGGTACCAGTATACATCTTCTGTTTCATACGGTAAGCTCAAAAGTAGGGCACAGGTAATTCATCAAACTCAAAGGCAATTTCCCAGGGGGCGCAATGTGAAGATTTCATTAGCTGGAGTAATCAGAACTCTCAGTCCCCTTTCACAGCAACTGCCCCATCTTCTCCACCAATCCTGGCACCATATAAATTCCCACCAACTTCAGCTGTAAGAGGAGGGTGGCTTGATGGAAAGCACCTGGGCTTGGAATCAAATGATTTGGTTAAAACTGCTGCTCCCTGGCATTCTTAAACCTCTCTAAACCTCAGTTTTCTCATCTGCAAAATGAGAATACTGATTTCTATGTAGAAGGGCTCTAAAGAATAGAGTAAATATAAGTAATTGACCTGGAACACAAGAGGCACAGAATTGATAATAACTAGAATTAATAGACTAGGAGCTACCCTACCCAAAGAAAGCATGTTACCGAAAAATCTTAACAATTGTGACACAGAATGTTCCTAATAAGCTAATGGCACAAACACCTCTTTGTGCAATAAGGAGAGGGTAAAAATGCATTTAATAAATGGAATGAGGATGGGAAATACCTCCCTGCAGGGGCTCAGATCTTCCCACCAAGGTAGCTGCTTGTGAACTTAGTCCAGAATGTCTAAATTGGTAGAAACCAGTACTAATTAAAATTCATAGACATCAATTATCTGATTATTCAAGACTCTTAAACTCTTGAAGCCATTTCTATATGCATATTACAACACAATACTGAATCAAGTAAAGACATGCTAATCCCCCAGTGGCCTAAAAAAATTAATCTTGCAGCTCAGGGAGACATAACTAGGAGAAGAAAGCTCTATTTGCAAAGGGTAAACTGCAAAATTGTTTCCCTGTGGTGCAGGCTGGCAGTGGCTGGAAAAGGAGTTCTCCATCCTCCTATAGGTGTAGGGAAGGAAGCAACTGCTTCCAAGTTGTTTCTCAAGTACTAGAAGCCCACTTTTCCCACACCTCAGCCTGTATTTTCAGCCCAGCCTATATTTTCCAAGAGGAGTCACTCCATGAAGACTCATCAGGTATGAGACAGAAGCTGCACAGAGCACTGGACTTAATCCAAACATTGCACCCCTAGAGGGTCATGAAACAGGAAAGGAGTCATCCCAAAGGAGCCATACAAGCTATACTTTCCTAGAAATGAAGATGATCCACTACAAGTGAAACATGTTTTTGCCAGCAGAAAATTTTAAGTAGGCTTTTCTACCCAGGAGGTTTCCAAAGAAAGGAAATCATCTCTGACCACCTGTACTTTCTCAGGAAGAAGAGCTGAGCCTCACACCCCATGCCAGATTTGCCTGGGCCTATTCGTGTTTCTCAGACCCTCATGGAGTCTATAATCATGCATGTCTACTATTGGTTTTCCTCTGGGGAGACCCAAGCCGTGGAAAACTACTTACCTCCTTCACTGTCAAGCCTCTCCTAGTAGGCAGGTAATTGTTTATGCTATTTCTGGGCTTAAGAAAAGGGAGGGCCAAGATTGGAAGAGTGACAGAGTTTTCCTGGCATGCATAAGGCCCTGGTTTCAATCCCCACTACTACAAAAAAAAGATGAGCGACAGACAGAGACAGAGACAGACACACATGTACAGAGGTGGGGGGAGAAGAGATTCAGAGATGGAGTACAGATAAAGAATGGCCAGAAGTTGACTATTACTGAAAATGTACATTAGGTAAACAGAGGTTCAGTATACTATTTTTCTCAAATTTGTATGTGTTTAAATTTTCCAAAATCAAAAGTTGTTTAAGGAGGGAGAAGGACACAGATACAACCTGAAAACAAAACTGTGTGGATAGCTCTCCATTCTGCATCTGGACACAGAACAATCTGGGAAGTGCCCAGGCTCTCAGACCCATAGTCTAGAAGGCCATGTGCTCTGGGAGCAGAGATTGTGTCTTCTAAGCACCACACTCAATATCCTCAACAAAGTAACAAAGTAAACTTTGAAAAATTCCGTAGAACTTTGAAAAATTATTCTGGCAGAACCCAGCTTCCCTTTTCAGCCTATAAAATCTCCTGCCTCCACAAATTACCCCTCCAGCCTCCTCCCACTGCAAGAGCCTTTACTTCCTGTTCCAAACTACTGTGTTGAGCAATCCAACTATTGAAATAGCTCCTGGGTGGCAGACAAATGCCTGTATTTCCTCAGCTTGTTTAGTCAGGTCCTCCTCCTGGACATCAGATGTAAGGATACTGTTTTCACTCTGAAAAGGTCAAGGAACACTTTATATTTTCTTCCCCTTCCTCTTCCTCTAATTTCAATTTGCTTCTAATCAGAATTTTTTAAATCGCATCAAGTGGAGTTTTCCAACATCAGTGCTATTAATGTGCAAAGGGTAAACTGGGCTACAGAGTTCTTTGGGGTGGGAGAGATCACTATTCTGTGCTTTGTGGGATGGTCAGTAGACTCTCTGGTCTCTACAAGATGCCAGTTGCCACTAGATGCCAACAGCACATATGCCATCCCCAATTGTGACAATCAAACATGTCTCTAAGAATGGCCAGATGTTCCTTTGGAGGCAAAAACCTCCCTTGGTTTAGAAGCACCAACCTAAAAGATACTGGAAAAACAAGGTCAATATTGTCTTGAAAAAAAAAATGAGATTATATAGTATTTTCCCTCATACACTATTAGATAACACTATAACTTATAAATTTATAAATATGAATGTTTAAGAAATGTTACATCCTAAACCAGAAATAAGTAATGAGAAAAATGAACATTTGTAACTATATCTTCTCTGGCTTTGCAGTTTCCTGTGTTAAATCTTATTTGCTTCCCCCAAATTATGTTTTCCAGTCAATGCGGTCATCAAAACATCTCGGCCCCCAGGCCTCCTGGAGCACCACACAATTTGAGTTTAAATTGGAAAGAAAAGCTTCCAACAGCTTTGTCCGCACTCACCATGGTGTACACTGGCTCTCCAGCACATACCTAGTGTGGCTCAGTGGAGGACAGAATCTGTTAAAAGAATATTTCCCAACAAAATCAGACAAAAAAAGCATTATCTTTGTCTCCTATTGGTCCATCTCCAAAACAGTCACACTGGGACCCTCCCCTGCATACCCATGTGGAAATCACATCTTTTCTCGACTAAAACTCTCCAGACCTACAGCACCAACTTCCAGTTCCACCTCTAAGATTTGGAGCTGGAAGGATGCTCCAAAGCAGCCTCCACTGCCCTGTCCCCCACCCTCTGCACCTGCAAAGCCAGAAAATTATCCAGCTCCCAACTTGGCCAAGAAGCGAATTAAACCAACCTGGGTTTTCTGGCAACACCCATGGGGAAATACTGCTATTTTTTTTCATTAGGCAAAGGGAGTTTCCCATTCTGTTTAAATGGTACACTCCCATCTTAAGAAGAATAAAAAAATATTTTCTGGTCTGCAGAGGCTTATGTTACCCACAGTCTATTACAAAGCTTTGGCGGATCTATACATAGATGGGAAAATGCCTTTCTATCCTATTGGACTTCTCAGCTCTGTCAGTGGCTCTCCCAAACATCCACCCTCTCCTGTCCCCAGTCAATGTTGACTCTGATGCTGTGAGCAGGCAGTCACTGGGTGCAAGGAGTTCTGTCATATGGGGTATATTCCTTCCTCCATCCATCCCATGCCACTGCCTGTCTTAACCTGGATCGTCTCATCCTGGATTTTGACCTCGGCCTCCTCATTGGTCTCCCTGGCTGGGCCTTTCCCCTCTAATCCTCGTCTCACACTAACAATGGATAGCGTTTCAAGAGCACAAACCAGAACAGTCCAGAATCCACCTGTAGTTTCCCATTCCCTACCACTAGGTATAGTCCTATCTTCTTTAATGCACAGATTTGTGAAGCAAACCAAATGTTTTCCTGTGGAGGAGCAGAATGAGCACAATTGCTCATACATGGTGGCATTTATCCACTGGACAGATGATGAAGGGAGAAGGATGTTAAACTAAATGTGTTTTAAAGCTTCTCTCCATCCCTGACTTGCTGTGATTCTGGAAACCCCTTGTCTGCAATTCAGGCCCTGCCATCATCTGATGCCAAGCCTCCTGCAAAGTGATGCCAAATGGTCCCCTACAAGTGCCCCTTATATAATCCTGCACATGGTTACCCCACTTCTATAAGATGACTTCTTCTCTGGTTGTCCTTTATCATTTTTATTACAAAAGTAACAATGCTCGATGCAACAAAATAAAACAACTTTGAAGTGTTCAAGGAGAAGTCTCTTAATCAGTGAATCCCATGGGCAGTCACCGGTAGCAGCAGAGTGTACAGCCTCCTAATCCTTTTCTGTGACACGTAACATACACATACTCCACTCATTTGATACTCAACTCAGTCTTATAGCAGGAGGAAGGGCCGAGGATTTAGCTCTGTGGTTTTGCTGCCTGCTGTGCAAGCGCAAGGACCTGAGTTCGATCTCTGGTACCAAAAAAAAAAAAATATATATATATATATATATATATATATATATATATATATAACAGTACCTTTCTTATAGGGCAGTTATGAGAATCAGATTACTTAATATCTATAAAACATTTCAAAACAGTGTCTGGTACATGCTAGTAAAAATTATCATAGTTCTAATATAAACCCCCAAATATAACTAAAATCTGCATTTTTAAAATATAGACTGGCAAATCAAAACTAAATCTTTTAACTTTGGGACCTTGTCCAAAAAAGAAATCAGTATGGAACATAAACTGATATATTAGTCAAAAAATACATAAGTGACATAGTGACTGAGACCATTACTACTGGGAGTCCTGACCTCATAAAGACCTTACAGATCAAAACCACCGTAACACCTACTGCACCAAGGAATTAAAAAGAAACTTAGCCTGTAGCCGTAATTATCTAAGTGAAGTGGGCTGCAAATCTGTTAAAGAATTGTTTTTACCATGATCATATTTCTAGTAAATTGCTGCTTCTGTACTAAAAGTACTGGTGTTGCAGAACTGGCATACTAATAGAAAGATTATTATAGAAACGCTATTAAAATGAATTAGGTATTATTAAAGATTTAACACTACAACAGTGCCTGGTTACAAAGGATTTCAAGCTGTATTGCCTAATGGGCAGATGAAAGTGCTAATTAAACCCACTCTTAGAGGATGTCCCTAGGCAGGTCTTAAACCACAGGTAGCCTAAATGAGGACCCAGTAATGCCTACCCAGTTGGATACAGTCCTACTAGGAAGATGGGGCAGGAACAAGAGTCAAAGTTTTCCCCAGAAGGAGTAACCCAGTAAAGCAGGCAGCATCCAAACTTATTGAAACTCAGCTTTTTCCTCAACTGCTTCATCAGCAACATTTCAAATTCCTCCTTTGCTTGAGTGAAGAAAACCAAAGAATCTGCCTTAAATTGGAGACCCTCAATAAACAGCACAGCAGAGAAAGCTTTGCCATTACAACCAAAGCTTTCTCAAGAGACCAAAAGGCACTGAATAGCTCTGCTGGCAGCACCTTGGCCAAAAGCATCTCTCACAAAAAACAGCCTAAAGCCCTCAGTGGTTCTTAAAGAGTTGCAAAAGACATTAGCCACGCGTTTCAGGATCTATTTTGCTTTGCCACCTTGTTAATTAACTAATCAGGGATGGCAAAGCACCTCACAAATATTAAGTGTCAGGATAATGCTAAATAAATTTGCCTACCTAAATGGTCTAAATGTCAATGCTAAATTTAAAAGGGCGGGGGAGCGAGAGGCTAAACTGTTCCCAGATTTCTGCAATCCAGGGCTGCTAACATTGAAGCGGAGAGATCCGCGTGCCCTGCTGCAGCCTCTGGCCCCAGAACAGGGCTCTGGGAAGGACTTCTGGAAGCGAAAGCTGGACCAGGGCCACCCCAAGGCTAATGCAACGCTGCTCGCGAACGCATCCTCGCCGCTCAGCCTCCATCTCCCCGCATCTATTGGATGTCAACAAACCCGTACCACAAAGTGAAACTTTCCCGGCCCCAGAGGTCGCGCGGGGTCTCTGCCCTCTGCCTGGGAGCGCGACGCGGAGACAGGTGTGGGGCCGGTTGGGGTGAGGACCCCAGCCCCCAGTCCCAGCGATTGTGTAATAGAACCCGGAGCGGGGCTCGGGACCAGCTCCCCAAGCTGGGGCTGCGAGGCCAGCTGGGAAACCTGGCTGCAGGCGCGGCCCCCGAGAAGCAGGGGGATGGGGAAGGCTGTCGTCCCGCCCCCCGGGACCGCCCCCGGGCGGCGAGGGGAGTCTGGGCGCTGACACAGCCCGGAGGGGGCGCCCGCGCGGCGGACCGATTCCAAGGACGGGGAGCGACGGCTCAGCAGCCGCGGCCGGCCTTACCTGCGAGCCGGGCCGGGACGCAGGAGGCCGCTCGGGATGCCAGGCGCGGGCGGCGCGGCAGCGCTGGCACCCACCCGGGCCACAGCATGCAAGGAGCCGCGGCAGCGGCGGCGGGCCCGGACTGACAGCCCCAAGCCCCGCCTCCGGGGCGCAGGCCCCGCCCCCTCCGCGACCGCGCGGTTGGTCCCTCTTCCTCCACCCACCACTGAGGTCAAACTGGGTCCACCTGCGCGGAAGGCGGGGGCGCTCGCTTCCGATTGGCCTGGGCGATGCTGGCCCTGCCCACTCCCGCCCCCTCCTTGGCCCGGAAACAGCGCACGCGCTGTGGCTCTGTAGCTGGTACCCAAGCATGCTTTCTTATCCGCAACGGCCAGGAGCTCTAGATGGCCGGAGGAGCAAAGAATCTGGATCAGGTTCCGCAGTAAATAGTCATTATCTACCTGTGAACGAATCTACGGGAAGAAACCAGCCCGAGTGGGCCAGGGTCTAAGCAGAGGAGACCCCAGAACTATGAACTGCATCAGAAAAGGAGACTGCCAGCAGCGATCCAGCTCTGAGGGGTCTGAGGGTTCCTCGTTCAAGCGCTGAATCTGTTCCTTGGCCAGCAAGTGCGAAGTGTGTGCAGAATATCTAGTAAATGTAAAGCGCAGTTGGTGTCTGTCTGCTGTAGGGTCCTCTTAGAGTGAGCGACTACGCAGGAGGAAGTAGCTGTTCTCTGTTCCAGCACTTCCCTCTTTCTCCCCATCCCATATCCCTCCCTCCACCGGCTCCCTAGCTCAGCCTATAAACAAGGTCAAGTGACTCCCCCCAAAAATCAATGGAGACCCACAGTTCCACTCTTAGGTATATTTTCAGAAGAATTTATCTTCCCAAAAATTTGAACATAAATATTGACGACAGCATATACGCAGGATAAAAAGTTGAAACAAATGGATAGTTCAATGAGGAATAGATAGGCAAATTATCATTTATCTATGCAATGGAGTGCTATTTGTCATAAAAATTAGTTCTGATGCCATAACGTGGATGAAATCTTGAAAACATGTAAACAAAAGAAGCCAGTCACAATGGACTACACATTATGTATACAATTCCACTTACAGGAAATGTCCAGAATGTCATAGACACAGGAAATAAGCTAGTGGTTTTTAGTGGCTGGGAGAGGGGGAATGAGGAGTGACTAATAGGTACAGAGTTCTTTTGGGCTGCTTTGTGGTTTGGATCTTAAATGTCCTCCAAATCTCATGTGCTGAAGGCTTGGTCCCCAGCTGAGGGTGCTTTGGGAAGTGGTGCAACTTCTAGGAGGTGGGGCCTAGTGGAAGGAATTGAGGTCACTGGGGGAGTGTCCTCCAAGGGGATATTGGGAACTCTGCACCTCCTTTTCTCTCTTTTTCGATTCCACACTGCCATGATGTAAGCAGCTTTGCACCACCATGCACTCCCAAAGGTCTAAAATGACAGGGCCAACTGACCATGAACTGAAACCTCTGAGACTGTCACCAAAATAAATCATTCCTCCTTTTAAATTGCTTATCTCAGGTATTGATTTAGAAAGCTAACATAGGAAAGTGGTAACAAGAAGTCGTGTTGGTGCTGTGTGTACCTGACAGTGTGGTTCTGAAAGCACTTAGAATTGGTTTGCGGAAGGAATTTGGAAATGTTGAGAGGAGCAGACTAGAGAAAGTCTAAAATGCTATCAGTGGACCTTAATGGGCAATTCTCAAGGGAGCTCATCAGACCAGAATGCTGATAGGAATGTGGACAATGAAGGTTGTGCTGATGAGGTTTCAGATGGAAATGATGACCCTTGGGAACTGAACTAGAGCCCTTTCATGTTATGTTCTGGTAAAGAACCTGTCTATGTCCACAACCTGAGACTTTGTGGGTGCCTAGTTTAAAAATGATGGACTAGAGCACACAGGAGGTGAGCCACTCCCAGTGCCCAGGAGGAGGCTTCCAGGCCACCCTACCACCCCACTCAGTTCACAGGAGGTGAGGTGCATGGGCAACAGCAATAACCCGCTCCCTGTCAAAATGAGAAAACACCTAAAAAAGTCTCAAAACCAGACTTCCAGATCACCTAAAGCAAACACAAAGGGAAATGAAATGGAACACTCTGATACTCAACTACTTGGACTCCATGAATTGGCAACAAAAGAGGATCTGGAAAAAATAAAATCAGAAATAATTTCTCAAATAACAACAGAAATTGTGCCCATAGTGCAAGACATGATTAATAAATCTAGAGAGGACACAGATAAAAAAATAGAGGAGCTGAGGAACATGATGGAATCCCAACATAGGAAACAAATGGAATCCATAAAATAGGTACAAACAGATTTCCAGGAGATTAAACACTCCATCAAAAGTCTGCGCAGCAGAATGAACCAATGTGAGGACAGAATTTCAGATATAGAAGATAAGATTGCAATTAGTGACCAGGAAAGAAAAATTGCTTTAAAATTGTAAGGGAACACAAGAAATAAATCCAGCAGCTGCTAGACAATGCAAAGAAGAATAACATAAGACTGATTGGAGTCAATGAAGAAACAAGAGAGAGTGCAGATGACATAAAAAAAACTGTTCACAGAAGTGATGGCAGAAAACTTCCCAAGCAGGGGAAAAGAACTTGACATACACATAAGTGAGGCATATAGGACTCCAACTAGCCTTGATCAAAAACAATCTACACACGGGCATATAATTAAGATTCCAGAAACCCAACAGAAGAACAAAGTTCTACAAGCAGTTAGAGAAAAGAAACAAATCACATACAAAGGAAAGCCCATCAGAATCACAGCACACTTCTCAACGCAAACCCTCAAGGCTAGAAGAGCTTGGAGTGATGTATTTGAAGTCCTAAGGAAAACAGCCTCCAACCCAGCTTGATGTACCCTGCAAAACTATCTTTCAAAAATGATGGGGAAATAAGATACTTTCATGACAAAGAGCACCTTAGGAACTTCATGAATACCAAACCAGCACTCCAAACAATTTTAGACAATATCCTAGGAAAAGACAATGAGGATCACAACCCCAGAAGGCCCAGCAGAATGAATCCACTGGCATGACAAGAAACTAAACACAAAGGGGCAAATAGACAGGTCTGCGGACGCCATAGCAATGTTGCGAGTCGCATGGAATGCACCGAATCAGCCTGCCCCCTGGCAGCAATCCACTGGACACCCCCCCTCTGCTGCTCCTCTGTACAGCCACCTGGTTCCACACTACAAAGATGCAGAGGACACCAGACCACCAGACCACTGTACTGGGTAAGTTGGAGTCATTTTCCCTCCCATCAGGTTGGGGACTATCTTCAGGGGAAGGGCAGCTGGAACCTGCAATACAACTCTACAGAGTTCAACCCTACAGGAGGACACGGAACTCAACTTGGGACTTACAGACAGAAATCTGCCTGAATCTCACGGGTCTGTGACAAGCTTGCTGAGACTCATTCACTTATATCTGCACACTGCAACCCATGTTGTCTATTGTGACAGCAGAGACATACCCTGAAAGAGGCCCTCATCTTCATGGTTATTTTTTATTCCCAAAATTAGTTTTATTATTTTGGGTTTTTTCTCTTTTCTTTTCTTTTGCTCCTCATATCTTTAATTTTTCTTCGCTACTCTTTGAAAATGTTTGTTTTTCTCTCCTTTTTTCTTTTCTTCTTTCTTTTCTCTTTCCTTTCTCTCTCCCTCTCTCTTACACTCACTCTCTTGTTCTCCCACATTGTTCATCTTCCCTTTTTGTCCCTGTTTTGGTCCTCATTTGGAGTTCTTCTTTATTTTCCTAGTATTCTCTTTTTCCTTCCCACCTGTGTCCTCTGACCACACTGCTAACCTTCACCTATCCTTCTCGTCTAACCCTCCCTCCCCAACCCCTTCTAACTCCCCATCCCAAAGTGTAAAGTTGTTATATTGAAGAGTTTATTCAATATATGTTGGTTTGGTCCTCGATCTTGATTTAATTCACACAGCTAAAGGTGATGGATTAGTAACTACTACAAAATGTCATTTTCAAAGATGTACTTGATGTAATGGTGTTGCTGATTGTATCACTTGGGCTAAGATGTTGGTATTGATCTAGTCAATGAACCTTCCTAGTATAAGGAAAATGGGATAGCCTTAGAGTCATTAGAGACTCAAAACTTAAAGACCAGCTATATCTGGAAGACACCTCTGAGAATCAATCATTCCATGAGGGTTCTAATTACAAGCAACAAAGATACCTACAATAAGCAATTTCAAACTATCAACCCAGGAGTTAAACCAAGGACAGTACCAAAAACAAAAATGAGAAGATATTTAAGTAAGGCACAAACTCAAGACTTCCACCCCACCAAGGGTAAATCCTGGGGGAAATAAGATGGAAAAGTCCCATAACCAACCATCTGGGTACCCTGAACTGATAGCACAGGAAGTAACAAAACAGATGAATGAGGCTCTAGAAAAATTCAAAGCAGAAATAATCTCCCAGATATCCGCAGAGATGGTGAGCAGAATGAAAGACATGATTAGAGGATCTAGAACAGAAACAGAAAAAAAATAGATGAGCTCAGAAACATGCTGGAAGCCATGAATACCCAGCATAAGAAAGAAATGGAAACCATGATCGCCCAACATAAGAAAGAAATGGAATCCATGAAACAGATTCAAACAGATATTCAGGAGATCAAAAACTCCATTGAAAGTATCCACAGCAGATTAAGGGAATCTGAAGATAGAATATCATATATAGAAGACAGGATCATGGTTAGAGACCATGAAAATAGAGATTTCTTAAAAATAGTAAGGGACCATGAGAAATCAATCCAACAACTGCTAGACGATGCAAAGAAGAATAACATAACACTGATAGGAGTCCATGAAAAAACAGGAGAAAGTACAATTGACATAAAAAAACTGTCCACAGAAGTAATAGTGGAAAACTTCCCAGACAGAGGTAGAGAATTGGACATACAGATAAGTGAAGCATATAGAACTCCAACTAGCCATGATCAAAAAAAATCTACATCTAGACATATAATAGTCAAGATCCCAGAAACCCAACAGAAAAACAAAATCCTACAAGCAGTTAGACAAAGGAAACAAATCACCTACAAAGGAAAGCCTATCAGAATCACAGCAGACTTCTCAACACAAACCCTCAAATCAAGGAGAGCCTGGAGTGAAGTATTTCAAGCCCTAAAACAAAATAACTTCCAACCTAGACTGTTGTATCCTGCAAAATTATCTTTCAAAACCGATGGGGAAATTAGATATTTACATGACAAAGAACACCTGAGAAATTTCATGAACACCAAACCAGCACTACAAGTAATTCTAAACAATATCCTAGAAAAAAGCAATGAAGGTCACAACACCATGAGGACCAACAGAGGGAAGTGACCGGGCAAGGTAAGACACTAAAGGGAAAGGGGGAAAAAATAAGAAAAGAGCCAACAAAAGTAAAACATTATGACAAGGATAAATCAATATCTATCAATTATAACCATCAATGTTAATGGCCTCAATTCACCAATCAAAAGAAATAGGCTGGCAGGATGGATTAAAAAGGAAAATGCAACAATATGCTCTATACAAGAAACACAATTAACTCAAAAAGGAACTCATAGACTGAAAGTAAAAGATGGAAAACAGTTCTTCATGCCACAGGAACCCTGAAGAAAGCAGGGGTAGCAATCTTATTTGCAGACAAAGTAGATTTCAAATCAAAACTAAATAAGAGAGATAAAGATGGTCACTACATCCTTGTGAAGGGAAAAATCCAAGAGGAAGAGATGACAATCCTAAATATATACGCACCAAATACGAATGCCCCCAACTATACAAAACAAATATTAATAGATGTGAAAAACCAAATAAACACTAACACAATTGTAGTGGGGGACGTTAATACCCCACTATCACAAATAGACAGATCATCTAGATAAAAAGTTAACAAGGAAATTCTAGAACTGAATCAAGCTATTGAACAAATGGACTTAATAGATGTTTACAAAGTGTTCCACCCCACAAAATCAGAATACACATTCTTTTAGGCTGCACATGGGTCATTCTGCAGAACAGACCAAATGCTAGCTCATAGGACATATCTAAGTAAATGTAAAAGAATTGAAGTTACCACCTGTATATTATCAGACCATAGTGCAATACAATTGGAGATCAATAACATAAGAAACCACAAAACCCTAACAAACACATGGAAACTGAATAACACCCTCTTGAACAACTAATGGGTCACAGAAGTAATTAAAGAAGAAATTAAACAGTTTCTACAAGTAAATGAAAATGCCAGTACAACATACAGGAATCTATGGGACACAGTAAAAGCAGTTCTACATGGGAAATTCATAGCAGTGAATGCCCATATTAGGAAAACAGAGAAAACTCACATAAATAACCTAATGCAGAACCTCAAGCTCCTAGAAACAGAAGAGGGTAATGAACCCAAAGTTTGTACAAGAGAGGAAATTATAAACATTAGGGCAGAAATCAATGCAATGGAGACTAAGAGAACAATACAAAAAAATCAATGAATCAAAGAGTTGGTTTTTTGAAAGAATAAGTAAAATCGATAAACCTTTAGCCAACCTTATCAAAGAAAGAAAAGAAAAGGCACAAATACATGCAATTAAGAATGAAAAAGGTGAAGTCACAACAGATCCAACAGAAATCCAGAGGATCATCAATACCTACTTCAAGAACCTCTACTCCAATAAAATGGAAAACACAGAACAAATGGGCAGATTCCTAGATATATACAAATTGCCAAAGTTAAATGAAGAAGATATAGAAATTCTAAACACTCCAATTACAATGAGTGAAATTGAAAATGTAATAAAATATTTACCAACAAAGAAAAGCCCAGGTCCGGATGGCTTCACTGCTGAATTCTACCAGACATTTAAAGAACTAACACCATTACTCTTTAAACTCATCAAGGAAATTGAAAGGGAAGCAATACTTCCAAATTCATTCCTGGAAGCAAGTGGTACTTTGATTCCAAAACCAGGGAAAGACCCAACCCAAAAAGAGAACTATAGGCCAATCTCCCTAATGAACATAGATGCAAAAATCCTCAACAAGATACTGGCAAACAGAATACAGAGGGTCACCAAGAAGATCATACACTCTGACCAAGTTGGATTTATCCCAGGGATGCAAGGATGGTTCAACATTCATAAATCAATAAACATAATACACTATATTAACAGAGTCAAGAACAAAAACCATATGATCATCTCAATAGATGCAGAAAAAGCATTCAACAAAATGCATCACCCATTCATGATAAAAATCCTACAAAAAATTGGAATAGAAGGTCTTTATCTTAACTTGATTAAGGCTATCTATGAAAAACCAACAGCCAACATCATACTAAATGGTCAAAACCTGAAAACTTTCACATTAAAATCAGGAACAAGACAAGGATGCCCACTATCACCACTCCTGCTCAATATACTTCTGGAAACATTAGCCACAGCAATTAGAAAAGAGAAAGAAATAAAAGGAATAAAGATAGGAAAGGAAGAAGTTAAACTGTCATTATTTGCTCATGATATGATACTTTACATAGAAGACCCAAGAAATTCCACCAAAAGACTTCTAGACTTAATTGACAGATTCAGTAGAGTAGCTGGATACAAAGTCAACACTCAAAACACAATAGCCTTTTTGTACGCAAATAACAGACTCACTGAGAGAGAAATTAGGGAAACAATTCCTTTTACAATAGCATCCAAAAAAAATGAAATATCGAGGAATCAATCTAACAAAGGAAGCAAAAGACCTCTACACTGAAAACTACAGCAATCTAAAAAAAGAGATTGAAGAGGATACAAGAAAATGGAAAGACATCCCTTGCTCCTGGGTAGGAAGAATCAATATAGTGAAAATGGCCATACTTCCAAAACTACTATATAGATTCAATGCAATGCCAATTGAAATTCCAACAATATACTTCACAGAACTAGAGAAAACAATCCAAAAATTCATTTGGAACAAGAAGAGACCTAGAATAGCTAAAGCAATTCTAAGCAACAGAGACATGGTCGGGGGTATCACAATCCCCATTGAAACTATACTACAAAGCTACTGTGATAAAATCAGCATGGTACTGGCAAAGGAACAGACCTGAGGATCAGTGGAATAGATTAGAAGATGCAGAAACAACTGCAGACATACTCAGCCACCTCATCTTTGACAAAGGAGCCAAACACCATCATTGGAGGAAAGATAGCCTATTTAATAAGTGATGTTGGAAAAACTGGATTTCAACCTGCCAAAGATTGAAACTAGACCCATACCTATCACCATGTACTAAACTAAGATTGAAGTGGATTAAATATCTAAATATTAAGACAGAAACACTAAACTTGCTGAAAGATAAGTTAGGTATAACTCTTGAAGACATTGGCATAGGAAAAGACTTTATGAACAAAACCTTAGCATCATGGGAACTAGTAGAAAAAATCAACAACTGGGATCTCATCTTATTAAAAAGCTTCTGCACTGCAAAAGAAACCACCAACAGAGCAAACAGACAAGCTACAATATGGGGAAAAAAAATTTAGCAACTATACCTCAGACAAAGGACTATTATCTAGAATATATAAAGAATTGAAAAAAATCAGACTCCCCAGATTCAAAGACCCAGTTCAAAAATGGGCATCTGAAATGAACAGACATTTCTCAGACAAGGAAGTAAAAGCAGCAAACAAATATATAAAAAAAAATATTCAGCATCACTGGTCATTCGAGAGATGCAGATGAAAACAACACTGAGATTCCATCTCACCCCAGAAAGAATGGCTGCTATCAAGAAATCAACCCATAACAAATGTTGGCAGGGTTGTGGGGAGAAAGGAACCCTTCTCCATTGTTGGTGGGAGTGCAGACTGGTGCAAACACTGTGGAAGTCAGTATGGAGATACCTCAAAGAACTAGGACTAGAGGTCCCATTTGACCCAGCTAAACCCCTGCTGGGTATCTTCCCAAAAGTATTAAAAGAATCATACCACAGTGATATATATGCACCCATGTTCATAGTGGCACAGTTTGTAATACCTAAAGCTTGGAAGCAGCCCAAGTGTCTATCAACTGGAAACTGGATAAAGAAAATGTGGTTTTTTTAATAAAATGGAGTACTACTCAGCCATAAAGAATGAAACACTAGAGTCATTTATAGCTAAATGGATGCATATCAAGGCCATACTCTTAAGTGAAATAAATAGGACACACATGTGTAAATACAAAATAGTTTCACTAGTGTGAGAAACTGATAGTATAAACAAGAGTTAAAATGATTAAAATGAACAATTGATAATTTGAAATAGGAAAGAAGATCCAAAGATGAAGGACTGAAGGGAGGGGAAGGGGAAAGGAAAAGAGGGAAAGGAAAAACTATGAGAAAAGAAAAAAAATGGAAATGAAATCTATGTAAATAGGGAAGGGTGGAGGGGGTGAAGGGTGCACAGGTAATGGGGAAAAAAATAAGAACCAAGATATATCATGTACAGGTACAAACATCCAATGATAAATGTAAACGAATTGTATACCTAAAGTGTACCAATAAAATTAATTTTAAAAAAAGAAATTAGAGTCATGCAGAAGATGCCAAGTCACCCCGCTGCAGGCAAGCAGGTCTGCCCATGCCCTACCGAGGTCCTGAGTCACACAGAACATGCTGAATCAGCCCGCTGCAGACAGGCAGGTTTGCCCATGTCCTACCGAGGTCTCCAGTTGCACGGAATACACCAAATCAGCCCACTGCACACTGGAAGGTCTGTGCACACCCTACCAAGGTCCTGAGTCATGCAGAAGACACCAAATCACCCCACTGCAGACAGGCAGCCACCTGGTTCCACACTACAAAGACGCAGAGGACACCAGACCACCAGACCAAGGTACTGAATCCTGCTGTTCCCGGCCCAGAGGTAGGGGCTTCTGAGCCATCGTCCCACTGCTCCTGGTCCAGAGGAAGGGGCTTCCCAGACACCATCCCTCCCGCTGCTCCCAGCCCAGAGGAAAGGGTTTTGGGCCACCTTCTGTCCCACTGTTCCTGGCCCAGAGGAAGGGGCTTCCCGGCCACCATCCCTCCCACTGCTCCCAGCCCACAGGAAAGGGCTTTTGAGTCACCATCCCTACCGCTGCTTCCGGCCCCTGTCCCACCTCACCCAGCTCAGAGGAGGTAATTCGTGCAGGGGCCAACAGCCTCCTGCCCCAGTCGAAATGAGAAAACACATAAATAAGTCTCAAACCCAGACTTCCAGATCACCTACAGCAACCCCAAAGAGAATGAGATAGAACACTCTGATAGTCAACCACCTGGACCCACTGAACTGGCAACAAAAGGGAATCTGGAAAAAATGAAATCAGAAATAATTTCTCAGATAACAGGAGAAATTGTGCCCCTAGTGCAAGACATGATTAATAAATCTAGAGAGGAGCTCAGGAACATGATGGAATCTCAACATAGGAAACAAATGGAATCCATAAAACAGATGCAAATAGATTCCCAGGACATGAAAAACTCCATTGAAAGTCTACACATCAGAATGAGCCAATGTGAGGACAGAATGTCAGATACAGAAGATAAGATTGCAATTAGTGACCAGGAAAGAAAAATTGCTTTAAAATTGTAAGGGAACACAAGAAATCAATCCAGCAGCTGCTAGATGATGCAAAGAAGAATAACATAAGACTGATTGGGCTCAATGAAGAAACAGGAGAGAGTGCAGATGACATAAAAAATCTCTTCACAGAAATAATGGCAGAAAACTTCCCAAGCAGGGGAAAAGAGCTTGACACACAGATAAGTGAGGCATATAGGACTCCAAATAGCCTTGATCAAAAAAAATCTACACATAGGCATATAATTGTAAAGATTCCAGAAACACAACAGAAGAACAAAGTTCTACAAGCAGTCAGAGAAAAGAAACAAATCACATACAAAGGAAAGCCCATCAGAATCACAGCAGACTTCTCAACACAAACCATCAAGGCAAGAAGAGCTTGGAGTGACATATTCCAAGCCCTAAAAGAAAACAGCCTCCAACCCAGATTGATGTACCCTGCAAAACTATCTTTCAAAATGGATGGACAAATAAGATACTTTCATGACAAAGAGTACCTTAGGAACTTCGTGAATACCAAACCAGCACTCCAAAGAATTTTACACAATATCCTAGGAACAGACATTGAGGATCACAACCCCAGGAAGCAAAGCAGAATGAACCCATCTGGCATGACAAGAAATTAAATGTAAAGCGGGAGAACCCAACAAAAAGAAAAAGTCATGGCAATGACAAGTCAATACGTTTCAGTTACAACCATCAACGTTAATGGTCTCAAGTCACCAATCAAAAGAAATAAACTGGCAGAATGGGTCAATAAGCAAAATCCAACAATATGCTGCATACGAGAAACACACTTAATTCAAAAGGAAACTCATAGACTGAAAGTTAAAGGGTGGAAAACAATACTCCATGGGACAGGAACCCAAAAAGAAGGAGGAGTAGCTATCCTCTTGGCAGATCAAGTAGATTTCAAACCAACACTGATTGAGAGAGATGAAGAAGGACACTACATCCTTGTAAAGGGAAGAATCCAAGAGGAAGAGATGACAATCATAAATATCTATGCACCAAACACTAGTGGACCCAACTATATAAAACAAATACTAATGGACATGAAAAGTCATATATGCACTAATACAATTGTAGTGGGGGACCTCAACACCCCACTGTCACAAATAGATAGATCAACTAGACTAAAAATAAGTAACGAAATACTAGCACTCAATCGCACTCTTGAACAAATGAACTTAACAGATGTTTACAGAGTTTTCCACCCCACATAATCAGAATACACATTCTTCTCAGCTGCACATGGGTCATTCTCAAAAATAGACCACATACTCACACATAGAACATGTTTAAGTAAGTGCAAAGGAATTGAAGTTATCCCTTATATATTATCAGACCATAGTGCAATGAAATTGGAGATCCATAGGAAAAGAAACTCAAAAAATTTCATAAACACATGGAAATTGAACAACACACTTCTGAATAACCAATGGGTCACAGAGGAAATTAAAGAAGAAATCAGACAGTTCCTTCAATTAAATGACAATGACAATACAACATATCGGAATCTATGGGACACAATGAAAGCAGTCTTACAAGGGAAATTCACAGCATTGAATACACATATTAGGAAAACAGAATGAGCCCAATTAAACAACCTGATGCTGAACCTCAAGCTTCTAGAAAAATAAGAACAGCACAACCCCAGAGCTCATACAAGGGAGGAAATTATAAAGATCAGAGGAGAAATCAATGCAATGGAGACTAAGAGAATGATACAAAAAAATCAATGAAGCCAAGAGTTGGTTCTTTGAAAGAATCAACAAAATTGACAAACCTTTAGCCAACCTTGTCAGAAAAAGGAAAGAAAAGGCCCAAATCCATGCAATTAGGAATGAAAAGGGTGAGATTACAGCAGGCCCAGCAGAAATCCAGATGATCATCAATAACTACTTCCAGAACCTATATGCCAATAAGATGGACAACACAGAAGAAATGGACAGATTCCTAGATACATATGAATTACCAAAGTTGAACGAAGAAGACCTAAAACTTCTGAACAACCCAATATCAACCAATGAAATTGAAAATGTAATTAAAAACTTACCAACTAAGAAAAGCCCAGGTCCTGATGGCTTCACTGCTGATTTCTACAAGACATTTAGAGAGGAACTCCTGCCACTACTGTTTAAACTCTTCAATGAAATTGAAAGGGAAGCAATACTCCCAAATTCATTCCTGGAAGCAAGCACCACCTTGATCCCCAAAGCAGAGAAAGACCCAACTGAAAAGGAGAACTATAGGCCAATCTCACTAATGAACATAGATGCAAAAATCCTTAATAAGATACTGGCAAACAGAATGCAGAAGATCATCAAGAAGATCATACACCCTGATCAAGTGAGATTCATCCCAGGGATGCAGGGATGGTTCAATATATAAAAATCAATCAATGTAATACATTATATCAATAGAGCCAAGGACAAAAACCATATGATTATCTCCATAGATGCAGAAAAAGCATTTGACAAAATCCAACATGCATTTATGATAAAAACCCTACAAAAAATTGGAATAGATGGTCTCTACCTCAAACTGATAGAAGCCATCTATGAAAAACCAACAGCCAGTATCATACGAAATGGTCAAAAACTGAAATCCTTCACACTAAAATCAGGAACAAGACAAGGATGTCCACTATCACTACTCTTGTTCAATATAGTTCTGGAAACATTAGCCATGGCAATTAGACAAGAGAAAGAAATAAAAGGACTAAAGATAGGAAATGAAGAAGTTAAACTGTAATTATTTGCAGATGACATGATACTCTGTATAGAAGACCCCAAGAACTCCACCAAAAGTCTTCTAGACTTAAGAACCAAATTCAGTCAAGTAGCTGGTTACAAGGTCAACACACACAAATCAATAGCTTTCCTCTACACGAATGACAGACTCACTGAGAGAGAAATAGGGCAAATAATTCCTTTCACAATAGCATCCAAAAAACTGAAATACCTAGGAATCATCCTAACGACAGAAATCAAAGACCTCTTCTCTGAAAACTATGGCACTCTGAAAAGAGAGATTGAAGATGCTATCAGAAAATGGACAGACATCCCCTGTTCCTGGGTAGGAAAGATTAATATAGTGAAAATGGCCATCCTTCCAAAACTGCTATATAGATTTAATGCAATTCCAATTGAGATCCCAGCAGCATACTTCATGGACCTTGAGAAAACAATCCAAAAATTCATTTGGAGCAAGAAGAGACCCAGAATATCAAAAGCAATTCTAGGTAACAGAGACATAGCAGGGGGTATCACAATCTCCAACTTGAAACTCTACTACAAAGCTACTGTGATAAAAACAGCATGGTACTGGCAAAGAAACAGACCTGAAGACCAGTGGAACAGATTAGAAGATGCAGAAACAACTCCAGACATACTCAGCCATCTCATCTTCAATAAAGGAGCCAAACACCCTCACTTGTGGAAAGATAACCTCTTTAATAAATGGTGCTGGAAAAATTGGGCTTCAACTTGCCAAAGATTAAAACTAGACCTATATCTCTCACCATGCACTAAACTAAAATCAAAATGGATTAAAGATCTAAATATTAAAATAGAAGCTCTGAACCAGTTGGAACAGAGGTTAGGTAGTACCCTTGAAGACATCGGTGTAGGAAAAGATTTTATGAACAAAACCTCAGTTGCCCATGAACTAGCACAAACAATCAACAAATGGGATCTCTTCTTATTAAAAAGCTTCTGCACTTCAAGAGGAACCACTAGCAGTGTGAAGAGACAACCCACAATGTGGGAAGAAATCTTCACCTGCTCTTCCTCAGACAAAGGTCTACTATCTTGAATCTATAAAGAACTTAAAAAGATCAGACCTCCCAAATTTAAAGACCCAATCCAAAAATGGGCATCTGAAATGAACAGACATTTCTCAGACAAAGAAGTAGAAATAGCAAATAAATACATGAAAAAAATGTTCAACCTCACTGGTCATTCGAGAGATGCAAATGAAAACAATGCTGAGATTCCACTTCACTCCAGAAAGAATGGCTGCTATCATGAAATCAACCAACAACAAATGTTGGCGGGGCTGTGGGGAAAGAGGAACCCTGCTCCACTGCTGGTGGGAGTGTAGACTGGTGCAAGCACTGTGGAAATCAGTATGGAGACACCTCAAAGAACTAGGACTGGAAGTCCCATTTGACCCCGCTATTCCACTGCTGGGGATATTCCCCAAAGAATTAAAAGAATCATACCACAGTAATATACGTGCACCCATGTTCATAGCAGCACAGTTTGTAATAGCTAAAACTTGGAAACAGCCCAAATGCCCATCAACTGGAGACTGGATAAAGAAAATGTGGTTTATTTATGCAATGGAGTACTACTCAGCCATAAAAAATGAGAAATTAGAGACATTTATAGCTAAGTGGATGCACATTGAGGCAATACTCGTAAGTGAAATAAATAGGACACACATATGTAAATACCGAATAGTTTTCTGGTGTGAGAAACTGAAAGTGTAAATAAGGACTAAACATATAATAGGTAATGTGAAATAGGAAGAAAAGGGAGAAAGGGGAAGGAAGTGGGAGGGCTAGGGAAAAGGATAGAAGGGAATGGGATTAATATGAGAAAATGGAAAAATAGGAACAAAATCTTTGTAAATAGGGAGGACTGGAGGGGTTGAAGGGAGGGCTGGGCAAGGGTGAAAAATAAGAACCAAGAGAGACTATGTAAAGGTGCAAAATTCCAATGATGAATGTCATTATATTGTATACCTAAAATGTACCAATGATTAGAATGAATAATCGATAATGTAAAATAGGAAGAAAAGATCCAAAGGGGTAGGGGTAGTGGGAGGGGCAGGGGAAAGGAACAAAGGGAAAGGAAAAAATGCTGAGAAATGGAAAAAATGGAAATAAAGTCTTTGTAAATAGGGAAGCGTGGAGGGCTTGAAGGGAGGACTAGGAATGGGGAAAAAATAAGAACCAAGATGCATTATATAAAGGTACAATTCCCATTGAGAAATGTAATTGTGTTGTATACCTGCAATGTACCAATAAAAGAATTTAATACAAAAAATAAAATAAAATAAAATAAATTTCAATATCCTATTCTTCATTTATAGCAAGTATACATAGACCTGAATTTTTATATGTACCTTGTGTTTTCTAATCCTGCTAAATTCAAATACAAGTTCTAGGGGCTCCTAGAGATTTCTTAAGTATTTTCTCTGTAAATGATCATTTCATCTACATATAAAGATTTTGCTTCTACCTTGCCAATCCTATCCTAAATGTGTCATTTTATTGCCAGACTATTTTGGTTTGGGCCTATGTTTCAAAGTTTAATGACAGATGAAGAGTAAGTATATCTGCCCTTGTTCCCCACCTTAAGGAGAAAGCATTGTATCTTCTCCATTCATATAAGGCATTCTCTCTGAAAGTATGGAGTACATGTCTTTAATCTGTTGAGAAGGTTCTGTTCTACTTCTAGTCTCCTGATAGCTTTTACCATGAACAGCTGTGGAATTTAGTCCAATACTTTTTCTCCAACTAGTGACATGTTCATGTGGCTTTTTCCTTTCCTCTGTTAAAATGATGACTTTTGTGGGTGGATCTTCCAATGCTGAACCAACACTGCCATCCCTATAATAAAACCACTTTCTACATACTGCCAGATCTGACTTCTAAGAGTTTATTTTGTTAAACAAATTTTTATCTATGTTCATACTTTTTCTTCTATTATCTTTATCCAGTTTTAGGATTAGCACAATGTTGAGTGCCTAAAATGAGGGGAGAAGTATTCCTTTTTTTTTCTGCTTTAAATATTTGATCTAATTTATCAGTTAAAATGTATATGAGCCTGTTTTTGTCATATAGGTAGGTTTACAAGCTAGGAATATACTTTCTTTAATAGGTGCTATTCAAATTTTATATTTCCTCCAGAGTTAGTTTCATTAATTTGTCTTCCAGGGTACTTCTTAGATGTTGTCAAATTTATTTCAAAACATATTTTTGTAATATGCTTTCTATATCCTTTTAATTCTGTAAAATCTGTGGTGATGCCCTCTAAATTTTGATATTGTAATTTTAAAAATGTATAATTGATATTGTGTAGTAGGAAGAAAAGGTCTAAAGGAGTAGGTGAAGTGGGAGGGGTAGGGGAAAGGAAAAAAGGGAAAAGAAAAAATATGAGAAAAAAATGGAAACAAAGTCTTTGCAAATAGGGAAGGGTGGAGGGGGTTAAAGGAGGGCAAGGGAAGGGGATAAAAATAAGAACCATGATACATCATGTAAAGGTACAAGATCCCAATGATGGATGTAACTGTATTTTATACCTAAAATGTACCAATAAACTTAATGGGAAAAAAATTTTTTAAATAAATAAAAATAAAAATGATGGACTAGTTTACCTGGCAGACACCAAGGCAGCTCAGCATTCAGTGTATGGCATAAGAATTGCTGGTCACTTTTAGCCAGATTTACAGTATAAATCAGGAACAAAAAATGAAGCATAAAAGATTTGAAAACCATTCAGTTTTACAAAAAAAGCAGCACATTTAAAGCTGCAACTTAGGAGAGTGCAGTTGCTAAAGAGATCAATACCATTAAAAGAAAGCCAATTACTTTGTACCAGAATAATAGAAAAGGTGCCTTCAGGGAATCTCAGGAATCAGCAAGACTCTACCCATCACAAATTCAAAGACTTAAGATCCCTGGGGCACCCTACTCACATAGGACTACTAGGAAAGTTGTTTCATGGAGAGCTGGAGACACTACATTTAGCCACCCAGGTACTCAGGTTGCTTCAGCCATGAGTCAAGGGGTCTTATCTACTGTTCCCACTTTCAGCAGTCCTTGGTGTTAAGGTATGGGTGAAGCTGTGAGAGTGAAACCAATAGTGCAATAGAGACACTGGAAAGTCGGAGTTGTCAGGACTATAGAACACCTGTGGAGGAAAGCTGCAGGCAGAGAAAAAAAACTAGCCTAAGAGAAAGGCCATGTGGATTAAGGCCAGCAGGGCCATAAAGGCAGGCCTGCCCGACCCTTTAGAGTTCACATCTTGCCACCATATGCCTCAGGTACTGGAAGTGGAGCTACCAGATTTCGTATTTGCCTTGCTAGATTTAAGTCTTGCTTATCTCAGGTATTTTGTCACAGCAACAGAAAATTAATACAGGAGTGATGCAAGTGTTCTACAATTAGTGGTAATTATTGTACAACTTTGTGAACAAGCTAAATACCACTGACTTGTACACTTTAAAAGTGAATTTTATGGTATGTGAATGATATCTTAATTTAAACAAAAAATAAACCAAAAAGAAACTTAACTTCCCTGATGCTCTTCTTCCTCCTTTTATCATGCAGCTAATGAGCTGTTTTTATACAAGATTCTTCCAAGGGCTCCCATTCATTTTTACTCCCTCTTTCTCACTTCCCACTATGTATTAGCTCTCTAGAATGTGGCTTCTTCCAGCACCAGGGCTAAATGTATTCTCTTGAATCTCTTCTGCAGTTAATGACCTTGCACATTCCTAGTTCTCCTCCTCCTCTCCACTTTTTTCTCTCTTCTGGCTTTTTCTTGGCATGCCTATTTTAAATGTTGATGTCTCTATATCTCCTTCCAGAATCCTTCCTAGGTTATAGGATTCATATCCATGAGTTCCATTGCTGTGCTTTGAACCTTAACATCCACATGATGTCCCACAGCTTTTTCAAACTTGGTGTGTTATAAAGAATTTGTCATCTCACTGTCTCCTTTGTGCTCTCTTCTCCAGGAGTGAAATCTATTACCACATGCTAGGAACTGGGACTCCTCCTTAATTCTGTCTTCTTCCTTCTTTTTCTAGAGTCAGTAACCAATTTTTATCTTGGAAATGGTCTTAAATTCCACAGTTCTCTACCCATACTAATACAATCTTAGTCTACATTCCTTGCAGAAGTTACAGGAAGTGTTTTTACCAGTGTTACTTCACAGCTGCAGTGCCTTTGCACTTTCTTGGTTGAACCCAACATTCACGGAATTTAAGCCATCTTCATCCTTTAAGGGAATGAAGTCCCAAACAAGGCTATTCATACTCGACAAATTTTTACAAAACCAAACTCATTGGGTGCCATCACACATCTATTAAGGCTTCCATTACTTTTATAAAAGATGCTCAAGGCCAGTGACAGCAAAACTTTTAGAGCTTTCAATGATACAAACAGCCCACTGTGGCACAAGGGCTATAGGTTCACCACCAGTGCTCTAGGCTAAAAGGAGACACTAGCCCATAACAACACCATCTTTGTAAAAACTAACATGACTCTGGGTACATTAAGCTTTTGAAAAATGTGGATTTTTTCTAAAAAGACAAAATGATGAAATACATAGGATTATTTGCTCTGCTCTTCCTTTTTACTTGAGAACAAGTTAAAATACCTAAATAAGTTAGACAGTGAATTCCCCCAAAAGATCTGGTCACCTGTTGTACTTGAAATACTTTTTATTTTTATCTCCATAAAGTATTTGTACCAGAATACTCTAGACTGAAATACACATTTATATGAAAGGGAAGCTTTCGGTGAGAATTTAGTAAGGTATTTGGCAACAAGGATGGGCCAAGTAAAATAACTCCCCTATGACATCTGAAATTCAGATAACTTTATCTAAGTTGAAAAACAATTCTTAAAATTGTATTTAGACTCAAGACACCTTTGTTATAAATACCACAGGGAATATTTCTGACTAAAGCAGAAATATTTCTAGGTTTAAAATACCAGATTTGACTTTGTACTTCTTTAAATAATTACAGAGACTGGAGGAGAGAAATAAGTTATTTACAGAAAAATAATATTTACATATATATCCAGAGGTACAAATTTGGTGACAGAAAAGATGTCATTGCATGCATCTTAGAAGCATAGTTCTATTTTCTTTTTTTTACTTGGGGGGGTTAATTGGTACATGGTTGTAGTACATTATTAATACATTCATCATAGGGAGTTGGTACATGCATATGACATTTCTCAATTCCTTTTTTTTGGTACTGGAGATTGAACTCGGGACCTTGAGCTTGCGAGGCAGGCAGCAGAACCACTGAGCTAAATCCCCGGCCCTCTCAATTCCTTTTATTAACCCCCTCCCTTCCCTTTCTCCCCCTCCCTGCATCTCTTGGACTCCTTCATACATATATATATACATACATATATGTATACAGAGAGAGAGAGAGAGAGAGAGACCACCAAAAAGATGCATACACACGTCAGGAAAAGAAAAATGTGTATATTTTAATACTAAATTTATTGAGACATAGTGAGATTAATGTAAGTTACCTTTGACCTCGACAATTACAAGAGGTGCTCAAAGTTGTGGGAATTGGCTTCCAGACATTTATTAGTACAGCAAACTGTACAGCAAACAGGGTACCCTTGGTCACTGAGATCGCTGCACATGCATTTTCAACTTCTTCTCTAAGAGCCAGCAGTGTAGTGGATTTTCTGTGATATGCAACATCCTCTAGGGTCCCCCATATAGGGGTAACACTATTTGTTCAACCAACATACTATTTTTCATTTCCTGAAGTGTGCATAAATTTTTTTGATGGACTCTGTGTGTGGTGTGCATGTGTGTGTGTAATACATAATGATCATATTCCTCACAGGGACTTGGTGCATGTACATGGCACTTCACAATTTCCTTTTTTCAAAATTTATCTCCTTTCCATCTGTCTTTTGGTTCCTTTTTTATATGCCAAAGATCCATCTCACAATTTCCTACTGTCTGTTCTTTATTTTGCACTTTATTTGTATATTGTGTTTCTCATATAAGAGAAACTGTGTGATATTTAAGTTTGTGGTGTCTGATTTACTTCAATTAACATTATGGTCTCAAGGTCCATTCATTTTCAACTTTGTCTTTATGGCAGAGTAGTATTCCGTTGTGTACCACATTGTCTTTATCTGTTCATCTGTTGATGGACATTTAGGCCATTTCCATGATTTAGCAATGATGAATTGTACTGCTATAAACATGCGTATGCATGTATCACTGTATGATGGTTTTTGCTCTTTCTGGAGGATACCTAGTAGGGGAAGAGCTGGGTCAAATGGAATTTCTATTTTTAGTTTTTTGAAAAATCTTCATACTTATTTCCATAGTGGTTGTACCAGTTTACACTCCCACCAATAATGAAGAAGTTTCTTGTTTCCTGCAGCTTCTCCAGCATTTGTTATTATTTAATTTTTTTAATGTAGCCTCTCCAGCATGTTATTATTTTTTAATATACCCATTCTTTCTGAAGTGAGATATAATCTCAGTGTTGAATTTGCATTTCTTGAATGACCAGCGATGTTGAACATTTTTTCATGTATTTATCAGCCTTTTGTACTTCTTCAGCTGAGAAGTGTCTATTCATTTCAGATACCCATTTTTTGATTGTGTCTCTAAATTTGGGGGTCTAATTTTTTTGATTTCTACATATATTCTAGACACTAGTTGTTTGATGAGTAGGTGGCAAATTTTTTTTTTCCTTCTATGGATTGTCTCTTCATTCTGTTGGTGGTTTCCTTTGCGGAGCAGAAGCTTTTTAACTGAAAGTGATCCCATTTGTTGACTCTTGACATTATTTCTTGTGCAACTGGTGTCTTGTTCAGAAAGTCTTTGCTTGTGTCTTCAAGAGTCCTATTTTGTCTTCCAATAGAGTATTTCTGTTTAATATTTAGTTCTTTCATCCATTTTGATTTTAGTGTAGTGTAGGGTGAGATACAAGGATCTAGATTCAGTTTTCTTCATGTGTATAGCCAGTTTTCCCAGTACCATTTGTTATAGAGCTTATCTTTCCTCCAATGTAACTATTTGGCTCCTTTGTCAAAGATAGGGTAGCTGAGTGTGCCTGGAAGTGTTTCTGCATCCTCTATCCTGTTTCATTGATCCACAAGTCTGTTTTGTTTTGCTTTTTGCCAATACCATGCAGTTTTTATCATAGTAGCTTTGTAGTATAACTTGAAGTCTGGGGTTGTGATGCCTTCTGCCTTTCCCTTGTTGCCCAAAATTGCTTTTGTTATTCTAGGTCTCTTCTGGTTCCATACAAATTTTAGGATTGTTTGTTCTAGTTCTGTGAAGAGTGCTATTTTGATGGGCATTGTCTATCCAGGAACAGGGAATATCTTTCCATTTTCCAATATCCTCTTCAGTCTCTTTTTCAGAGTACTGTAGTTTTTATCATAGAGGTCTTTCACTTCCTTGGTTATGTTAAATCCTGAGTATTTCATTTTACATGATGCTTTTGGGATAAGTATCATTTCCTTAATTTCTCTCTCAGTGAGTTTATTGTGGTGGTACAGGAATGCTACTGATTTTTGAATGTTGGCTTTGTATCCTACTATGCTATTGAATTTGGTTATTCTAGGAGTCTTTTGGTGAAGTTTTTGGGATCTTCATGTTATCTGCAAATAATGATAATTTAATTTCTTCCTTTCCTATAAATTTCCCTTTTACTTCTCTCTTGCCTGATTGCCCTGACTAGAGTCTGGAGCACTATATTAAACAGGAGTAGTAATAGCAGACACCCTTGTCTTGTTCCTGATTTTAAAGGGAAAGCTTTCAGCTTCTCTCCATTTGATATTATCCCTTCTTCAGAGTGGCATCTGATCTCTCTCTCTCTCTCTCTCTCTCTCTCTCTCTCTCTCTCTCTCTCTCTCTCTCTCTCTCTCTCTCCAGAGATTTGGCAGGTGCTTTTATTAGTCACTCATTAGCTATTGCTTGTAGCAGGACACACTGGGAGCAGAGTCCTGCATTCCCCTTGCAGATTACAGCTACTGCCTGTCCAGTCTCCAGTGTATTCTGCTGCAGTATTTCTCCATGAGGAGAAACTTTTTGTTTAACTTTGTCTTGCAACCCACAGTGAGCTGCTTGCAGCCTCATGATCTGTGAGAAAGTGCACAGGGTCCCTTCCCTTCTTCGTGTTGTATCCTGTTTCTCCAGTTTCTCTGTATCTTTTAATTTTTTGTCAGATCCCTCCTAGCTCCTGGGGAACTAATTTTCCCTTTGTTTTTTTTTCCAAGTTGTTGTTTTCTAGACTCTAGACATCAATGTCAGAGAAGCTGAGTTGTTGTCATTCACCACTCCTCCATTTTCCTTGTATTTCAGTTCTGTTTTGTTGGGTTCTAGGAATACTTAAATCCTTCATCTTTGATCTTAGGAGCCAAGGTTAAGTACCTAAAATGTCCCATGCCAACAGTTTTATACTCTACAACAACAGGTACACTGGCAGACATGTTCAGTGATACTGTAAAAGAGTGGCTTTATAAAGAAATTCAGATACTTCAATGCAAGTTAGCAGAATTGATACTCTTCCGCCTTATCAGCATTACTTATGACAACATTATGTTTGCATTTTCAAGTTCTCCACTTGCATAAAATTTCACATATTTTTAAATTTTTTGCACAGGGTATTACAACAGCATCTCCAACATGACTGAGATCTCTATCCATGAAAATTCACCAGAAGGTATCTTTACAACTGTACTGTTGTTCAGGAATTCCAAGTTGTTCTACATCTAACTCTGTAACTTCATTTTATTGTCTGAAACTTTCTCCTGATTTGGTGTTTCTAATACTAGGACCAAAGTTTGCATTATCTGAAGCCCTTAGGGTAATGATGTCTTCATTGCCTGCACATTTTAGTATTTTGGTCATGCTGGCAAAGTTAACACCCACAACCAGGTTGCAGTTGCAGAGGTACATGCTGAAGCACTCAGAACACTGAGTACGTTACATCAACGAGACTCCAGACAAGGTTTCTGCCCCACGAGCTGGTGCCCCAGCAGGCCTGGCTGATGATATCCAGGAGTACCTCCAGCACTTTCTTCAGGATGGATCCAAGGACAAAGTGTGCCTGCAATGTGACGTCGGAGTCACAATGCGAACACACACTGGTGCTAAGGAGTAAAGCCTAGGTAGTTTAGGATTCACCAGACTCAAAGGGAATGGGCTAACACCACCCGCCCACTGCACCTGCAACAGTTTAATCACATCATTGTTCTATTCCATCCCCATGGCTATTTGACTTAGTTCAAGGGCAGGTAAAAATACCAGTCAGAGCAATGAAAGTTGAGATGACACTTGGACAGGTTCTGACAAAGATCACTCTACCTGCTTTTGCTTCTAAATTTCTGGAATTAATGAAACCACATGTAACCACAGACTAGATTGTTAGATGGTAAGGAATACTTAGGAAGACAGAATGGAAAGGTTAAAAAGAACCAAACCCTTGATTACATTACTGAGCAGCTAGGTCAAGCCATACTGGAAGCTGGTATACAGTAGTGACCTCTCTAGATCTCCATTTTTCATAAATCAAAGTTAATGTGGATAATCTTTAAGGATTCTGCCATCCAGAGTTTTTCCATTGTATGAGTCTCCGAAGGATAAATACACTCATAAAAATATAAATGCATTATACTTTGTCAGTAAGCACTAAGGAAAACATTGTCTATTTTGATGCCGCAAAAGATAACTGAAACAGAGAGAGATGCAGACAGTTTCAGAAACTGAAACTACCCTACCTCTACTCTCCCCTCCATACTTTAGCTACCTGTTCCTACCCTATGGGAATTGTTTCGGGTGGAAGATGGTGGTCTAGAAAGGAAGCGGGTAAGATGGTCCTGCTTTAGAAGCCTTGAGATGCAAGTCCCAAGATTATTGGTGCCCTTTGGCCTTCAACCTGTTGTTCAGATTTTAGCCTCTTCTACCCAAACTCTTTGACTTTGGTGCACCCTTAAGCTTACTCTTTTTCCTTATCCCTTTCCCCAGATCTGATCCCTGAATCCTAGATTTAACTTGCCAGCATCTCCAAAAGTATACAGGCCCAGCACTGGCCACCTTCAGTCAACTGGAAGTGGTGATATATTAGCCAGGTGATTCTAGAGCACAGATTAGTTTATCTGTAACAACAGGGCATAGAGGAAGGAGACCCAGGATGTCTATTTAGTGGAGGAGAGTCACTTAATAAAAGGGATTAAGTACTGCAGAAGCCTGAAGGTTTGAACAAATTGTTTGAAACACTGCACTAGTGATTTTGTGCAATGTACCTGGTTTCCTGGATACACAGCCATTTATAAATGATGTATTTGGACATACAATTGAAATCACCACTCTGACTTGAAAAGGCATTATCTGGATCCCTGACAGGTATTGTCCTGGGACTCAGGGACCCTGCTCTGAGGCCCTGGGCACCTCAGGAGGAGGTTATATGGAAAGAAGCACTGGTTGCTTTCCTGGAAATAGAGATTAAGAGCACGATGCTGGTTAAGTTCATTCTTTGTTTGGGCTTTGACAGATTCATGGGAAAAGACAGACCCTCAGTCCAGTTTGAATTGATTCATTGAACACTGTATGACCAGATAATCTTTACATACAGAGACAAAGTTCCCTTTCTGAAGGAGCTCAAGAGTTGGGGGAGGAAATTGACTCCATGAGGTCCCACCAGGGAATAGTACTCACCCCATACAACTTAAATGAAGAGACTTCAATGAAGGGATTGCCTACAGAGGTCTGGGTGGGAGAGAGAGGCATCCAGATAATCAACAGCAGTAGAAAACAATTAGCATCCCTAAGGATCCAGTAACAAGCAGAGAAAGCGGGGCTGGTTGAGAAGGACACCTACCAGGGCTACAGCCTGAGGAAGATTCAGCTTCTGGCCCAGGGGTGGCTCCAAGACAGGAGCGGTTGGGGAGCCGTACCTTGACCTGCTTACCAGCCTCCTGCAGAGGCCCATCACTAGCTGATCCAAGCACATAACCTGCTACAGGGAGTCTAGATGGTGCAGAGTGTAGAGATCATCTGTCAAGGGAAAGAAAAGCCAGAAGGTTGGAAAATAGACATAGAATAATTAGTCCATTCCACCTCATTTGCCATTCAGCTTCCATTTTTGCCCATCATTTATATGACAAAAATCTCATTGCAAGCACAGGAACACACAAGTGTAATCAACCATTGTGGCATCTTTCAAGTGTCCTACTGGGAACCAAATTTTAAGATTTGCCACTACCAGTAAATTTCCTATAACATAGTAGGAAAGAGAAAACAACAATTTAGCATAAAATAAGTGTGCCCTATTTTCAGGCCTGGCCTAAACCAACAGGACAAAGCAAACAGGCTGCTTTTAGCAAACAACAGCTGCTTCTCAGTAAATAGGGCAAATGGACTCAAAATAAAGTATATAACCTGCCCACCCCTGGCACTGAAAAGTCCAGTAATTGTGTACATGCCTGAGCAGACTGTCCTTGGGCATCCAAGTCATAAACATTTTACCCCAGATTCCTTAGCCCCTTCAATGCCAAAATAAGCCTAATTCCTTTCCTAGTTAATTGCTAATATCTCTCTCTCCTAGTGTGAGCCCACCCACTCACAGATGAAATCTCTCCCAGCTAGCTGCTCTCTCTCCCCCAATGTCAGCCCATCGATACATGGATGTAATAAACTTGGCTTTTCCCAGCTAGCTGATAGAATATCCTGATTTTAGTCTCCTGATTTTTAATCCCAGTTAACTAGAATAAACTTTCCTTTCAAAAGCCTATTTTTAATAAGTGGATTGTTTATAACACTCATCACTTGCCAGTGCTAATAATCATAGTTTCCTTCTTTTTTCACCCTCTCCAGGCTCACCTTATACTCTACTAAGCACCTCATGGGCAGGGACACTGGAACCTTCATCTCCAAATGGCTGAGCCCTTACCAGTTCTTTCTACACTAAGTTGCCAGCTCTCCATTGACCTTTGTTAATGGACATGGAAGTTCTCAAAAGTGACTACAAGAATTCCCTGGGTTCTGAACAGTCCTCTTACATGGCATAGAGCAACTCCATTTCCCCTGCTCATCCAATCCAGTGATCCCTCCTGTCCCTGTTGGTTCAGTAACATGAGAAATCTCAAAACAGCCAGGGAAGAGGCTCATCCTCCAGCTCCTCAGCGCTGTGGCCACGCCCCTCAGTGGGAATTTTCCTCCCTTAGGAATCAACACCCTACACCTGTCAGAACTGAGATCATGGAGCTGGAGAGCAAAGGTACTATTAACTAGAGCATTAGCTGTAATTGTCAGAAGGGCAGCTCGTATCTCTTCCCTTTGGTCCTGGCCCAGGTGTCCCTGCCAGGAAGAAAACACCCAATCCTGACAACAGGATTAGAGCATAAATGACATCCCACAGGTTGAGCTCTCCTCTTGGGGTGTCATCTCCTAGCCAGCCTGTGGGTCCTCCCTGCAGACACCTGAAGCCCTGTGTTGAAGATGACAGAGATGTTGTCACTCTTAATAACTGTATTTGTCTGTCTTTATCATACTATTTTAACCTTGCCTTGGCTAAGATGGCAACCATGAATTTTGGCATAGCCCTAACTTACACTCTCTCTGGTTAAGCTACTGGAGTGGTGAGATAGAAGCCTCTGGCTCTATAACCTAGACTTAAATATGATGATTTGAGGCCCACTGTCCAACAGCACTGTGCCTCAGAAGACCACTCCGGGGGCTGCTCTTCCTCTGTGCTATCCTTCTATGGTAGAGGGCAGAGGGGGGATGAGGAAGCCCCCAGAAGCCAGTTGGGTGGCCTGAACCTGCTCTGCATTGCTCCTGCTCCATCCAGATCCACTGCTATCCAGTTGTAACTTAACTGAAAAGCTTTCTGCTCCCTTACTTCTGTCTCCCACCAACCTCTTCTGCTCAGTTCTGTTAATCACAGTGACCCAGTTGCTGTTGGTCTCTCTGGAGGATTCTTACAATTTTCCTGGTGGCTATCCAGATCCATCAACCTCCTGATTCCTTTCGTAGAATCCTGAGAGAAGGAGAGAATAACCAGCTAGTTCACTGTTCTTGGCTGAGATAAGGGCACAGAGGGAGAGAGGAGACATGTATAGAGAACCTATAGTATGGTGTGGCAGGGGAATGGGCAGCATAGTAAGGCAGTTACATATGGCATGATTCCAATGTGTATGAAACTTCCAGGACAAGCAAATCCATAGACACAGTATTCAAATTAGTGGTTTCCAGGGGCTGTGAAGAGGCAGGAATGTAGAGTGACTGCTTAATGGGTATAGGGTTCTTAATGGGTTTGGGGAAAATGGAACTGTTCCATTGGTAATGGTTGCCTGACATTGTGAGTGCACTAAATTCCACTGAATTGTAAACTCTGAAATGGCTAAGATGACTAATTTTATGTTGTGTGAATTTTATCACAATGAAAAACAGGAATTAGATGTTATTGTGATTACGGTGAGAAGACACTCAGGGTTATGTCACTCTGGCAGTGACAGAGTTAAACAGAGCAGTAACAGAATCATTTGACCCTGAAGTACTTGGTGCAACTGTTCCCTCCCACACAGCAGGTGATGGGGATGAAGGAGAGTCCGGGAGACTGGACAGAGTACAGGCTGCTGATTCCAGAAAGGGATAAAGGCTGGCCAACTGGGCTATGCACCATTTCTGAATTTTCCTAATTGCTGTGGATTTTGTTGTTGTTGCTCATCCATTTATTTTCAATTCCCTGGCATTCTCTCACCTTTGTATTTGGAGCAAATACAAGTGGGAGGACTCCTTCCTTGTGGGTCTTAGTTATAGCTAGGGATCTTGTCTCCATGCCCTGCCCACATCCACATGAGGAATGATGCAGATCCCAAGAAGACCAGATGTCTTAGTTACTCTTCTCTCATTGCTGAAAAAAAATACCTAAAAGCCAAAGTTAAAGGGGGAAAGGTTTATTTGGCTTACAATTCGTAGAGGTTTTAGTCCATAATTGGCTGGCTCCAAGGCAGGATGTCAGAGGGGCAACAGTTTGTGGTGGTGGAAGACAGCAAAAGCAACAAGAGACCTTCACAGCATCTTTCTCCCTCTTTTATCTCATCCAGACTACTGGGATTAGGGCGGTGGCAAACCAATCACTCACATGTAGTAGTTTAGTAATCACACACCTTTAATCTCAACATCACACATTCCAGGTTCAGCCACCTCTGAAAAAGAAAGCCCCACCTCGTCCACATGAGGCTTTGGGGGGGGGGACATCTAAATACAAGCTATAACACCAAGTGAGAGGTTAGGTGAACTGGAAGTGGCAGCAGGCAGTCTGGAGCTATGTGGTTGCATGTCCTGGTACAGCTGTGCCTGGCAGCATCTTCACCAGACTGATCCTGGGCCAGCCACTGCCCAACCTCCTGTTCCGTTTTTTTTCTGAGCCTGGTTTACCAGTGCCCTTCACTTCTCAAGACACCTGATAGTCCAATAAATTCCTTGACTGCTTGCATTAGCCAGAGCTTGTTTCCGTTATCTGTTACCAGGACCCCACGTGCATTGATGTAGCCTTGCTACCTCCCTTTGAAATGAGGAGCATGGTGCATTTAATCAAATGCCTGTGGGCCTGCTACAAAACAGAATGCTGTCTGCACCTGATTCTTGTGCTTGCATGTGCATGTGTGTGTGTGTGTGTTTCAATTTCAACATTACAGGTGTGAAAACAAAATGCATTTCCATGCACTGAATTATTGTATCTATGGTGATGGGCAAAAAGAGCACTGCTCGAGCAATTAGACCAGGCTCTGATTGTTGTGCAACCTTGGACAAGTTAGTTCCTTCTCATTCCAGGCTGAGATGAATTGTGAGCCCTTCCGCAGTGCTTAAGATCCTGTGATTCAAGAAACACTAAATAAAAAACAATTTTTATTAGCACCATGTCTAGGAAAACAAACTGTTCTCTCACAAGGAGGCTCTGTGTGACTCTGTATCATACAACTAAGACAAATTCACTTGTCAGTCGTTACCTTATTAAATAATGTGCAGCCTTGTAGATAAGCAGCAAAATGTAACGCCAGCCACATCTCCTCCTGCTTTATGTCATCTGCAATATTAGCACTAAGGAGAGTTGTGCTTCCCTGGCACTTCCTGTATGCCACTGCTCTGAGAGTTTTGCATATTTTACCTCATTTGACCTTACAACAACCTCATGGAGAAAGTGCTATTATGATCTCATTTCACAGAAGAAATAGAGGCACAGGGAAGTTAGGTAACTTGCCCAAAGTCACACAGCTAATAGGTGACAAAACCAGTATTCAAATTCAAATTTTCTGGCTCCAGAATCCAACCACTTTCTGTGAGCATGCATGCATGCATGTGTGTGTGTAAATTCACATAACATAATTCATCATTTAGCCATCTTAAAGTGTGCAATTTAGTTTTTTTACACTGACAGAATCCGTGCTTTTAATGATACACTGCACTATCTAGCTATGTATATCATCAAATAAATAACTCAATTTACAGTCATATTTACAGGCTGGGAGGTGGTGAGAGAGCAATCATTGCTTTCATCTGTTCCCCTGCATCCAGTGGCAGCAATGTAAATTCCAAATGAAGGTTATAGAATCAAGGTGTGATCCCAGTTTGGAAAGCTTCTGGTTCTAGACCACTTTGGGCCTCCACAAAAGCAACATCTGAATCAAAAGAGAATCATCCATCACATTTCAGTGCTTTAGCGGTGGATCAATGCCGGGGAATCCCATACTTGCTCCAAAGGCTGGTCTACCGTCTAACGACATCCAGTCTCTGTAAGTCCTGACCTAGGTTCTCTTTCACAAACAAGAGCTTTCGCCTTTATCATGACTCAGGCAGAGAGGGGCAGGAGCTGAGAAAACTGGTCAACATTTCCTCTAAGATGATGCTTCCTGGCCTGGCTGTGTGTTGCCTGTGAAAATTATCACCACTGTTTCTAAGAAGTTCCAGTGTCTGCCACTTCCCCAGCAGTGATGGGGCACCTGTTTTGTATCAGCTTGGTGGGTAGCATTGGGCAAGCAGCTCTCAGCCTGGCTAGGGAGGAAGTCATTGATGCAGCTCTTCCAAATACAATCTTCCCTCTCACTGGTCCTGATATTCCATGTGACCTGTGAGAGCTGGAGTGGTGCTTAGATTTGGGGCACATGTACCTCAAGACTTCTCTCCCAGATATGTCTCACCCTCCATATCCTCCCTTAAATCACCACTGCCTGATCTCCCATGCCAGGTACACATATTCTTTCCAGAACAACTGAAATTGATTCTGAGAATATTTTGGGCCCTAAAATTCTATGGCTCAAACATGAATGTATTTCTCAGTTCAGTATCGCCTGAGTTTGTCTATCCTGTGCCAAGCATGGAGACACCCAGGAGACTGAGACCCCTGCTGACCCAGGCCCTGCCCCCTGGATGCTCTTGATAGGGCTGAGACAGACAACAAACCAATAGCATCAACACAACAGGAGGAACCTGAGGTGCAGGGATCACTTTACACACTGGGCATCCCTCTGGGCCACTTCCACTTTCTCTTTTCCAGGATTAGTGATTTCTTCGCCTTCTTTTCAGGGCTTCTATTTCCTGATGATCAAACAACCACGTAATAAGCTCTGTCAAGTTCTCAACTCACGCATCTACCTGCCTTCTGGGTTCAGATGCAGAGTTCGCAGTCTGCCCAGCTCCACCCCCGTTCTAAATCGTGCATGTGAACGTCTCTCTGCCAAAGGGCCATTTTAATGAGGAACTTGGTTCAGGCTTCAGCTACAGAACATTAATATTCATGGTTAGTATTTTTTAAAAACCTTTATTTCCATCTTTTGTTTCTGTTGAAGGAGGGGAGTCTTCAAATGGCCAGAAATTCCCAATTCCTGTTTATTCTATCCAGGCCTCTATTTTCAGTGTATTTTCTTTTTGGCTCCATTATTTCATCAGGGTTGGCAAGGAAACTTAGTTCTGTTCCTGTCCAAGTGTTAAATGGATGCTCATGTGTCTCTTTGCCACATTGGTATAATTAATTTTATTGCAAATAGGATTTTTCTTTTTTTCCCCTCTGCATGCAAATGTGGTACCCTTTCAGTGTTTGCATAATAGCAGTAATTCTTTCATTTGTACAAAAGGACATGTATTATTTTGGCAGATAGAGGAGCTCTGATGGGGAGATTATTACATTTCCAAAAGCAAAGAGAATAAATCAGAATTTATCCAGATGCTGACTAAACCTCCCCCTCCCCAAGTCCCACTCATCAAGAGCCAAGCATCTAACACACTACCCTTTCCTCCCAGACAGCAAGCCTGGTGGGACAGTAGGACTATGCAAGCTCTTCTCCACCTCCTGCTCTTCTTGGCCCCACCCTCTGGCTTCTGGGTTGTCTGAGGGGGGCACCAGTGTGAGAATGGAAGTTGGAAGAAGAGAGGCTGTATTCTCTTCCCCTGCCCCAGCCCAGCAGTGCCACAGACCAGACTGCAGCCGAGCTCCTCCCGGGCCATAGCTCTGTCCTACAGCCCCCTCCCATTAGCTGGGGTCTCACTGGACTCTGGAAACTCCTTCCCTTTGCTGTCTCAGGATAGGCCCTGGAGCTTCAGTACCCCTTACCTAAATTTGCCCAAATCTATGTAAATAATCCTTGTGCCAAACCCCTTTCGTTGTGGCTCTTTCCTCTCAGGACACTGGGAGAAACATCATATTTCTAGCATTTCACTTGGTTTACTATGTCCCTCACCCTACCAAAAAGAAAAATCCATAGCACTGGGAAAGAAGTAAGGAAGCCCCAGTCCATGGGGTTGTAGATCCCTTGACCTGTCCCCACAAAGTTTTTAAAAATTCCACACAGCTGGAGAGACACTTGCCCTCACCACATCTTGCTTCCCTGTAGCCAGGTCAGTGACCAACATCCGTTGGTTTTGCATTTCTGATCACAGCTCCCTGATTGCCCTTGAAGAGCCACCTCCTCTATGCCCATCCTCAGCTCAGGAGTTGAAGCTCCCTAGCCTGGCCCCTCAGAGCCTCACCTCCCTTAGGCGGAAAGGATTGCTTCAGGGAAGGACAAGTGATCAAAGCTGCAAATCAGATGAAATTCTGGGACTTTGGCTGAAGCATCTAGGGAGAGGCAGTGCCCTGGGAACTGAATAATCATGGAAGAGCCTAGAAATGAAAAGAGGAAAACTGGGGTCTGAGCACATCATTTGAATCCTGGACCAAGCCCAGTCTTGCTTTTGCAATTACATGAGTAAAATTTCTGTTTTTGTAAATTTGCTTAATCTGCGCTTCTGTCCCTGAAAGAACTCTGGTTCATACACTGAGGACAGAAGCTCTTTATTCACTGTGACCATCACAGCCTGGATATGGGGGAGGCAGAGAAGAGAACAGAATTTAATACCTCTGGACCATCAATTGTGCACTCTAGAACAGAGCACATGCAAATGTAGGTTAATTTATTTAATTCTCAAAATAACTTTATTCAGCTAAGTTGAGGATGTTGCCAAGTGCTACTCAATTAGCACATGGCAGAGTTAAGTTCAAACCACGGACAATCTGCTTGCAAAGTTAGACTTGCTCCCCTCGGAGACGGTGTGTTAGCATCATGTTTTCACCAGCTTCCTTCCCACTGTTACCATCACCATCGTCTCTGGGAAGCTCACTGGTGATCTGGACCAAAAGAGTAAGAAACTGAGTTTTGTAGCTACCAGAAAACACACACTTTATACAAGCATAGGAGTGTTGTTTACACTACAAGAAGCAGGGAGTGATCAGGAGCAATGAACAGGAACAGTTACCATGCTGAGAAATCTGACCCCATTTGGGGTTCTAGAAGAACTGAGACTTAGAGGAGGGAATCCAGAGACAGGAAAGAGAGCAAAGGCATCCAGCATAAGAATACCAGGTCATAAAAAGATCCAGTTTGCGTATTTACAAACTCACTGAGTTCTGCTAATCCTCCTAAGTTCTGTCTTTGGCTCCCTTCCCAGTTTCCTCCTGATGTCTCTGCTTGGCAATAAGAAGCTCAGAAAGCTGATAAATCCCCAGGCTCCTGCTTACCTCAGTGCTTGGCACAATCCTTTTAAAATTCAGGGCAGAGAGGGCCAAGCTAGCCATCCTTCCAATGTGGTCACCCCTATCCTGCAGTTCACCTTGAAGGCCCAGGGAACAGTGAACCTGTAACCATGCTGGCTGGTGTTAAAGATGGAACTAGCCGCCTCACAATAGGTCCTCAAAGTCCAGCGCATCTAGGCTCCTGTCCAGCTCTGAAGAAAGAGGCGTCATATGTTCCAACACTTACACTGGTTCCAAATATGGTGTGAATCGAGCCCTGGAGACACAACCCTTTTTCTTTCTTCCTCAGAAACCTTGCTCCTGGCCTCCCCCTTCCCTTGAAGTTATCTCATTCAAGACAAGCTTTCCCACGTGCATCAGCAAAGCCTTGCTGTATGCAACATACTTCCTCCCTACATCCATCACCAAAAGGTGTCAGTCGTGCTGATGCTAAAGCAGGCAGACAGACCAACCCCACCACCACTCCTAGTCAGTGTGTCTGCCAAGTCAAACACACAGAAATGCAGCACACTATTTTTAAAAGCAAGTTAAATAAGGTGACTTTAAAGTGGAGTCCTCTGGGATTGTAGTGAGTCCCTAGGTTTTTGGTTTTCTGAGCTCAAGGGACCAAGCAGGTTAGCTTTAATTGCTTAACTAGGGCACTTAGGCCACCGAAACCTTGTCCAACAGGACAGTATTTATAGGGTCCACATCATCCCACAGTTTAACTGTTCGCAGGTTGAGATCATCCTCCAGATTGTTGAGACATTTTTTTTTAACGCAGGGGAAGAAACAAATTGTCTCTTCATTAATAGAAACTACTGATAAAAATGCAAGAGTAAAATAATGTTGAGATGATAACTTTTCAGTGGTATAAAGGGCAGGAATTTAATAGTCTCTCCTGGCCAGATTTTTTATTCTTAGCTACGGAAAATTTGAAGGTGATATTTTGACCACTGGAGGCTGGTGCAAATTTGATTAAAATTACTAGTCTGGAAAACTCAGTTGAACCAAATTTCCTTCCTAAAACATATTACTGTGGTTTGATATAACTTTATTGTTCACGTGGCAGAGACTGATGTGGTTTTCAGCATTTGGACTATACATTATATGTTGTAAAAGAGTACATTTATTTTGCTATTTTTCCAGCTGTGTCATAACCTCATGATTTGGTTGTTTTTATCAAAGCTAGTTGACACATATACTTGTGATTTAATTATAATGGTAAAAATAGGCACTTAAAAAGTACCAGGTGTTGTGTATAAGCACTTTAGATACATCATATCATTCAGTCCTCCTTATTCTATCAGTTTCTATTATTGCCATCACATTAAAGATGAAAATGAGGCTTAAAAGGCTGTGTACCCTGCCCAAAGCCATACAAATAGCAATCAGGGAAACTGAGACATGAAGCCAAGACTGAGTGGTTCCCACATAATCTCTTAAATGTGAAATTTCTGGTAACATCCTTATTTCTGCTTAGTAAAAATGTTACTCCCTACCTCTATAACCTAGTGTTTCTATTACCTTTAAACCCTTTTAACCTTTATTTTATACAAATGTGAGTTCTCAAATTAGGGACTGATTTTTTTTCACTCAATTTGGATCTTATTAATTGGGAATTTAACCAGTTTATGAGTATAATTCACCTCTATCTCTGTCAATATCTTTTATGCAAATGTAACACTTTCTTGGCATTTTCCTTTTGTCACTTTTGTGTGTGTTTTCATTTGTTTCCCACTCCAGAAACTTGGAATGTATATAATCTTTTTTTGTCCACAACTCAATGACAAATTGACTTATATGAACTACCCTCTGATACAGTAATTACCAGTTTTCCCAATCAGTATTTCTAACATATCCACCCCTCTCCAGACATTGCTTTGGAAATTTTCTCCTTACATTATTAGTATTAACATTATGAACTTGTTAGGCTTTTTTAAAAGGAAGTAAAGCTGTACTATTTTCCAATTTTGTCAGATGAACATTCAGAATGTTTTTTCTGTACTTGTCCTGCCCACAGTGACAAAGCACTTTTATTTAACATATCTTTGGCTTAACAACATCCATTTTTATAATATTATATAACAAAAACAAAACAGTATTTATTTACACTGAATATTTTGTATGCACTTTGACAGTTTAAAACTGCATAAAATGAAAATTTTAGATCTATCTTATAAATTTATTTTGGATTTAGGTTTATTGCCCCATTTATAACAATTTTAGACTTCACGTTCTTAACTAGTTTCAACCAGCAAATCTTTCATATAATTATCTCCCTATTCTAATTTTTCTGGTGGCTGCAGTAAATCATTCAGCAAACTTTTCAGAGAAGGTCCTTGGTCTATACACTTTATTAACCCCTTGGTATGTGAGAATGTCTTCCAGCTGCCTTCATACACAAACACTAACTTGGCAGGGGATATAATTCTTGGCTCAAAATTATTTTCCCTTTAAGCTCTATGGATGTTGTTCCATTGTTTTCTGAAATTTAGAATTGTAAGAGAAAAAAATCTGAGGTCAGTCTGTCTTTTGCCCCTTTATAGGTAACCTGCTTTCTCTGTCTGGATACTTGTGAGATTTTCTTTATCCTTGAAATTTTAAAAAGTCACAAGGATATGTCTAGGTCTGTTTTTCTTCTTATTACATTTTAAAGGTACCCCGTGAGCCTTCTTCATTTGCAGGCCTACTTTGTTTTTCAACTCTGGAAAGTTTTCTTCAATTAGTTCCATAATTATTGTTTCAGCTTCATTTGCTTTGTCCCCTGTTTCAGGGGCCCCTATTACATGTAGAATGTATCTCCTGGACAGGGCCGCTACATCTTTTTCTCTTCTCATCTTAATTTCTTTGGCCTCTTCCTCTGCATTCTGTAACAATTTCTCTTGTCCATCCACTTCAGGAATTTTATTTTGTAACCATCCCTTCTTATGGGTTTCCTTTAAATGAAAGGCCATAATCTCTTCCATGTGGTCACACACCACCTGCTTTATCATTAAGCCCAGATGGGTAATGAACTCTCTTATAATATGGCAAATACTTTCTAGAAGATTGCTGTAAACCAGCATATCAGTACCAAGAGGAGGCATTTTCTCACTTACTCATCTTGATTCCTTTCATCTGAACTGCAGTCCTATAACCTTTTCAATCGCTTTTTGCAATAGAGTCCATAAACAGTCTTCCAAAGCATCAAAGTTGAAGAACCCTGCTGGAATATTTTTTAACTTAAATAGAATGTTAACACTGTAAAATAACTATAAATGAATAAATTGGTTAACAACCAACAGAGAAAAAAAGAATAACCCTAAAAAATAATTTCCTAATTTAATAAAAAGACAAAAGGTCTGGGGAAAACATAAGAAAAATATCAGTAAAGAGAAAAAACACAAAAGAAAGTAGTTTATCAGTAATCACAATAAATGTAATCAGACTAAATATACCTACTACAAAACATAGGTTAACATGTTGGATGGAATTTCAGTATTCACTTGCTGAATGTGGACATACATACATGCTGAAGACAGACTGAAAGCAAATCCAAACAGGAAAATTGAGAATAAAAAGATAGAATATATTTTCTCATATATATACTAATTCAAATAAAGCAAGTAAGGTAATATTAATTTAATTTTTAAAAGCTGATAAGAATTAAGACAGACATTACATAACAACAATGGAAATACTTTACTAGGAAGATATTAAAAGCATGAATTATGCTTCTAAAAACATGGTCTCAAAATATGTAAAATTTCAAGGAAAATGAGTAAAACTCTAAGTAGAGTCCAAGCTACTTTAATCAGTTCTACCAGAAATGGATAAGTCAAGCAGATAAAAAAAATTAGTAAGACTAGAGTAAATCTGAAGAACAAAATTTTAAATCATGGTATAATACAGAATTTTTCAAAAAATTTTAGTATGGTCCCTTTGAGAGATATATCTTATATTAAAATCTACTATCCAAATGTGTGTGCGTGCACACACACACACAAACACACACATATACTTGGATAGATTGACAGCTGGATATATAAGAATATTTAACAAATACCTTTGAGTAGTGCTCTGATACTGCTTGAGTATTACTTATTTTATTCCAGTTTTTTAAAAACCATGAGTTACCACAAAATAAATTGATTTCAGTTTACAAAATACTGATTTTACAAATATACACTGATGTGCATTCAACAAGTAAAAGTTATACATTCTTTTCAATCCAAAATGAATAGCATACACAATGGTGAAACCACAGACACTTTCTCAATAAGGTTAGCAATACACAAAGATGCTTATTATCAATAATTCTACTTCACATTGGATTGGAGGCCAAAGTCAATGCATAATGAGACAAAAGGTTTGAAAGATTAAATATAACAAATTTCAGCTGATTTATTATCTGCATAAATAAGAGACTTCACAGACAGAATTTATGACTAATAAGAGAGGTCAACAGGTTCTGAACATGAGCACAATAAACATTAATAGTTTCTCTAAAGACTAGTAATAATCAACTAGAAGATGGGATAGAGAAAAGTTATTCATTATGGCAATAAAAATGTAAAACACTGAGGAATTAATCTAACATAAAATATGCACAGCCTTTATGGAGACCATTACAAAACACTACAGTCTTTTATAAAAAAGACTGGAGGCCCAGGGATTTAGCTCAGTGGTACTGCTGCCTGCCTCGCAAGTGCAAGGTCCTGAGTTCAATCCCCGGTAATACAAAAAAAAAAAAAGATTGGAATAGCTGAAAAGGCATTACATGTTCAAGGACAATGGAAAGTTGACATGATGAAGGTTGTTATTCTCTCCAAAACAATGTAAATTGGATGTAATTCCAATTAAAATCTCAACAGAAAAAGCTGATCCTGAAATTAATTTGGAAAAGCAGAAAGAATTGAACAAATACAATTTTGAAAAAGAAAGTTGGGAGACTTGCTTGCCAGATGCTAGGTTTATTTTGAGACAGTGTGCAACCTGCTCAGGGATGGACAAACACGTCATTGGTGCAGGACAGAGTGTAGAAACAGACTGATATGAAGACCCAATACAAGACAGAGCCCCATTATAATCAGCACAGAAAGGAATAGGTTCTTTATTCATTTATGCTGTGACACATACAAAAAGAAAGTTATAAATTCAATCCTTCACTCGCATTATATAAAATAAGTCCCAGGTAGATTACAGATTGAATATAAAATTTTAAACTTCAAAAGAAAGTATAGAAAGAATATAGTTGTAGAAACTTGCTGTGTTGCCCAGTATCTTAGTTACTTTTCTCATTGCTGAGACAAACTACCTGACACTCCAAGTTAAAGGACGAAAGGTTTACTTAGCTCACAGTGTGTAGAGGTTTCAGTCCATAGTCAGCTGGCTCCAAGGCAGGGTGGCAGGGTAGAAGGGAATCACAGAGAAGAAATAGTCCACAGCAAGCAGTCCGGCAAGAGCACATTAGCTCTCTTTCTGTCCCTTATATTTTAGGCAGGCTACCTGCCCTCGGGTGGACGTAGCACTCACACCGTTAATCCTAGCCAGAATTATCCCAAACCAATAAGTGGACTGATTTAGTAATCACACATGCTTGATCCCAGCACCACACACTCTAGATCCAGCCACCTCTGAAAAGCCCCACTTCATGACTGCGTGAGGCTTTGGGGGGACATCTAGACACAGGCTATAACATGCAGGCTGGTCTCGAATTCCTGGGTTTAAGCAATCTTACTGTCTCAGCTTCCCAAGTAGAGAAGTAAATATTGCTTTAAAAAGAGAGTTGCATAAATAAGAAGCAAAAGGTATTGACTATAAAAGATTGATATATTTATCATTATAATTAATCTATGTCCAATTAAAATTATCATGAACAAAGTTAAAGACAAGATTCAGAGAAGGAATATGTGTGATGCACACAACTGATAAAAGATTAATGTCTAACATACACACAGAATTTCTACAATTTGACAAGAAAAAATCATAATACAATATGAAAATGAACAACCATACAATTCTACTATTCCCCTTCTGTGTATATTACCAAAGGAAAAGAAGTCAGCATGTCAAGATATGATTCATCTCCATGTTTGTTACTGCACTATTAACAATAGCTAAAGTATTGACTCAGCCTAGCTAAATGCCCACCAACAGATGAATGGAAAAGAAAGTACAGACTATATACACAATGAAATATTATTCATCCACAAAAAGCATGATATCCTATTATTTGCAGTAAAATGAATGGACCTGGAGCTTATTATGCTAAGTGAAATAAGTCAGACACAGAAAGACAAATATGGCATGTTCTTTTTCACTTGTGGATGTTAAAAATGTCAATCTGAGTGTAAAATAGTATCTATTAGAGGCTGGGAACAGTCAAAGAGAGTGAGAGAAGAAAGGTTGGATAATGATTATCAAAACAGAAGTTGTATTAGCCAGATCTGTCACTGTGGCACAATGTCTGAGATAAGCAACTTAAAAAAGACTTATTTTATCTCACAGTTTTAGAGGTTTCAGTCCATGGTCAGCTGCCTCCCTTACTTTTAGGCCTGCGGCATGGCAGAAAGGCTCAGCGGAGGAAAGCTGCTCAACTCATGATAGCCAGGAAGCAAAGAAAGTAGGCTGGAAGAGCCTGAGAGGTAGGAGCCAGGGACAAGATATAATGTACAAGATCCCAACCCCATGACATACTCGCTACAATGAGGCCCCACCTCCTAAATTTCCATTACTTCCCCTATGCCATCAAATTATGATCCTATCAATGGACTAATCCACCAATGAGGTTAGAGCACTGATAATTTAATCATCCTCCAAACACCCCACCTCACAGACTTTTGGGGGACATTTCAGATCTAACCCATAGCAGATGTTATAAATTCTAGTGTTCTGCAGTGTCATGACATGACTACAGGTCACAATACCCTCTTATATATTTTATAAATAACTAGAAGAGAGGAGCTCAAAGACTTCAAACTGAAATGACCAGGCTACGGAAACATTAATTACCTTGATTTGTTGATATTGTACACATGTACAATATTTTTAAGAAATATTTAATAAAATGGAAATGTTCACTACTCCAATATGATCATTACATATTTATACATGTATCAAATGATCTCACTCTACTCTACAAATATATATAACTTAAGTAACAATCAAAAATGAGCAAACCCCAGCAATTTTGAAAGGACTATAAGTCAATGAAAGATATTTGAGCACCTTCAAAAATCTGTAAAGTACATAATATTTTACATCATCAGATTGTCAAATTTTTTAAATTTTGATAACACTACAACCTGGGAGCTACTTAAAGCTGGAAGGACCACTTCCTGTTTATGAAAGTGCCAGTTAGTAAAAACACTGTGGAAAATAATTCAACCTTCTCTAAGAAAGTTGAAGATGCACTACCTTGTGACCAAGAAATCCTATTCCTAGATATTTATCACAGATAGAGAAATGCACACATATATGGAGGCAGACCTAAATGTTCATTGCAGAATTGTAGTGAACACAAAAAATGAGAAAAACCTAACTATCCATAAATAGGAGGAAGGATAAATTATGGAATGTTCATACAGTAAGATACAATAGAAAACCTAAAGCTATTTCGGTTCATGTGGATAAATCTTTTTTTTTTGGCACTTTATTAAATTCTTTTATTGGTACATTGTAGGTATACAACACATTTACATTTCTCATTGGGAATTGTACCTTTACATAATGCATCTTGGTTCTTATTTTTTCCCCATTCCTAGCCCTCCCTTCATGCCCTCCACCCTTCCCTATTTACAAAGACTTTATTTCCATTTTTTCCATTTCTCATCATTTTCCTTTCCCTTCTTTCCTTTCCCCTGCCCCTCCCACTACTCCTACCCCTTTGAACCTTTTCTTCCTATTTTGCATTATCAATTATTCATTCTAATTATTGGTACATTTTAGATATACAATATAATGACATTCATCATTGGAAATTTGCACCTTTACATAGTCTCTCTTGGTTCTTATTTTCACCCTTGCCCAGCCCTCCCTTCAACCCCTCCATTCCTCCCTATTTACAAAGATTTTGGTCCTATTTTTCCATTTTCTCATATTAATCCCATTCCCTTCTATCCTTTCCCCTAGCCCTCCCATTTCCTTTGCCCCTTTTCTTATTATTTCACATTACCTATTATACATTTTAGTCCTTATTTACACTTTCAGTTTCTTACACCAGAGAAACTATTCAGTATTTATACATGTGTGTCCTATTTATTTCACTTAAGAGTATTGCCTCAATGTGCATTCACTTAGCTATAAATGTCTCTAATTTCTCATTTTTTATGGCTGAGTAGTACTCCATTTTATAAAAAAGCCACATTTTCTTTATCCAGTCTCCAGTTGATGGGCATTTGGGCTGTTTCCAAGTTTTAGCTATCACAAACTGTGCTGCTATGAACATGGGTACACATATGTCACTGTGGTATGATTCTTTTAATTCTTTGGGGAAGATACCCAGCAAGGGAATAGCGGGGTCAAATGGGACTTCCAGTCCTAGTTCTTTGAGGTATCTCCATACTGATTTCCACAGTGCTTGCACCAGTCCACACTCCCACCAGCAGTGGAGCAGTGTTCCTCTTTCCCCACAGCCCCACCAGCATTTGTTATTGGTTGATTTCATGATAGCAGCCATTCTTTCTGGAGTGAGGGGGAATCTCAGCGTTGTTTTCATTTGCATCTCTCAAATGACCAGTGATGCTGAACATTTTTTCATGTATTTATTTGCTATTTCTACTTCTTTGTCCGAGAAATGTCTGTTCATTTCAGATGTCCATTTTTGGATTGGGTCTTTAAATTTGGGAGGTCTGATCTTTTTAAGTTCTTTATAGATTCGAGCTAGTAGACCTTTGTCTGAGGAAGAGCAGGTGAAGATTTTTTCCCACATTGTGGGTTGTCTGTTCACACTGCTGGTGGTTTCTCTTGCTGTGCAGAAGCCTTTTAATAAGAAGAGATCCCACTTGTTGATTGTTTGTGCTAGTTCACGGGCAACTGAGGTTTTGTTCATAAAATCTTTTCCTACACTGATGTCTTCAAGGGTTCTACCTAACCTCTGTTCCAACTGGTTCAGAGTTTCTATTTTAATATTTAGATCTTTAATCCATTTTGATTTTAGTTTAGTGCATGGCAAGAGGTATAGGTCTAGTTTTAATCTTTGGCAAGTTGAAGCCCAATATTTCCAGCACCACTTATTAAAGAGGCTATCTTTCCTCCAGTGAGGGTGTTTGGCTCCTTTATCAAAGATGAGATGGCTGAATGTGTCTGGTGTTGTTTCTGCATCTTCTAATCTGTTCCACTGGTCTTCAGGTCTGTTTCTTTGCCAGTATCATGCTGTTTTTATCACAGTAGCTTTGTAGTATAGTTGCACATTGGGGATTATGATACCCCCTGCCATGTCTCTGTTACCTAGAATTGCTTTTGATATTCTGGGTCTCTTCTTGTTCCAAATGAATTTTTGGATTGTTTTCTCAAGGTCCATGAAGTATGCTGCCGGGATCTCAATTGGAATTGCATTAAATCTATATAGCAGTTTTGGAAGTATGGCCATTTTCACTATATTAATCTTTCCTACCCAGGAACAGGGGATGTCTGTCCATTTTCTGATAGCATCTTCAATCTCTCTTTTCAGAGTGCCATAGTTTTCAGAGAAGAGGTCTTTGATTTCTTTCGTTAGGTTGATTCCTAAGTATTTCAGTTTTTTGGATGCTATTGTGAAAGGAATTATTTGCCCTATTTCTCTCTCAGTGAGTCTGTCATTGGTATAGAGGAAAGCTATTGATTTTTGTGTGTTGACCTTGTAACCAGCTACTTGACTGACTTTGGTTATTAAGCCTAGAAGACTTTTGGTGGAGTTCTTGGGCTCTTCTATATAGAGTATCATGTCATCTGCAAATAATGACAATTGGACTTCTTCATTTCCTATCTTTATTCCTTTTATTTCTTTCTCTTGTCTAATTGCTGTGGCTAATGTTTTCAGAACTATATTGAACAAGAGTGGTGATAGTGGACATCCTTGTCTTGTTCCTGATTTGAGTGTGAAGGATTTCAGTTTTTGACCATTTAGTACGATATTGGCTGTTGGTTTTTCATAGATGGCTTCTATCATTTTGAGGTAGAGACCATCTACTCCAATTTTTTGCAGCGTTTTTATCATAAATGCATGTTGGATTTTGTCAAATGCTTTTTCTGCGTCTATGGAGATAATCATATGGTTTTTGTCCTTGGCTCTATTGATATAGTGTATTACATTGATTGATTTTCATATATTGAACCATCCCTGTATCCCTGGGATGAATCCCACTTGATCAGGGTGTATGATCTTCTTGATGATCTTCTGCATTCTGTTTGCCATTATCTTATTAAGGATTTTTGCATCTGTGTTCATTAGTGAGATTGGCCTATAGTTCTCCTTTTCAGTTGGGTCTTTCTCTGCTTTGGGGATCAAGATGGTGCTTGCTTCCAGGAATGAATTTGGGAGTATTGCTTCCCTTTCAATTTCATTGAAGAGTTTAAACAGTAGTGGTAGCAGTTCCTCTCTAAATGTCTTGTAGAATTCAGCAGTGAAGGCTTTTCTTAGTTGGTAAGTTTTTAATTACATTTTCAATTTCATTGGTTGATATTGGGTTGTTCAGAAGTTTTAGGTCTTCTTCGTTCAACTTTGGTAATTCATATGTATCTAGGAATCTGTCCATTTCTTCTGTGTTGTCCATCTTATTGGCATATAGGTTCTGGAAGTAGGTATTGATGATCCTCTGGATTTCTGCTGGGTCTGTTGTAATTTCACCCTTTTCATTCCTAATTGCATGGATTTGGGCCTTTTCTTTCCTTTTTCTGATAAGGTTGGCTAAGGGTTTGTCAATTTTGTTGATTCTTTCCAAGAACCAACTCTTGGCTTCATTGATTTTTTTGTATCAGTCTCTTAGTCTCCATTGCATTGATTTCTCCTCTGGTCTTTATAATTTCCTCCCTTGTATGAGCTCTGGGGTTGTGCTGTTCTTATTTTTCTAGAAGCTTGAGGTTCAGCATCAGGTTGTTTAATTGGGCTCATTCTGTTTTCCTAATATGCGTATTCAATGCTGTGAATTTCCCTTGTAAGACTGCTTTCATTGTGTCCCATAGATTCCGATATGTTGTATTGTCATTGTCATTTAATTGAAGGAACTGTCTGATTTCTTCTTTAATTTCCTCAGTGACCCATTGGTTATTCAGAAGTGTGTTGTTCAATTTCCACGTGTTTATGAAATTTTTTGAGTTTCTTTTCCTATGGATCTCCAATTTCATCGCCCTATGGTCTGATAATATACAAGGGATAACTTCAATTCCTTTGCACTTACTTAACCATGTTCTATGTGTGAGTATGTGGTCTATTTTTGAGAATGACCCATGTGCAGCTGAGAAGAATGTGTATTCTGATTTTGTGGGGTGGAAGACTCTGTAAACATCTGTTAAGTTCATTTGTTCAAGAGTTCGATTGAGTTCTAGTATTTCACTACTTATTTTTTGTCTACTTGATCTATTTGTGACAGTGGGGTGTTGAGGTCCCCCACTACAATTGTATTAATGCATATATGACTTTTCATGTCCATTAGTATTTGTTTTATATAGTTGGGCAGACTAGTGTTTGGTGCATAGAAATTTATGATTGTCATCTCTTCCTCTTGGATTCTTCCCTTTACAAGGATGTAGTGTCCTTCTTTGTCTCTCTTAATCAGTGTTGGTTTGAAATCTACTTGATCTGCCAAGAGGATAGCTACTCCTGCTTTTTTGGGGGGTTCCTGTCACATGGAGTATTGTTTTCCACCCTTTAACTTTCAGTCTATGAGTTTCCTTTTGAATTAAGTGTGTTTCTTGTATGCAGCATATTGTTAGATTTTGCTTCTTGACACATTCTGCCAGTCTATTTCTATTGATTGGTGAATTGAGACCATTAACATTGATGGTTATAACTGAAACGTATTGACTTGTCATTGCCATGACTTTTTCTTTTTGTTGGGTTCTCCCGCTTTACATTTAATTTCTTGTCATGCCAGATGGGTTCATTCTGCTTTGCTTCCTGGGGCTGTGATCCTCAATGTCTGTTCCTAGGATATTGTGTAAAATTCTTTGGAGTGCTGGTTTGGTATTCACGAAATTCCTAAGGTGCTCTTTGTCATGAAAGTATCTTATTTCTCCATCCATTTTGAAAGATAGTTTTGCAGGGTACATCAATCTGGGTTGGAGGCTGTTTTCTTTTAGGGCTTGGAATATGTCACTCCAAGCTCTTCTTGCCTTGATGGTTTGTGTTGAGAAGTCTGCTGTGATTCTGATGGGCTTTCCTTTGTATGTGATTTGTTTCTTTTCTCTATCTGCTTGTAGAACTTTGTTCTTCTGTTGAGTTTCTGGAATCTTAACAATTATATGCCTATGTGTAGATTTTTTTTGATCAAGGCTATTTGGAGTCCTATATGACTCACTTATCTGTACGTCAAGCTCTTTTCCCCAGCTTGGGAAGTTTTCTGCCATTATTTCTGTGAAGAGATTTTTTTATGTCATCTGCACTCTCTCCTGTTTCTTCATTGACTCCAATCAGTCTTATGTTATTCTTCTTTGCATCATCTAGCAGCTGCTGGATTGATTTCTCATGTTCCCTTATAATTTTGAAGCAATTTTTCTTTTCCTGGTCACTAATTGCAATCTTATCTTCTGTATCTGAAATTCTGTCCTCACATTGGCTCATTCTGCTGTGTAGACTTTCAGTGGAGTTTTTCATGTCCTGGAAATCTATTTGCATCTGTTTTATAGATTCCATTTGTTTCCTATGTTGGGATTCCCTCATGTTCCCGAGCTCCTCTCTAGATTTATTAATCATGTCTTGCACTAGGGGCACAATTTCTCCTATTATCTGAGAAATTATTTCTGATTTCATTTTTTCCAGATCTCCTTTTGTTGCCAGTTCAGTGGGTCCAGGTGGTTGAGTATCAGAGTGTTCCATCTCATTTCCCTTTGGCGTTGCTGTAGGTGATCTGGAAGTCTGGCTTTGAGACTTATTTACGTGTTTTCTCATTTCGACTGGTGGGGGGGGGGGAGTTGTTGGCACCTGCCCGGATTACCTCCTCTGAGCTGGGAGAGGTGGGACAGGGGCCGGGAGCAGTGGTAGGGATGGTGGCTCAAAAGCCCTTTCCTGTGAGCTGGGAGCAGCCGGAGGGATGGTAGCCAGGAAGCCCCTTCCTCTGGACCAGGAGCAGTTGGAAGGCAACTCAGAAGCCCCTACCTCTGGGCCGGGAGCAGCGGGACTCAGTACCGTGGTCTGGTGGTCCGGTGTCCTCTGAGTCTTTGTAGTGTGGAACCAGGTGGCTGTAGAGAGGAGCGGGGTGCGGGGGTGTCCAGTGGAGTTTTGCCAGGGCGTGGGCTGATCTGGCATGTTCCGCGTGACTGGGGACCTCAGTAGGGCGTGCACAGACCTGCCTGTCTGAAGCGGGCTGATTTGGCATGTTCTGCACCACTCGGGGCCTCGGTAGGGCGTGCCTATGTGGATAAATCTTTAAACACGATGCTAAGTGCAAAAGCAAACTCCATAGTGATGTTTTGAGGATGACATCATTGACAATAAGTTTGAAACCCTACAAATTATGTTATGATTTATGGATAAGCATGTAGTAAAGATGCAAAAATATGCCTGGGAATGATTAAAACAAAATTAACACTATCATTTGTAGGCAAGGAAAAGGAGCAAAATGAGACAAGGGAGAGGCTATCATTCAACTGTTAAAATTTTTTTAAAAATTAGAAATCTTGGGGCCGGGGATGTAGCTCAGTGGTGCTGCACCTGCCAGGCAACTGCAAGGTCCTGAGTTTGATCCCCGGTACCACAAAAATACAAATAAAAATAAAGAAATCTTAAGTTTTGACAGAGCTTGAATCAGGGTACAGAGATGTTTGCTGTTACTCCCCATACTTCTCTTGATGTATTTCAGAGTAAGTTCATCACCACAGTTAACTCTGTCCTCTTTCTGTTTATTTATAGATAGTGCTGTGGTTTTGGAATAAATTCCAAATTAATACTTTGAAAAATTTAAACAAAACAAATGAAATTGCTCTTGTGTTATCTGCTCTCAAATATTCTTAGCCTTATAAAGATACTTTTGGTATGAAAACTCATATTGTCATCTCATTTATGTCACTTGAAGCCAAATAACTCCCACTGGTTAACTAAGGCAAATTTCTTTATAATTTCCTCATCGCATTAGAAATATATTTTCTTAATTGGTTTTGTCTTTTTTAAAATTTTTCTTAAAATTTTCTCTTTTTTAAATTGTGAAATAATATTGCACAATTACTGAAAATCTAAGAAATAGAATTTAATTGCTCAAAATCTTCCCTTATCCCCAAAACAATAGAATTTAAGTATTTGTCTCACTACCCTTTCATCCTTGTGTATATTTAACCAATTTGAACACATTATTTTGTAACCTGTGTTATTTTCCTAAGTCAATATTGCTGAAAACCCTTCCTAGATTGCCTTTATAATAGCTACATAATAGTCCAACAAAATTTTCTATGATTATTTATTAAAACTTTCTCCTATTTTGGAACATTTAAGCTACTTTCACTTTCTTGTTTAGGTAAATAAAAAATCATAACAAAATTTTTCATTAAGATATATCTTATATATTTTTAATTATTTCTAAACTGTGATTTCCAGTTTTCAGAGCATGAACCTTTGGATAAATTGTTTCTCAAAGTATCACTTCTGTTTCCAATGCCATATAGCAATAATTGACAGCACAGTGTGACTCGTTGCAGCCCTGGAATTCTGTAGCTATAACCACCATATTCCAGTGATTACTTTATTCTTAAAAGGTTGTCCTAAGTCACAATTTGTGACTATTGCAACAAGACCAGCTGAGAAATGCCTGTCTTGACTTATTTATAAAATTTTCTGAAAGATGATATGAGACAATAGTTATCTTAAATACTATTTATATGCAGACATGCATCATTTGACTATAGTATAAATTCTGAGAAATATGTCTTTAGGAATATTTGTCATGGTGCTATCATCACACAAACCTAGATGGTGTGACTTACCACACACTTACATGTATAGTGTATTACTTGCATAATGTGACCTCTTGATGCAACCAAGAGATACAGTAAACACAAGATGTATGAGGCAGCTGCCAGTGTAACATGATACGCTATTTTACAGTAAGCATTTTTATGTAGAAGCAGTACACCTAAAATAATGATTAAAATGAAGTGCAGTAAATATATAAATCAGTGACATAATAGTGTATTGTGATATCAAGTATTATGTACTGTTCCTAATTGTACATCCTATACTTTTATACAATTGGCAGCACAATAGATTGTTTATACCATCATTACCCCAAAACATAAGTAATGCATTATGCCACAACTTTGTAACAGCTTTAACAAAACTAAGTAACTGGAATTTTTCAGTTCTGTTATAACCTTATAGGAGCACCACTGTATACACTATACACAGTGCATGGCTATAATTAAAAATAACTATTATTTCCTGATCATGCCTGCAAGTTTGCAAATGTTAAAACTATATTCAGAATTAGGGGAGCAAGGAGAAATATTTTATTTTAATCTAAATTATGAATGGACTTCCTAAAAGCTGAGTACTTTTGGGGGAGGGTAACAGGGATCGAACTTGGGTCGTTGCACTTGTGAGGCAAGCAGAGGAATCACTGAGCTAAATCCCGGGCTAAAGTTGAGTACTTTTTAAAATGTGCTGGAAGCTTCTGTGTCTTTCCTGAAATGTAAGAGGAACATATTGAGAAGCACCAAAATATGAGAAATGGAATATAAATAAAGACAATGAAAGCCCAATCTGTTCCCTCTGTGATCAAACAGAATTTTATAAAAATCAACACATTTCCCTCTCAAAATGAATTAATTGGAGCATATTTTGGAAGTAATTCAGTGATGGTAAAACTTTCAGGGACATATCTATAGGGATGTTCTTTGCAGCACTGTAGAGGCAGAAAAACTAGAAACAGAGTGTAAGACTTTCACTGGAAATGACTGAACAAATGTCGTCATTTGCTGATATGGATATGATGCAGCAATTTAAAAATTGGCCTCATCACTGGCCTCTGTTGGAGAGATTTCCATGGGTCCTGCTAAGTGAGCAAGAAAAAACAACAAAAACCATAATGTGAGTGTATATTGTTATATCATTCACATGGGTTTCCTGTAGGTAGGAGGAAGATGGGGAAGTTGGAAGGGAGATGGGAGAAGGAACAAGAAAACAATATCCTTAGAGAAAATTTGGACAAGTGTTTAAGTAAAACTATGAATGAGCTAAAGAAGCAAGGAGACTTGCCTCCCAAACATGATGCAGAAAGTTCAGTTCAGAGCTGCTCCTGAACAATTCCCTTAGTCACTTCATGTAAAGGTCACCAGTACAGTACTGGTGACTGATACCAGATTCCACTTTCTATTCTTTATATTTAGTTGTATCTAAGAACACAAAGCAGATGTCACAAAATTCTCAATTAAAATAAATACAAACAAAATCTTACAGGATGAAATTGGACTGATTAAACAATATTATTTTTTAAATGTCAGGCCAATTTTACTTACTATTTTCAAATGAGACAAATGAAATTACCATTTTCCCTTAAATTACAGAGATTATAATTGGAAAATAAACATAGCATTTAAGGTTCTTGTAACATTGACCTTCATTTTAATTTCCTTCACTGAGCTAGCTAAGTAGTTAATGTGTGTATCTTGGTTACTTTTCTTGTTGCTGTTACAAAATTCCCAACACCCACAAGTTGTAGAGGCTTCAGTCCATAGTTAGCTGGCTCCAAGGCATGGTGGCACGGCAGAGGGGCACTGACACAAAAAAACAGTTCATGGCAGAGCAGACAGTAGGCAGTGAAGCAGCAAGCAGCAGTCACAGCAGCCAGCCTCTCTTTTCCTTTTATCCCAGCAAGGTTACCAGCCTTTTGGGTGGTTCCACCTACACCCAGGATGAGCCTTTTATTATCCACACTCATATCTATCCTAAACCATCAGTGAACTAACTTAGGACTACATACCCTTAATCCCAATGTCACACATCCTAGATTCAGCCAGCTCAAAAAAGTCCCACCTATTAGCACATGAGGCTGAAAAACTTGAAGGTCAACAAATTTCCTGAGTATATTATAAGGATTTGCCTAAATTAAAAGCTATCTGAGGGCTGGGGATTTAGCTCAGTGGTTCCAGCACCTGCCTCACAAGCATAAGGTCCCAAGTTTGATCCCCAGTACCAAAAAACAAAAGCTATCTGAATTCCATGAGATTAATGTTTCTCTTAGTCTTCCAGCCAATCTCTTCTCTCTCCTTGCTAGTTAAGAAATTCTCCTACATAAGATATGTTTAGTTGTTGAACAAAAAACACCAGCATGTCTTACAGACTGACATTTTTGTATTCTCACCAACAATGGATGAGAGTTCCTGTTGTTTCACATTCTCACCAGTATTTGGTGATGTAACTGTTCTGGACTTAGGCATGTAGTGGTGTCTGCTTGTCATTTTAATTTGTAATTATCTAGTAATATATGATATAGAAGATCTTTTCATATGTTTACATGCTATCTATCTTGGTAGGTTGTCTTCCCTGCTGAGGTGTCTGTTCAAATCTTTGGCCCATTTTTTAACTGAGTTGTTTTCTTATTGTTTAGTTTTAAGAGTTCTTTGTATATTTTAGATAACAAAGCTTTATAGGATATTTCATTTGCAAATATTTACTTCCAGTCTGTGGCTTGTCTCTTCATTCTCTTGATATTATCTTTCACAGAATAAGAGTTTTTCATCTTAATGAGATCCAGTCTATTAATTATTTCTTCCATAAATTGTCTCTTTGTTGTCATATCTAAAAATGCATGGTTATACCCAAGATCAGGCAGATTCTCTCCAGTGTTATCTTGTAAGTGTTTCGTAGCTTTTCACTTTATATTTAGACCTATGATTCATTTTGATTTTGTTTTTGTGGAAGGTCTGAGGTCTGTGTCTAAATTCTGTGTGTGTGTGTGTGTGTGTGTCCAGTTATTCCATCATCATTTGTTGAAAAGATTATCTTTGTTTCATTGTATTGTTTTTGCTCTTTTGTCAATGATCACTTGATATGTAATAAGTCTATTTCTATTCTATTCCATTGATCTAATTGGCTATTTTTTCACCCATCCCACACTATCTTAATTACCATAGTTTTATAATTAGATCTTGAAGTTGGTTAGTGTCAAATTCACACCTTTGCTCTTCAATAGTGAATTGGGTGTTCTGGTTCTTTTGCCTTGCCATATAAACTTTAGAATCAGCTTGTTGGTATCCCCAATATGACTTAGCAGGATTTTTACTGGAATTGTATTGAACCAATACTCCAAACTGGGAGGAACTGACATCTTGACAATATTGATCTTTCTATTCTTCAACATGGACTATCTCTCGATCTATTAAACTTTTTTATATCAGTCTTCAGGGTTTTGTAGTTTTCCTCATATAGCTCTTGTACATAATTTGTTAGATTTATAGTATTTTGGTAGGTGTTAATATATGTTGTAATGTGTTTTTAATTTCTAATTTCAACTGTTTGCTGGTATGTGGTAAAATGATTGACCTTAAATTCTGAAAACTTGATATAATCATTTATTAGTTCTGGTTGTACTTGTTTGTTTGCTCTTTCAGATTTTCTACATAACAATCATGTCATCAGGAAACAAGGACAATTTTTTCTTTCTTGAAGTTTTTCTGCCTGTAAGTAAGGCAGGATGACTAGAGAGGATCTAGAGTTGGTATTTTCCTTTCCCCAGGTTGATTATATTCTGATTTTTTTAAAACTCAGCATAGTTTTTGATCATATAGTTTCTCCTAGGGGCAGCCCTTGTTAAGAAGAATAGACTGCTCTGGCATATTTCAAAATAATTATACCCCTCCCTATCTTGCCAGATGCACGTAAGCATTTTTTTTCCCCTGATTCTCACTGTGAGAACCAGATAAGGCTCCTGGAGATAAATCTTAAAAAACATGAGACATACTTACAACTGTGTCCCCCTAAAGCCAGTCTCATCCCAACTGACTTACTAGCAATTTCTCACTTATGGTTCAGGAATTTTTTTCCCTGACACTGGTTCCTATGGAAGTTTCTACTTAAGGGTTTCTTCCCCAGTAACATTCTGATTCTCTGCATCTGCCTATTTGTCTTTCCAACTGTAGGGGCAATGTGACCTCAGTTCTTTCAAAGAATTAAGAGTTAAATTTTTCTATTTGTTCAGTTTTTTGCTTGTTAAACTAGAGGGAAAACTTGTAAGTTCTTTACATCCTGGACCAGAATCCAAAATTCTTCTGCTGTACTATTTTGATTAAAATGAAGACTAATGTCCCCAAGGCAGGCTTTAATAAGGACTTCAATGCTCTCATAAATTTTCCAGCTATAACAAACCCTTTTTGGGGTGACTGGCACAGTTCCTGATTCTCTCCTTCCTTTTTCTTGGAACCATCTGGTCCAGCCAGGGTGGGCTGCTGTGAGCTGTGTTTGCACAGTGTGACTCCTGTGTATACAACTGGACCTGGGGTAACCTCCTGTCCTGGCACAATCAGATCACCTCTGACTGGTGCTGGAGAAACCCAGCTAATTAGTCTCTACCTGTAGCTGTAAGTAGGGAGCCTTGTTCTCTCCCATGAATGGAAAAGGAAAAGGAGAAAATTTGTTTCCAGTGACAAAGACTAAAAGAGTTGAAGGATGAAGTGGCCAAGACAACCTGAGCTCTTACCAGATCCTAGTGTCAGTTTTTCCTAATGTGGCTGCATTCACTTTGGGATCCCTTGAGACACCCTAATATTTATTAAAATAATATTTCCCCTTTCCTAGCTATGCTCACTCCACTGGATTTCTGTTCTCGACAACCAAGAGTCCTACTGATTTCACCAATACAGAGACAGCAGGAATTCTCCAGAAGTCCCGAGTTAATGAAACAAAGAACCTGGCTATCCACCATTTCCAGGCTTTCTCCCCTCAGCAATTCAACAAGGAAAGAAGAAGAAATGATGGCCAGGACCCTCCCTGATTTCTTAGCTTTACTGCATAAACTTTTCACATATCTTGGAAACCTCATTATGCTGCAATTTTTTCCAACTGTGTTGCAAAGATAATGTTTACTGAACCTTCTGTACATAAGTGATACGAAGCTTAAGTAATAATGTTTGCTATGCAGGTTGAATTTCTTGGATTAAGAAAATCACAAATAATAGTCCATACTACATGAAAATTTACCACTTGAGGAAATATATTTTCCATGGACACCTACCCTAAAAACTTGGAATGTTCAACTACATACTTTACCTAAATATAAAATAAAAACTGAGACTATCTGTGTGACTTTTTGACCAACTATTTCCCCACTTGCAAAATCTGTGTGACTTGTTGACCAACTATTTCCCCACTTGCAAAAAGATGTGATACATGCAACAACTTCTGAATTACTCACAATAATGTTAGCAAGGGCAAGTGAATTAATAAAATTTATGGGTTTTTTCCAGTGACTGCTTCAAGCAGAAATATCGACCTCCTCTCTGGCAAATGCTAGCTTCAGTTTCCCTTGATCTTTCATGGAACACAAGAAAGATGCCAAAGCCTCCACTTTAAGAGAACAGAATAGCCAGGGTGTGAGCAACCCTCAAACAAGACAGATCTAGAATAATTTATAAATATATTACTGTCCTGTGATTTCATGACCCATGAGTCTAAGAAGTAACAAGGAGAACGCTTGAAAGGACTTGATATGAGAAAAATGATATGCAGAAACTGAGTTACCATGACACTAATGAGACTTGATTTCAGGCCCACTGGCTTGTGTAAATCCCTGTGAGAGCTGGGAGGTACTGGGAGGAATAGAAGTTCCCAGAGAGGGGAACCCAGATAGTGATTAGGAACCATTTACAAGTATTGCCAGTGAGTTACCTAAAGTGTTCTAAAAGAAAGAACTGTACTGCTCTTTGACACAATAATTTGTTGTGATTCCTTTTTCCTTCTAACAAATACTTTATACTTCAATTTTATGTTTGTAATTTTATGTTATTTTTCCTAAGGAAGGCACCCTAAATTTGAAATTATATAAACCTGAAACTTAGACTGTCCTCCCTCCACCCCTCCCACCTATTTGCTTTCTACTTCTTTGTTCTGTTTTCTGACTTTTCAGACCCACCAGGGTGGAGTTCAGCCCTGTCTCTACATTCGTGGTTCTTATTTTCCTTTCTATTTCTCCCCATCAAAACCAACCTTCCCTGTCTAATTTTCTTAGGATTATGTTGGGCCATTCCCACTTTCCCAAGGTGACAACTGGTTTTTTGATAATTTTGTGCTCTATTAAGGTGTTACTGGGTAGCATAACGGGCTACACTGAAGATACAGAATCTTAACTCAAATGTTGACTCTTGTCTGAATCAAAAAAAAAATAAAACAAACTTTTATTGTTTGTTTTACATTACAAAAATCACCCAAATTGGAAAAATTTAGAATACAATATACAGAAAAGCTCAAAAAAATTATAAAACTCACCTTGAATGAAAAAAATTACCCATAATCCCATCACCAATTAATTGCCAATCCCTATTGATATGTTCTTTGAGGCCATTTTTCTAAGAATATATAGATATATAATATTTAATTACAATGAAATCCAATGAAATGGAATTAGAATATAGTAATATTCCCCCCCCCCGCTTAGACAGGATCTCGCTATGAAGTCCAGGGTGGCCTTGAACTGACTATGTAGACCAGGCTAGCCTCGAACTCATGGCAATCCAACTGCCTCAGCCTCCTGAATGCTGAGATTACTGTAGTAATATTTTAGAGCCTAATTTTTCACTTAATTGTGAACATTTTCACCTATCATTAAATACTTGTTTCAAGCTCGCAAGCGCAAGATCCTGAGTTCGATCCCTGCTACCAAAAAAAAAAAAAAGAGGGCCGGGGATTTAGCTTAGTGGTTTTGCTGCCTGCTGTGCAAGCGCAAGGACCCAAGTTCAATCCCCAGTACCAAAAAAAAAAACTTGTTTCTAGGACCATTTTAAATGGTTATGTAATACTCTATAACATCAATGGTTAAGTAAAAATTTTATAAATGCAAGATTGGAAATGTTTTAACTTATCAGCCATAATCTCTGTTATAAGTCTACCGCTGCAGTGCAAAAGAAATCACAAATAACATATAAATGAACGAACATGGCTATACTCCCAATAAACCTTTATACATAGTATGATTTGAGTTTCATATAATTCTCATGGATTATGGACATTTGTTTTCTTTTGTTTTTCTTCAAATCATTTAAAAAATGTAAAAACCATTCTTATCTCATGAATGGTACAAAATTGTGGGCTATGATTTGCCAACCACTAAATTACATGGATATTCCATAATTTATCAATTTCATATTCTGGTAGGTTTAAATTATTCCCATTTTTCCTATTATACATAATACAGTAATGAACAACTTTATGGAAAAAATATTTGAGTCATCAGTGATCATGAAAGTTTGAGTCCCTACTGATAAATTTCTGTGTGGGTACAGAATAAGTTATTGGCTCAGAGGCTCTTTGATGTTCCTCATGTCTTTCAATATAGCCCATTGCCTACTTTATCTGAGAATATAGCTGACATTAATTCTTATGGATACTGAACTTTATTTTTTCCATTTCTTAAAAAATACATAAAGTGACAATGATGTGAAACACAAAGATATCCACCCATCTGCTTCCACACACCCAACATTTCCCAAGCATATAGTCCAGTGGACATGGGAGAATACAGAGAATGTGTCCTGGCATGAAGCTCAGAAATCTCTTGGCTCCTTGACATGACTCTAGACCAATATTGTCAGTGTTAAACAACTGGAACATATTTGTGGAATGTAGGAATGGAAATTAAAAATCTATGTGGAAAAATGACAAGAGTCTTTAAAAGAGTAAGCTGTGGTAAGAGTGAACTACCATGCTTAATATCAATCATCTAACTGAGAACAATTAGAATATCTGAAAAGTTTTTTAAATGGTAAGAGAACTACTAGGATAGCAATAACTTGTAGGAGAAAGATCTCAGATAAAAGGAAAGCACAAAGAGGTATACCCAATTCCTGAATCCACTTTTGTTACTGACCTGTGTGTCATTTGAAAATGGGTGAGAATCCAAGAATTTGATCAAAGAGCATCAAGTGAAAAACTGAGAGTCTGGTCAATCTTTTTGGGCTGGTAGGTCAAAAATACAAGTTCAGAGTTTACCAAAGATGAGGTGCACTGATGAATATCCAGGCTTTCAATTAGAATACTAAAGGATTCCTAGAAGTAAAGCTGAAGTAGACATAAAGCAAACTTTATAAAGCTTCATATCAATCTCAGTATATTATATACTCAGTATATTCTCTGATTGTATTAAATTATCTTCCCTAATGTTGCCAGAGCAAAGATAAATCATCTGAAGGAAACTTACGGCATCCATAGTCTCAATTACCTTATAATTTTCACACAAAATATCCAGCATTCAACTATAAATAATTATACACACAAAAAGACAAGAACTAACTGAAAATCAACAGAAAAACCAGACAATAACAACAGAAATTTTATCAAAAAATAGAACAGTTATCAAAAACTGATTTTAAAATATCAATGATTGATATGTTCAAGAAATGAAATGACAACATAGGGAATTTTGGCAGAGAATTTAACATCATAAATAAGAATCAAATGGAAATGTAAACAAGTAACATAAAAATGACAAGATGGGGAATTTTGGCAGCAACTTTTTTAACAAATTTAAAATCATAAGAATGGAATGAAAATGTAGAGAAGTAACATAAAAATTCAATGAATGGTTTTAACAAGAACATACATATAGCTAAAAAGAGAACTCGTGAAATGGAATAAAGGGCAGAATAAAATATCTAGTTGAAATGCAAAGAGACAAAAAGGGGAAAACAGGTGTATAGAGAAATATTGTGCATGGTGAAAAGATCGAATGTAGAGTCAATCGGAGTCCAGAAGAGAAGAGATCATAAGGTGAAGAGGTGGGATTTGAAGAGACAATAGATGAAAATTTTATAAAAATGAAAGAAAACGTCAAGAAGCATGGTCAAGAATCTCTATGAACATTGTGCTGGAGTTAAACTAGAAACAATCAAAGCAAAATGAACAAAATCAAAATATATTACAGATGAAAACTAGAGACAAAGAAAAATTGCTGAAATTAGCCAGATATAGTGGTTTCAAAAAAGTATCCCTTTGGGGGAAAGGGGTGCTGGGGATTGAATTTAAGGCTTTTGGACTGAGCTATATCCCCAATCCTTTTTTATTTTGAGACGTGGTCTCCATAAGTCTCTAAGTTGCCCAGGCTGGAGACACTCCCAGAGTGACAAAATTCTTAAATAGTCCTTCCTTCAAGAGGTAGAATTTTCTGGGCATGGTGGTGCATGCTTGTAATCCCAGCACTGGGGAGGCTGAGGCAAGAGGATTGCCTTGAGTTTGAAGCCAGTTTGAGATACATAGTGAGTTCAAGGCCAGCCTGAACTACAAAAGGACACCCTATCTCAAAAAAAGGTAGAATTTAATTCCCTTCCCTTTGAATATTTGCTTAATTTACTTCTAATCAATAGATATAGTGGATATGACATATCTCTTTTGAAATAAAGTTATAAAAATACTGTAACTTCCCCCTTGGGTACTCTCTTTCTCTCAGTCTTGAATAGGACATTCCAAGCCAGATGCTATGTCATACACAGCCTATGGGGAGGTCTTTTGAGAAACAAGCTTCCAGCCAAATGCCAGCAAAGAACTGAAGCCTTCCAGCAATCACATGAAGGAACTTCAAAGCAGATTCTTTAGTCCCAGTCAAAGCTTAAGATATCTACTACCTTTACTGACATCTTGACTGAAACTAAAATATCTTGAGCCAGACCTGTCAAATCATTCCCAAACTACTGACCATCAGTAATTATGTGAAGTAATAAATGTTTGTTCTTCTAAGCATCTAAGTTGTAGCATAATTTTATACTGTAACAGATAATGTGCCAGGAAATAATTACAGCGAAGAACAATAATAAAATTAAAAGATGATTTTTGATGGAAGTAATGAAACTAGAAAATAGTGGAATGATTAGTAAAATGAAAACCTACTAACCTAAACATCATGCTCAATTTTTAAAAGTCTCTCAAAATGAAGATGAAATAAAAAATTTTTGGAAAAATTAAAAATGAGTCACTTCATCAGCAGCAGATCCACATTATGGTAAATATTAAGAGAAGTTCACCAGGCAGAAAACAAGTGATCAGAGGTAAAAACATAAAATGAAGAGTAAAGGGGACAAATCTTAATCAACACTGACTATTTAAAACACAATAGTAGATCCGTCCCACCACACCCAGCCTAGAGGTAGGGGTTTCTGAGCCCTGAGCTGCTGTCCCACCACTCCCAGCTCAGAGGAAGGGGCTTCCAGGCCACTGTCCATCTCACTGCTCCTGGCCCAGAGGAAGGGGCTTCCTTGCCACCATCCATCCCGCTGCTCCCAGCCCAGAGGAAGGGGTTTCTGAGACACTATCCCACTGCTCCCAGCTCAGAGGAGGTGAGCCCTGCAGGTGCCAACAGCACCTCCCTCCCCCAGGTCAAAATGAGAAGACACTCAGAGAAGCTCAGCCAGTCCCAGAACCCGGAAGGAAGCTCCCTGCCTCCATCCCAGGCTCCTAGGGCAAAGAAGGTGAGCCGGTCCAACCACCCAGAAGGAAGCTCCCCCACCACCATCCCAAGCTCCTAGGGCAGAGAAGCTGAGCCGGTCCCAGAACCTGGAAGGAAGCTCCCTGGCTGCCATCCCAAGCTCCTAGGGCAGAGAAGGTGAGCCGTGTGGGCGCCAGAAGCACTGGCCACCATGGAAATGAGAAGACACATAAACAAATCTCAAAAACAGACTTCTGGATCACCTACAGCAACCCCAAAGGGAAATGAGATGGAACAATCTGATACTCAACCACCTGGACTCTCTCAACTGGGAACAAAAGAGGATCTGGGAAAAATGAAATCAGAAATAATTACTCAGATAACACCAAAGATTTTGCTCATGGTGTAAGACATGATTAATAAATCTAGAGAGGACACAGATAAAAAAATAGAGGATCTGAGGAACATGATGGAATCCCAACATAGGAAACAAATGGAATCCATAAAACAGATAGAAACAGATTTCCAAGAGATGAAAAACTCCATTGAAAGTCTGCACAGCAGAATGAACCAATGTGAGGATAGAATTTCACATATAGAAGATAAGATTATAATTAGTGACCAGGAAAAGAAAAATTGCTTTAAAATTGTAAGAGAACACAAGAAATCAATCCAGCAGCTGCTAGACGATGCAAAGAAGAATAACATAAGACTGATTGGAGTCAATGAAGAAACAGGAAAGAGTGCAGATGACATAAAAAATCTGTTCACGGAAGTGATGGCAGAAAACTTCCCAAGGAGGGGAAAAGAACTTGACATACAGATAAGTGAGGCATATAGGACTCCAGCTAGACTTAATCAAAAAAAAAAATCTACACATAGGCATATAATAGTTAGGATTCCAGAAATCCAACAGAAGAACAAAATTCTACAAGCAGTGAGAGAAAAGAAACAAATCACATACAAAGGAAAGCCCATCAGAATCACAGCATATTTCTCAATGCAAACCCTCAAGGTAAGAAGAACTTGGAGTGATGTATTTCAAGCCCTAAAGGAAAACAGCCTCCAACCCAGATTGATGTACCCTGCAAAACTATCTTTCAAAATTGATGGAGAAATAACATACTTTCATGATAAAGAGCACCTCAGGAACTTCATAAATGCCAAACCGGCACTCTAAAAAATTTTAGACAATACCCTAGGAAAAGACAATGAGGATCACAACCCCAGGAAACCCAGCAGAATGAATCCATTGGGCATGACAAATTAAATGCAAAAGGGGAGAATCCAACAAAAAGAAAAAGTCATGACAAGGCTTTTAAAACTTTTAACTTCATCTCCCTAATGAGTGTATAACCCAATCTTATTATTGTACTGATTAGTATTTTTCTGATTCTAGAGTTGCACACCTTTCCTTGTGCTATACTGGCTATTTATCATCTTCTTACATCTATGTTTTAATTGGGTTGTCTATTAATGAGCTCTAAGAATTTTTTATATATTCTGGTCATAGGTAATATGCATTGTAAACATGGTCTGTTTAAGGACTACTTTTCATTTTAATGATGTCATTTAAATTTCTAAATTTGGATGAGATCTCATTTATCAATTTTTTTCTTTTATACATCATGTTTTTTGTATCCTAGGTAGTTCTTGCCTACCCTGAATTCATAAATATTTTCCCTTATAATTTCTTCTTAAAGTTTTATACTTTTAGGCTTTCTTATTTAGGTTCATAGATCCCTTCAAGTTATTTTCATGTATGGAAAAAAAGGGTTGAGGTTAATTTTTTATATACGGATACCAGGTGTTCTAGTGCCGTTTGCTGAAAACACTATCTCTTCCTTGGCTCTTGAATTGAGTTTATATTCTATAAAATACTAATGTTAAATGATCTTTCAAAACTCAGTGGACCATATATGTGTGGTTCTATTTCTAGATTCTCTGTTTTATTCCAATGATCTATATGTCTTTCCTTATACCAACACTGCCTTGGTTACTGTAGCTTCAGAAGAAGTCTTAAAATTAGGTACTAAACGTCTTCCAACACTGTTTTTGTTTTTAACTTTTCTAGGTCCTTTGTACTGCTACATAACTTTTAAATTTCAATATCCAATTATTCATTTATAGCAAATATACTCAGACCTGAATTTTTATATATACCTTGTGTTTTCTAATCCTGCTTAATTCAAGTACAGGTTTTAGGGGCTCCTAGAGATTTCTTAGTATTTTCTCTGTAGATGGTCATTCCATCTACATATAAAGATCTTGCTTCTGCCATCCCAATCCTATCCTAGTTGTGTCATTTTCTTGCCAGATTATTTTGGTGGGGACTAGGTTTCAAAGTTTAATGGGCAGATAAAGAGTAAGCATGTCTGCCCTTGTTCCCCACCTTAAGGAGAAAGCGTTGTATCTTCTCCATTTATATAAGGCATTCTTGCTGGAAGTATGGAGTACATGTCTTTAATCTGTTGAGAAGGTTCTGTTCTACTTCTAGTCTCCTGATAGCTTTTACCATGAACAGCTGTAGAATTTAGTCCAATACTTTTTTTCCAACTAGTGACAGGATCATATGGCTTTTTCCTTTCCTCTGTTAAAACGATGACTTTTGTGGGTGGATCTTCCAATGCTGAACCAACACTGCCATCCCTATAACAAAACCACTTTCTATGTCCTGCCAGATCTGACTTCCAATAGTTTGTCTTGTTAAACAAATTTTTATCTATGTTCATATATTTTCTTCTATTGTCTTTATCCAGTTTTAGGATTAGCACAATGCTGAGTTCCTTAAATGAGGGGAGAAGTGTTCCTTCTTTTTTCTGCTTTAATTGTTTGATATAATTTATCAGTTAAAATGTTTATGAGCCTGCTGTTGTCATATATGTAGGTTTTCAAGCTAGGAGTATACTTTCTTTAATAGGTGCTATTCAAATTTTATATTTCCTCCAGAGTTAGTTTCATTAATTTATTTTCCAAGGTACTTCTTAGAAGTTGTCAAATTTATTTCAAAGAAGATTTTTGTAATATGCTTTCTATATCCTTTTAAATTCTGTCAAATCTGTGGTAATGTCTCCTAGATCTTAATATTGTAATTTTAAAAATGTATAACTGATATTGTGTAACAGGAAGAAAAGGTCTAAAAGAGCAGGGGAATTGGGAGGGGTAGGGGAAAGGAAAAAGGGAAAGGAAAAAATATGAAAAGGGGGGAAAAAATGGAAACAAGGTCTTGCAAATAAGGAAGGGTGGAGGGGGTGAAGAGAGGGCAAGGGAAGGGGAAAAAATAAGAACCAAGAGACTCAGGTAAAGGTACAAGATCCCAATGATGAATGTAAGTGTATTTTTTACCGAAAATGTACCAATAAACTGAATGGGGAAAAAAAAGAGAAGACACATAAACAAGTCTCAAAACCAGACTTCCAGATCACCTACAGCAACCCCAAAGGGAAAGGAGATAGAACACTCTGATACTCAACCACCTGGACTCCCTGAACTGGCAACAAAAGAGGATCTGGGAAAAATGAAATCAGAAAAAATTTCTCAGATAATGGCAGAGATTGTGGTCATAATGCAAGACATGATTAATACATCTAGAGAGGAGCTGAGGAACATGATGGAATCCCAACATAGGAAACAAATGGAATCCATAAAACAGATGCAAATAGATTTCCAGGACATGAAAAACTCCATTGAAAGTCTACACAGCAGAATGACCCAATGTGAGGACAGAATGTCAGATATAGAAGATAAGGTTGCAATTAGTGACCAGGAAAAGAAAAATTGCGTTAAAATTGTAAGGGAACACAAGAAATCAATCCAGCAGCTGCTAGATGATGCAAAGAATAACATAAGACTGATTGGAGTCAATGAAGAAACAGGAAAGAGTGCAGATGACATAAAAAATCTCTTCACAGAAATAATGGCAGAAAACTCCCAAGCAGGGGAAAAGAGTTTGACACACAGATAAGTGAGGCATATAGGACTCCAAATAGCCTTGATCAAAAAAAATCTACACATAGGCATATAATTGTTAAGATTCCAGAAATTCAACAGAAGAACAAAGTTCTACAAGCAGTTAGAGAAAAGAAACAAATCACATACAAGGGAAAGCCCATCAGAATCACAGCAGACTTCTCAATGCAAACTCTCAAGGCAAGAAGGGCTTGGAGTGACGTATTCCAAGCCCTAAAGGAAAACAGCTTCCAACCCAGATGGATGTACCCTGCAAAACTATCTTTCAGAACTGATGGAGATGGGACCGGGGATTTAGCTCAGTGGTTTCACTGCCTGCCCTGCAAGCGCAAGGACCTGAGTTCAATCCCCGGTACCAAAAAAAGAAAAAAATTGATGGAGAAATAAGATACTTTCATGACAAAGAGAACCTTAGGAACTTCATGAATACCAAACCGGCACTCCAAAGAATTTTACACAATATCCTAGGAACAGACATTGAGGATCACAACCCCAGGAAGCACAGCAGAATGAACCCATCTGGCGTGACAAGAAATTAAATGTAAAGGGGGACAATCCAACAAAAAGAAACAGTCATGACAATGATAAGTCAATATGTATCAGTTATAACCATCAATGTCAATGGTCTCAATTCACCAATCGAAAGAAATAGACTGGGAGAATGGGTCAAGAAGCAATATCCAACAATATACTGCATACAAGAAACACACTTAATTCAAAATGAAACTCTAGACTGAAATTTGAAGGGTAGAAAACAATACTCCATGCGATGGGAACCCAAAGAAAAGCAGGAGTAGCTATCCTCTTTACAGGTCAAATAGATTTCAAACCAACACTGATTAAGAGAGACAAAGGACACTACATCCTTGTAAAGGGAACAATCCAACAGGAAGAGATGACAATCATAAATATCTATGCACCAAACACTAGTGCACTCGACTATATAAAACAAATACTAATGGAAATGAAAAGTCATATATGCACTAATACAATTGTAGTGGGGGATCTCAATACCCCACTGTCACAAATAGATAGAACAACTAGACAAAAAATAAGTAATGAAATACTAGAACTCATTCGAACTCTTGAACAAATGACCTTAACAGATGTTTACAGAGTCTTCCACCCCACAAAATCAGAATACACATTCTTCTCAGCTGCACACAGGTCTTTCTTCAAAATAGACCACATACTCTCTCATACAACATATTTAAGCAAGTGCAAAGGAATTGAAGTTATCCCCTGTATATTATCAGACCATAGTGTGATGAAATTGGAGATCCATAGCAAAAGAAACCACAAAAACTTCATAAACACATAGAAATTAAACAACACACTTCTGAATAACCAATGGGTCACAGAGGAAATTAAAGAAGAAATCAGACAGTTCCTTCAATTAAATGACAATGACAATACAACATATCAGAATCAATGGGACATAATGAAAGCAGTCTTACAAGGGAAATTCATAGCAGTGAACACACATATTAGGAAAACAGAACAAGCCCAATTAAACAACCTGATGCTGCACCTCAAGCTTCTAGAAAAAGAAGAGCAGGACAGCCCCAAAGCTCATACAAGGGAGGAAATTATAAAGATCAGATGAGAAAACAATGCAATGGAGACTAAGAGAATGATACAAAAATATCAATGAAGCCAAGAGTTGGTTCTTTGAAAGAATCAACAAAATTGACAAACCCTTAGCCAACCTTATCAGAAAAAGGAAAGAAAAGGTCCAAACCCATGCAATTAGGAATGAAAAGGGTGAAATTACAACAGACCCAGCAGAAATCCAGAGGATCATCAATACCTACTTCCAGAACCTATATGCCAATAAGATGGACAACACAGAAGAAATGGACAGATTCCTAGATACATATGAATTACCAAAGTTGAACGAAGAAGACCTAAAAATTCTAAACAACCCAATATCAACCAATGAAATTGAAAATGTAATTAAAAACTTATCAACTAAGAAAAGCCCGGGCCCTGATGGCTTCACTGCTGAATTCTGCAAGACATTTAGAGAGGAACTACTGCCACTACTGTTTAAACTCTTCAGTGAAATTGAAAGGGAAGCAATATTCCCAAATTCATTCCTGGAAGCAAGCATCACCTTGATCCCCAAAGCAGAGAAAGACCCAACCAAAAAAGAAAACTATAGGCCAGTCTCACTCATGAACATAGATGCAAAAATCCTTAATAAGATACTGGCAAATAGAATGCAGAAGTTCATCAAGATCATACACCCTGATCAAGTGGGATTCATCCCAGGGATGCAGGGATGTTTCAACATATGCAAATCAATCAATGTAATACACTATATCAATAAAGCCAAGGACAAAAAACCATATGATTATCTCCATAGACACAGAAAAAGGATTTGACAAAATCCAACACACATTTATGATAAAAACCCTGCAAAACATTGGAATAGATGGTCTCTACCTCAATCTGATAAAAGCTATCTATGAAAAACCAACAGCCAGTATCATACTAAATGGTCAAAAACTGAAATCCTTCACACTAAAATCAGAAACAAGACAAGGATGTCCAGTATCACCACTCTTGTTCAATATAGTTCTGAAAACATTAGCCACAGCAATTGGACAAGAGAAAGAAATAAAAGGAATAAAGATAGGAAATGAAGAAGTCAAATTGTCATTATTTGCAGATGATATGATACACTATACAGACGACTCCAAGAACTTCACCAGAAGTCTTCTAGACTTAATAACCAAATTCAGTAGAATAGCTGGATACAAGGTCAACACACAAAAATCAATAGCTTTCCTCTACACAAAAAACAGACTCACTGAGAGAGAAATGGGGCAAACAATTCCTTTCACAATAGCACCCCCAAAACTGAAATACCTAGGAATCAACCTAATGAAAGAAATCAGAGATCTCTTCTCTGAAAACTATGGCACTCTGAAAAGAGAGATTGAAGATGATATCAGAAAATGGACAGACATCCCCTGCTCCTGGGTAGGAAGGGCCAATATAGTGAAAATGGTCATACTTCCAAAACTGCTATATAGATTTAATGCAATTCCAATTGAGATCCCAGCAGCATACTTCATGGACCTTGAGAAAACAATCCAAAAATTCATTTGGAACAAGAAGAGACCCAGAATAGCAAAAGCAATTCTAGGTAACAGAGATGTGGCAAGGGGTATCACAATCTCCAACTTGAAACTCTACTACAAAGCTACTGTGATAAAAACAGCATGATACTGGCAAAGAAACAGACCTAAAGACCAGTGGAACAGATTAGAAGATGCAGAAACAACTCCAGACATACTCAGCCATCTCATCTTTGATAAAAGAGCCAAACACCCTCACTTGAGGAAAGATAACCTCTTTAAAAAATGGTGCTGGAAAAATTGGGTTTCAACTTGCCAAAGATTAAAACTAGACCTATATCTCTCACAATGCAGTAAACTAAAATTGAAATGGATTAAAGATCTAAATATTAAAATAGAAATGCTGAACCAGCTGGAGCAGAGGTTAGGTAGAACTCTTGAAGACATTTGTGTAGGAAAAGTTTTTATGAACGAAACCTCAGTTGCCCGTGAACTAGCACAAACAATCAACAAGTGGGATCTCTTCTTATTAAAAAGCTTCTGCACTTCAAGAGAAACCACCAGCAGTGTGAACAGACAACCCACAATGTGGGAAAAAAATCTTCACCTGCTGTTTCTTAGTCAAAGGCCTACTATCTCCAATCTATAAAGAACTTTAAAAGATCAGACCTCCCAAATTTAAAGACCCAATCCAAAAATGGGCATCTGAAATGAACAGACATTTCTCAGACAAAGAAGTAGAAATAGCAAATAAATACATGAAAAAATGTTCAGCATCACTGGTCATTGGAGAGATGCAAATGAAAACAACGCTGAGATTCCACCTCACTCCAGAAAGAATGGCTGCTATCATGAAATCAACCAATAACAAATGCTGGTGGGGCTGTGGGGAAAGAGGAACCCTGCTCCACTGCTGGTGGGAGTGTAGACTGGTGCAACCACTGTGGAAATCAGTATGGAGATACCTCAAAGAACTAGGACTGGAAGTCCCATTTGACCCCGCTATTCCCTTGCTGGGTATCTTCCCCAAAGAATTAAAAGAATCATACCACAGTGACATATGTGTACCCATGTTCATAGCAGCACAGTTTGTGATAGCTAAAACTTGGAAACAGCCCAAATGCCCATCAACTGGAGATTGGATAAAGAAAATGTGGTTTTTTAATAAATTGGAGTACTACTCAGCCATAAAAAATGAGAAATTAGAGACATTTATTGCTAAATGGATGCACATTGAGGCAATACTCTTAAGTGAAATAAATAGGACACACATGTATAAATACCGAAGTTTCTCTAGTGTGAGAAACTGAAAGTGTAAATAAGGACTAAAAGGTATAATAGATAACTTGAAATAGGAAGCAAAGGGGCAAAGGGGAAGGGGAAGTGGGAAGGGTAGGGGAAAGGAAAGAAGGGAATGGAATTAATATGAGAAAATGGAAAAATGGAAACAAAGTCTTTGTAAATAGGGAGGGATGGAGGGGTTGAAGGGAGGGCAGGGGAAGGGAGAAAAGTAGGAACCAAGAGAGATTATGTAAAGGTGCAAATTTCCAATGATGAATGTCATTATATTGTATACCTAAAATGTACCAATGATTAGAATCAATAATTGATATTGTGAAATAGAAAGAAAAGGTCCAAAGGGGTAGGGGAAGTGGGAGGGATAGGGGAAAGGAAAAATTATGAGAAATGGAAAAAATGGAAACAAAGTCTTCGTAAATAGTGAAGGGTGGAGGGGGTGAAGGGAGGGCAGGGAATGGGGAAAAAAATAAGAACCAAGATGCATCATGTAAAGGTACAAGTTCCCAATGAGAAATGTAATTGTGTTGTATACCTAAAATGTACCAATAAAAGAATTTTTTTTAAAAACACAATAGTAATATATTATGGGGGATAAAATGAGAACATAATTAAATACATGGCAATAATAGCATAAAAGGCAGGAAAGTACAAAATACAAAGTGTTCTAAGGTCTTATTTGTCCATAAGGTGATAAAATCTTAATTTCTATGATACTTTACTAAGTAAAAGCTTATAATACTTAGGGAACTCTCTAAAATAATGTATAATTAACAAGTAACAGGGGTATGTTGCAAAAATCGAATAATAATAACGATTAAGCCGAAAGAAAGAAGAGGAACAAAAAAACGTTGGGAAAAATAGAAATCAATAAGATAGCAGATGTAAACACAACACTATCAATATTACATTAATTCTAAATAGAATAAATACTTCAATTAAAAGATAAAGTTTGCCATAATGAATAAAACATAAAATCCAATTATACACCATAGATATGATACTGTACCCAAAATTGGAAGCATAATTATTTTTTTCCAAATCTATAGAAGATACCAGAATCAACTGTTTTCTGGGTCACAAAACAAGTCTCAACAAATTTCAAAGAAATTAATTTTCAAGCAGTATATTCAATAACCATTGTGAAATGCAACTACAAAACAATGAGAAAATGTCCAAATGTTTGGAAATTAAGCAATATATTTTTATATAGCCCATGTATCAAAGAGTGACATAAAAATTAATCTATTAATTACATAAATGCTATCATTCATGGCGGCAGAGCCCTAATCATCTCTTAAAGGGCCCACCTGGTCCAATCTCTTAATAACTAATAACTGGGATTAAATTTCAACTTGAGTTTCAGAGGAGATAACTATGTTCAAGTCATAGTACAACTTAAATGTCCAAAAAACAAAGAATGGATAAAGAAAATGTGGTATAGACATATAATGGGTTATTATTCAGCCTTAAAAGACAGTCCTGCCATTTGTGGCAACATGAATGCATCTGAAGGATATTATGCTAACTGAAATATGCTAGCCACACAGAGGCAAATACTGTATTATCCCACTTATATGAAGTATCTAACATAGTGGAACTCACAGAAGCAGAGTAAAATGGTGGTTTTGAAGAGGGGAGGAGATATAGGGAGTCATTGCTTAGTGAGTATAAAGCTTTGGTCATGCAAAGTGAAGAAGTTCTAGAGATTTACTGCACAACGTAGAGCCTGTAGAAACAATGTTTTATATACACTTAAAATTGTGTTAAGAGGACACGTCCCAAGTCAAGTATTCTTACCACAAAAAAACAGGCAAGAGAGAGGAGATAAAAAGAAAATTTTAGAGATAAGAAATATATTTATTCACTTGACAGTAATGGTGGTTTTTCACAGGTATATGCATAGATTCAAGCCTATAATACAGCATACATTAAATATGTGCAATTTTTGTATAACAACTATGCTTCAGTAAAACTGTTAGATATATTTTAAAAATGCACTGGGCAAGAAAATTTGACAAGTTTAAATGTTAACTATAATCCCAGAGAAAAAAGAAAGGAACCTCAAATTACTAAAATTAGTAATGAAAAAGAAGACATTACCACCAAACTCACAGAAATAAGAATGTAAGGGAATAATCAGAACAATTTTTGTCAGCAAATTAGATAACCTCAATGAAATAGACAAATTTCTAGAAAAACATAAACTATGAAAACTGACACAAAAATAAAAATCTGAATAAACCTATGCAGAAAAAATTGACAAAACCTAACACCCTTTTATGATTTTTTTAAAACTACAAATAAAAAAAACCTTCTCCACCTGATAAAAGGCAATTACAGAAAATCCACAGCCACTGTCATACTTAATGGCAAAAACTAAGTTTTCTTCCCAAGATTAAAAATAAGATAAGGATGTCCTCTCTCATTGCTTCTACTCAACATTTCACTGCTGGTTCTAGCCGTGGCAGTGGTCAATAAAATGAAAATATCTGGATTGGAAAAAACATAAAACTATCTCTATTCATAAAAAACTATAAAGTTGAGCAAGGCTGCAAAATATAGATCAATATGCTAACATAAATTATATTTCCTCATACCAGCAACAATCCAAAATTGAAACACAGAAAGCAAATCTATTTATAGCAATATCAATAAGGATAAAATATTTAGGGAAGAATTTAACTAAAGGTAAGACTAAAATGATTCTAAATAAATGGGATGATATCTCATGTTATAGGATGGGAGGGCTTAATATTATTAAGAAAGCAACATTCAGCCAGGCCAAGCAATGGACACCTGTAATCCCTATGCTCTGGGAAGCTGAGGCAAGCCCAGCTTGGGTAATTTAGTGAGACCCTGTTTCAAAACAAAAAAATTTTTTAAACCAGAGATGTAGCACAGTCCCTATAAAATTCCAGGTACCTTTTTTGAAGACATTGAAGAGCTCAACCTAAAATTTGTGTGGATGTACAATGAACCTCCAAAACCAAAACAATCTTGAAAACAAACCCTTAAGCATTCTCTTGATGTATCATTCTTAAGATACTCTAGATGTGAACTCTTTGTCAGTTCTGTATCTTCACAGTGTCAGCTCTCAGAGAACTCATGCTGCCAAGCTACCATGGTCAAGACAACGAGATACTGGCACAAGGACAGACAGCCAGATCAATGGGATAGAAATGAAGAAGAGAGGAGGAAGGAGGGAATGAGGAGTCACTGTTAATGGGAAGATTTCTTTTTGGAGTTAGAAAAATTTCTGGAATTATGTGATGATGATTAGCTAATGGTTGCACAACTTTGTGACTATAATAAAGTCCAGTGAATTGTATGTATACTTGGGAGGGATAAATTTTATGGCCTGTAAATAAAATCAGTTTTAAAATTAGTAAATGAATTTAATAGTACACAATTTCAGTTTTGTAAGACCAACAGAGTTCTGTGGATGGGTGGCAGTGAGAGTAGCACAGCAATGTGAGTGTGCTTAATGCCACCAACATGTACACTTTAAAGCAATTAAGTTGGTAAATTTCATGTTGTATGAATTTTACCACAATTAAAATATAACTTAAAAATGAGTGAGTGAAAGGAAAATAAGTGGCTCTAGCAAGATCACAGCATACACAATCAATACATAAAAAGCAATTGTATCTCTGCATATCAACCACAAACCATTTGAAAATAAAATGCTACAATGATACTGCTTACAAGCATCACAAAACAAATTAATCTAGAAAAAGCCAAACTAAATGCATTCCCCTAAAAACAGAAAAATATTTCTGAAAGAAATTAAAGAAAAATACATAGAAGAATATATGCTCATGATGAGAAGATTCAATATCATTAAAATGTCTGCCTTCCACGTTTAGATGCAAAGTGATCCCAATAAATTCTTTAGAAGGTTTTGATTTTGGTAGAAATTGACAAGGACATTTTGAATTTGTTATGGAAATCAGTCAAGGCCATTTTGAAAGGCAAGGAAAGCAGAACTAAAGATATTATACTATAGATATTAAGACTCACTATAAAGATATAGTAATTATGACAAAGTAGCCCCGGAAAAATATAGACAAACAGACCAGATATACAGAGTCCAAAAACAGATCCTTATGTGTGGACATCAGACTTAAGATAAAGTTGCCAATGTCAATCAATAGGAAGAAGACTGTCTTCCTAAAATATAACATAGTAAAAGACCTTTATGACCCAAATGTTGATAAATTGGACTGTATTTCTCAAAAAAGTCATTAAGAGAATAAAAAGGGAAGCTACAAACAAAACAAAACATAGAACTGACAAAGATCTCACATCCATAATATTTTAAGTACTCCTAACAACTGAATAAGATAAGAAGACAGAAAACATAATAGAAAAATAGGCAAGAGATTTTAATGGGCATTTTATAAAACAGAACAACCAAATGACCCCAAAAAACCTATGAAAAGATATGCAACTGCTTTATTCATCTGAGAAGTGGGAGATTAAAACCACAAGGAGTTATCAGTGGTCATCAGTATAGGTAAAATTAAAAGTACCAATATTACCAAGGGTTGGCAAAGATGTGAAGAAACTAGAATTTTCATATGCTGCTGGTGGATATATAAATCGGTACAATCACTTTAGAAAATGGTTGAATAGTATCTAGTAAAGTTGAACATACACACATGCTAGAATGCAATAATCCCATTCTCAAATACATTCCCAGTAGAAATGTGTGCATCTGTATACCAAAAGAAATGTACAGGAAGTCCATAGCATAATGATTTGTCATCACTTCAAATTGAAAAAAACTCCAATGGTTGAATGAATAAATAAACCATAGAAAAGCTCTGTAAAGGAATGATATACATCAATGAAAATGACTAAGCTATATGCAACAGCATAGACAGATCTCATGGACATAATACTAAGCAAAAGACGTCTACACACTCAAAAAAAACAAAGCTTGTAATTCCCTTCCTTTGAGTCTCAAAACCAGTGTAAGCAATGGTATTAGAAAGTAGTACAGTAGTCACCTTCGGGGTGAGGGATCAGGGACTAGCTAGAGACACAAGGAGTGCACTCATAAGGTTCTGTTCTTCACCTAGATGGTGACCACACAGGGTGTTCACTCTGGAAGAAGCCACTGAACTGCACACTTAGGACTTATACCCTTTCATATGATATGTAATGCATCAATTAAAAAGCTCAAAAATAAAAGTAGATTCGCCTATGACGGCATCTTCAGGGTAAGTCTGTTTAGCTGTATGGCCCTGATACATGTATTCTCACACCTAGAAAAACCCACTGACCAACTCCTCAAAACTCAGGAAAACCCAAATGCATTAAAAAAAAAAAAAAAAAAAAAACAGGCTTTGGCTCCCAGTCCTGAGTCTTTGGCCTCCCAGGATGCCCCACTGCCTACCTGCAAGGCAGGTTAGGGGCTCTGTAGTTGACCCCTTCCACACACATCCTTTCCTTGGCCTCAAAGTTCCCTAAATGCATAGCTTCTTGCTTCTCCATTCCTACCTTCTTTAATCCTAAAACCACCCATGATTTCCCCCCAAAACCATCTGAACTTTTTGGCCCATGCCAGGTTTTGGATACTGAGTGTCCCCAAAGACCCAGGTGTTGGAGGTTTAGTCCCATCTTAGCACGATTAGGAGTGGTGTGAAAGGTAAGCCCTCGGGCCTGGTGAGTGGGCTTTTGGTCGCCAGGGGCACCTTTTGGAACATTTATAACACCCGCTGTCTTTTATTCTTTTACTTCCTAGCCATATGGTGAGTGATTTTACTCCACCACACTCTCACCACGATGGGCTGCCTCGCCACAGGCCCAAAGCAACAGGGCCAGTCAAGGACGGAAACCTCCAAAACGCAGGGCCAAAATAAGTTAATTCTGTCAAGAACTTGTTAGAGGGATGCGAAGCTCACTATCACAGCCCATATGCCAGAAAAAGCTTCTCAACTTATGAATAAGGAGAGATTAGTACATAATCTCCTTCTTATCTCCTCAAATAAACAAAAGCACCACCAACAACAAAAGCAACCTTCATTTAAATTCTATCTTGGTGACTTGGTAGCTCAGCTAGTGGCCTTGGTAAATTATTTCACCTCTCTGAGGTTAAGGATTAAAAAAGTACCTACTTTTCAGATTTGTTTCAAGGATAAGAGACAATATGTGTAAACGCTGAACAGAGATTTTCACTTTGCTCAATTCTATGTTGGGTAAAATTCAAAAGCAAGGGCTGGGGATTTAGCTCAGTGGTTTCGCCGCCTGCTGCGCAAGCATAAGGACCAGAGTTCAATCTCCGGTACCAAAAAAAAAAAAAAAAAAATCAAAACAAAACCAAAAAGCACACCTTTCCTAAACCCTGAACAGATCCTAGCCTTCTGTGTTGCCTCTTTATTGGTAAGATAGACAACCCATGTCAGAGCTGAAAGCCAGGAAAATAGAGGGCAGGAATGAAATGTAGGCACCATCTAGCCAACCTTCCAAATGAAGTGGGATCCTTGGCATGTCCACCTTGGGGACCCTGTTCTGCCACTCTTCTCAGGACAAGGAACCTCTCTCTACACAATGAAGGCCACTCACTTTTATTAGTTCAGTGAAGCAATAATTACAGACTACATGGAATATGCCAGACACTCACCATACCAGGTGTTGAAGGCACAATGATGAACAAGACAATCAATGCCAACCCTTCCTCTTGCACCTAGGGGTAAAGAGTCCTGATTACTATAAAGTTCTTTGTGTAACAGCGTGTGATTAAAAACAGAATAGTTCCAAATAGTTCCGAAGCAACTATGTTTTTGTCCTCCACTGTTCTTTCAGGTCCTCCTTTGACTTTTCTGGCCACTCTGGTGTGATAGAGACCCTCCATTCAGTCATGAGGATATCCAATCTCATGTAGTTATTAACTCCTCCAAATTCCCTCAACTACAGCTACGCACTCCCCCTTAGCTGAGCACAGACCAGTTACAGGTGGAAAACCCCAAGCAGCATTGTTTCCTCTTCCTCCCCCTTGCACTGGCTTGCTACTAATACTGACTTCCCTACCCTAGGGTCTGAAGTGGGTGGAAACGAGGGAGGGTAAGAAGAGATAGGAAAGCCCTTGTTGTTGGCACTGTGTTTGCCAGCTTTGGCTTTTCTGGGTCAAGCAGATTTCAGGAGCCGACCCTTCCTTTCATGGGTGCCTCTGTGGTTTCTCTGTGGATGGCCACCGCCACCCCCTCATCGTCAAGCGACTTCCTCAGTCAGCCCTCCCCAGTGTGTGTTTGCCCCTCCAGGTGGCCTTCTCAGATGAGACTTACTATGACCCTACCCGAGGTTTTTGTGCATATATCTCAAACATGGCCTATACAACATCCTTTTCCCCTCCGTCTGGATCCACAAGGCTCTCCCAATGCATCCCTGCCTTCTCTCCCTTCAGCAAGGGCCAGCTGGTCAGCCTGCCCCATCTCCTTCAGATTCCTCAGATGGGAATCGGACCCTAGTCTCTTGGGCTTCCCTGTCAAAGCTAAAGCATTAAATGTTTCCTTTATAAGAGAGAATAGAAAGAGAATAACCCTCTTCTCTAGATTTAAGAAAAATGGAGAACTATCCTTTACAGCGGTATCCTGAAGTGGAAGAGTATAGGAGCATTCTCCCCTAGATGCAGGATAAGGAGGTGCATTGTTGAGGGAATTTAAAATAAAATTCCAAATTTAAAACAAAATAAAACCAACTGAATGTTGGCCTGATTTTTATCAACACTCTCTGGCAATGCTGAACAATGTCTGTGATAAAGTCTCCCCCAGGACACACCACATCCAGCACTGCCTTCACCTGCTCCCCTCAGTGGTGGTGGAGGCGGCTAAGACCCTTAGAAGGCATCACAGTTATCCTTAAAAGTCTTCTCCACCAATGTACACAGTGTGGTCTTTTGGTACCCTTGGTGGGACTGGTTCATTTGGATTCATTGAGGCAAGGATATTTTTTGTTTTGGGGGTTTTTGTTTGTTTGTGTTTTGGTCCCAGGGATCAAACTTGGGACCTTGCACTTTCGAGGCAGGTGGTGGCACCACTGAGCTAAATCCCCAGCCCATTGAGGCGGTTTTTAACACCACCTTTGAAGATAAACCCTCTGGTTGGCCTCTCACTGTGAGCTGTATCCCAGTGCATCACTTTACATGTCCAGTTCAACGGGCTATTGCCATTACATCAAGCTGGGAAACACCTTCCTTTACCTCCCACTCCCATCCTGAAGAGCATCAAAGCTCTTGGGGCAGGAGCCCTCAGAGGATTCCTAGAGGCAAAGCACCTGGCTCAGGGTTTGACACACAGCAGGTACCTGATAAACTCTCATCCCTTTTGCACCCCTAGCTTCTGGGGACTTGGGGGAATGATGGAGATGCAATCCCTTCTTTACCTCTGCTTGGGAAGCATGCAAATAGAGTCATGCCTACCCATTCATCTGCCTGCCCCACCTGTGAGAGGTCTGTTCCTTCTTCCCCTCCTGCATAAACATCACCTATCCTTTTACTTCAATTTTTTTTTTTTGCTTAAGAAAATAAAATGCAGAGCATTTGCAAAGAACGCAGGAAATATTGACAACTACAAAGAAATAAAATTAAAACATATATCTCACACAGAGAAACACTATTAATAATGTACTAGGGCATAAGCTTCCTGTATATGCTGATTGATTATAAGTGTTCTGCCATTCACTTGGGAGAACCTATCTTTATACACTTGAAGCATTCCCAGTGATGAACTTGGTCCCGAAACTGTCCAACACCGCACCAAGACCAGAGGAGAAATAGAAATCTGTGCCCCAAATTTGCAGCATGGCAATTACAGTGCTTTATGCTAACAGTGCTTTATGCTATCTAAAATATTTATGTAGAATTTATTTGAGTATGAGGCCAGGGATTTAGCTCAGTGGTTCCGCTGCCTGCCTCCCAAGTGCAAGGACCCGAGTTTGATCCCTGGTACAAAAAAGAAAAAAGAAAGAAAAATTTTTGGGCCGGGGATTTAGCAGTGGTTCCAGCGCCTGCCTCAGAGCACAAGGGCCTGAGTTCAATCCCTGGTACCAAAAAAAAAAAAAAAAAAAGAATTTATTTGAGTATGATTTAATAAAGCTAAAGTTAGGGATTCAAGAAGCCAGGCATACCAATATAACTCTCTTGTTATCTAAATGTTGGCACATTTGTAAGTTTTCTAAATAAAGCAGGTAGGGAGATGAGGTGCTGACGACAACAACAACAACTACATTTGTTAACATGCTAAGTCATTTGTGAGATGATTCTCTTAAACTGTAAGTCAACTGAGCTGTCAGACACAACAGCTGTGATAGAAGAATCCATGGAATCTGGAGAAAGTAGCTTGGAATCATCTGACACCCAAACAGGTCCAAGTCACAGCTCTTGGTGTAAATGGCAGGAAGGAGTTGAGCTGGGATTAGCATCAGGGTGAGTTGGAAAAGAGGTTTTTACTAAAGTCTAAAAGAAAAATCAGGGGCGGGTGGATGGTAGCTGTTACAAAGTTGGTAGCATTGTTGGGAGGTAGACGTCAGCTGTCTCATATATTTTCTGGTAATTTGTGGCTACTTTATATTGTGGTGGGTTTGCTGGAAAACTTTAGGGCACCACAGAGGGTCGTCTTCAGGGACAGTGCAGAGGGGCTTGCCTCACATGCAAATGGAGAAGCCATGAGGCTTGGTCCTTTACAATTGTAAATGTCCACATGCCCATGCATTACCCTAATGACATTTACTTTTGATTGCGGCATCATGAAGGTCATGAGAAAGAACTTTATGTATCATTTGTATTCCTTTCTAAAATATCCTCAAGCCTCTCGGCTTTCTATGAGCTTACACCCACTCCTCAAAGGCACTTGGTTGCAGGACAGAAAATCTTTTAAAGATCATGTATGTAGAAAGAGGACAAATTAAAAGTATCAGTGATGCTTCTTGGATATCTATCCCCTAAGCACTTTAGAATCCTCTCCCCTAAATTATAAAGGCAAACACTGGGCCAGCATTATCTCCCATGACCACCAAGAAGCAAGTTGCGTACTGTGTTCTTTTGAAGCTAATAGTGATAGTTTCAACTTGGGTAGGTATATCCCACATACAACCTAACGCAAAGGTAGTCTTAGCAGGAAGGGCATGATTGCATCGGCTATGACTGCATGTGAATAACCATGACCACTGTGCAGTGAGCACTTCTCTTCCAGAGCTCGTTTAGCTTCTCCTTCACCCTACCCCTGTCCCCCAAAACATTTTCTCAAAATAACATTTTAGGGCTGGGGATTTAGCTCAGTGGTTCCAGTGCCTGCCTCACAAGCACAATGTTCTGAATTTGATCTCTGGTACCAAAAAAAATAAAAATAAAAAAAAAAATAAGTAACATTTTAACCTAGGGCTTGAATTTACTAAAACACCAGAACGTCATAAAAAGCAAACACATGCCCCAAAGACAGACCTCTGCCTGAAAGGTCAAGATATACTTCCTTCCCAGGGACTGAAAGTCAGTTGAGAAAAACACAGCATTACCACCTGGTAAGCCTCATCCAGGGCTCCTCCAGGAAGCCTCAATGAATCAGTAGATTTCACTCTCCCATGGTTCATTTGAGGAAACAGAACCAGAGAAGCTAGGCAATCCTGCAGAGCTGCACAATCTTTATGTGGTGGAAGGAGGCATAGAGAGAGTAGAGACTTCTCATGTCCCTTTTACTGCCTCTCTTGTATCATCATGCTGATACCAAAGAAAGTTTCTCCTGGGCATCTGGAGTTTCTCCATAAACTGTAAAGATTGCCTTCTGGCTCTGTGCTTCCTGAAATCCCAATGCCTTCTAGTGAAATGCCGGTGGCAGGGTCCTTAGGTTCCATTATGGCAGTAGTTTCAATATCACACTTTTCAATACCTGTTGATTTTATATCACATGCCCACAAAGAACAAAGAGTGTATACTAATTAGAAGAGTTAGAAAATTAATGTGACCTTAAACACATTAAGATTGTATAACATTTCATCAAAAGTGTGGCAGTGGGTATGCAGAGGGTACGGAGAGAATCCTCTTTTTTTTTTTCTGAAGTATTTTATTTACTTTTTTTTAAATTTTTTTCCCCATTAACTTTATTGGTACATTTTAGGTATAAAATACAGTTACATTCATCATTGGGATCTTGTACCATTACATGAGTCTCTTGGTTCTTATTTTTTTTCCCCTTCCCTTGCCCTCCCTTCACCCACTCCACCCTTCCCTATTTGCAAAGACCTTGTTTCCATTTTTTTCTTTTCTCATATTTTTTCCTTTCCCTTTGTTCCCTTCCCATACCCCTCCCAATTCCCCTGCTCTTTTAGACCTTTTCTTCCTGTTACACAATATCAGTTATACATTTTTAAAATTACAATATTAAGATCTAGGAGACATTACCACAGATTTGACAGAATTTAAAAGGATATAGAAAGCATATTACAAAAATCTTCTTTGAAATAAATTTGACAACTTCTAAGAAGTACCTTGGAAAATAAATTAATGAAACTAACTCTGGAGGAAATATAAAATTTGAATAGCCCCTATTAAAGAAAGTATACTCCTAGCTTGAAAACCTACATATATGACAACAGCAGGCTCATAAACATTTTAACTGATAAATTATATCAAACAATTAAAGCAGAAAAAAGAAGGAACACTTCTCCCCTCATTTAAGGAACTCAGCATTGTGCTAATCCTAAAACTGGATAAAGATAATAGAAGAAAATGTATGAACATAGATAAAAATTTGTTTAAGAAGATAAACTATTGGAAGTCAGATCTGGCAGGATGTAGAAAGTGGTTTTGTTATAGGGATGGCAGTGTTGGTTCAGCATTGGAATTTCCACCCCCAAAAGTCATCATTTTAACAGAGGAAAGGAAAAAGCTATATGATCCTGTCACTAGTTGGGAAAAAAAAGTATTGGACTAAATTCTACAGCTGTTCATGGTAAAAGCTATCAGGAGACTAGAAGTAGAACAGAAACTTCTCAACAGATTGAAGACATGTATTCCATACTTCCAGCAAGAATGCCTTATATAAATGGAGAAGATAAAATGTTTTCTCCTTAAGGTAGGGAACAAGGGCAGATATGCTTACTCTTTATCTCTCCATTAGACTTTGAAACCTAGTCCCCACCAAAATAATCTGGCAATAAAATGACACAACTAGGATAGGATTGGCATGGCAGAAGCAAAATCTTTATATGTAGATGAAATGATCATCTACAGAGAAAATACTAAGAAATCTCAAGGATCCCCTAGAACCTGTACTTGAATTAAGCAGGATTAGAAAACACAAGGTATATATAAAAATTCAGGTCTGAGTATATTTGCTATAAATGAAGAATTGGATATTGAAATTTAAAAGTTATGTAGCAGTACAAAGGACCTAGAAAAGTTAAAAACAAAAACAGTGTTGGAAGACGTTTAGTACCTAATTTTAAGACTTCTTCTAAAGCTACAGTAATCAAGGGAGTGTTGGTATAAGGAAAGACATGTAGATCATTGGAATAAAACAGAGAATCTAGAAATAGAACCACACATATATGGTCCACTGAGTTTTGAAAGATTATTTCACATTAGCATTTTATAGAATATAAACTCAATTCAAGAGCCAAGGAAGAGATAGTGTTTTCAGCAAACGGCACTAGAACACCTGGTATCCGTATATAAAAAATTAACCTCAACCCTTTTTTTCCATACATGAAAATAACTTGAAGGGATCTATGAACCTAAATAAGAAAGCCTAAAAGTATAAAACTTTAAGAAGAAATTATAAGGGAAAATATTTATGAATTCAGGGTAGGCAAGAACTACCTAGGATACAAAAAACATGACGTATAAAAGAAAAAAACTGATAAATGAGATCTCATCAAAATTTAGAAATTTAAATGACATCTTTAAAATGAAAAGTAGTCCTTAAACAGACCATGTTTACAATGCATATAACCTATGAGCAGAATATATAAAGAAATCTTAGAGCTCATTAATAGACAACCCAATTAAAATGTAGACATAAAATGATAAATAGTATAGCACAAGGAATGGTGTGCAATTCTAGAATCAGAAAAATACTAATCAGTACAATAATAAGATTGAATTATGCACTCATTAGGGAGATGAAGTTAAAAGTTTTAAAAGCCTTGTCATGACTTTTTCTTTTTGTTGGATTCTCCCCCTTTGCATTTAATTTGTCATGCCTAATGGATTCATTCTGCTGGGTTTCCTGGGGTTGTGATCCTCATTGTCTTTTCCTAGGGTATTGTCTAAAATTTTTTGGAGTGCCAGTTTGGTATTCATGAAGTGCCTGAGGTGCCCTTTATCATGAAAGTATCTTATTTCTCCCTCAATTTTTTTAATTCTTTTATTGGTACATTGTAGGTATACAACACAATTACATTTCTCATTGGGAATTGTACCTTTATATAATGCACCTTGGTTCTTATTTTTTCCCCTTTCCTAGCCCTCCCTTCACCCCCTCCACCCTTCCCTATTTACAAAGACTTTATTTCCATTATTTCCATTTCTCATCATTTTTTCTTTCCCTTCTTTCCTTTGCCCTGCCCCTCCCACTACCCCTACCCCTTTAGAACTTTTCTTCCTATTTTGCAGTATCGATTATTCATTCTAATCATTGGTACATTTTAGGTATACAATACAATGACATTCATCATTGGAAATTTGCACCTCTACATAGTCTCTCTTGGTTCTTATTTTTCACCCTTGCCCAGTCCTCCCTTCAACCCCTCCATTCCTATTTACAAAGATTTTGTACCTATTTTTCCATTTTCTCATATTAATCCCATTCCCTTCTATCCTTTCCCTTAGCCCTCCCACTTCCTTCCCCTTTGCCCCTTTTCTTCCTATTTCACATTACCTATTATACATTTTAGTCCTTATTTACACTTTCAGTTTCTCACACCAGAGAAACTATTCAGTATTTATACATGTGTGTCCTATTTATTTCACTTAAGAGTATCGCCTCAATGTGCATACACTTAGCTATAAATAGCTTTCTTCTACACAAACGACAGACTCACTGATAGAAAAACAGGGCAAATAATGCCTTTCACAATAGCATCCAAAAAACTGAAATATCTAGGAATCAACCTAACGACAAAAATCAAAGACCTCTTCTCTGAAAACTATGGCACTCTGAAAAGAGAGATTGAAGATGATATCAGAAAATGGACAGACATCCCCTGTTCCTGGGTAGGAAGGATCAATATAGTGAAAATGGCCATACTTCCAAAACTGCTATATAGATTTAATGCAATTCCAATTGAGATCCCAGCAGCATACTTCATGGACCTTGAGAAAACAATCCAAAAATTCATTTGGAACAAGAAGAGACCCAGAATAGCAAAAGCAATTCTAGGTAACAGAGACATGGCAGGGGGTATCACAATCCCCAACCTGCAACTCTACTACAAAACTACTGTGATAAAAACAGCATGATACTGGCAAAGAAACAGACCTGAGGACCAGTGGAACAGATTAGAAGATGCAGAAACAACTCCAGACATACTCAGCCATCTCATCTTCGATAAAGGAGTCAAACACCCTCACTAGAGGAAAGATAGCCTCTTTAATAAATGGTGCTGGAAAAATTGGGCTTCAACTTGCCAAAGATTAAAACTAGACCTATATCTCTCGCCATCCACTAAACTAAAATCAAAATGGATTAAAGATCTAAATATTAAAATAGAAACTCTGAACCAGTTGGAACAGAGGTTAGGTAGAACCCTTGAAGACATTGGTGTAGGAAAAGATTTTATGAACGAAACCTCAGTTGCCCATGAACTAGCACAAACAATCAACAAGTGGGATCTCTTCTTATTAAAAAGCTTCTGCACAGCAAGAGAAACCACCAGCAGTGTGAAGAGACAACCCACAATGTGGGAAAAAAATCTTCACCTGCTCTTCCTCAGACAAAGGTCTACTATCTTGAATCTATAAAGAACTTAAAATGTTCAGACCTCCCAAATTTAAAGACGCAATCCGAAAATGGGCATCTGAAATGAATATACATTTCTCAGACAAAGAAGTAGAAATAGCAAATAAATACATGAAAAAATGTTCAACATCACTGGTCATTCGAGAGATGCAAATGAAAACAACACTGAGATTCCACCTCACTCCAGAAAGAATGGCTGCTATCATGAAATCAATGAACAACAAAAGCTGGCAGGGCTGTGGGGAAAGAGGAACCCTGCTCCACTGCTGGTGGGAGTGTAGACTGGCGCAAGCACTGTGGAAATCAGTATGGAGATACCTCAAAGAACTAGGACTGGAAGTCCCATTTGACCCTGCTATTCCCCTGCTGAGTATCTTCCCCAAAGAATTAAAAGAATCATGCTACAGTGATATATGTGCACCCATGTTCATAGCAGCACAGTTTGTGATAGCTAAAACTTGGAAACAGCCCAAATGCCCATCAACTGGAGACTGGATAAAGAAAATGTGGTTTTTTTATACAATGGAGTACTACTCAGCCATAAAAAATGAGAAATTAGAGACATCTCCATCAATTTTGAAAGATAGTTTTGCAGGGTACATCAATCTGTGTTGGAGGCTGTTTTCCTTTAGGGCTTGAAATACATTACTCCAAGCTCTTCTTGCCTTGAGGGTTTGCATCGAGAAGTCTGCTGTGATTCTGATGGGCTTTCCTTTGTATGTGATTTGTTTCTTTTCTCTCACTGCTTGTAGAATTTTGTTCTGTTGGATTTCTGGAATCCTAACTATTATATGCCTATGTGTAGATTTTTTTTGATTAAGGCTAGCTGGAGTCCTATATGCCTCACTTATCTGTATGTCAAGTTCTTTTCCCCTCCTTGGAAAGTTTTCTGCCATCACTTCTGTGAACAGTTTTTTTATGTCATCTGCACTCTCTCCTCTTTCTTCATTGACTCCAATCAGTCTTACGTTATTCTTCTTTGCATCATCTAGCAACTGCCGGATTGATTTCTCATGTTCCCTTATAATTTTAAAGCAATTTTTCTTTTCCTGGTCACTAATTGCAATCTTATCTTCTATATGTGAAATTCCATCCTCACATTGGTTCATTCTGCTGCGCAGACTTTCGATGGAGTTTTTCATCTCTTGGAAATCTGTCTGTATCTGTTTTATGGATTCCATTTGTTTCCTATGTTGGGATTCCATCATGTTCCTCAGATCCTCTATTTTTTTATCTGTGTCCTTTCTAGATTTATTAATTATGTCTTGCTCCACGAGCAAAATCTTTGCTGTTATCTAAGTAATTATTTCTGATTTCATTTTTCCCAGATCCTCTTTTGTTGCCAGTTGAGAGAGTCCAGGTGGTTGAGTATCAGATTGTTCCATCTCATTTCCCTTTGGGGTTGCTGTAGGTGATCTGGAACTCTGTTTTTGAGGCTTGTTTATGTATTTTCTCATTTCCACGGGGTGGGGGTGCTTCTGGTGCCCACAGGGCTCACCTTCTCTGCCCTAGGAGCTTGGGATGGCAGCAAGGGAGCTTCCTTCTGGGTTCTGGGGCCGGCTCAGCTTCTCTGCCCTAGGAGCTTGGGATGGCGGAGGGAGAGCTTCCTTCCAGGTGCTGGGACTAGCTCACCTTCTCTGCCGTAGGAGCCTGGGATGGAGGTGGGGAGCTTCCTTCTGGGTGCTGGGACCGGCTGAGTTTCTCTGCCCTAGGAGCCTCCAGAGAGAATCCTCTTGAAAGTTGATGCACCAGTGCTGACCTGACAAACTACCAGGTCAGGGGGATTGTGGTGTATTGCTTGCCCATTTTCATGATATAAACATTTTCTGTTGCTTTTTAAAGCTCCTGTGCCATCACTGAGTACAGACATGGAAGATATATACACTCTATTCTCACAAATAAGTCTGAACCAGCTCTAGTTCAAGCATTGTATGTTGTACAGTTAAAGTCTGTGCTACCTTATTACTCATTTATTCTTCCTTTCTTATACCAAGTGCAGACTACATCACATTGTGCAGGATGCTGGGGATGAATAGGAAGGAAAAAGAGACTTGGTCTTTCTCCTCTTGGAGCCTACAATCTAGTAGAAGGATAGACATTAAATCAGAAAAGTCTGAAAAAATTGTAAAATTGTAACTGTGGTAAATATAAGGAGAGGAATATGTTAAAGGTATGCCTGGTGAAACATACCTGTAACACCAGCAATCTGGAAGGCTGAGGCAGGAAGATTGCAAGTTTAAACCCAGGATGGGTAATCAGCAAATTAGCAAGACCCTGTATCACAATAAAAAAATTAAAATTGGCCTGGGATACAGCTCAATGAGAAGGGCCTGGGTTCAGTTCCCAGTATGGAAAAAATAAAGTCATGGAACTGGAAGACAGGCAGTGTCAGCTTTTTGGAAGGAGGGAGTGGTCCCTGGGCTGAGATCTGAGGTACACTTTGGAGTATCATCAGTGTAGAGAGGAAGGGAAGTGATTAAGTCAGAAGCCAGACAAAGGTCCACTGGTAAGAGGGAAGTGTTGTCTATCACAAAATAATATCTAGACATGATCATTTTTGTCCTGTCTTTTCAGTATTTCCTGGTCTATAAAGGTTGGGAAAATCAGTCAGAAGCATTGTAGTTGCTGCAAAGATAGATTTTTTTATATCAAGAGTACAAAAGAAAGATATAGTTAATATTCTATTTTTCAGCTCCTTAAATAAACATTTGTGTTGAACCCCCACATCAGAAATAACTGTGAAATCCAAAGTTTTGAATTTGTAAGAGTTGGGTTTTCTCAAGAGGAAACACATATCTGTTGAGGCTCCAAAGAGAAAGGATACAGAAGTTAACCCTCTGCTGTGTAATGGAGAGAGGATAGAAAAGGCTACCTGCACCCTCCCTGGGTGCTAGATGGGGCCTCCAGGATGGGAGAGGAATTGGATGAAGAGTGATGCCAAGCCAGTCCCCACAGACCATTGCCACAGGAGTCCCAGGAGTCTTCCTTTTGGAGGGGCCATGAAAACAGTGTCATCCCCACTCTGGAGAGGAACTTTCACTGATAGTTGCCTGCAGGTCACCTATGATGGAAACAGAAAATCAACATTCTTTGGACCCAAAAGCTGTGCTGAGGTTCACTGGACCTGACCCTTGGTCAACACCTAGGATGCTTATAAACTTCAGAGAGATTCTCCTGAAACCCAGAGGAACAGTGAGACAGACAGAAGAATGAGCCGAGTTGGGATGGAGCTAGGAACTAGAGAATCTGCCCCAGGGTGGGATTTGTGAAACAGAGAAGTGAGCTCTATGGCTGGAGAGTGGTGCTAGTTAAGGATGGAAGCCACACCATATGGCCTGTGGACTCTGCTAAGCAATGTGTCCTCAGACAGAAGCAAAAGACCATTGGAGGGTTTTGAGCATGGGAGAGATGTGCTTTGAGAAAAGAATCTGATTTGCTTTGAGAAAAGAATCTGATTTGGAGAACTTTCTGCTCTGGCCAGGCTGGGGGTGTCTATGGTCCTCACACCTTCTGTCCCAGGTGCCCTACCCATGATGTGCCAGTGTCCTGCTCAGCCATGAGGGGCCCCGTGACTCTTCTGAGCTCAGACTGAGCAAATTTGAGGGGAAATTGGCCCTGTTTACATGTTGGTGAAAATAACAAACAGTGCCGTATTTTGAGGGCAACTAATAGAAATGTATCCTTAAGGAACTACCTAAAATGACGACCAGCTTAGCAGAGCAGGTGGAGAGAGAGGTCCCTGGCCGCCTGGAGTCCCGCTCGGTCCAACTCATGCCACACCCACTGGTGACCAGGTGGACAGTGAGGACCCCTCACCACTTGCCACACCCACAGGGACCAGCTTAGCACCGCAAGCGCCTGCAGCCAGGCCCCACCACCCACCCCCCTCTGGCCTCCTGGTTGTGCCGCTACCTGGTTCCACACTACAAAGGCATGGGGTTGCATAAAGGCCATTGTCCTGAGCTCCAAAAGATAGAAGTGAACAACAGATAGAGGGCCTCTCTCAGGCTCCTTGATGAAAACTGAAGCCCGCTGGAAAAGTGAAGAAAATCTCTGCAACAAAGGCACACCAGACCACCATGCTTGGTAAGTTGGAGGGATCATCACCTCCCATTGGAACCTGGACTATTTTCAGGGGAAAGGCAGCTGGAACCTGCAGTAAAACCTTGCAGAGTTCAACCCTGCAGGAGGACAGGGAGCTCAACTTGGGACTTGCAGCCAGAAATCTCCCTGAATCTCATGGGTCTCCATGGGTCTGCAACTGGCCTGCTGAGACTCATTGACTTATATCTGCACACTGCTGCCATGTTGTCTATTGTGACAGCAGAGACATACCCTGATGGAGGCTCTTCATTTTTATTTTTTATTTGTTATTTTCAAAATTATTATTATTATTTTGCTCTTATTTTCATTTTTTTTCTTTTTCTACTCTTTTCAAATTTTTATTTTTCTCTTCTTTTTTTCTTTCTTTCTTTCCTCTTTTTTCTCTCACACTCACTCTCTTGCTGTCCCACATGGTTTTTCCTCTCCCTTTTTGTTCCTGTTCTGGCCCTAATTCAGATTTCTTCTTTATTTTTCTTTTCTTCTCTTTTTCCTTCTCTCTCCTTGTCCTCTGGCCTCACTGCTAACCTTCCCCTATCCTTTGACCTATCTATCCCTCCCTCCCCAAATCCTTCTAACTCCTCATCCTGAAGAGTAAAGTTGCTATATTGAAGAGATTATTCACTATAAACATATGTTGGGTTGGTCCTCGACTTTGATTTAATTCAAATAAAGGTGATAAATTAATAACTACCACAAATTGTCATTTTCTAAGATATACTTGATGCTATGGTGTTTCTGATTGTATCACTTGGGCTAAGGTGTTGTGATTGATCTAATCAACTACCCTTCCTGGTATAATGAAAATGAGATAGCCTCAGGGTAATTAGAGACTCAAAACCTAAAGACCAGCTATATCTGGAAGACACCTCTGAGAAGCAATAATTCCATAACGGTTCTAAATACAAGCAACAAAGATACTTACAATAAGCAATTTTGAAGTATCAACCCAAGAATTGAACCAAGTACAATACCAAAAACAAAAATGAGAAGACATTTAAGCAAGGCCCAAACTCAAGACTTCCACCCCACCAAAGGTAAACTCTGGGGGAAACGAGGTGGAAAAGTCTGATAATCAACCACCAGGACACCCTGAACTGGTAACACAGGAAGTAACAAAACAGATGAATGAGGCCCTAGAAAAATTCAAAGCAGAAATAATTTCCCAGATAACTAGAGAGACAGTGACTACAGTGAAAGACATGATTAGAGGCTCTAGAGCAGAAACAGATAAGAAAATAGATGAGATCAGAAACACGCTGGAAGCCATGAATGCCCAGCATAAGAAAGAAATAGAAACCATAATCACCCAACATAAGAAAGAAATGGAATCCATGAAACAGATTCAAACAGATATCCAGGAGATTAAAAACTCCACTGAAAGTATTCACAGCAGATTAAGAGAATGTGAAGATAGAATATCAGATATAGAAGACAGGATTAATGAGCATGAAAACAGGGATTTCTTAAAAATACTAAGGGACCATGAGAACTCAATCCAGCAGCTGCTAGATGATGCAAAGAAGAATAACATGAGACTGATAGGAGTCCACGAAAACAAAGGAGAAAGTATAATTGACATAAAAAACTGTTCACAGAAGTAATAGTAGAAAACTTCCCAGACAGAGGTAGAGAATTGGACATACAGATAAGTGAGGCATATAGAACTCCAACTAGCCATGATCAAAAAAAATCTACACCTAGACATATAACAGTCAAGATACCAGAAACCCAACAGAAGAACAAAGTCCTACAAGCAGTTAGAGAAAAGAAACAAATCACCTACAAAGGAAAGCCCATCAGAATCACAGCAGACTTCTCAACACAAACCCTCAAATCAAGGAGAGCCTGGAGTGAAGTATTTCAAGCCCTAAAAGAAAATAACTTCCAATCTAGACTGTTGTGTCCTGCAAAATTATCTTGCAAAATTGATGGGGAAATTAGATACTTCCATGACAAAGAACACGTCAGAAATTTCATGAATACCAAACCAGCACTCCAAATAATTCTGAACAATATCCTAGAAAAAGACAGTGAAGGTCACAACTCCATGAGGCCAAACAGAAGGAAGCCACCAGGCAAGGCAAGGAACTAAAGGCAAAGGGGGAAAAAATAAAAAATAAAAGAGCCAACAACAGTAAAACATCAGAACAAGGATGAGTCAATATCTATCAATTATAACTATCAGTGTTAATGGCCTCAGTTCACCAATCAAAAGAAATAGACGTGGCAGAATGAATTAGGAAGCAAAATCCACCAATATGCTATATATAAGAAACACACCTAACTCAAAAAGACATTCTTAGACTGAAAGTAAAAGGATGGAAAACAGTTCTCCATGTGACAGGAACCAGGAAAAAAGCAGGGGTAGCAATCTTATTTGCAGACAATATAAATTTCAAGCCAAAACAGATCATCTAGACAAAAAATCAACAATGAAATTCTAGAACTGAACCAAGCTTTGAACAAGCTTAACAGATGTCTACAAAGTGTTGCACCCCACAAAATCAGAATATACATTCTTTTCGGCTGGACATGGGTCATTCTCCAAAATAGAGGACATACTGGCTAAAGGCCATGTTTAAGTAAATGCAAAAGAATTGAAGTTACCTCCTGCATATTATCAGACCATAGTGCAATAAAATTGGAGATCAATAACATAAGAAACTGCAAAACCCCCACAAACACATGGAAATTGAATAACACCCTCCTGAACAACTGATGGGTCACAGAGGAAATTAAAGAACAAATTAGACAGTTTCTACAAGTAAATGATAATGCCAGTACAACATACCGGAATCTAATGGGACACAATGAAAGCAGTTCCACGAGGGAATTTCATAGCAGTAAATGTTCATATTAGGAAAACAGAGAAAACTCAAATAAACACCCGAATGCTGAACCTCAAGCTCCTAGAGAAAGAAGAGCATGACAAACCCAAAGCTCATACAAGAGAGGAAATTATAAATATCAGAGCAGAAATCAATGCATGGAGACTAAGAGAATGATTCAAAAAAATGAATGAATCAAAGAGTTGGTTTTTCAAAAGAATAAATAAAATCAATAAACCTTGAGCCAACCTTATCAAAAAAAAGAAAAGAAAAGGCTCAAATACATGCAGTTAAGAATGAAAAAGGTGAAGCCACAACAGATCCAGCAGAAATCCAGAGAATCATCAATAGCTACTTCGTGTACCTGTACTCTAATAAAGTGGAAAACATAGAAGAAATGGACAGATTCCTAGATACATACAAATTGCCAAAATTAAATGAAGAAGATATAGAAATTCTAAACACCCCAATTACAATGAGTGAAATTGAAAACATAATAAAAAATTTACCAGCTAAGAAAAGCCCAGGTCCTGATGGCTTCACTGCTGAATTCTGCAAGACATTTAGAGAAGAACTATCGCCATTACTGTTTAAACTCATCAAGGAAATTGAAAGGGAAGCAAGGCTCCCAAATTCATTCCTGGAAGCAACTGTTACTTTGATTCCAGAACCAGGGAAAGACCCAACCCAAAAAGAAAACTACAGGCCAATCTCCCTAATGAACATAGATGCAAAAATCCTCAACAAGATACTGACAAACAGAATACAGAGGGTCATCAAGAAGATCATACACCCTGACCAAATCAGATTTATCCCAGGGATGCAAGGATGGTTCAGCATCTGTAAATCAATAAATGTAATACACTATATTAACAGAGCCAAGGACAAAAACATGATCATCTCAATAGATGCAAAAAAAGCATTCAACAAAACCCAACACTGATTCATGATAAAAACCCTACAGAAAATTGGAATAGAAGGTCTTTATCTCAACCTGATTAAGGCTATCTATGAAAAACCAACAGCCAACATCATACTAAATGGTCAAAAACTGAAAACTTTCACACTAAAATCAGGAAAAAGACAAGAATGCCCACTATCACCACTCCTGTTCAATATACTTCTGGAAACATTAGCCACAGCAATTGGACAAGAGAAAGAAATAAAGGGCGTAAAGATAGGAAAGGAGGAAGTTAAACTGTCATTATTTGCTGATGATATGATACTTTACATAGAAGACCCAAAAAACTCTGCCAAAAGACTTCTAACTTAATTGACAGATTCAGTAGAGTAGCTGGATACAAGGTCAACACTCAAAAAACAAAAGCCTTCTTATACACAAATGAAAGACTCACTGAGAGAGAAATTAGGGAAACAATTCCTTTTATGATAGCATCCAAAAAAATGAAATATCTAGGAATCAATCTACCAAACGAAACAAAAGACCTCTACACTGAAAACTACAGCACCCTGAAGAAAGAGATTGAAGAAGATATAAAAAAATGGAAAGACATCCCTTGCTCCTATGTAGGAAGAATAAATATAGTGAAAATGGTCATACTTCCAAAACTGCTATATAGATTTAATGCAATGCCAATTGAAATCCCAACAACATATTTCACAGAACTAGAGAAAACAATTCAAAAATTCATTTGGAACCAGAAGAGACCTAGAATAGCAAAAGCAATTTTAGTGAACAGAGACATGGCAGGGGCTATCACAATCCCCAACTTGAAACTATACTACAAAGCTACTGTGATGAAAACAGCATGGTACTGGCAAAGAAACAGACCCGAGGACCAGTGGAATAGATTAGAAGATGCAGAAACAACTGCAGACATACTCAGCCACCAGAGGAGCCAACTACCATCATTGGAGGAAAGATAGTCTCTTTAATAAATGGTGCTGGAGAAACTGGATTTCAACCTGCCAAAGATTAAAATTAGACCCATATCTATCACCATCCACTAAACTAAGATCGAAGTGGATTAAAGATCTAAATATTAAGACAGAAACACTAAACTTGCTGAAAGATAAGTTAGGTAAAACTCTTGAAAATATTGGCATAGGAAAAGACTTTATGAACAAAACCTCAGTAGCACAGGAACTAGCACAAAGAATCAACAACTGGGAATCTCATCTTATTAAAAATGTTCTGCACTGCAGGAGAAACCACCAACTGAGCTAACAGACAACCTACAATGTGGGAAAATTTTTCAGCAGCGGTCTCTCAGACAAAGGAATACTATCTAGAATATATAAAGAACTGAAAAAAATCAGACCCTCCAAATTAAAAGACCCAATTCAAAAATGGGCATCTGAAATGAACAGACATTTCTCAGACAAAGAAGTAAAAGCAGCAAATAAATATATGAAAAAATGTTCATCATCACTGGTCATTCGAGAGATGCAGATGAAAACAACACTGAGATTCCACCTCACCCAATAAAGAATGGCTGCTATCAAGAAATCAACCAACAACAAATGCTGGCAGGGTTGTGGGGAGAAAGGAACCCTGCTCCACTGTTCGTGGGAGTGTAGACTGGTGCAACCACTGTGGAAATCAGTATGGAGATACCTCAAAGAATTAGGACTAGAGGTCCCACTTGACCCAGCTATTCCCCTGCTGGGGATCTTCCCAAAAGAATTAAAATAATCATTCCACAGAGATATATATGCACCCATGTTTATAGCAGCACAGTTTTTAATAGCTAAAGCTTGAAACAGCCCAATTGCCCATAAACTGGAAACTGGAATAAGAAGATGTGGTTTTTTTATAAAATGTAGTACTATTCAGCCATAAAGAATGAGAAACTGGAGACATTTATAGTTAAATGGATGCATAGTGAAACCATACTCTTAAGTGAAATAAATAGGACACACATGTGTAAATACCAAATAGTATCTCTAGCGTGAGAAACTGAAAGTGTAAATAAGGATTAAAATGATTAAAATGAATAATTGATATTTGAAATAGGAAGAAAAGGTCCAAAAGGGTAGGGGAAGTGGGAGGGGAAGGGGAAAGGAAAGAATGGAAAGGAAAAATTATGAGAAGAGGAAAAAATGGAAACAAAGTCTTTGTAAATAGGGAAGGGTGGAAAGGGTGAAGGGAGTACAAGAAATGGGGAAAAAATAAGAACCAAGATACATCATGTGCAGGTACAAGCACCCAATAATAAATGATGTAAATATATTGTATACCTAAAATGTACCAATAAAAGCATTTAAGCAAAGGAAAGAAAGAAAGAAAGAAAGAAAGAAAGAAAGAAACTACCTAAATGTCTGTTAACAGGAGATTATTTAAATATGATATGGTATATGGTAATCCACATATGAAATATTATGCAACAGTTCAAATAACGTCATACCACTTATTGACATGAAAAGATTCCCAAAAGAAGAGATTGTGGAGAGAAAATAGGTTCAAAAATATGTAACTGGTGTGTGCGTTGTGTTGTGTTAAAAAAACAATCTGGAAGACTATTTCAAGCTGATAACGCTGGCTTTCCTTTCAAGGGAAATTACTGGGAACTTCACCTTTTACAGAATTCATTTCCATACCATTTGAGTGATACTGAGTTATGCCATGAGGGTGACAAGCAATCAACAGGTGTGTCCCAACACGCCCAGCTTTCTTTTCTTCCTTGATGATCTCACTCAGTGGAGTTTCCAGTGCCATCCATGTGCCCACCTGTAATCTCAGAACTTGCAAGGCTGAGGCAGGAGGATGACAGCAACTTCAAGGCCAGCCTGGGCTATATAGTGACTTTAAGGCCAGGCTGAACTACATAACAAGACCCTGTCTTAAAAGAAAAAAGAAAAGAAAGCTCCAAGGACTGAGAGTCTCCTCAGTTTAAGTACCTTAAACATGCCCCAAAATGTCACAATGTTTAACATGGGATTTATACTGTTATATTAAAACCACAGACAAAAATACTAATGCCATTGATTTAAATTTATTTTTCAATTATCTCTATTCATCTTGAAATATACTTTTATTGTAACTGACACATAGTAATTTTGCATACTTATGGGGTATAACAGGATGTAATGGGTACTGATCAGATCAGAGTATTGGCATATCTATCACCTCAGATATTTATCAGACAATTATCTATTCTTATCCTTTTATTTACTGTTATTCTCATTTTTCCTCTTTTCTGAGCTTGCTCCCTAGGATTGTATTTTCCCAGATAGCAATATGTACCCACTTTGTCCAATACAGTAGCCAGTAGCCACATATGGTCATCTAAATTTAAATTAATTAGATTTGATTTAAAATCCAGTCCTACCAGCCATGTTTCAAGTGCTCAATAGTTGTACATGGCTGGTGGCTGCCAGATGAACAGCATGGATACCGAACATTCCTACTGCAGATGGTTCTTGCGCACAGAACCAGCCTATGCCTTCACTGGGATATTGTCATCTTATTCAAGTCAAAAGAAGAAACAAATGTCATCTCAAACCTACATTTGCAAGATCGGGGTATTGAATGATGGTCTCTTGAGACATGGGACCTGACAGCAAAGTCCAAGGAGATTCAAACCTGAGCCCCCACTCACTGGCCCACACTTCTTTTAAAATTATCATTTCACACAATACATCAATAGCACTTATTTCATGTAAAATCTAGATTTTTGACATTTAATATCTTCCCCACATTTGATGTATTCTTTAAGTTTCACAAACATAGAATTACCTAATTAATTGACTGTCATTGTGATCTTTTCACCAACTCTGTTAGTAATATTGAAATTTTAAGAGAGCCTTGTCATTATAATTAGTGAGAACAGCTAGATGGGACATAGCATCTGGCCTGTTATTTCTCCTCTTCAGCTAATTTTCCATCTTAGAACTTACCTTGAGCATGCAGCAGATGGTCACTGTCGCAGAAAAATTGCTAACCCCTCAGCTACCAGGTTACTTTGATGGATCCATGGCTTCAAGTAGTCTTTATTTTTGGCACCACTCATTTTTTTCTAGTATTCTTGGCTCATTTGCATATGTTTGTATTTGTTCTTTCTCTTTCTCAAAAGCTTCGGTTTATTCTTGATTGACATAATAATTGTACATACTTATAGGGTACGATCTACTGCTTTGTTACATGTATGCACTGTGTGATGATTAAATCAGGGTGATTAGCATATCCATCACCTTAAACATTTACCATTTTCTTCTTTATCATGAGAACAAACTCTTCTGGCTATTATGAAATAGACAATACATTACTGCAGAGGGTAAGAGAGAGCAGGTATGGGAGGATTTGTGTTAAGATTTCTTGCTTACACTTATTAAGTACTAAATGTTTTATCATTTGTATTTTAAAAACACCAAAGACTCTAAATATTGAGATTCTTCTGCTCTTTAATGAAAATTAGTCATATCCTATCATATCCATCTCTTCTTTTGTATCACAACTACCTTTTGTACATTTTTTATTAACTTTTATCTTCTGAGTATCAATTAGTAAGATGTAGATTTCCATGTACTTAATTTATTCCAAATACAATCATAATAATTATTTGCACTCTTGATGATCAGATGGTTAGACGTTTGTAGAATGGCAGTTTAAGTCCCTTCAGTCTAAGCATATATAAAATTATTCTTGATTCTGGAAAACAAGCATTTCTAGAATCATTCTGATTTTTTCTTAGTTTCTCAAGTGGAGAGTAAGACTGAAGACCAAACTCTTGGGTGTCAGTTCAAGATTTTTTGGTGACTAAAAGTGTGTCTGCACACTAAACTTTCTGGACGATAAGTTAGGTAGAACTCTTGAAGACCTTGGCATAGGAAAAGACTTTATGAACAAAACCTCAGTAGCGTGGGAGCTAGCACAAAGAATCAATAACAGATCTCATCTTATTAAAAAGCTTCTGCACTGCAAGAGAAACCACCAACAGAGCTAAGAGACAACCTACAATGTGGGAAGAAATTTTTACCAGCTGTTCCTCAGACAAAGGTCTACTATCTAAAATATATCAAGAACTCAAAAAAATCAGACCCCCCCCAAATATAAAGACCCAATCCAAAAATGGGCATCTGAAATGAACAGACATTTCTCAGACAAAGAAGTAAAAGTAGCAAATAAACATATGAAAAAATGTTCAACATCACTGGTCATTCGAGAGATGCAGATGAAAACAACACTGAGATTTCACCTCACCTCAGAAAGAATGGCTGCTGTCAAGAAATCAACCAATAACAAATGCTGGCAGGGTTGTGAGGACAAAGGAACCCTGCTCCACTGTTCGTGAGAGTGTAGACTGGTCCAACCACTGTGGAAATCAATATGGAGATACCTCAAAAAACTAGGAGTAGAGGTCCCATTTGACCCAGCTTTCCTCTGCTGGGTATCTTCTCAAAAGAATTAAAAGTATCATACCACAGCCATGTATGTGCGCCCATGTTTATAGTGGCTAATAGTTTATGGTTTGTAATAGCTAAAACTTGGAAACAGCCCCAACGCCCATCAATTGGAGACTGGATAAAGATGTGGGGTTTTTATAAAATGGAGTACAACTCAGTCATAAAGAAAAAGAAACTACAGACATTTATTGCTAAATGGATGCACATTGAGGCCATACTTTTAAATGAAATAAATAGGACACACATGTGTAAATACCGAATGGTTTCTCTGGTGTGAAAAACTAAAAGTGTAAATAAGGATCGAAATGTATGATTGATAGTTGAAATAGGAAGAAAAAGTCTAAAGGAGTAGGGGAAGTGGGAGGGGTAGGGGAAAGGAAAGAAGGAAAAAGGAAAAAAACAAGAGAAAGGGAAAAATGGAAGCAAAGTCTTTGTAAATAGAGAGGGGTGGAGGGGTTGAAGGGAGGGCAGGGGAATGGGGAAAAAATAAGAACCAAGATACTTCATGTAAAGGTACAAGATTCCAGTGGTGAATGTAACTGTATTGTATATTAAAATGTACCAATAAACTTAATTTTTTAAAAAAGTGTTTCTGCTCCTGTTGGGCCATATTTATTAATAGGGCCTAGAAAGATATTTCTTCTTTTTTTTGGTACCAGGGATCGAACTTGGGTACTTGCGCTTGTGCAGCAGGCGGCGAAACCACTGAGCTAAATCCCCAGCCCAAGATATTTCTTCTTAAAGAAGTGAGTTCACACTTATTTTTTTCAAATGGGCATTCATTTGCTGTACTCTACTTTCCTAATAATATGATGCTTCATTTACCACTTTAGCAAATGGCTTTAGTGGTAATGAACAGAGTAAATGTCAATAGTCTCTCAAAAGGTCATTTTTTTCCCATAGAGTCCATTTGATGTCATTTTGAGAAGAAAATAGAATTCTCTCTGCTTTTCATTCCAGCAGGCTGGGTTATTCAGACTAGATAATCAGTGGATTATTTCTTTAAAAAAATGCTTTAAATATTGAAGAGCTACCAAGAAAAGTAAGAAATTATCAGACCAAAATTGAAGAAAAGATAATAACCTAGGGCAGTAAGTACAGCACTAAAACTATTGTTGCCCAAAGGCATTTTCAGATCCTGGCAAATTGAACTTTGCTTTGACAGCTTGGAGGGCCAGAGCTTAGAAATCAAAGCACATGTAAGATGGGGTGGCTGGTAGGTGACTTTCCACATGCCTGGCAGGGCTCTCAGGCCACTTCTTCAAGGTAAAATGAACCAAAACAAACTATGCTCATGTAATGTAATCCTTCATCCTGCAGTGGCCCAGTAAAAAACAAAAAAACATAAATTAAAATATTCCCAGACTAAGAATGCCCCTAGACTCTAAAAAGAAACAAAAATCTCTTTGGAGACAGCCTAAACCAGAGATCAGCAAAGTATGGCCTTCAGGCCAAACCCAGCCCACATTCTGCTTTTGTAAGACTCACAAGCTAAAAATCATTTTAATATGTGTAAAGTGATAGAAGAAAAAGGAGGAAGACCAGGAGGAGAAAAAGCCAGAGAAGGAGAAACAATAAACTGTATATGGCCTGTGTATTGGTTAGGGTTCACCAGAGGAACAGATCTGCTACACATGATTAACAAGTAGGCTGACAGTGGTCGCCTGCAGAGTTAGGGATGGAAGAGTGCAAAAGGGCCGCCTACGCGCTGTGGAGCCAGAGGATCCAGCAGAGGAGTTCTCTGCGAGCGAGTGTCCGCTTCAGGGAGCCAAAGGTCTGCACTGGAAAGCTGGAGTCTGCGCTAGAACTCTAAAAATGGACGTCCAAAGATGATAGTGAAGACTTCCGCTTCTCCGAGGAAGCTAAAGCAAGACTTCCTTCTTCTTTCCCTTTTTTTCATCCAGCCTACAAACCTATTGGTTGGTGCCACCCACAGCCAGGCTGGGTCTTCCCTCTTCAGAAAGTCAATCATCCAGACACACCCAGAACTATACTAAAGCAATCTGCTAGGCATTTCTTATTCAGGTTGACACCACAATTAACTATCACAGCCTACAAAGCCCAAAATATTTATTATATGGTCCCTTATAGAAAGTTTGCCAGTCTTTGTTGATGCCTTTACCTAAGGACAGTAAGACATACATAATAATAAATAAGAGCATAATGTACCACCAGTCAAATCAGCAGATACCACAGATAACAAGATCTGCAAATATTCTGCAACTGGAATTATTAGAAAACTCTAAGGTAACTTATGTTTAATTTTTTTCAAACAAAGGACAAAATTTATAAGATATGTTAGAAAAAAAGCTATAAAATAACCTTAGAAGATATCAAAAAGAATTAAATACAACTTTTGAGAAATAAAATAACTAAAATTAATATCCCAATGAGTGGGTTGAGGTCTGTTAGGGTTTAACATGCTAGAATGGGGATTAGTGACTTAGAAAATAAGTCTGAAGATGGGCTGGGGATTTAGCTCAGTGGTTCTGCCACCTGCCTCGCAAGCATAAGGTCCTGAGTTTGATTCCTGGTACCAAAAAAAAAAAAGAAAAGAAGTCTGAAGAAATTATCCAAATTGCAGTGTGGGGAGACAGGTGTGTAGGAATGTGTAATGTTAAGAGCTATGGAGTATAAGATGTTATGCCCTGTGACCCTGTGATATGGTTGATGTTATCTTTCCCAGAAAGGGAAAGAGCATGAGAAGTATTTTAGGAGGAAATAGTTGGTAATTTTCCAGAAATGATAAGCTACACAATCATTAAGGCAAAAAAAAAATTCCAAGAAGGATAAATAAAAATAAATGCTGTACACAAATAAACACACCATCATGAAACTGCTGAACAAAGACAAAGAAAAAAATCTTAAACGCAAAGAAAAAAGGCTTATTGCTTATAAAAGATCCTCACATAGGATAAGAACTGACTTCTAAACAATATTGAAAACCAGAGGACATAAAATCATGTCATTAGTGACCTGAAAAAGAACTAGCAAGCTAGAATTAGTCGATGGAATTTTTTTTCAAAAATTAGAGTAAAACAGAGATATCAAAGTAGACAAAAACTGACAGAATTTGCCAAGAGTGAAACCACATTAAGAAATTATTTTTGTTTATACTTCAAACAGAAGGAAAGTGATGCCAGATAAATAATCTGAGAATTAAGAACTAATGATTAAACTGACAATCCCAAGTGTTGACAAAGATGTGGAGCAACTGGAACTCTCATACATACATAATGAGTGGAAAATTACACAACTGCTTTGGAAAATAATCTGTTATATAAAGTAAAATATGCACTTACCACTTCTAGTTACTTACCCAAGATAAATACAACATTTAGAACCAGGTGTCATAGAAGCTTTATTTGAATAGCCAGAAACTAAAAATAACTCAATCCAGCTCAAACTTCTGTTTGGAGAGTGAACAAACCAATGGTGTTCTCCTCATACAGTGGAACACTGCTCTTCAATAAGAAGTAATGACCTCCTGGAATATAACAAAAGGAATGAGTTTCAAAATTATTGTACTGAATGACAGAAGAAAGAGATAAAAGGGTATAGGCTGTGTTATTCCATTTGTATGAAGTTTTGGGAAAGGTACAACCAACCCGTAGGAATAGAAAAGAGAGTACTGGGTACTAGAGGGCAGAGAGAAAAGAGAGCTGACTATAAAGGGCATAAAGGATGAGTGGTGGTGATGGAAATGTTCCTCGTCTTAACTCTGGTGGTTATTACATAGATGCAAACATTTGTCAAAATCTATCAAACTGTACACTTAAAGTGGGTGTATTTTCCCATAAAGTATACCACAATAAAATTGTTTGAAAAAGAAAAATGGTAACATGATAGCACCAAAAAACATCAGATTCCTAGAAATAAATCTTAAAAACATGTGCTAGTGTCTACTTGAGAAAAATTGAAGACTTAAAAGACTAGAGTAGGGGCCAGGGATTTAGTTCAGTGGTTTCGCTGCCTGCTGCGCAAGCGCAAGGACCCAAGTTCGATCCTCAGTACCGAAAAAAAAAAAAAAGACCAGAGTAGGATATTAAATACTATACAAATTCCTTAAACCTCTTCTCATTAAAAGGTACACTGTTTCACTACTCCTTGAATCCAGGTGGCCTTGATTTTCTTTAACAGACATGATGGAAATGATGTTGTATGAGTTTTGCAGCATAGGTCCCAAGAGGGCACTTTGACCTCTGGGAACACCACTCTGAGACCACCCTGTTTAAGACAGGAAGGGTCCAGGAGACTGAGGGCAAGGGGAGAGGGGGAGGGGGATGGGAAGGAGTAGAATAAAAATATGCAATGTACAAAATCCTAATAACCTCAATGAATGTAAACAATATATGTCATGAACATGAGCGAAGATTAATAATATTTTTTTTTTAGTACCAGGGATCGAACTCGGGTCCTTGCACTTGCGCAGCAGTTGGCGAGAACACTGAGCTAAATCCCCAGCCCAGAAGATTAATAATATTGACAAGAATGAAAGTGGGGAAAGGGGATTTAGAGGAAGAGGCAGGGAGGTGGATAGGAAGGGAATGATTTTTTTTTTTTTAAAGAGAGAAAAGGAACTGTTATGTACATGTACTTATTTTCCAAGATGAATGTAAACTTTATGTACTACAAATATGTACTAATAAAAAAATGCTGTGTTTGCCTATAGAGGGTAAGAGGACCAGACCCAATCCCATGGACTGCACTACCTGCCAAATGTATGAGTAGGGTCTTTCTGGGCCCTGTGGCCTGGCCAGATTCCAGCTGAGTGCAGCCACCTGAGGGAGCCTAGGTGGGACCAGAGAGGAGCTGCCCAGCCAAACCAAAATGAAGGAGAAATGATACAGGATTCTTCTCTTAAACACAAATGGATGATTGATAGAGATAATAGAAGGATCTTAGAGTGTAGCTCAGGGGTAGAACATTTGCTCAGCATGCATGAGGCTCTGGGTTCCATCCCTAGCAATGAAAAAAATGGATGATAGATAGATAGATAGATAGATAGATAACTGCATAGATCAAAGACTAGATGTTTTAGAGATGTCAGTGACCACCAAATTGATCTATAGATTCAATGCAATTCCAAGAAAAAAACTCAAGGATTAGTCATGTGACAAGATAATTCTTAAAAAAATGTATAGAAATGTCAACAGCCAGAAATAGTGATGTTCTTCTTAAAGAAGAACAAGGGATGGGAACTTGCTCTGTGAATTCATTGCTCAAGATTAATTGTAACAATACAGTAATTAAGAGCAGGTACAAGATAAACCAATGGAATAGAATAGAAAACATATGAACGTGTGTTTGTGGCTACACATCAAAATTGATTAGTGACAAAAGTTGCGCTCCAGAGAATTGGACAAAATAGTTCTTAAAGTAAATGATAGTGAGTTAAGTGGATATTCATATAGAAAAATAACCAAAGTTGATTCCTGCCTCATACCATAAACAAATATGAATTCTAGGCAGATTGTAGATCTAAATATGAATGGAACAATAAAGCTTTAGAGAATAACATAAGTGGAGAGGTTTACAATATTAGACTAGGACATAAAAGCACTAAGCATAAAAAAGTAAAAAATAAGCACCAAACAGAAAGCAAAAATTTATAATGTAACTGCATTGAGTCAAAATATATCACTAATATAGTAAAAACACAAGCCATACCATGGGAAAAATATTTACAATATAATTGACAAAGAACTTGTATCCAGAACATCTAAAAATCAATAAGAAAAATGAAACAGTAAAACAGAAAATAGAAACATGAAATAAAAATATGGACAAAAGCTACCATTCCTAGCCCCACGAGATGTGCAGCCTCCCGTTCCCAGACCCTGTGAGACTTGCTTGCAGTGTCCCGCGCCTGTGAGGGTATCCCTCGGAACTGGATCCCTGTGGCAGAGACACCTGGGGCCAGAGAGCCATTGCTATGAGCTCAGGAAGATGGCACAGTGGAGAGCAGCAGAGAGAGGGCCTCTCTAAGGCTTATTGTTGAAAATTGAAGCCCACTGGGAGAGCAAAGACAGATCAGACAACAGCAATTGGTGAGTTGCTGGGACCAGCACAGCACCTCCTATGGAATCTGGACCTGCTACCAGGGAATGGCAGCTCAAACCTGCAGTAGAATCTTGTAGAGTTCTAACCTGCAGGAGGTTAGGGAGCTCAGTTCTGGCCTTGCAGCCAGAAACAAGCCTGAATCTCACTGGACTACAGCTAGTTCACTGAGATTAATGGATTCCTGTCTGCATGCTGCTGCCATGCTGCTGCGCACATTGTATACCCGCAATAGCAGAGTCACGCCTCGAAGAGGACTTTTCTTTCTTTCTTTCTCTTTTCTTTTCCTTCTGTTTCTTTTTCCTTCTCTTCTCTTTTCTTCATTTATCTCCTTTCTTTTTCCTGTTCTTGTCCTATTCTGTTATTTTCTTGATTGTTCTTATTGTTAAAAGTGTCAATACAGTTTCTAGTTTTCCTGTTGCTTTTAGCTTGTTCTGTTCTTGTTTCTGTTCCTTCCTTCTCTCTTTTCCTCCTGTCTTCACTAGTTACACAAAGTTTGCATGATCCTCCTGTGTCCTCTAGCCCTACTTCTAACCTCTCCTTCTCTCTCTTTATCCCCACCCAACTCCTTCTAAGTCTTCTTCCAAGAGGGTAAAGCTGCCATATTTAAGGGCTTATTAACTGTAAACATATTTCTGGTTGGTCCTTGATTTTAATATACAAACAAAGGTCTAGATCATGCAGTTAAAGGTGTCAGAATAATAGCTACCACAATGTGTCATTTTCTAAGCTATGTTTGATGCTGTTGTTGTTGCTGATTATATTACTTTGGCCAAGGTGATGTGATTGCTTTAGTCAGTTGTCTTTACTGGTATACCAAGACTGAGACTGCTTAAAGGTTATTACAGACTCAAAACCCAAAGGCCAACTATACCTGGAAGACAATCTAAGAAATAGCTGTTCCCTCAGGGCTCTAAATACTAGCAATAAAAATACTTGTAATAAGCAATTTACAAGTAGCAAATTAAACTAAAATCTTCAACAATAACAAAAATAGAAATGAGAAGACACTTAAACAAGCTGCAAACCCAGACTTCCAGATCACCAAAGGGGGTGAAATGGAACAATCCGAAACTCAATCACCTGGACTCCCTGAACTGGCAATGAAAGAGGATCTGAAAAAAATGAAATCAGAAATAATTTCTCAGATAACAACAGATTTGGTGACCATAGTGAAAGACATGATTAATAACTCTAGAGAAGACACAGATTTAAAAAAATAGAGGAGTTCAGGAAGATGATGGAATCCCAGCATAGGAAAGAAATGGAATCCATAAAACAGATTCAAACAGATATCCAGAAGATTAAAAGCTCCATTGAAAGTTTACACAGCAGAATGAGCCAATGTGAGGACAGAATATTAGATATAAAAGACAGGATTTCAGTTAGTGACCAGAAAGGAAAGATTTTTCAAAAATAGCAAGGGACCATGAAAAATCAATCCAGCAGCTGCTAGATGATCCAAAAAAAAAATAACATGATACTGATCAGAGTCAATGAAGAAACAGTAGGTAGTGCAAAAGACATTAAGAAAAACTGTTCACAAAAGTAATGGCAGCAAATTTCCCAAACCAGGTTAAAAGAACTTGACATACACATAAGTGAGGCATATAGGACTCCAACTAGCCATGATCAAAAAAATCTATACCTAGGAATATAATAGTCGAGATTCCAGAAACTCAACAGAAGAACAAAATTCTACAGGCACTTAGAGAAAAGAAAAAAATCACATACAAAGGAAAGCCCATCAGAATCACACCAGACTTCTCAACACAAACTCTCAAGGCAAGAAGAGCCTGAAGTGAAGTATTTCAGGCCCTAAAAGAAAACAGCCTCCAACCCAGATCGATTTACCCTGCAAAACTATCTTTCAAAATTGATGGAGAAGTAAGTTTTCACAACAAAGAATACCTGAGGAACTTCATGAATACCAAACCAGCACTCAAAAATGTTTTTTTAAATATCTTAGGAAAAGACAATGAGGGTCACAACCCTATGAACCACAACAGAATAAATCCATCAGGCAAGATAAGAAATTAAATACAAGGGAGGGGGGAGATCCAACAACAGGAAAAGATCATGACAAGGATAAGTCAATACTTATCAGTTATAACCATCAATGTTAATGGTCTCAATTTGCCAATCAAAAGAAATAGACTGGCAGAATAATCAAGATCCAACAATATGCTGCATACAAGAAACACAATTCAAAAAGAAACTCATAGACTGAAAGTTAAAGGATGGAAAACAATACTCTATGTGACAGGAACCTGAAAAAATCCAGGAGTAGCTACCCTATTTGTAGATAAAATGGATTTCAAACCAAGGCTAATTAAGAGAGACAAAGAAGGTCACTACATCCTTGCAAAGTGAACAATCCAAGAGGAGGTGATGACAATCATAAATACATATGCACCAAATACTAGTGCACCCAACTATAAAAAACAAATATTAATAGACATTAAAAATCAAATAAGTACTAATACAGTAGTAGTGAGAGACCTCAATATTCCACTGTCACAAATAGATCAACTAGACAAAAAAATCAACAATGAAATACTAGAACTAGCTGGAGATTTAGCTCAGTGGTTCTGCCTCTTGCCTTGCAAGCACAAGTTCCCAAGTTTGATCCCCGGTACAAAAAAAACCCAAAATACTAGAACCCAACCAAGCTCTTGAAAAAATAGACTTAACAGTTGTTTACACTGTTCCACCCCACAGAATCAGAATACCCATTCTTTTCAGTTGCCCATGGGTCATTCTCCAAAATAGACCACATACTCGCTCATAGAACATGTTTAAGTAAATCCAAAGGAATTGAAGTTATTCTCTGTATATTATCAAATCATAATGCAATGAAATTGGAGAGCAATAGCTAAAGAAACCACAAGAACTTCACAAACACGTGGAAATTGAACAACACCCTCCTGAACAACCAAGGGTCACAGAGGAAATTAAGAAGAAATTAAACAGTTTCTACAACTAAGTGACAATGCCAATACAACATATAAGAATTTATGGGACACAATGAAAGCAATCTTATAAGGGAAATTCATAGCAGTGAATACCCATATTAGGAAAACAGAGCAAGCTCAAATAAACAACCTAATGCAAATAAACAACCTAAAGCTTCTAGAAAAAGAAGAGCAAGACAAACCCAAAGCTCATACAAGGGCGGAAATTATAAAGATCAGAGCAGAAATCAATGCAATAGAGACTAAGAGAACAATACAAAAAATCAATGAAGCCAAGAGTTGGTTCTTCAAAAGAACAAACAAAATTAACAAACCCTTAGCCAACTTTATCAAAAAAAGGAAAGAAAAGGCCCAAATCCATGCAATTAGGAATGAAAAGGGTGAAATTACAATGGACCCAGCAGAAATCCAGAGGATCATCAATACCTATTTTGAGAACCTATATGGCAATAAGGTGGAAAACAGAAGAAACAGACAGATTTCTAGATACATATGAATTACCAAAGTTGAACAAAGAAGACCTAAAAATTCTAAACAACCCAATATCAATCAATGAAATTGAAAACATAATTAAAAACTTACCAACTAAGAAAAGCCCAGGCCCTGATGGCTTCACTGCTGAATTCTACAAGACATTTAAAGAAAAACTATTGCCACTGTTTAAACTCTTCAGTGAAATTGAAAGGGAAGCAATACTCCCAAATTCATTCCTGGAAGCAAGCATCACCTTGATCCCCAAAGCAGAGAAAGACCCAACCAAAAAAGAGAACTATAGGCCAATCTTCCTAATGAACATAGATACAAAACTCCTCAATAAGATACTGGCAAACAGAATGCAGAAGATCATCAAGAAGAACATACACCCTGAACAAATGGGTTCAGGGATGCAGGGATGGTTCAACATATGCAAATCAATAAATGTAATACATTATATTAACAGACCCAAGGACAAGAACCATATGATCATCTCAATAGATGCAAAAAAAGCATTCAACAAAAACCAACACCCATTCATGATTTTTAAAAAACCCTACAGAAAAGTGGAATACATGGTCTTTATCTCAACCTGATAAAAGCAAAAAGATATGCTATTCCATATATTTAAATTTTTTCAAAAAATAAGTAAAACTCAACTATAGGACTTAGGAAAATGATATTGGGTGATAGAGTTAAAAATAAAATCAAAGATTTGGTTACCATGAAAGTCAAGATAATTGTTACCTTTGTTTAAAAGGGTAAGGAAAAGTAATTGGGAGAAAGGACACAGTGGGATCTTTCTTAAGGTTGACAGAATAAAGTTTTCTTTTGTTTGATCAGCAGTTACATAAATGTTTGCTGTGTGATAACTCATAAACTTTATACTTTCCATCACATTTCTGCATGTGTATTATATTTCACAATAATTACATTAAGGAAAATAAAACAAAAGTCATCAGTCTTCATGTAACAATTCTGGATAATATAGTAGAGCAATGTCTTCCAATTCTGCAATATTCATTTTAATGTACCTTGATAAAACCAGACAAGTAATTTATTGAATGTATGGACAGTAGAGAAAATTAGTACATTTTCAGTAAATAATGATCACATTCATTGTGGAGGACTGGTACAGGTTGTAACACATCTTCATTCTTTTCATTCCTCCTCTTTCTCTCCTCCCCTTCCATCTCTTTGTACCCTTCCCATTTACAAAAGTTGTATCTCCCTGTTTCCTATCATGTATCTTTTATTTTGTTACTGATTTTCTTAAAACATACTCTAGACTTTTTAAAAACTTTTTATTTTTATTGGTGCACATTTGCAGTAATAATGATTACATTTATCATGATGAGTTGGTACATTTTTGAAACATCTTAATTCTTCTTACACATTTTCCCCTCTATTTCTTCCCTCCCTCTGTCTCTTGGTTCCCTTTCTATTTGCAAAAGATCTATCTTTTGGTTTCCTATTATCTATCTTTTATTTTGCTCTTTAATGATTTATTCTTTAGGTGTCTCATATAAGAGAAACCATCCAATATTTAAGCTTGCATGTCTGATTTATTTCATTTAACATTATGGTCTCAGGCCAGGGATTTAGCTCAGTGGTTCTTCCACCTGCCTCACAAGTGCAAGGACCCGAGTTCAATCCCTGGTACCAAAAAAAAACCAAAAACATTATGGTTTTAACTGTATGCAATTTCCTACAAATGACTCAATTTTATTCTTTATGGCTGAGTAATACTCCATTGTGTATATATACACCACATTTTCTTTATCCAACCATCCATTGATAGGCATATAAGGCCCCTTCCAAGATTTAGCTATTGTGAGTTGTGCTGCTATAAACATGGGTATGCATGTGTCACTGTAGTATAATATCTTTAACTCTTTTCAGAAGATGCCAGGCAGAGGTATAGCTGAGTCAAATGGAATCTCAATTTTTAGTTTTTTTGGGATTATCCATACTGATTTCTGTAGTAGTTGCAATAATTTACATCACTACTAGAAATGTAGAAGTGTTCCTTTCCCCCACAACCTCACCTCCATTTGTTGTTTGTTTGAGTTCTGAGTGGTAGCCACTGTTTTTGAAGTAAGATGGAATCTCAGCGTTGTTTTGATTTGCATTTCTCTAATCGCCAAGGATGCTGAGTACTTTTTCATGCAACCAGTGGCCATTTGTACTCTTCCAAGAAGTGTCTATTCATTTCATTAGTTCATTTTTTTATTGTATCTTTTATTTGGGGGGTATAATTTTTTTAGTTCTTTATATATGCTAGTTATTAGTCCTCTGAGGAGTAGCTGGCAAAATTTTTTCCCATTATGTAGGTTGTCTCTTCATTCTGTTGATTGTTTCTTTGCTGTACAGAAGCTTTTTAATTTGATTTTTTATATTATTTCTTGTGCAATGGGGTTCTGTTCAAAAATTTTTTGCTGAAACCTATATCTTCAAGAGTTTTACTTATTTTATCTTACAGTAGGTTAAACATTTCTATTTTAATATTTAGATCTTAAATTTTCATTTTCCATTTTCATTTGATTTTAGTAGACAGTGAGAGTCATATTTCTAGATTCAATCTTCTGTACTTTTCTTGGTACCATTTATTAAACAGGCTAGAAGATGGCAGAATGATGAGCAGCAGAGAAACAGCCTCTCCAATATTTGTAATCCAGATACTGGAATATACCAATGTAAGGAAGAGAAGGAGGAGGGCTGGTCCCCAGGACTCAGCAAGGATCTAAGCAAGAATTAGAGCCCACAGGGAGAGTGAAGAGAGGGACCACAACACAGAAGAGGGAGACGGCAAGCAACACTTTCTCCCTGAGTCCTGGCTCATGGCATGGGGAAGGCAGCTTGAACCTGCAGAGGCATGATGACTACTGGTGATCCCAAAGGCCTCCATAAAGACACACACCAGTGGAACAGAGCTGTGGACACTGCACACTGTAGTGGCTGAAATCCTTGTCTTATTCCTGATTTTAGAGTGAAAGCTTTCAGTTTTTTGATCATTTAGTATGATGTTGGCTGTTAGTTTGTCATAGATGGCTTTTATCAGATTGAGATAAAGAATATCTAATTTTCTAAAGGCTTTTTATCATAAATGGGTGTTGGACTTTACATTTAGCTCAGTGGTTCTGCTGCCTGACCTGGCCCTAAAAAAAGCAAATTTGTCCTGAGGCACACACAGTACTGTGGACTTCAGCAGAAGAGAATTTAGCTCTGCCCTGGGCCAGCCAGGTGGGCCCAGATGTGCCCAAGATGGCCTAGTGAGAAGTCAGAGAACAACAAACAGGTTGGGGAAGTGGGGCTCATGGGGCCTGGAGAGAGGAGGCGGGCATGCCAGGAGCTGGGAAACGACTGTAGAGGTGGAAGAGTTTGTAATTTTCTGGGGGTCCTCATGTTGCCTGGTGCTCCTGACCAAAGGTTGGGGTTCAGGATGGAGGTCATATATATATATATATATATATATATATATATATATATATATATATATATATATCTACACACACACATCTCACCCTGCACTAAAATCAAATAAAAATAAATCAAAAACTTATATCTAAAAGCACAAACACTCAATCTGCTGGAAGAAAAAAACAGTAAAACTCTTGAAGACATAGGCAAGAACTTCTTTGTTTTGTTTTGGGTTTGCTTTGGGGGTTTTTTGGGTACTGGGGATCGAACTCGGGTCCTTTCACTTGTGAGGCAGGTGGTGGAACCACTGAGCTAAATCCCTGGAGGCAAGAACTTTTTTAATAGAACCCTAATTGTACAAGAAATAACATCAAGAATCAACAAATGGAATTATATCAAATTTTAAAACTTCTGCAGGGGCTGGGGATTTAGCTCAGTGGTTCCGCCGCCTGCCTCGCAAGCACAAGGTCCTGAGTTTGATCCCCAGTACCAAAAAAAAAAAAAAGCCTCTGCACAGCAAAGAAAACAACCAACAGAATGAAGAGACAATCTACAAAATAGGAAAAAATTTTGCCAGCTACTCCTCAAACAGAGGACTAATATCTAGAATGTGTAAAGAACTGAAAACAATTAGATTCCCCCCAAATAAAAGACCTAATCAAAAATGGCACTTGAAATGAAAAGACATTTGTCAGAAGAAGAAGTACAAATGGCCAATGATTACATGAAAGAAAAAGAAAACCTCAGCATCCTTGGCCATTAAAGAAATGCAAATCAAAACAATACTGAGATTTCATCTTACTCCAGAAGGAATGGCTATCACCATGAACTCAAAAAACAACTACTCCTGGTGAGATTGTGGGTGAAAAGGAATTCTTCTACATTGCTGGTGGTAATGTAAATTGGTGTAAATATTATGGAAGTCAGTATGAAGATTATTCAAAAAATTAAAAATTGAGATTCCACTTGACCCAGCTGAGTATCTTCCCCAAAACGTTAAAAAAAAATCATAGAACAGTGATACTTACATATCCTATTTATATCAGCATATAAACTGATATAAATAGTTTATAATATAGGCAAATCCCAGAAGCAGCTTTATATGCCCACAACAGATACTCAGATAAAGAAACTGTGGTAAATATACACAATGGAGTACTACTCTACTACAAAGAAGGATTTGAGTCATTTGTGGGAAAATAGAAGCATCTTGAGACCATAATGCTAAGTGAAATAAATCAGACCCACAAGATTAAATATGGTATTTTTTATATTATTATATTTTATATTATTATAATATTTTTCTCATATGAGAAACCCCTAAGCAAAAATAATTTAGAAGCAAAATAAAAGATGGTAGGAAACAGGAAGATAGACTTTGTGGAGATGGGAAGGGATTTGTGGAGAGACCATAGGGGAGAAGGAGAAATAAAGAGGATCAAGATACTGATTCCTGGGCCGGGGATTTAGCTCAGTGGTTCCACCGCCTGCTTCGCAAGCACAAGGACCCTAGTTCGATCCCCGGTACCAAAACAAAAAAAAAATACTGATTCCTCACAATAAATGTATTTTTTGGTTTTTTATTTTTAAAATTTTTTTCAGTACTGGGGATTGAACTCAGGACCTTGCACTTGCCAGGCAGGCATGGTACCACTGAGCCATATCCCTGGCAAATGTATTATGTATTGAAAATACATACTAATTGAAAATGGAAAAAGAAAAAATTTTAAATAAATAAGCTACCCTGGAATGATATTTTAAAATATATATAAATATATATACATATATGTGTGTGTGTGTGTGTGTGTGTGTGTGTGTGTGTGTGTGTGTATTGCTGGGTATGTAACTCAGTGCAAAGGCCTTGGGTTAAATCCCCAGTGCTGAAAAAGATTTTTCTTATATTTGATAAAACACGAACTAAAATCATGGTCTCCCTTGGTGTGTTCCCTTTCTCCCTTCTTAACCCCATCTCACACCCTCCCCAAGTTACCTCCTCCCAGCTCTACTGACTTCCTTCTGCCCCTCAAGCCACATTGCTAAGAATGTAGCTCAGTGGTAGAGCACTCCCCTAGTATGTGCAAGGCCCTGGGTTCCATCCCCATGCTGAGAGAATGAATGAATGTATGAAGTTCACACCACTTTCCTGCTCAAGGACTTTATTGTTTTCACTGCCTGGAGTGCTCCATTCTCTTTCCCACCATGAACATCAATTCCCATGGAGGCTTTCCCTTAATCCCCAGACTCATCAGGTTCTTCTGGTAAGCACTCAGAGCCCACTGCACCTTCTTATTCATTACTCTGGTCAGGTACTTGTGTTTACCAGTCAACTTGGCACATTAATATTACACATCAATTACTATGAAGCCTAAGTGACATAACACAATAAATATCTGTTCTCAGAGTCTCTGGGTCCATTGGATAGTCCTGCTGATGGGACTAGGTGGGACTCTTGTGTATGCAGTCAGCTGCAGATTCAATAGGTAGATTCATAGATATTGGCTGGACTCTTTCAAGTCTGGAGCCTTGACCAGGACAATCTCCCTTTTTCCAGCAGGACACAGCCCAGAATTGTTCTCAGGACTAGAAGGCCTCTGGCGACCTGGACTCATAATCAGTACCCCATCACTTTTACCACATTCTGTTAGCCAAAGCAAGTGCAAGACTGATCCACATTCAAGGAGTGGGAACCTGGCTTCATCAGTTCTCAGAACAGCTGCAAAGTCACATTACAGATACAGACAGTGCAGATACAGGGAAGGGTGTGCAATTGACCTGCTACAAGTTGACTTATTTGATTAATTCTGTTCCCCTAGAAGACTATAAAATACAGTATAGGCAAGAATCATGCTTTGTTCACTGTTTTATCCTCAATAACACAGTGTCTGACATAAAATAGCTTTCCAGTAGCTATTTTAAATCTATGTCTGAGGATTCTAATATCTGAAAATGTCTATTTCTATTATCTGTTCTTTCTGACTGATATCAAATATATTATCATATTTATTCATATGCCCAGTGTGTTAGTCATCTTTCTGTCACTGTGATGGACTACCTGAGATAAACATTATAAAGGAGGAAAAGTTTATTTCAGATGATAATTTCAGAGGTTTCAGCCCATGGTTGGTTAGTTTCATTGCTTTGGGGCCTGGGGTGAGGCAGAACATCATGGCAGGAAACACTTGTTGAAGCAAAGCCATCCACTGCATGGCTGGAAGAGGGCCAGAGTCACGAAGGGCAGATCAAGGCAATGACCTAACCTCCTCCCACTAGGCCCCACCTTCTCAAGGCTCCACTGCCTCCCAAATAGCACCACAGGCTGGTGCCCAAGTCTCTCACACATCAGCTTTTGGGGGACATGCAAACCATAGCACCTGGTCTATCTTGATTTGATGTCAGATGCTGTAATAGAAAAATTCTTTCTGGGCGTAACTTGAGGCCTTCGATGATATATTCTTGGGAAGATTTATGCTTGCTTTTATCAGGTGTTCCTGATGGGAAAGGGGCAGTCTTGCTATCCAGGACCATGTTAATCCAGTGGCAAAGACTGAAATTTCCTGGGCCACCAAGGTGAGCAGTAGTGTAGGTAAGAACTGGTTGATGTCTCTAATACAATAGAACTTTTTTTAATATTCCCATATTGTCTTTTCCCCATTTAAAGAGTTGATCCACTCATTCTTCTTCAATAAATATTTGGTATTCAGACACTAGCTAAATCTGATCATCTCTGTTCTTAGTCTTATTTGCAATATTTACCATTACAGGAGTAATGAAAACATTGCAGTTTTCAAAGATCCCTGCAGCTGTTTCTGCATTCTAGGGGTGGCAGCAAAATTCATCTTTGGGAAAGGACTGTTCTTTTGTTTGGGAAAATGCTTTAATGAGCCTCTTGAGTATCCAAAGGTGAGGCTGAGAAATTAGTCTAGAGGGAAAGGTGGAAATGAGGAGAGAATGGGTTTGCCAGAAAGTGTGACAAGGTTGTCTTCCTGGGAGCAGAGATTGTAATCATACAAACTAATTTTTGCTTTCTCACGTGGGCACAACTGGTAATGTGTGACCCTAAGACTTGAGGAAAGAGGATCTTGGTTTAGCAGCTCTGCTGTAGGAAGGAGCTCCAGACCCTGAGTGAGAGGCATGGCCAGCCCAGTGCTGAGATTTCTCTGTGACATTCAAACCACTGTGCTTTTGTCTGCAGCATTGGAAGGAATGACGAGATGTCCCCCCTCTATCAGCTTTGCAGGGCAATGTAACCTTCTTCATGCTGTCCCTTCCCCCGAGGCCAGCAGGGGACACAGCAGCATCTCAGTGGAAGGCAACAGTCCCCACTCCAGAGTATCCCAGGGCAGCTGCTCAGAGCTGGCAGTGACAAATGGCTCCCAAGCTACAAGAATCAGCCAATGCTCGCTTCCGTGTTGCCCCTATATTCCCAAATGCTTTAATCCAAAAGTAGCTCTTCAGTGTTTCCCCTCCTCTCCAACCCATTGCCTCCACCCCTCAGGTGTCCGGAGGTCTGGCCTGGACAGTCGCAGTACCCTTAAGCCAAACTCCAGGTTCCTCTGTTTCTACTTCATTATCACAGCTGCCAACATGATTTTTTTTTTTCAAAACACACATCTGCTTTCAAGTTCTCCTATTCAGAATTCTGCTCTTACAAGGTCAAGGCTGGGCTTAGGCACACAGACAAATCTCCATACCATCTAGCCCTAACAAACATGTCAGATCTTACCCAGCACAGCTTCCTCCTCCCCCGCAACATGTGCTCCTGATACATGGTGATAGAATGTGGTGGTAACACCTAGCCCAGAGGCAGCCTGCTAGTTTGAATCCAGCTCTGCCCTTAACCAACAAGCACTCCTGATCATGGTCAAGTGGTCCAATGTTATTGGCACTTAAGACTATTGTAAGAATTAAGTGAGCCGATGTATCTATAATCTAAGACCAATGCCTAACAGTGATACATAAGTGTTTGTTAGGATCATCATTACTGTTACTCCCTACAAATTTCTGTTTACCATCACTCTATTCTTTTCCCTCCCAGCTATGGCTACCCCAGTAACCTTCCCATCTTGGGTTCCTAAAAAATTCCTATTCATCTCTCAAGGTTTCTGTCACCCCTTCCCTGAAGCTATTTCTGATCTTCCATCCTGACTGCATTCTACTTGACATTCACTTCTCCTGCAAGATCACAGTTCTCTGTTCATAGGTTTGTGTTCCCATCCAGCTACAGGCTAAAAACAAACAGGATACCTACGTCTTGTCTCTGTGTCCCTACGCCTGGTACATAGTAGATGTGTAATTAATATCTCTAGGATGAATGCTCTCCCACTCTAGGTGATTGGATCTTTAAAATGAGACTGTGTCTCAGTTACCTTTGTGATCCTCAGTGTCACATTTCATCCTCTGCCCACGGCAACCTACTTCTCCCAGACCTGTGGAAACCTCAGGTCTTCAGCCAGACTCTGAATAAATCTGATCTTAGGCACAGATTCTTGCCTGGTGAGATCCAGAATCCGCCAGTGTTTGACCTGGTAGCCCATTCTTGCAATGTGTCAGCCCTGATACTGCTTTGTCAATAGCTCATGGCCAAGGGCAGCTAATTAAGAGAGGGTTTTGAGGATAGACACAAGGAGAAGATGGGCAATTTTTCTTCTGACCCCAGGTTCCACGCAACCCCTATGGGGTCTAGAGAATTTGATGGGGGCATGGGAACAGAGCCAGATGGTCCTTAGCAGCAGAACACTTCACTGCAGAGGAAAACATCCATTTAAATAAAAGGTAAAACAGTATGCCAACTTCATGACCTTGACCATCTCTTTCATTATGCATTAGAGCTAAAATGCTCTGTATGATTTCAAAAGGATATCCAGTTCTAACGGCTCCTATGAGGCTGGGGGAAGAAGAGATGAGTACAGCAGACATTTAAAAAATATTCATTACTTTGTCCTACCACATGGCCTAACTACAGTGCTCAGTCAACCCACATCAGTGAGCTTGTGCAACATACAATAGTCCACCCACTCGTCAGAAGGGTGGCTTTTATAAGCCAAAACACAGTACCCAGTACTTGTGTCTGGGGGAGACTTCTTTCCAGTTGCAAGCCTGGCTTCAAAGAGGTTCTGAAAGCAGAATGTGGCTCAAGTAGAGGAACCATCAACCTGAACTGGAAGACTGTCTTGGGATTCCCTCCCATGCAGTAGCACAGGCCCAGAGCCTCAGGAGCTCAGGCCAAATCTCCTCATCTGCCTTTGTCTGCTAAGCAGAGGCACCTGGGATCCCCTGTCCCTACCTCCTGGAATGTTTTCCAGCTGCAGATGCAAGGGACCCCAGGAAAGGAAATAAAGGGCTGAAGAACAGGAGAGGGATATCCTTTTCCTCTAATTTTTTAAATCTCAAGAATTATGTGCCATGTGGGTGGATAGATAGGTGGATCAACAGATCTCATAGTTAAAGAATAAATAAAATTATACAAAAAGAATAATCCTTTGTGAGCAGTTCAGGGAAAAGTACACTCCCCAGGCTAGAACCCTGTCCCAGAGTGTGCCAAGCCCAGGGGAAGAGTACACCAACCCTTCAGACCACTGCCTGAGGGCCACATAAGACCAGTACTAGGGCCACCACCAGGGCCACATGAGACCAGTACAAGCATGAGGGGTCCTGCCTGACACCAGGAAACCAGAGCATGTGAGAGTCCTCATGATAAGTTGAAACTAATAAAGGTAGCTCTCCAGTGGAAGCAAACTCCACAAGACAGGGATTTACCCTGTCTTGCTTACTGTTTGCATCCCAGGGTCTTCAGGATACCAGGCGCAGCAAGGTGCTCAGGAAATCATTGTTTTTCAGTAGATGGTGTCGTTGTCAGGATTAAACAAGAAAATGCATGTCAGGTGCTTAGCAGAGCACCTGGCTCTTGTTGAACAGGAAACATGTGTTGCCTTTTATTTTAACAAATTGACTAGGGTAGAAAGTGTTACAGTCAGGGTTTTGGCAAGGGAATACATTTAATACAGGACACATAATTTATAGGATTATTTTGTGATATTTACCCAAAAATATGGAGTAGTGCAAGAGATTAGCCACACACTAGAGACCTAAAGAATCCAGCTAAGGGCCTGGGTCCCACAGCAATGTCCCATACAAGCCCAGCTAAAGGCTTAGAGCATGAGGCAGTGCCCCCCACAAGTCTAGCCAGAAGCCTAGAGCCCACAGCAATGTCTCATGCTTGTCCATATTGAGGATCTGCACCAGCAAAGCCCAAAGCCCAGTGGTGGAAGCCAGAAAACCTACACCAGTGGGATGAAGGATTTATGTCACCAGGCTGAGGGATCCACATTGGAGTCCAGAAGTGATGCTTACAGTGAGGATCGGAGCTCCCCTGATGAGAACAGCAGCCATTCCCAGCGACAGCAAGGGCCTAAGCTCCTCCTTTGATGAGAGCAGCCAAGTTTGCACCAGCAAGCTTCTCCTAGGAAATCAACAGGCTAAGATCGTCCCCTCCAGTTCTCTTTTTATGGCTATTGGCAACAATCCTCAGGTGGGTCTTCCACACACAGAGCACACTGATTCAGTTCAGCTGGGCATTACAAGTTGACCATTAGTTAATTTGCCACAAAATGTATGCCAAGACTATTTTGCTTTTCTTTTTTATTTTTTAACTTGTTACTGAAGTATAATTTACATGCGCAAAAGTATAAGGTACAGCCCAAAATTATTTCACCCTCACCCCACATGTCTTTGCACAAGAACACTTAACCACATCCTCCCTTCTGCAGCACAAGAGTCTTGTCCATGCTTGTGGCTGTCATACCTCCAGTTAATTGGTTCAGTTAAACAGTGACCAAGTGGCTTCACTTCTCCAACTTAGAAACTGGTCTGGCAAAGTCTTTGTTCCATGCAAATAACAGCAAAATCTACTGGAGAGGCAAGTAATGGATGGAAAGCAGTGTAGACACTTCAACGTCAAGCACCCAGGGCCTTCTGTGGTTTCTGAGTCCTGCCTGAAAACAGGGCCACAAAGGTTAATGGTTTTGTCATTTCCTCTCTTAAATAGGGAGCCTGCCTTTATAAGCCTGCTGCAAGAGCTATTAGACAATGAAATATGGAAGACAGATAAGTTGGGGCATGGCCTTTCTCTTATTCATTCGTGCATTGCGCACTTGCTGAGTGTTATCCTGAATTACACAAGGTCATAAATGAGTTATAGGCTTTGCCTCCTAGAATTATCTCTCTGGTAGGCTAAGCCAATATCGGGTGAAGAATTACAGGATAGTGAGTGTTCTGGAAAGGGAAGTCTGGAGGCCCTTGTAAGGTAAAAATTGGGGTTAACTCAGTAGAGTGTGAGGGGCCAGGGCAGGCCTTCTGGAAGTGTCAAAATGGTCCAAGCAGAGACTAGAGTTTGGGGGACCAGCAGAAGCTTCTCCTAGGTCCCATCCAGTGCCCCCCACCCCGTCTGGCCTGTCTCGGGCCTGGAGGGATTTTCCCCAATTCTGCCTGGCAGAACCTTCCCCTGTGCTGTCTTCCTTCCTACTCTGGGGCAGGCCCTCCAATCTTTGGATTTTGATATGTAAGAATACAGCTCAGATATTTCAAGAAAGTGCCTCCTCTCTCCAAAGTCAACATTTCTCCACTAGGATTGATATATATATTTTTTTCTGTATACGGGCAAGTAATAAATACTCTAGGCTTTGCAAGCCATGAAGTCCCTACTGCAGCCTCTCAGCTATGCTGATATAGAACAAATCAGCACAGGTGACACACAAGCAAATGAACGTGGCCAGTCCCGATAAAGCTTTACAAGAACAACCAGCATATCTGGCATACCTGACAGTGTCGGCCAACCCCTGTTCCAGGCTATTATCTTTCTGTAGAGTGAAGAAATCTGATGTGAAGCTTGGCAGGTGTGCACTGTTTCAGCAGGTCTTCTCTCCCTTCCCTGGGGCACAGCGCGGCACAGTCCAGCATTAGGGCCTGCGAGAAGGAATAAGCAAATTGCCGAGAAGGAAAAATGTACCAGGAAGTTTTTCAAAACATTACCCTGCAACATGTCAAAACCTGGGGTCTGGGGGGAGTATTTCTGCTGTACAAATAAAATCCTATCCAACCTTACTCAGAGTGATGAAAGCTCTTTGCTTCCATTCATACATCCTCTCAAACCATTTTCTACTCTTTCGCCAGAGTGTCTTAGAAGCACAAATCTAGACATGTCACTGTCTTTCTCAAAGCCCTACAATGGTTCACCCTTGCTTTTAAGTAAAGGTTCTGCCAGACAATCCCACCGCACTTCTTCCTTGCCACTAACTCCCAAGGTGCCAGGAGATGAATCATGGCTGGTTGAAGCCAATCATAACAATCCAATGCCAGCGATTGGTCAGATGAGAGGACACCTGACACAGTTCTGGCCAGTAAGACACAGCAAAAGTCTTTTGGGGACTTTTGGAAAACTTCTCTGGTGAAAGAGAACACACAAGGAGGCTTATTCTTTTAGGGATGGGATGCCAGGAATTGTAACAGCATACAGGATCACACACTCCTAAGCTCTTGTTTAGAAAGGATGAAGTTGATCTAAAGTCTCTTGGGACCCCTGAAGGTGTCCATGGTCTACCACAGAAGCAGCAAATTTAATAGGAAATTCTAGATCAAATTCACATCCCGACTGCGTAGAGAGCAGAAGAGTCAATGGAAGAGTCCATATCTCCCAGCTCAGCTGGCAAGAGCCTCTCTTCCCTTCCCTGGTGCTCACAGCATGAGTATTATCCTCCCAGGAAATGAGTTCGATGGATGGCCACCCGAACCTGTCCATTGATGGCAAGTCAGGCCCAGGAAAGAGCACTGTTGTGAAACTTCTGGCTTCATTAACATCCAGAGTCACAGAAGTCATTGCTCTTGTTTACCCCATGCAGTACCCAGATGGATTTTTTAAGATGTTGAGCTCTTGTGTATACATGTTACGCCACCAACATTGCTGGAAGCTCTTGGGCAATTTTCAACATATCCCAGAGCAGCCTTGCCCCCAGGGGTCACCCTTCATGGAGGCACTGCTGGGTTCTTGGAATGTGGTCAGAAGACTGAATCAAGGCCTTCTCCAAATATGTGCATGAAGTTGTGAAAGCCATTCCTTCTCCGGCCTCGTCTTAGCAGCGACATGGGGTGCTCCAGGGGCTGGAGCCAAGGGAAGCTCATTTTTCATTGCTTTCCTGCTAGGCTAGGACCTCTTTATCCAGATTGCTTTATTCAGGAAGCAGCGTTGGGAGAAATTGTGAGGTATCCAGCAGATGGAGAAAATTTGGAATCGAGGTCTGCATGGAGTTCCCTCCTTGTCTCCAAGCTCTTTTCCCTGACTGTCCCCAAGCTCCTTTCTTTATGTCCTCCGGGCCCCCTAGAAGAGGGAGCAAGCACTCTAACCAGGCTGGAGTCCCAGGAAGAAGTCTAGTGGAAAGAGAAACACATACAAAAGCAAATCTGGTCAGCTCATTTTCATGTGTGCCCCCAGGAGGAAAGCCAGGGCTTCTAAGACAGAAAGGCCAGCTCAGGAGCTGACAAGAGCCCTGAATGCTCCCTACTTGGCCAGTCCTGCCCTCCGCATTCTTCACACAGGACTCATCTGGTCATCACGACAGTCCTGTGGAGGACGTACTGTTGTTAGCTTCAACCCCATTTTACAAATGTGGAAACTGAGGCAGTGAGAGTTTGAGTTCCTTGCCCCAGGTTACAAAGATAGTTACAGAACTCTGATTTGTCACCAGCAGCCTGATTCCAGAGCCCTCTCCATGTATGGGCTCTAAGAAGGGGGGATAAAACATCAAGGACAGTGAGCTTTCTAGAAAGCGAATCAGATCCTGTCACCTCCCTGTTTAAAACCCTTTCAGTGACTTCCCGCTGCTTTCAGGATGGAGCCCTACTCCTTACCCAGACCTACAAAGCCCCATGCAGGGCTTTGCCAGCCTCCACCTCCCTGCCCTCTGCCTGGGGGCCTGCATCTGCCCAGACATACATGCCCCTCCCACCGCAGCTCTTGGCCTTCCTGTTCTCTCTGCGCAAACTTCACTTCCCCTCTTCCCCTTCTGCTGTGGCTTAGGTAAACATCGGCCAAGGGCCCATGTGTTACAGGCTTGGTCCTTAGCCCATGCTGCTCTTGGGAGGTGGTGAAACCTTTAGAAGTAAGGTGTGTAGGAAAAGGTTTTAGGTCACTTTCCTTCCTGGTTAGCAGGTGAACGGGCTTTCTCCCCAAGTGCTTGGAGCAACACACCTAACTGACCATGAACTGAATTCTCCAAAACTGTGAGCCAAGTCTCCTCTTTTTAAACTGATTCTTGCAAATATTTGTTATGGTAACCAAAGGCTTACACCCCCTCCCCTCACCCCCCGGAAGTCCACACTCTGACATTGCTCCCTCAGGCCGGCCTCCCCTGACCCCTGACCTCAGGCCGCACCCCTCTCCTTTTCTTGTTAGCATATTATCATGCTGATTCATTCATCATTGGACTAACGTTTGTCCCATCTCTACCCAAACACTGTCCAATGGAAGTATAATATGTTACATAGCCAGCTTTACATTTTCCAGTAGGCATGGTTTCAAAAATAAAAAGGAACAGGTGAAATTAATTTTAACAATGTATTTTTATTTAATCCAATGCACTCAAAATATTATCATTTCAATGTGTGATCAATGAGAAAATTATTAATGAGCTCTTTTGCAATGTTTTTGTCATACCAAGCTGGCAGAATCCAGTATGTGTTTTACCAACACTGCACATGTCCATTCAGACAGCTGGCTCCAGGTGGGGCCATGGCTGCTGGATGGCACAGTGCCAGTCTGGTCCCAGATCTTGTTCTTGGAGAGGTCAAGTGTGGCTGTTTTGCAGGTGATGCAACTGTGGTCCAAAGTGGTATACGATAGAGAAAGTCTCCTGCCCCCCTTCTTACAGAGGGTCTTTGGTTGGATAGAGGAACACAATAAATACAAGAGCTGATCAAACAGAGAAAAGCATAAAAGTTCTGTTATCTTACATGTACTTGGGGATCTTCACAAGAGTAGAGTCCAAAGAAATAACAAAAACATGCTGCTTATATACTTTTTAGACAAAGAATAATAAGTGTGTGAGAGGAGGACAGAACAAATGCTATCTGGATTAGGGTAGTGGATTCCAGGCTGTCACTAAGAGGGGGACAGGATAGAAGCTAGTGGAAGATCGAGGTTATTCAGGTTCACTGCTGCCCGGTGGCCCAGCCTCTAGTGATCAGGGCCTAGAACTCATTGATTTACCAACTTGGCGTATTTTGACATGGCACATCTTTAACAGCTGCAGTGGTTCGTCTAGTAGCCTTTGGCAGTGTCTAGAGACAGCTTTGATTGTCAGGATCATGAAGGTGGGGTACATGCTATTGGTATCTGCGGTGCCTCCACCGTCTGTCACAGTGCAGAATCACAGACTCAAGCATCCATTCATCTATTTGCCCATCCTTTTCTGCTTGCTGATGCTGGTCCTTGTGTTGTCTACACTGTCCACTGTGTCATGTCTGCTTTGTGCTGAGCCTCCCTGTGTCCAGCAGTCTGGACAGTCCTCCTAGGTGAGCTGTCAAGCCAGAAGATGCAACTCTGTGTTGGTCTCCTGGAAGGGGCTGGGAGCCGTGCTGCAGTGTCTGGGGTTGGTTTCCTCTGCATCTCGGCCCCACCCCCACACAGACACAAGAGGCTGTAGGGTGGGACATGATAGTTATTTCCATTACAAACCTCTCTGAGCTGCATTAAAAATCTTCCCTCGCCTGTGTGCATCAGACCATGAAGAAGCCCACTGTCAGCCTGGTCAGTGTGCGGCTCCTGCACTACAGGAGGTGAGCTGGAATATGCACGAGGTGCCAGGGATCTGGAAGAGGCTGCAGAGGAGACCCTTCAGGCTCTGGCCTCCACCGCACACCTGCCCTCCCCTAGACTGGCACAGGCAAAGGAGGGCATCAGTGAAACCCATCTGTCCCTTAGTGCCCCCCTCACAGGAGATTTCAGGAACCCAGCTCCCGCTCTAAAAGGGCCAGAGCAACATATTTGTAAAGCAGAGCACAGGATTGAGATAGGCCAGGATTTGCCCTCTGAGCAGCACCCCTGCCCCCATACCCTTTCAGGGACATTTGCCTTCACTAGCTCTGCCTCAGTCCTGAGAAAACAAAACGTAAGCACCCAGCCCAGGGCCTGGCCTCAACTGGAGATTTCAGTTTTTAAAATAATTGTTTAATAGGCAGCAACCTAGAGGGAGACTGAGCTGAAGTCGCAGGGCCACATGACTTTTGGTGTTTAGAGCAATATTGAGATGTCATTTACAGACTCATACTAAAGACAGAGCGACCCCGTGGTCAGCTTTGGCAAATATACACACCTGTGAAACCATGGCACAGTCAAGGTGATAAACATATCCATGCCTCCTCAGTTTCCCTCCAGCCCCTGAGAATCCCTCCCTCTCAGGCCACCCACAGGCAACTGCCTACCTGCTTCTGTCCATATGGACAGGTCTGCAGTTTACATAATGTTGAAGAAGTGGACTCATAAAGATCTACTCATCTTTTTCCTGGCTTCCTTCACATAGCATAACTAAGCTTCATCCATATTATCAACTGTTCTTTTTTATTGCTGAGTAACATTCCTTATGTAGATTACCAATATTTGTTTTGTGATAGCCAACCCAACTCCATCTTGTGCCTCAATGCCATTTTGTACCTGTGCTTAAACAAAGTGCTTGTGCTTAAACAAAGCACCCAAAACTCCCACATCCTGTTTGACAGTAAACTTGCTACAGTTGCAGGATGTTTTATAGCTCACCTAGTGCATAAAATTTCCTTATACCCCCCACTAACATGGCATGGCTCTGCTTCTATAAGATTCTGCTTGTTCTCCCCTGAGACCTCCCCAACTAAAAACATGATTTAAAAAAAAAATCAAACTGCTTTCCATTGCTGAGAAAACTTTCTGGGTGCTAGGTCCCCTCAGCTGCCAGCTATAATAAATGGGCTCAAATCTGACACAGAGAGTGGCACGTCTCTATTGTTCAAACTCGCTTGTCCACAACAGTTTATCCATTCACTCTATGGATAAGCAAATAAAACTGTTGTGGACATTCATGTACAAATCTTTGTATGGACATGTGCTTCCATTTCTCTTGGATAGACTACTGGAAGCAGTGACATAGGGGATGGCTAGAACATAAGGTAGGAATAAGTGTAACTTTTTAAGAAATTGCCAAACTGTTTTCCAAAGTGTACTATTTTATGTTCTCATCAGTAGTGTGTGAGAATTCCAGATGCTTCACATCGTTGTCAACACTTAATCAGTCTTTTATATTTTAGCTATTCTGGTGGGTGTGTATTTGGATTAAGCCCATGATGATTGGTGGGCTTTTCTAAGATAGGGTCTCAGTGTGTTGTCCAGCTGATCTTGAACTCACATATAGCCCAGGCTGGCCTCAAACTCACAATCTTCCTGCCTCAGCCTCTTGAGGGCTGGGAGTAAGGCTGTGTTTCCACACCTGGTCAATGTATTTTTGATGTGCTTATTTGCCACCTACCTTTTTTGTTGAAATGACTACTCAAAATTTTTGCCCGTTTAAAAAAAATTTTACTATACCACAAAAAACTAGGATTAGCGGTCCCATTTGACCCAGCTATTCCTCCACTGGGTGTCTACCCAAAAGAATTAAAAGAATCATACCACAGTGATATAAGCACACCCATGTTTATAGTGGCACAGTTTGTAATAGCTAAAGCTTGGAAACAGCCCAATTGCCCATAAACTGGAGACTGGATGAAGAAGATGTGTTGTTTTTTTTTTTATAAAATGGAGTACTACTCAGCTACAAAGAATGAGAAACTAGTCATTTATAGCTAAATGGATGCATATTGAAGCCATACTCTTAAGTGAAATAAATAGGACACACATGTGTAAATACCGAATAGTATCTCTAGTGTGAGAAACTGATAGTGTAAATAAGGATCAAAATGTATAATTGATAATGTGAAATAGGAAGAAAATGTCTAAAGGGGTAGGGGAAGTGGGAGGGAGGGGGAAAGGAAAAAATATGAGAAAAGGAAAAAATGGAAACAAAGTCTTTGTAAATAGGGAAGGGTGGAGGGCGTGAAGGGAGGGCAGGGGAATGGGGAAAAAATAAGAACCAAGATATATCATGTAAAGGTACAAGCTCCCAATGATGAATGTAACTATATTGTATACCTAAAATGTACCCATAAACTTAATGGGAAAAAAAAATAAAATAATTATTACTGCCTTTTGAGAGTGATAAATGTACCTAGGATACATATCCTGTATTCAATATGTGATTAACAAATATTTTCCCAGTTGGTTGCTTTTGTTTTCATTCTGTTAACAGTATGTTTTGAAGGATCAGAGTTTCTAAGTTTTAATTAAACAGCAAAAACCCACCTTATTGTGAAGTGGTTTCTCGTGCTGAGGGATACATTAGGACTCTGCTAGATACTGAGAATGGGTTCTCTCCTCCCACACCAAACCATCCTTGCTAAGTAGCACACAACCACAAGAGATTTCCAAAACAGACCTCTCTGTGCCTCAGTTTCTTTATCTGGAGAACAAAGATGATATTGATACTCCATATAGCTGAAGAAGGAAGGCACTAAGTTAGTTAATATACTTAAAGTTCTTACGTGGGGTCTGGCGCTTAGTCGGTTCTACATTGTTACCCTAGGATTATTATTTCACACTGAGGATTTCCATGCAGAACAAACTCACCACTTTGGGGCAAAATACCTAGACAGTCCTGATGGTTTTCTTTTTGATAAACATGTTTATCTCCATGCCACTCCTAGCCAAATTCTCTGCCTCTTTAATCCAAAGAAGACACCACCATCCTCGTCCTCACTTTATGTATGAGGAAACTGAAACCCAGCCTGGACAGAGGGTGACTAAACTAGAATTCAACTTGGGTCCATCTGGCTCAAAACCCACACCATTCGACCCCATTCCACCAGGACTCTTTGCTGAGCCAGAGAGAACACCATTCCTAAAATCACATTGGTCTTCTGGCTCGAGGCCTGTCTTATGCACTTCCTGTTCTGGATTGCAGACCTATGCTGCAGAACACAAAGGGAGAGAGGAGAGATCTCCATTATACATTTCTAGGCTTTAAACAGTCTTGAGTTGTCCAGGCACTGTTCAAGAAGAAATGCCCCACACATGCATTACCTGGCTAGCCTAGAAGAGTCCACAGGGCCCCTGGTGTGCTGTTGGCATTGGTATCAACAAACAGGTTAAGCACACAAAGAGCTGAGACTGTTTCCTAAAATCCATGAAAGAAAATGACCAGGAAAAGAAGGAAGGTTCTACCCAGAGAAGCTGATGTAATGAGACCCAATGAAAAGGAATTTTCAGGACCTCTGCCCTATGAATTCATAGCACAATGGATAGGAAAAAAGTCTCTAAACTGTTTTGTTTTGTTTTTAATTTTTTTAAATAAAGCATGAGCCAGGGATTTAGCTCAGTGGTGCCGCCACCTGCCTGGCAAGCGCAAGGTCCTGAGTCGAATCCTGGTACCAAAAATAAATAAATGAATAAATAAAACATACACTGAGCACATTCTTTTTCCAGCACTGGGTTAGTCATTTGGAGGGTGAAGAAATGAATAAACTATAGTCCCTGATCTTGAATAATAATAGCTTACACTTCTTTCTTTGGTACTGGAGATTGAACCCAGGACCTCTGCACTGAGCTACATCCCCAGCTCTTTTTCATTTTGGGCAGGGTCTTGCTAACACTAAGTTTCCCAGGCTGGGCTCAAACTTGCAATCCTTCTGCCTCAGCCTCTCCAAGTGCTGGGATCACAGGTGCACACCACAACACCTGGCTTCTATAGCTTTCACTACCTGCAAAGCTCTGTGCGTGTGTACTTTACATACGTGGCCATCCCTCAGTGTCCGTGGGGGACCAGTTCCAGGCTGCCTTCCCCAGGACCCCCGATGCCCAAGTCCCTTATATAATGTCCTAGAATTTGTATATAACCTACCCATACCTTCCCATCTTCTTTCAATCATCTCTAGATTGCTTATCCTACCAATGGGATATAAATGGTACGTAACTAGTTGTACTGTATTGTTTAGGGAATAGTAACAATGGGGAAAAAAGCCTATACATGTTTGGCAGAGATGCAGTCTTTTCTCTGAATATTTTTGGTTTGCAGTTGGTTGAATCTGTGAATGCAGACAGCCATTGGTATTAACTCATTTATTCCTCAGAGCAAGCCCAGGAGACAGAGACCCTCGTAAACTTCATTTCATTAAGGAAACTGAAGCAAAGAGCATTCAGAACCTTGTCCAAGATACCACAGCAAGGAGTAGAACCAGGATTTGGCTCCAGGCTGATTGGCCATAGCACTAGGGCCACCTCGCTGTGTGTGAGTGAAGCCTGGCTCGGGGACAGGGAGGGGGTGGACATGAGGTGCCTGATGGGTCCTCACACACTCAGACATGATCTGTCAAAAGGGCTGAGCACCCCGACCCCAGATGCCATCACTGGCACCAGCCCCTTTATTTAAGAAACACTCATTGAGCCCATTCTATGTGCCAAGCAGTGCTTAACAGCAGAGCCATGGTGAGCACAGCAGGCTGAGCTTCTCCCACACATTGGAGGAGACTCCCTGGGTGGGGACCCCCTAAAGCACTGAATGTCATGTGGAGGTACAGAGGGACTGGGGGCCATGTTGAGGGGATTACCCTCCTCTGAGAATTGGGGCAGGCTTGCTGGAGGGGAGGACATCTCAGTAGAGAGGCAGCTGTTCTATGTGGGCAGATGTGTTCTAGATGGAGGGAAATGTGTAGGATCATAACTCTGCGGGCTTCCCAGCACATTCAAGGACAGCAGAGAAATCCAGTGCAACTCACATGCAAGAGGAAAGGGGTAGGGACAGGCTTAAGTGAGACTGCTGTTGCAAGTCAAATCCAAAGTGTGCAACTGTTTAATCACAGCAGAAGCACCACACATCTAATGGCACAAGTTGTAGATTCACTCCCAATTGGTGGCTGCTGTGTCAGTTATCCACTGTCCTGGACCTGCATAACAAACAGCACAAAACTCCAGTGGCATGGAGTGTGTGAGACTCAGGCATTGGGGCCAGATGAGGCTCCGCTGGATAGCACAGCCATCCGGCTGGGTTCACTCACACTCCCCGGCTTGGGTGGCTGGAGTGGCTTGGCTTACCTGTGTGCCTTTGCTTCTCCAGCAGAGCTGCCTGAATGTTCATTCGGAGACAGCTGAGGTGCCACAGGCAGAGACGTCCAGGAGTTGCTGAGACAGCCTCAGAGCTGAAAGACACAACACCGCTCCAGCCTCAGTGTATCCCAGTGGAGACAAACTATTGCTCTGGCCACTAAACTCGACCTTAATAGGAGGAGTTCAAAGATCACATGCCAAGAAACGGCAATGGGAAGGCATGAGAAGTGGGCCCATTTAATGCACCCTGTCTACCACATACCTCATCCCAAATATGTTGATCTGGGATCTCCCTCCCTCTTGCAATGCTGCCATCTCCCTGAGCCTTGTCACCACCCAAAACCAATCAGTAGAGAGAATAAACCAGTCAGTAGATGGCAGAGGCACACTGCTGCTTAAGAGCTTTTCGCTACAAGTGGCTCCGTCACTCTTGATGAACCCTCGGCATAGGACCACCCAGAGCCGTAAACCTCCAGCCAACCCAACTGCTGCCTCCACCCGAGACTGTGCACATGGACAGAGAGTGTCAGTTTGAGGGACATTTGGCCATCTTGGCCGCAGGAAGTGACTCGCCTAAATTCCTAAGGGGGTGAGGATCTAAGTAACAGCTTTTGCAGGCAGTGTGCAGGCAGTGTGCAGGCAGCAGGGATGGGCAGCCCTCCCTTGTAACTCAGTCTCCACTCCGATAGTCAAAGGAGCAGCAGAGACCAGACACTTAACTCTGCACTTTCTAATGCAGCAGGAGAGAAGTACGGATTGGTTGTGTTACGTTGTCCTTGGGCTCCAGCTGCCCTCCTGAAACCACAGCAATACCTGGTGAGACCTATGGGAGGGACCCTCTTCCCCACTGCAGAATCCCCTCCCCAGCCCCCATGGAAGCTGCAGGCAGCACTTGGCACACCCAGCCCACATCAAGCTCAAGGGCTGGGCCATGTGGCGAGGAGAGAGATACCAGGATGCTCCGCCCTGCCACTTGCCCAGTGCTGTGCCCCCAGGAGCAAGCGCCTTGTCAAGCTCTCTCCAGAAAGCTGAAACATGAAGTGAATATCAATGGTCCCTCATTCCCAGGGAGGAGGGGAAGCAATTACCAAAATTTCTGCTTACAGCTCAGATTCAATATTTGGAAGGGATAATCCTGAAATAAGAGATTGCTTGATTTCTCTCCCCAGCCTATGAATGCTTCATTAGCTCCTATTTGACATTTGATGGTTGAGTCTGATTGGCTTTATTGTGGAGTTGGACTCTAAGAAGTCCCCAAGACAGAGCAATCAAGTTTCACAATGACCCCCAACTGCAAATTTTCAGACACAAATGGCAGCTGTTCCTTGGACATCAATGCCATGAATGCTGCAGGAATTTGTATTTCATCCCCACTTAATGAAACCCAGTACTGCTTGGCACATCGGGGCCCCTGACTCAGCAGTTAGGATTTCCTCCTCGGTGCAGCCTAGAGGCGACAAACAAAGAACCCCCAACCTTCGGCACCAGTACCCGTGGAGATGCAGCGTGTCCTCATCTTGGCGGGGGGGGGGGGGGGGGGGTTGTGGAGGCAGTGGGGTCTCAGGGCTGTGGGACTAAGGCTGCTCCCTACAGAGGACCTGGCTCACTGCGAGGAGGTCCCGATGCTCCAGAAACAGGCGTGATACAGGTCGACCCAGGCCAGCGTGGAGGACCTGGGTCCCATCCGCAGTGAAAGTCTCCCTCTGCCTAGACTGCCCTGTGGCCAACCAAGGCCCGATTTCAGGGCCAGGCCCCTTGTAGCCCTAACTCCTCCTCCTCTCCTCTGCAGGTTAGCCTTCTCGTTCACCTCAGCATCCGCCGCTGGGTACCGCAAGCCTCGGACACCAGTAGGGACTTTCCATAATGACTCACACATTCCCCTCCTGCTCCCTCCGAGGAGCATCCACTAACAAGGCTATCATGATCATGTTGACCGGATGCCCAAGCATAGGCGTGGAGGCAAGGAAGCTTTCCATCTCCCCGCAAATATAGATAGATGTCTGCTCATCTGGTTAACTACCAAGGTAGTGCTTCACAAAATGTCACTCTCTGCATGCAGTGTTCCATACCTACCACCAGGGGACAGCCTTGACCCACTTATGGTATTTGTATTTACCAATTACCCAAGCCCGCTCCGCAAAGGCATTAAATCAGGAAGAAAACAAACATAAAAGAGAGAGAGAGAGAGAGAGAGAGAGTGTGTGTGTGTGTGTGTGTGTGTGTGTGTGTGTAATAAAATCAATACAATTTGGATGGATGGATACCTTCGGAAAACTAGATAAAGGGAGTCACAGATTGGGGTCCAGTTACAATTATTAATTTTGAGGGTGACAATTTCCTTCTGAGTTTCCTGGTGCCCATAGCAAAAATAGAACTATTCATCCACCTCTCTAGGAAAGACTCAAATTTGATCTGAGGGGCTCCTGCAAAACCTGCCACACCTGGGTTTATACAACCCTAATGGATTTTCCAGTTCAATTCTGTTTATGTATAGGACCCAACGTGCTGATCCTTCTTTAAATTTGTCATCTCTTTTTATTTTATTGGTGCTTTGATATAAAGTGATAGGTAAGAGCTCTGGCTCTACTGTCTGTCTTTCTGTCTTCTTCCTCCTCTTCTCCTCCTCCTTTTCTTCTTTTGCCTCCTCCTCTACTTCCTCCTCCTTCTTTTCCTCTTTCTCCTTCTTTTCTTTCCTTCTTTTCTTCTTTCGCAATGCTGGGGCCCCCACTCCACCTCTGAGCTACATCCCCAGACCCTACCTTTTCTTGAACGAATTCTACTCAGGCCTTTATCCTTACACTCATAATTGATCTTTTCACAGTCTCCAGTGACTCCCATGTTGTTGAATCCAGGAACAATTCTTGGTCTTCATTTTGCTAGAGCCAACCATGACGCTTGCCCCAGGTGAGCTTGGTCTTATTCCTGAAACGCTTTCTTCCTTTGGCATCAGCCACACTAGTCTCTTATCGATCTCTACCTGCTGCTCCTTCTCTGCCTCCCCTCCTGATGCGCTCAGGCCTGGGCCTTCTCTTCTCCATCCAATCATGCCCTCAATCCGGTCTCAGGACTCAAAGTAGCAGATCCACCCTGAGGACCACAGTTGCATCTGTGGCCTACGTTTCCATTCAGATGTCAGACAGGTATCTCAGCCTTAACCTGTCCAGGCCAAACTCCTGTTACCCTGCCTGATTTGATTCTCCTTTCCCATATCTGTAAATCAAAACACCACTTGACATGGACAACCCTAGCATCATTCTGGGCTCCTTTCTTCCTCTGGCCTTTACATCAAGCACACAGACCACCCTGTGGGCTCTGCCTTCAGTGTAGCTCTAGAATCCACCCTCTTTTCACCACCTCCATTCTTCCCACCTCCATCCCTCACCCCTCTACCCCACCCCAGGTCATCTCACTGTCCTGCAGGCAGTGAGTTCATCTGTTTTGTTAGTTGCTGTATTTCTCTTGCTTAGACTGGTGTTTAGCACACAATAAGCCATCATCGAATATCCCATTAAATTATTGAATGCCCTAGGGACTTCTATGCACAAGAGATACACAAAGGATTAATTTCCAGAAATGATTTCACAACTAAGAAGACAATAAGAGCAAACACTTTTTGAACACACACCACATGCCAGGAAGTTGCTGGATGAGGCAATTATAGCTCAGAAAAGTAGGAAATTGTCCAAGATTAAACATCTAGTGGTTGATGGAATAGATATGTGAATCATATCCATTTATTCAATTCGTCAACTATTTGTTAAGCACCATTTATATGCTGGATTTTGTTTGGGGAGAACAAAACAAGCAAAATTCTAAGTCTGATAGCACTTGCATCCTAGTAGAAAGACGTAAGTATTGGAATATGTATATATATCAGATATGTATTATATATATATATATCTGATATATATCTGATGTGCAAAAAGAAAGCAAGTTAAGGAGATTAGGAGTAATGGGGAAGCTCTCTGATGTAGGGTAATGAGGAAAGATGTCTTTGAGGAAGTGGCATTTGAGCAGAGATCTGGAGGGACTGCAGGGTGACTCATGCCAATATGTGTATGAAGAGCAAAGACCTCAAGAAAAATAATTTTTGACATGGTTTGAGGACCACCTAGGGCAGTGGTGTGAACCTATGGCATGCGTTCCACAGCAGCTGTTCGTATCATTGAAAGCTCTAAAAGGCTGACCACCACTGATCTAGGATGTGATCCCAACAGGTTTCCTGCAGCGAGTTTTAGTTGGTGGTTTAGTTTTAGTTGTTTTTTCGGTTCTGCTCTTTTCTTCTCTTTTCTTTTTGTGGTATTGAGGATTGAACCCAAGACTTTTATACTGACTTACATCCCAGATCTTTTCTATTTTTTATTTTGAGAGTTCTCTCTAAGCTGTTAAATTGCCCAGGCTGAACTTGAACTTGTGATCCTCCTGTCTCAGCCTTCCAGAGTACTAGGATTACAGGCATGTGCTGCCACACCCAGCAATTGGTAGGTTTAATGCAAGCAGGCACAAATTCCAGGCGGTCACACTGGCTAAGAGGTGGTTACTGTGACATATCTGCAGTCCCTGGGGGCCGTGTGGGTGGACTCGTCAGGCAGGCTGTGTCTAGCTGCCCCATAGAAAAATGATCACCAGGAAGGGAGCAGTTGTGTAAGGTAGAAATTGAGATCAATCACACTGAGGAATTGGTCGGGAAGGACAATAAAACTGGAAACTGTCAAGAGTGACCAAGCCCTGCTTCTGGTGTGAGAAAGTTCAGCTTACATTTAAAACAGGTGCTGAGGCATCATAAAATTGTAAGAATTCACTGCAGACCAATATCAACTCTGACCTGAATATCTAGCCTGCTAACCTGCCCTACAGGTTTCAGACTTGCCTGCCCTGATGATCACCACTAATTCCTTTAAATAAACCCAGATGGAAGATTGATAGGTAGTAGATAGATAGCTGAATAGATAGATAGGGGTGTGATCAAAATATACAGTGAACATTTAATTTTTAAGAGTATATTACAGTAAAAAACATATTGCCATTAATTTCCCTTCAAAATCCCTTCTACCCTCTTCAGAAACACTTATCCCATCTTCCTTGCCACCATACAAAGCAGTTTGGAAGTCTTCTTTTATAAGTGTCTTTACAAGATATGATCCATCCAACAGAAAGGCAGGCTTGCAAAAAACACTGTAGTGTCTCTTCATCCCTCTTATTCACTGGATCTGGCACTGTGTGACTTCTGACTCTTCCCCAAAGTCAAAGTGACCATGAAAGATAAGCATTTTGAACTGATTCAGAACACTGAGGCAGCCACGAAGGTGCAACTAAAGACACTCAGGAAAGAGGACTTCCAGAACTGCTTCAGCAAGTGGCAAAAGCAATGAAATAAGTGTGGTATAAGTGTGGAGGAGTATTTCGAGGGGGTTCATAGCAATGTGTCTTCTACTGTAATAAACTTTTTTTTTGGTATGGGGGATCAAACTCAGGACCTTGTGCTTGCAAGGTAGGCACCAGAACCACTGAGCTAAATCCCCAGCCACTATAATAAACTTTTAAAAATTCAAATATTGACTATGTTGTTTGATCAAACCAAGTATATAAATAAACAGAACTTGTTGATTCTGTTTCTCTGGAGAACTTTGCCTGTTAAAAATGTCTCAATAATCCATGAGTCCAAGGATGACAGTTTGAACCTTTGGGAAGAAGGCAAAACATGGTCAGAGGTCCAAGGGCTGATCCTGGGTGCCCTTGAGGTATTCTAACATTCAGGGCACAAGAAGAGTAGGAAAAACCAACTGAAAAACTGAGGAGACAGAGCCAGTTTGAGAGACATTCAACCAGGAAAGTGTGTATCCCAGAAAACAAATGAAGGAGGAAAGATGGAGTGGTCAACTATGAGGAAAGCTGCTAGGTGGGACAGGGTGTTGCAGGCTCCCTGCAGCAGTGAGCATGGACCAGGGCCCAGTGCGGAGATGAGGAGCAACTCAAATATGCAGGGGCAAACTGTCACCCACCTGTGTCCCTGTGAGGCTTCCATAGCCCAGCATAACCATCCCTTCCCACATCCACGAAGAGGGAAGCACCCTGAGAACAGGCGTCATTGTGCCTGGCCTGGTGGGGAGTGCCATGAAGCATCGAGTCTATGGCCATGTTGGCTTTGATGGATGGGTCATTCGTGGAGAGATTAGGAAGAGATGGGTTTGAACAAGGAATTTGAGTCCTGTCAAGCAGATAAGAAAGTTGTACCTTGTTCCCAGGGAAAGACTGACAAGTGAGAGGCCCTGGTGGGAGGAGCCAGAGGGTGAAGCTGGGAGGGAAGTCACAGGCACAAGGCCTTCCACACCCCACAGGCTTGGGCCTTGTTCCTCCATGTGCCAGGGCCGGGGGTGGTGAGACCCCTGGCATCCCTTAAGGCTGACAGAAAGAGCATAGGCTTGGGTTCAAGTGGCCTGGAGACAACTTCCAGTGCTGGAGATGGGTCACCTTCTTTCAAATGAGAATTTGAGATCACAGAGATTATCAAGGTCACAACCATTGGTCATACTCTGTGCTGGACAGAATGGCATCAAGTTCAGCTGAGAAGCGCAGAGGTCAGAACTGTTCAGCTGCAGTTGCAGAGTTGGGATCTGTCTGGGAAGGCTCTAGGGGGGAGGCCGGGCAGGGAAATCTGAAGGTCTCCCAGGACCACCACTGTAAGGGTGTTTGTTCATTATGTTCTTCACTTTACAGGTGAAGAAACAGAAGATCAGAGAAGCTGAGTAAAGTGTCCAAGGTCACAGAGCTTATGACTGCTGGAGTCTGGGTTAGAACCCAGCTCTCCCTGCTTCCAAAGCCTGCTGCTTTTTCTGAGCAGAGGGGAGAATTTTCTAAATAGAAAACTGGCTCATCCCATCTACTGCCACAACAACAACAAACAGGGTACCGTATTGAGCCTCAGGGCACTCATCTGTAAAATGGGGACAATCACTACACCTGTCCTGTGGGATTAAATGGCATTACACCCATACTACAGCATTGTGCCTGGCACGTAGTAGATATGAGAGTGATTGTTATCCAGTGGTTATTCTCATTTTACAGATGAGAAAGCATGAAAGAATCCGATAGTATCTTCATACTCTAAAGAGCAAGGGCTGAAGTCTGGATTCAAAGCAAGACACAGGAAATTCCAAAATTCACTTGAGCATTTTTTTTTCAACGAGAGAGAGAGAGAGACAGAGACAGAGACAGAGACAGAGATACATTTCGGGCATTAGGGAAAACAGGAGATTGGATCAGGCACTTATAGATAAGGCTGGTATGATGGAGCATGGTGATTTCCAGTTTTAGCCACCAACTTAGAGTGGCACCTTAGATGCCAAGATGGGCAGTGGGGACCTCCAATCAATGTTATGCACGGGGTGCTTACCCAGGCTAGAGTGTGCCTGGCACGTGCACTGTTTATAGCCGCCTGGTCTGGCCATGGTGATATTGCCCTTGGAGACTTTGCCCTCATCTCTCTGATCCAACCTTCATCGGCAGAGGCAGTGGGATTACTCACAGCCTAGAAGGCAGCTGTCAGGTTAACGGACCTGCTCCGCATATTGCCCAGGAGATGATGGGGAGCTCCAGCAGGGTACAGCCGCCATCACCTCCACACCAACTGTGCTCCCTTAGCTCTGTGTGCCCATGGGGATGGAAGAGCAAACAAAGGCTCAGTCTGACTCGATGTGACTTGTCCAAGATCACAGGGTCACAGCAGGATGACTCCATGCTGGTTTAGACAGGTGACATGGGTCACACATGGCGGAGGGCAGACAGGCCTGGATGGGAGATAGCAGGCAGTGGCCTGGTAGAGAACTGGTCGGAAGTACAGCCCCCAAACAGGACTAGGGATGGGAGTGGGAGAGATGATGGTCTTCCATAGGTGGGCCCTGAGGAGCCCTGATGTCAGTCCTATGTCTGCCTGCCTTGCCCTTACCCATCTGTCTTTGCGCTTCCTTGACCCAGAGAAAGAATCAAGGGCTGACCTGGGCCAAAGACACCGGGCTGGAGTCCCTGCTCTGCCACTGATGAGCTCTGTGACCTGGGCAGGTCACTTTACCTCATGGGGCTCGCTTTCCCTGACTAAAACGGTCTCCCTCTCTTTCCACACTTGCGTATCTGAAAGGCCAAAGGAAAGTGGAGCATCCTAGGCCTTCACAGAGAGCCCTGCACAGGGCAGGCACTTCGAAGACCACTCCCATGTGCCTGTGCTCTGGGCTACCTATCCTTATACTCCAGCCCCCTTCCTGGGAACCTGCTCTGGGTTTGTCAGGGAGCCAAACTTCTGTCAACCCCACCCGCGCTGGCCAGTTAATGAGTGACCAGGCCTCTGAAGCCTGTCCTATAAAGAGCTGCCAGCCAGGAAGCAGGTGGGAGCCAGGTGGACAGCGGCGGCAGGGACACAGAGGGAGCAAGATGGGCAGCAGGACCCTGTTGGGACACCTGCCAGGGGTGGCTATGGTCCTGCTGCTGCTGCTGCTGCTGCTGCAGGGCACACAGTCAGTCTACATCAAGGTGAGTCTCTTGGGCCTGACTGCCCTTCTGCCTGACACCAGTCACAGCCAAGATCCAGATAGCTGGTGTGTGGGAGCAGCAGAATGTTGATAGTGACCCTGATGGTGACAATGAGGGAGATAAGAGCAACCCGCTGTTTATCCAGCACTGCTTCCTCCAAGACTGGTGCAGCTCCCAGGGCTCAGAACATAGAACATGACGTGGGATGAAACAGGAGCCTGTAAGGAAGGAGATCCCCCCTTTTAGGCTTCCACACCTGAGTGTTCATCCATACATGGGGGGAGCAGTGGCCATAGGCAATTTCCCCGGTAGGTATCTCTTGAGGACAACACAGGATGAGCAGGAGGCACCAGGCCCAGTGGATCCACAGCAGGCAGAGGGTGTGGCATAGACAAAGGCCTGGAGAGAAGGTGGCAGGGCTGCAGGGGTCCTGCCGGGGGCTGTGAGGTGGGAGGAGGCCATGGAATCAGGGCCTGCCTACCGGGCAGCAGGGTGCCACTGGCCTCTGCCAACTGGGCAGCTCCAGCCCTGGCATCACATGCCTGATTGGGGCAAAGTCTCCCCAGGAGAATGAAGGGGTCCTGGGAGGGGTTTGAGAGAGCAGCCCAGCCAGCCTGAGGTAGCCATCACGTCATCAGGTCAGCTCCAGAAGAGGACCAGGACACAAGTGCGGCGGGGTACCAGGCCCCACAGGGGGATTTCGGGTGATGAGGGAGCTAAGGTTCAGATGGCACGAGCACCAGCCGGTCAGGGCAGAGGTGGGATTTGAACTACGGTCCACTCATCTCTAACACCCAGGTCTTGGTCCACAGTGTCCAGCTCGTGTGGACTCCTCCCCAGCTCCCAATAGCCTGGGGCAGGGTGTGTGCAAATGGCTCAGGAGGTCAGACACTACTTGCCTCCTGGGGCTGCTCTTTCCAGCATGGCCTGGACTTTCCCTGAGGTCAGGGGAGGGTCCAGAGGATCTGTAGGGTTCAAGGACCCCTGGGTCTCATGGCAGACCTGCCCTTGTCCCAAGACTTGACCCCTCTCACCATCCCTCCCACAGTACCAAGGCTTCCAGGTCCAGCTGGAATCAGTGAAGAAGCTGAAGGACCTGGAGGGACAGTGGGTGCCCAGCCCCCGCCTGCAGGCCCAGAGGCCCCTGCCCCTTGTGTGCTACCATCCTGCCTTGCCCCTGGATCTCCAGCCTGTCTGTGCCTCCCAGGATGCTGCCAGAATCATTCAGGGCTTCAGTAAGTGTCCCCCACCCTGTAGAGCCTCCTGTCCCTCCTTCTGTCCTGCTCCACACAAGCTCCTCTGTCACCTGCTGCAGGAAGGGAGGATCCAGAATCCCAACCCTTGCCGTCCCCAGCAGTGGGCTGGTTTAGACACAGAAAGTCAGACTTTCAAACTCCCTTAGCCATCGGGAGTCCCTCTAAGACTCCACAGAAGGGAGGGAAGGGAGCCCAGAGAGCAGCCCTTCCATAGACAGTGAGTATGGGAATACAGAGATGCTCTGCATCTGATGGGATGAGGGGCTGAAAGGCTTCCAAGGAGAGAAGGCAGCTAAGCTGAAATCAGAGGGTATAGCAGAGCTGGGCAGCAGAATTCCATCATTTGCTGGTCGCCACTCTGTGCTGGGCCCTTTGCCTGAATTCCCTCTAGTGCCCTGTCAGGATGACCTGCCCTTGTAGCAGACAAGAATCTGAACTCGGGCCCAGAGCAGGAGTACCTTGCCCAGTAACAGTGGGCCTCACTCCCAGCTTCCTGCTGGAAGGATGGTCCAGAACCTCTCCTAGGTAGCCACTTTCTGCAGCCTGGCCAGTAGCTCCGAGGCAACCATAGGCCTCCCAGGTTCAGGTTCAGGTTTAGCTGACTGACCTCCTCTCCACCCAGGGTCCATAGACAATGACGAGTGTGAGCTGTGTGTGAACATCGCCTGTACCGGCTGCTGAGATGACTCTGGGCACCTGCCCTCCCAGCCCGCTGCCCATGCACTACCCCCACCACGCACAGCGGAGAAGCCTGGCCACCTTCCCGGGCCCAAGCAGCTGGATCCAAGGACAGTTTAGCCCCTGCAGCCCTGCTTCTGAATAAAGATTCTTCCCACACAGAGCCAAGTGTCTGTTTGTCCATCACAAGGAGCGATGGGTGGAGGTACTGGGAATCTGGGTGGGTGGAGGAGAAAGGTTGGGCAGAAGATAACAGGCAGGAATTTCCCCGAGGTTTCAAGGCCTGAGGAGTTGACTCAGGAAACCTCTTTCATAGATAAGGGAGCCCAAGCTCACAGAACAACCCAGGCTCTGGGATCCTCGGGCTGAACCCACAGCCCCAAAGTTTTGCAGCCTGAGCTCCTGTGCTCCTGATGGGGAGGGGAAGAAATGGGAGGAAGTCTCAGGTGCCCCTCCAGACTGATTGTCAGGGCCAGACTGTCCTCACCCCTTGCCTTTGTCCTCTCTCCCCGAGCTCCAGCTGGGAGACCTCCTCTCTCTCTCAGCCTGTGGCTATGAGCAGTATGAACAATAGCCAAGATTTACTGAGCATGTGCTGAATCCCCGGCACTGTTCTAAACACCGCACATGTAACTCTGAGTCCTCGGGTCCGAGGAGTCCATGTGATTGCCATCCCCATCTTCTTTACATATAAGGAGTCAAGTGCAGAGAAAGAAATCCCTAGTCTGGCATCACACACTTGCAAAATGGCCAAGCAGGCCCTTCCAGCACATCCAGACCAGGGGCCGAACTCTTGACTGCCATGGTTCCTGTCTTTCTGTGTCACCCACAGCTGATGACACAGAAGGCAGGGCCTGGGGGAGCCATCGCATCCTCACAGCAGCCTCCATGGCCTGGCTTCAAGCCAGGAGCAGTGTTAGCAATTCCCAGGAACAGGGCCTTTCCCCAGAGTGGCCCCCTCCTCAGCCCTCATCCTGAGAGGCGGGGAAGAGGAAAGCTCCCTGCAAGGGATCTGATCCTGCCAGTCTCCGAGACTATGGCGAATCCTGACTGCTGCCTGCCCTGACTGCCCAGTCCTGCTGCCCCCCAGAGCTCTAGCCTCTTCCTCTCCCTCCCCTGTGGCTAGGACTCTGTGTACAGCCTGCTGCAGCTCTCCAGGCCCCTAGACCCACCTCTGCCATCACTCAGGCCAGCCAGAGCTGGCACTTCACCCAGGGGAACAGCAGGCACTGTCTAACCCTGCTGTGGCTCCCAGGGCCACCTCTCAAGTCTAGCCTGTGCGCAGGCACCCTCTGGGCTCATCACTCCTCTGCAGTTCACTGTGTCCCCACCCACCTGGTGGAGAGAGCAAAGGGACCTGGTAAAGACACAGCACCTACCACACGCAGGTGAGGTGGCACTACACAAAAGCAGTGCCTTCAGCGGCCACACAAAACACAAAGCTGCACAAAGTCCTGGGCCAGTGGAGCAGCTCCGCCTCTCCTTCTCCACCCCCTCCTCCTTTTCCCTTCCTTCCTTCCTTCTCCTCCTCCTCCCTCCTTCCCCTGCTCTTCTTCCTTTTTCTTTCATAAATGACATTTACTCAATTTGGGTTGTTTCGGAACGGTTCATTGTTAATGCATAGAAATACTACTGATTTTCGTATGTTAATTTTTATATCCTGCAACTTTACTGAGTTTATTTGTTTTAATAAGTTATTTGGTGGGGTCTTGAGGGTTTCTATGTGTAAGATTATGTCATCTGTGAAAAGAAGCAATTGAATTTCTTCCCTTTTGAGTTGGATGCCTTTTTAAATTTAATTTCTTACCTAATTATTCTGGCTTCGAGAAATATGTTGAAGAACAGTAGCAAGAGTAGATATCGTTGTCTTGTTCCTGATCTACAAAGAAAGTTTTTGGTGCTTTTATTTGAGTCCTCTCTTTTTTTTAGTCTAAAGATTTGTCACTTTTATATATATTTTTTTGAAAACTGTTTTATTGATCTTCCCTATTGTTTTCTAGTCTCTGTTTCACTTATTTCTGCTCTGATCTTTATTACTTCCTTTCTTTGACTGACTTTGGGGTTTGTTTATTCTTTTCCTAGTTCCTTGAGTTTTAATGTTAGGTTGTTTATTTAAGATATTTCTTCCTTTTCCACGTAGGCATCCATTGTTACAAACTTACTTCTTTGCACTGCTTTTGCTGTATCCCATCTTTTTTTTTTTTTTTTTTTGTACCGGGGATCGAACTCGGGTCCTTGTGCTTTTGAGGCAGGCGGCGGAACCACTGAGCTAAATCCCCAGCCCCTGTTGTATCCCATTTTGATAAGCTGTTTTCAATTTCATATGTCTAAAGACATCTTCCCATTTTCCTTTTCATTTCTTTGACCCACTGGTGAAGCTTTAAGAGCATTTCCAGTGTTACCTCAGTTAAGCTCCACTAAGGTGCACACAGTGGACCTTCTTGCCACCCGCACTTTGCAGAACAGGAAACTAAAGGATTCTCTGCCAAAGTCGCACAGCTGTCACAGGCAGAGCCTGGAGTCATGGCCAGTGTCGGCTCCACAGTTCAAGGACTGAAGGATTCTACCTGCCATTCTTATCAAATCCCCCAGCAAACCTGGAGGCAGGGCCTGTCGTCCTCCCCATTTCCAGATGACAAAATCAAGGCTCAGAGAGGGACACACAGCTTGTGAATAACATGTCAGTTTCACTCCTTTTTGCCTTTCAGGCTCTGTCTTGTCCACACTGAGCTATCCCAGTTCCTCTGTGCATGTCCCCGTATTCTGAAAGTTTCTCTTCCTACCTCCACATGGATTTGGAAATCCATCTGTCCCAAAGCAAATCCCAGGAGCTAATGAAAATGTGGTTCTTCTCCTCCCTCATAAAGCCCTCCTGATCTCAGCCAGAAGGGAATCACCCCCTGAATCAACCCCACAGCCCCTGGGAATCCTGCCTGGATCCCTTGTGGCGCTTTCTCTCCACCCCATTCCGCACCTTGGCTGTCTTCTCTTTCTCTGTCCTCTAGACTCTCCCTAACTGGCCTCACTTCCCACCGCCCCTCTCCACTCCTGTCTGAGCCATTCTCAGCCTAACCCCTATTCTTTGGTTTGTTTTTACCACTTACTGAATTCCTCTTATGTTTCTCCCAGGTCTGAATTAGGGGTGTGAAGTACATCATCTCACCCAGCGTGGAGACAGGTACTATCAGGCGCCCAGTTTTACAGAGAAGGAGGCTGAGGCACAGAGAAAGGAAGCAATTTTCTTAACATCACACAGGATGTGGAAGATGGAGGGCTGGAGCCTATGGCAGGGACCTTGCAGCCCCAGCTTCCTCCTGCCCTTTTACATCCTCATGCAAGCATCATGTGGGTAGACTTCTCCGTGCCTGGGGCAGGCAGCCTTGCTAGGGCACAGAGGCCATTACACAGCCAGGTGGACAGAGCTGTGCAAGCAGTGTGGGTGATCAAAGTGCCCCCGTAGCACCAAGGACAGGGCGGGAACAGTTACGATTTTTTTCCCATGGGGGAAATCAGGAATGGTGTCTTGAGGAAAGGCCGTGGAGCCTGAGTAGTTTACTCAGCCGACGGGGGCTGGTCAGGGCAGAAGTGAGGGGATCAGAGGTACAGCTTGAATGGGATCCCCCGGGAGGGCGGGAGGCAAGCTGATGTGGTCAGAGGGAGCCGGATCCTGGGTGGGGTTGGGGTAGGCCTGGATACCAAGACTTGGACACTGATGTCATCGTGAACCTGTTCAGACAGGCTCCTGTGCAACGTGTAGCTCGGTGCCTTTGGTGACCTTAGGAGATGTGAAGGAAAGACTACCCTCCCCAGGGATGGCCTAGAGGTTCAGGTCTCCTCCCTACCCGTGTGCGGTGGCAGTCCCCGGGGGGCCGGGGTGGGTAGCTTGTTAGGGAGCTGCACACTGACCCCCGAGGTGCCCAGGCCAGGATAGGCAGCCACAAAGTTGGGCAGTGGCCAGCCTGGTGGGTGAAGGAAGGAACGAAAGCAACAGCAGGAGTACTCTGGAATCGGGTTTATTAGCTGAGAGCTGGAGCGGATCTTGGAAAGCTCGGTCTCAGGCCTGGGGCCTCCATCCCGCAGCCCCTCTCTGGGAGGCTCTCCCCTCATCCCTCCACTATGGGGCAAGGTAGGCTGAATTGCTGGAGTGGGAGGATCACGGGTCGCCTTTCCAGCAGAAGAAAGGGTTTCCCTGAAGAGTAGGGAAGACAGCAAGCAATGCTGCCCTAGCATCCGGCACAGGCGGCGTAGGCACAGATCTCGCACGTGCTCGGGTCCTGAGCGATGGCCTCTGGACGGGAGAGATGAGGCCTGGTGACACCAGCTTCCCCTTCCCCGAAGCCCCCTGCTTCCTTTCAGCCAGGGCTCGGGCGTCCTCTACCCGCATCCCCCAGGAACTGTCCTCTCTGACCCGCCGGGATTTCCGCCCCAAACAAGGCCCTATGGACCACTCAAGGAAGCCACTCAGAGCAGAGCTTCTACGCAGAAAGGAGATACTGCTAGGCCCAGGCGATGGCGCCCAGAGCTACCTACCCACCATTCCCAAATTATCACTTGGAACTAATCCAAGCAGGGCTCTACAGACCCACCAATCAGAGCCGAGCTCCTCCTCTGAACCCCGCCAATCAGAGCGCATCTCTTCCCCAAGAGCCGCCATTCAAGGATCCCCGGGCCCCCGCTCACCAAGCCGGTGCAGGATGTCCGGGGCGTTGGGCTCCCTGCAGACAAGCCGGAGCTCTTCGGGAAACCCTGGGTGGCTGCAGAGCGGCAGAGCCACAAGCTTCCTTCGGCCCTCGACCGCGGGCTCCTGGATCTCCCGGAGGTCCTTAAGCTTCTTCACTGACTCCAGAGGAAAGGAGAAATCTCCATCCTGAGAGAAACAGCTGAGCGTGAGGCCTGGCGCGTCCCAGTACTGTGGGCCCAGCCCAGGGAAGAACGCCCCCGGGGACAGAGTGGGGTCCCGAGCTGCCGCCTGCCCTCCTGGTTTCACTGTGTGACCCCGTGCACGCTGCAGGCCTCAGGTTCTGCACGCTGTCATATGAGGAAGGCGAAAATGGGTGTAGAGACGCAGAATTCAGGACGAGAACACGTCCTTCCATATGGATGTGCCTGGCCATTTTCCTCTCCCAAGAGCACTGTGGCTGCCCCTCCACCTCCAGCATTTGCTTGATTTCTGTTTGGGAAGCAATAAAATCCTCCAGGGCCGGGTGTGGTGGTGCAGGGTTGTAATCCCAGCACTTAGAAGGCTGAGGCAGGAGGATTCCGAGTTTGAAGACAATCTGGGCTACATGGTGAGATCCTATTTTTTAAAAAACCCCGCTTCCATGAGCCTCTCCTAGAGTAGAAGCCCTGCTGGGTACCAGTCAGGCCTGTGGATGGTGTCACCCAGTAGCCACACTCATCCATCAGGACCTCTGAGAGGTCCACGATTCCACAGTCCCATACAACCTCTAGCTGAGCACAGGGCTAAGGAATAAGGCCTGGGTTTGAATCTAGCTCCTTCACTTCCCAGCAGGGTGTCCCCGGCCCTTACAGAACCTCTCTGAGGCTCAATTTCCCTCTGTAGAGTGGGGCTAAGAACCCCCTCCTCCCAGGGGCCGCGGTGAGGTGCTGGGGAGAAACCCATACTGGCAGGTGCTCCATCTCTGGTGGGCATGGGGGCTTACCTGCACGGTGACCCCTCCTGCCAGGGCAGCCCAGACGCCAAGGAGCCACAGTGCAGAGAGCAGGAAGCTGTTCATGGCAGCACAACCCAGGAAAGAGGTCACTGGTTCTAATGTCCGGGAAGAGCAGGCCTTTTGAAGAGGTCAGGGTTACTGAGTAACCTCAAGCCTTTGTCAGCATCCCATCTGCTGCCTGTCAGACTCATCAGATAAGGAGCAAGAGATAAAAGATCAACCCAAGCCTGGCAGAGTTCAGGCCCCTCCCTGGGCACCACTTTGAACCACAGTAGGGCTGGGTCCTGCGTTCACTCTGGGTCGGGACCCCTGTGGAGCCAGCCCTGCCCCTGAGGAGAGGACCAGACCCAGACAGTGACTACCACAGAGCAATTAGGATGATGCCACAGGGCTGTGCAGGGCTTCCCCAAAGAGGCCATGCCAGCCCTGAAGCCTGGAGAATGAGGAGGGGCAGGACAAAGGGCCATTTTGTGCAGAGGGTGTTGCGTTTGGGACAGCCAGAGGGTGACGTGGGCCTGGAATATTCAGGGAAATGCAAGTCAGCCTGGGAAGGAGGAGGTCGGGGCACATGACTTTGAGTGACAGCTGAGGCTGCAGACCAACGTGGTTCCCAGGTTTGGCAGCTATGATTTTAAAGAGGGACTCGGCTCTGCCACTCTCAGGCCTGCATTCAACTTCCGCCTGCTGCCCCATATTGATTGTGATGTGGGCAGGAGTCTTTCCCTCTCTGAGACTCAATAGTATCCCTGTGTCCTGGCGGGGGGGGGGGGGGGCAATACTAATAGCTACCTGGTAGGGAGGGTGTTGCTGTTTTGAGGATTCAATGAGGTTTTAAGAATGTGAGGCCCAGTGCCTGGCACACAGGAAGTGCTCATTGAAGGGCCATTCAGTTTATTCTTAGCAGCAGCAGCTCCTGGTCTCCACCAGCCTCCGGGTGTCTGAGCCACAGCACACCCTCACCCTGTGCTGCCCATCCTCGGCGTCCTCCAGTGGGATCTGTCCCCTCTGCAGTTGCTGTTGTGCAGGGAGACTGTGTCTCACCCCTGTGCCGTCCCACTGAGACTGGCTGTGCCCTGCACAGTGCACGTTCATTGTGTAACCTATGGTGAGTGGAGCCCGGGAGAAAGGTGGTGGTGGCTCCATCTCTGTGCTCCACAAACCTGGCTGGATGCCCGGACAGCTGGGTGGTGGGGCAGGAATCCCTGGGCACCAGAGTCAATATTGAAGAAGGGACTGAATGGAGTGGAGCCCAGCGAGGATGGGACTACAGAGGGCCGGCCTGGCCCTCCTCCCCACCCCCACCCCCCACCTCACCCCCTGCAGCTCTGTGTGTTGTGTATGCTTTTGTGTATATGCTGAGGGGCGTGTGTGCATGCTTCGGAGATGTGTCTGTGTAAGCACGCAGGCCTGTGTACACACAGGTGTGTGTGTGTGTGTGTGCGTGTGTGTGTGTGTGTGTACCTCAGAGGTAGACTGGACAGTCTGTCCATGGTGGCCTCGAGAGACCCTGGGGCAAGGTTAGGGATGGGTATGGGGCAGAGAATGGGAGCAGGGATGCTGGAGCAGAAGCCAGGCAAGGAGGGAGGTGGGCTGGAGGCCAGGTCAGACTCGGGGAAGCACAGATCAGGGCTGGGATGGGGCAAACCTTGCTAACAGCCAGGAGTGCAACTGAGGTGGAGGTGGGAGTGCACGGGGCTGGGTAGACTGAGCGGGGCTGAACATGAACGTCAAGGTCAGCATTGGGTGAGGGCTTGGGACTGTGGCTGTTTAAGTCTGACGCAGACATTAGGGTAAGAGTTCAAGTTAGGGTTCAAATTGGGGTTTGGACGAGGGTCAGCATTAGAAAGGAGCTGAGGTTGGGGAGAGGGGGTCAGGGGTAGGTTTGGAACTGTGGAACAGCTAGGGTGGGCCTGAGGCGGGGACTATGACGAACATGGAAGCTGGTCTGGGGTTAGGTCATGAGATTGGAGTTGAGTGTGCAGCTGAAGTTGGAGGCGTGGCTGGGGTTGGGTTTATGATTGGGGTTGGGTCTCGGATGACAAGTGAGGCTAAATCTGCCCTGGGATTTGATTTGGCTTGGCTGGGAATGTTGGGGGGTTGGAGGAGCCCTTTTTTCTGACCCACTGCAACTCTTCAGTCTTTCCCCTCCTAAGGGGTGGCAGTGTCAGGGGTTTTCATTCCCAATGTGTCTTCCTACCACAGCCCCCTCCCAGCGCTTGCCTGGTGTACACAGGGATGGAGAGGCTGGGGACTGTGGGAGTGACAGTGCTCCACCCTGTGGGAAAGAGGAAGTGGCTCCCAGGCCTTGGCCCTTTGGGTCATACCCTACCCAACCCCATTCTGACATCTGCCCTGGGAAATGGGAGCCAGCCCTTCTTCCTAAGTCCCCAGCTGCCCTGCCCAGCCTGGTCCTTGCTGAGTTCAAGCCCCCTCTTCCTCTACAGAGGGCACTGGACCTCAGAAGCCTGTAAGAAAACTGCTGGTTCCTGGGGTCCTCTCAGAACCACAACCTTCCTAGGCCCCAGGCCCACACCCAGAGTTCTGAGGCTTGGTCCCCAGAACCTCACACTATCTTTCCTGCATGGGCAGGAGGCAGATCTGAGATTGTCAGGTTCCCCACCCCCAAAGATTACCTCTTCCGGCAAACTCTTGCCCCTCTATGGCTTCCAGGCCATACCATCTCTACCACTTATCTTCCCACCCGAAAACCACACTGCCTTGCTTGGCATTCAAGGTCATCCTGATCAAGTCCCTGCTGAGCTCACCATTCAACCAGGATCCCAAAGGACCCCCTAGAGGTGACAAGGAAGTAGGGTCCAGATCTGGAGGCTTTTGGGTCAGGCAGCCCGGGACTGGAATCCAACACCTCCATTTAAAAGCTGCCCGACCTCAATGAGCCTTGGTTTCCACATCTGGAATTTGAAGACAAAGCCAGTTCTATTGCAAATTTTAGATTTTCTAGAACTTTCCAACCAACCCTGGCCCCAGCAAACCTTGGAGCCTGGAGAGGCTAGTGCTGATCTGTGTGAGCTTGAAAAGGGTGTGGTTCACATTTCACAGCCTCACCTTTAAAACTTGTAAATGTGTTTTAGAGAGTATAAACAGCCTCTCCTTCCTACAGGAACCCAGAACTGTTTGAGGTAGACATTGTAATGGATATGAATCTCCCATCAGCTCTGGGAATACCTAAGAAATTACAGTATAACCCCATTTTATAGATGGGCAAATTGACCTCAGTGATAAAGAGAGGTCAAGAAACCATTACTTTCCTAAGGGTTCATATATGGCTTCTGGGTACAGCTGTACTGGTTGTGCAATACACAAAGGTACCTGGCCAAAAGCGTAAGTATAGGCACACCATGGAGGCACCTCAAGAGAAAGCACAACTTTTCAGGTTCATTGCCAGGTGGACATGGCAGCTGTAGTCACACTACTATAAATTTCAGAACAGAATCTATTTATCTCAAATGCCAAAGAAAAATCTAAACTTCTATTCAGTCCAATACCATACCTCCTGCCCTATCTTCCTTGTACCAAACTCCTATTTTCTTCCCCTTCCAGGGAAGGAAAAGAAGAAAGGATCCTGTGCATTCAGACCCTGTCCATTTGCCAGATGAGGAAGCCAAGGCTCTCCAAAAGAGTGCTCAGTGCAGAAAGTGGATGACGGGTCGGGATTTGAAGCCTGTTGGCCTGAGCCCAAGTCCAGCTTGCGTGGGGGAATCCCTCTTCTTCTGCTCAACCCCAGATGGGGCGGCTCTTTCCCTTGATGCCCCGGGGGCAGCTGCAAAGTGCACAAGGGTGTGGATGGTTGTTTCCACAGAAGTGTCATCCTGCAACGGGGCACTCTATTCACCATCTGTTCCTACTCACACCGTGGACAGCCGTCACCTCCTGTCCCACTTCTGAGGTATCGGCCAGGAAGCCACCTCCCACATTGGAGGGTGACAGAAGGAAAGAGACAATGGAAGCACCCACCACATGCCCCACAGGGGACTCTCCTCAAGCCCACAGCTGGTCAGAGGGAGGCTAGGATGTGGCAGACGCTGGGGCTCTATGGGGAACACACTGGAGGCCATAAAAAGGCAAGCAAGTTCCTGGGGCCAGGTCAGAAAATGCTTGCCAGCTGAGGCAGGGTTTGAAGTCTGGGTCAATGGGTGATCTGTAGCTGGGAAGCACAGAGGGCAGAGGCTGGCTTGGGCTGAAGATGAGGAGCCTTTAAACCCTGAGCACTGATCCCAACCTGGTGACAGTGAGAAGCTATAGGGAGTTTGGAGGAAAGTGAGTCCATGACAGGGCCGAGGCATAGAAAGACCATGTGGCAGTGACACTGAGAGCAGACAGGTCTGGTGAGTCAGGAGGAAGGGGCAAAGACCATGGGGCAGGAGAGTCAACTGGTCTTGGTTACTTGGCAGCAGACTGGAGAGGAAGGGAGGGAGGGACGAAGGGATTCTAGGTCTTTCTGACCTAAAGTCTGCATTCTTTGCGCTATCTCAAGTACTGTGCTGGCCTTGGTCATGCAGGGAACACGCTCAACCTCAGGCTGAGCAGCTTCTGGGGTGGTAAGCAATTGTGGGGTGGGCCAGGGTAGGGGTTGCATGGGGGCAGAACAGGTGTGGGTCTGCTGTCCTGCTCTAAGGGGGAGCAGCAACCAAGACAAGCCAGTGATGTGGTAAGAAAAAGGAAGAATGTGCAAGCTTGCAGTACCCAACCCAGTGTCTGGGAACCCAGCTTGATCCCAGGAAGAGGCTAATGCACCCCTAAATTTGAGTGATGAGCCAGCTGCCTCCTGTCTGCAGCTTATGGGCACATACAAAGTGCCAGTCATAATTACACAGGCTGCACTATCACATAACAGCTCAAACGTATGACCACACGATCAATAGGCACCCACAAGGTGTCACTTGCATAGTTTCACAGTCACACCAGGCTAATGGAAGCACACACTCTCATGGCACCAGAGGGTTATTTCCGCCTCTGCCTGCAGACCTCAGAGAGAAGGGTGTAAGTGTTCTCTGACATCTTTATTGCTACGTCTGACACAAGAAGTTGTCTCTCTGACCTTTTGGGTACTGTACTGAGACAAAGTGCCATTCAAGTGACGTCAGCTCAGCTGGCTCTGGGGCAGAGTATGATGGGGTGAGGTGATGGGGGAGGACAAGGACAACTGGGGAGTACTGCAGAAGAGGCAATCCATCTGCCTCAGTGGGAAGGGCAGACCAGAGGAAGGCAGATCTGGGCTCCTGCCCTCTCCCTCACCCTGGCAGTGACCTTCGGGAAAGTACATCACCTCTCAGAGTGGCAATTCCCTGCAGTAAAAGGCAGATAATGACCAACCTCACAAGGCAGCTGGAAGTGTTAACTCAGATAATGGCTGTCAAGTACTGGGGAGGGACCCAGCAAATGGTGGCAATAATCATAATGTTTGTGACAGCCACAGGAGCTGCTGTGTATGTGTGGAGACACTAAGGCAGTGACGGTGAATCTTTTAGAGCTTTCAATACTACAAAGAGCCCGCTGCAGCATACATGATGTAGGTTTGCCACCACTGCACTAAGGCCTACTACTCTGGCTCAGCAGCAGGGATGGGGAGGAGGACAAGGTGTGTGGCTGGCCCACACCATACCACACCTTCAGAAACAGTGAGAGTCCCTGTTGGCCAATGCCAGAAGAGGAGCAGAGCCTCGGGAGGCTGAGTTTGGGACTGACGGTAGGGTGACCTCCCCTGACCTGAACCTTGGAGTCAGGGAGCAGTAAGCATCAGGATGTTTAGTGCTGGGAACTAGGGCTCCTTGGCTTTCTCCAACTAGTGGAAACCCTGGAAAAGAGGCAGCAGATGCTGAAGGCTGGCTCGTGGGGTCCCTACCTTTCTTTAGGAGCATTCCACCATGAGGGCTGCAGAGAAAGGGAAGACAACCCTGAGGTAAGAAAAACCTTCCAGAAGAGGAAGGGCAGGCACACAGCTGGCAGACCTGCCCTCTGGCGGACACAGGTGCTCACAGCAGCTTTCACTTTGCTCCAAGGCCCATTCTCTTTTTGCATAGGGAGCAGGGCCGGACCTGATAACAGCACTATGCTGGTGAAGGGTACAGATACTACAGCTGCATGGCCTAGATTTGAAATTTCAGCTCCACTGCTATTGCTACCGCCATCACTTACCAGCCAGATGACCCTGGACAAATGAGTTCATCACTCTGTGGCTCAGATTTATTTGTGAAATGAGGTTGGCAGTAACAGTATCAGCCATAGTATCAGGATGCAGTTGTGAAGAGAAGTATTTTTTATCAAATGCATGGGATAAGAAACTATTAAGATGCACACTCTGCATCTGGGGCCCACATTGCTTAGAGCACCACTTGAGAGGTGGAGTTGGATATACCTGACTGGGGGTTGAATTCTAGTTTGCTGTGGTCTGTGCTTTGCACCTGTTGACTTGTCACACGATGTTGGGGGAGGGTATATTCAAAATCACTCTTGAACATTCTCTAGGAAGGCACCAATGTGGGAAAAGATGTCTCAGCCCTGTATGGCTAGTTTTTCTAGTTGCAATCTATCTCTAAGCACCAGATGCAGGAGCTGGTTTGCAACCAAGGGCAATGTGTAAGTCTGGTATCTTCAGCCACTGGAATTATGCTCAGTGGGACATGCTCAGTTACAATCTCAGATGTCAATCCACCACCTCACACTCAGGGTCACGTAGCCATCCTAAGTGGACACTCCACTATAACATTTAAAATTTCCCTTTTCTCTTTTTGACGAAGTACTATATGTAAAACTGAACTTGCAAGCTTTGATTAAATGTATTCATGATGCAACTCCATTGTGACAGCTCTTCCAGGCTATTTCCTCTTCTGTAAAATGGGGCAACAGTACTATATCATCAGCTTATTGTAAATAAGACCATGTGTACAAGGATTTTAAATTGTTACCAGGTAAATGACTCTCCGTTCTCCTTCCCCAAATTTTCCCTAACTAGCTGTGTGACTCTGAGGAAGTCACTGCAGTCTCAGGGTTTCAGTGTTCTCAACAACAAAATGTGGGCTGTATTAGGTGATTTTTTAAGGCCCCTTCAAGCTTCAAGCTTTCAGGATAGGTCTATGATCCTCAGGCATTTACATGCAGGGAATCCTTCGAATGCTAACTTCTGCTTATGTGATTTATCTCCAGAGCTGCTTTATCCAACTGGTAAAGATCACATCTTATTATAAAGAACAGTCTTTTGCACAAAGTTACATGTTGATGCCTCAGAAATTAAACATGCAGCTTCCAGCCTAATGCTCTTGTTTACTATTTCATCTGATCAGGAGATGTGTTCTCCACCCACATCTGAAGCAGCCAATGTGACAAATTTAACAGTGCCATCCACTATAGTCCTTCAATGAGCAGACGTATTGTGATGGGACTCTCTCTCCCAGTGGAGATAAAGGAAATGAGCTTTGGAGTAAGGCCTGGATTGAATGATTCTGGCTTTGCTACCACCTATGAAAACTTCAGAAAGTTAACCTTTCTGAGCCTCAGTTTTCTCATCAGTAAAACTCATCAGTGCACTGCACTGATGTTTTTGGCAGTGTTGCATAAGTCAACTTAGTAGCAGCTAGAGGCCTTGGGTAGACTGTGGGATTGAAGAGAAAGCTCCCTCCTTCTTTGATGAGACAATGTGTCCCAATTCTATCATGTACTACAAACATGTGGGCTGTATTATATGTAACTATATACAAAGTATATACATGTAACTATATACAAAGAGGTCCAGTGGATTCAGGGAGGGGGAGGGGAGGGGAAGGGTTAAAACCGTATTACAAATAGTGTACATGTACCAACTCCTCACCATACATGTAATCACCATGTACTACAAACTTGTACTACTAAGAAACAATTTAACAATTAAAAACATTGGACTCGGGCTGGGGATTTAGCTCAGCAGTTCCGCTGCCTGCTTCGCAAGTGCAAGGCCCTGAGTTTGATCCCTGGTACCAAAAGAAAAATCAGACTCGCAAGTTTAAATATCACATGGTCTGTCTTATATGAAAAAATAAGAATAATTTGAAGAGAAACATATAAAATACATAGTAGAAAACAAAAAGAAAGTTCTTTTTCCAGAGTTAACAGGGTCGATGGAGAAAGAGTGGAGAAGTAGATGAAAAAAGATGAAGATGTGTTGTATGTATGTACCAACTTTCCACAATGAATGTGATTATTATGTATTGTGAACATTTACTAATACAAATAAATAATAAAAAAGAAAGATTCAATTCTGTCTCCCCCAGTGTGGCTGGCCTGCAAGTTACCTGACCTCTCTGAGCCTGCTTCCGTATCAATTAAGTCAGGACACCACCACTCTCATAAAATGGCTATGCCTGGCAGCCTGATCCTCCTCCCATCTCAGTCCACAGTAATCATGCTAATCCAGCTCTTACACCGGGCTCAAAGTAGTGTTATCAACAGAAATATCTTCTCCCATCTGTCTCAGAACCTTTGAAGGTTCAATTTAAATTGGCCATCTCACCAGAAGGCTTTCCTTAACCTGTACCTTGTCCCCAGCCTCAGCATGATTTAACCCTCACCCTCAGAATCTCTTGCCTTGCCGGGGAATGCAGAATTCCAGAGTAGCTTTCCAAGCCAGTTTCCCTGGGCTAGCATTTGCTCCCTGCCCTGAGCAAGTCAGTGTTCCCTAAAGACAGGAACTGTGGCTTCCTCATCTCTGGGTTTCTCACAGGAAGGCTGGCACAGAGTATCTCCTCTGCAAAAAAAAAAAAAAAAAAACCTCTACTGTCACTTTTTGGAAACTGCTCTCTGGGAAGGCAGTTCAGAGACAAGACAGCAAACAAAGGTTTGGGCAAGATGCGGAGTTCACTTGGGATGAGCGGACTCTGTAAAAGAACATGATGCTTGGACTCAAATCTCAGCTGTCATTGGCCAACTAAAAAATCTAGACAGATCTGAGTTGTTCCTGTAGCTAGAACACAAACATCACCAGCGGGCTTTGTGCTCCAGGTGCTATTCTAAATGTTTAAATGTAATGAGTGGTGTAACCACACCTCAACTCTAGGAGGCAGTTATTATCTTCGTTTTATAATGGGATTATAAATGAGGAAAATGAGGCACAGAGAGATTAACTTCCTCAAATTCGCAAACTAATGAGATGGTCAATGAATGGCAGCATGCACTGTTCTGAGGCAGGAATGCTTTGGGACACAATTTCAAACACCCCAAGAGCTCTGGGGCCCTGGCCATGGGGTTTGTGCATCTAGACCAGCTCTAAATTACTAGCTCAGCTGCACAAATGACAAAGAACAATCAGTGTTGTAAATAGAGTTAACATAATATATTTATTTTAAGTGCCATTCATGCATATCAGTTCTGGCAGCGACAATCCTAATGACACTTGGAATATTTCTTTACAGCACTAAACAGTTACAAAGAATGGGTGCCATTCATCATAGAGGCAGAATATGAAATCGTGCAATAGCAAAACTGTAGAAACATTAAAACACTGTCCAACATCAGTACAGAAAGCAGGTTGTGTTTGCACAAAAAGCCAATGCATTTTCATCACATATATACAATATAGGTATGTACACATCACCCTCTGAATGCACAATATCAAAATACTCTATTCCATTTGAAATTATCCCCAGATTGATTCCCTCCCACTTCAAAGGACATTTGAGAGACACATATTTACAAGAACATACATGAATACATTTACATTTCAAAAACTGCCACAAATGCCAGTCGGATTATTCTCCTGGACAGAGTGTCCATGTCTGATTATAGGCATTATTGTTTTCCCCAAAAGTCTAATTTAAGCCCAAGACAGAAGGTACCCTCCATTAGCAATTACCAAGAGAAATGGCCACTAGAGGGACTCTGCACCTCACCAGGTAACCCCGTCTGGCCATGGTCCACGGCAAAGGCCTGTCCTGGGCTCCTGGGCTGCCTGGATCACAGGAGAGTGGGGCAGGTGTGGGTGCAGACTTTGCCTCCAGGAACATTCTTGGTAAGTTTAAATACTCATAAAAGTACTGACCATTGAAAATCAATAAATGACTGCCGAATGAGATATCAGCTTCACATAATTTATAAAATCATGGTCAGTGGTTCTACCTAAATCATTCAGTTTAAGAGGCTGCATTCCAATACCCAAATTATTTAAAGTGCACATTGCTATCCAAGCAATTCAGTTTTAAAACAGCTATTTTGGTGTCTAGAAAACAGTGACTCAAGTAGACTATTGAAAATCATCCGCCTTTTTCAAGCTTTTACTCTGCAGGCTGCAATCTCTTCCTGCCTTGATCCTTCTAAGAGGAGCCTGTTGGCTACCTTTCCAGAATCCTCTGATTTTCACTGATCCAAGGGACTGGAACTGAGCTTCCTTTTTCATGCCAAGCAGGGCCCAAACAATAGAGAAACACAAAGCTCTTCCTTTTTCTTCCACCTCACAAGCCCTTAGCATGGCTGGTGTCCCAGTTATTCATCGAAGGCAACACTCCATTAAAAAAACATATACATGTTCACAAACACTCTCTCCCTTTCTCAAACATACATACACAGGGAAACAAAAATGTTTATTTCAAGTAGAGATTACTCAACCAAAGAAATCACTAAGGCTAATTAAAGTGATTTAACATGTCTGAAAGAAATCAGAAATGCTAAAAAAGCAACCAGTGAGCAACTATTCCTCAATTTGATGAGACCCCTTTCCTCATTAAAATTGAAAAGATTTTTTGTTTTTGTTGTTGCTCTAAAGAATCAATTCAAAAAATAAAAAAATTCAAAAAAAAATCCATTCAAAACCTATTCATTAGGGGAAAAAAATCTTGTTTCTTCTAGCTGCATTATAAAACTCAGACAATCAATACATGCAAAGGAACTGTGATAAGACAAAACAATTAAAAACCCCTACACGAAGAGCTTCCTTTCAAAGACAGTGACCAAATTTCAGGTGCACACAGACAGGACACAGCAACAGCAGGCCACTTAATAACTACATTAAAGACTGAGGCAAATAAATTCTATTTGTAGCCATACCTCTTTTTCAGTGCTTCCTAAACAGAAAGAAAATGAGTGGGAAAACTTGCTTTATAAACCCTGCCTTGCTGTTCTCTCGCCCAAATGGACTCTGATTCAAATTCCAGAAAAATCCAATTTAGCTATTAAGTCTTGGTCAGCAGGAATGCTAACATAAAGAAATATACTTACCTGGTAAAAGGAGTGATGATAAAGAGAATGACAAAATGTCCCTCTGATTGTCTTGTCTGTAAACTCTTACCAAGAAAAATAACTCTATGCTTTCAGACACATTTTTCCTTAGCAAACCCAATAAAAGCCGAGCATTCACAAAAGGTGGCAATAAATATTAAAATAACACTTTTGAATAATAAATACATAAGCGAATGTAGAGGCATTGATTTGTTTATAGACCCAAGTAATGCCTATCTTCTAATCAAACAAATTTCAGAGCTGTTATAATTCAGACTTAGGAAATAGACATCAACAAGGTACAACATATACTCTATACTCCCCCACATCAAAACAATTTTGGTCAGTTCTTTATGCTGCTCAGGAACAACATGCCCCTCTGGATTATTTGGAGAGCATCAAGCTCTTGGTTTCTTGATTTACTGAATAGACTTTTTTATTTATTACCCACATTTCTGGCAAAAGATTAAATGAGGGAAACTGGGCTTTGGAGAAATATATTTCCTTTCAGTTCCTACCTTAGTTAAAAGCATCCTGCAGAAAATAGCCTAAAAAGGAATAAAAACTGACAGTAACTTTCCTTTCAATACATAATAATCCAATTAGAAAAACTGAAGCCTTTCAGTAATTTTTGTACATATATTTACACATATGTATCTATAAACTGCTTGCAGCAAAATAGGCTCTGTCTGAAAAAATCAGTCTGGCACTTGTGGTTAACATCAAACTTACACAAATATGCAAAAAGCCGTCCAAATCACACAACAGTTAGGAGCTACATAGGGCAGTAGGCAGGGAGACAAACATGTAGTACTTGTTTGGGTCAGATAAAAGCAGTTAAGTTATCCAGCTAAAACCTTTTTGATTGTCTTCAAAAGAATTTTTGATAACATTGGTAAAGTGATCAGGAACCTTGTTTTCTCAACTGGATTCTCTTAAACCTTTCTCTTTACTGCAGAGAAAGTGACAGTGGGGTCCGAGGCTTTACAGAAACACACTCTACACAATTGAATCCCAATCAAAGTCATCCTGGATGTCATCTGGGGGCAGGGAGCGGCGCATCTGGAAGGCTTGGGAAGGCATCATGTGCTGCTGGTTCATGGTTCCGTGATGGCCTGGGAGGGAAAAGGCAAAGTCAGTAGAGGCTTGGGTAGATAAGAAAGGAAGAAAACAAGCGAACCCTCAGTGAGCATCTCCTAATGTGCCACTAATCCACCTAGAAGCTTTTAACAAAGCAACTCTTATGATCTTTATATCTAAGTAAGGAGGATATGGTTTAAGAGAACAAGCATGTTACCCCAAGTCAAATAATAAGGGACTGAGACAAGATGTGACATCAGTTCACTTGACTCCAACACCCATGCTCTTTCTATTGTACTAGGATGTACCAAGGAAGCATGAGAAAGTGCTGATGCAGCCATTTCTTATAGTTTGTTCTGTTCTAACGCATTTCAGAGTACATAAGAATGAAACAGGAAGGCCGGGGATTTAGCTCAGTGGTTCTGCCACCTGCCTCACAAGCGCAAGGATCCGAGTTCAATCCCTGTGCACCCCCCCAAAAAAGAATGAAACAGGAGAAAAATGTCAACATGCCACTGAAGTCAGATTAGGTCAGACTGAATTTTACCAACAACTTTATTTTTGGGCCACCAAATAAATGAGCAAGTGAACACAGATAGTATCAAGACACTGGACTGTAGTGTACCATGGAGGAATAACCCACAACAGCCACACTCCAGTTCTTCTTGGCTCCCTCTGGTCTGTTTGTTTTCCCAGTTTCAGGGCATGTTGCTGTTGTAGCTGCATCTTGACAGACCCCTTCTAAACCAATGTCAATATTTTTAAGGCAGAGGTTGATACTTACAGAATTCATTTTTTAATTAAAAGTTAAGCATTATCTTTTTAACTGCTGTGGAGTTTTTACTGGATTATCATCATTTCTGTTAGTACTCCAATTACAAAATTTCAAGCAGTCTCAGTTGTAACTTTTCTCATAAATCCTATTTTTTTAATGCACAATTTTATAAAACACTAAGGGTTTCAGCACATTATAGTATCAGCAGAGATGTCCATGTTTTTCATTTTGCTTAACAAAAACTTGTAAGTTCCTGTGTTGTCTGGCACTGATTTACATGATTCCTACATAACCATCATTTAATCCACCTAACAACCCCCAGAAGTTAGTGGTGCTCTCAGCCCTCCTTTTATAGACAAAGAAGTGGAGGTAGAATGGTTAGGTAATCTGCCCAACTTCTCATAGCTCTGAAGTAGTAAACATCAGGATTCAAACCCTGGCAATCTGGCTCCAGAGCCTGAACTACCACATCATCCCACCCACAAGTTACTAGACTAGTGAGTCCTCACAACAGGTAACATTCCTTCATCAGAGGACATGTTACTTGGTTCCAACTCTTTATTCACTACTGCCTGGTACACAATTATTTTAAGTTTTCACACACACACACACACACACACACACACACACACACACACTCTCCAATTACTTTTTATCTTTTCCTCAGATAGCCTGGGTAAAGGGTAGTGTGATATATGAGAAAAATGACACACTCTGAATCTAGACATCAGGTCTTTCTTTTTTGAGACAGGGTCTCACTATGTAGAGTTCAGGCTGGCATTGAACTCGCTATGTAACCCAGCTGGCCTCAAACAGGAGGTGAACCTCCTGCCTCAGCTTCCTGAGAGCTGGGATTACAGGCGTGTGCCTGTAATCTGAGTCTTGCCTGGTTAGATATCAGGTCTTGAGTTTTGAGTCATTCATCTAACTAGGTGGCCTAGAAAAGCTCTTTCCTTCTGAGACCCCATTTCCTTATCTAGGTGTTCCTTAAGATCCCTGCAAGCTCTAACAATATGCCCTAATCCTCTGGCTAAATGTAACTTAAAATGTAACTTATCTTGCATTCAAAAACCCTGGAAAAAGTTTATGAACTAGTACTGGTAACTCCTAAAATTTATCTCCCCTATAAAAAAATCTCCTTGGAAACGGTATTTGGGGAAACTCCATGGGGATAAATGGAACAGAATCCACACAAGTTAATTAAAGTAGGCTCTTCAAGCCTGCAAAAGTCCTGTCGAAGTCAAATATTCTCAAAGATACTTGCATTCCAGCTTCTCCAAAGAGAGTTCATTTCTTCCCGAAGCAGTCTTGTTCATTGTTGGGACAGCTCAAGGTTTTCAGTATCAAACTTTGGATACCAACCTCAACACACACACATGCACGCACATGCACACATCACACACGTACACATGCACACATACATTACATTACCTGCCATCGTTGTTCCTGGAGTGCTAAGTGCCTGTGGGATATGAGGATAACCAGGGGGCGGCATCACTGAAGGAGGGAGATTTTGCCTGGAGTCTATGTACAAATTTCCTAAATCGATTAAAAAGCAGAAAGAGGGGAGATATGTTACCAAAAGTAAAATAAATCAAGCATTAAAATCTTAATGGAACTGTTGCCTAAAACTAAACTATAGGGCTAAAGTGAGAAGGGAGAAGGAAGGAAAAATTACTCCTTTCAGAAGCAAAGTCCCTGCCAAAAGGTGGGGCGGGGCTTTTGAACAGAGTACCAGGCTGGGTGTGAGTACACTGCTATTAATTCCAGTGGATATAAGTTATATCCACTGCTGTTGTCACACACCTCATTACAATTCAGTTCAAAAGTATTTTCATATCCATTACTTCATCTGATCCTCCCCATTAAGCCCACAAGGGCAAGAAGGAGTTGTTATCCCTGTTCTAAGGATGAGGCAAATGAAGCTCAGAATAGCTGACCTGACTTGCTCAAAGATTCATGAATTTGACAGGCTAGGACTAGAATCCAGATCTCCTAACCTAGTTGTGGTGAACCTATGGTATGCATGCCATAGCAGGCTGTCTGTATCACTGAAAGCTTTAAAATGTTCGCTATCACTGTCCTAACTCATGAGCTCTTTCTACTAATGCCTATTCCTCTATTGCTCTAATTTCCTTACCCTAGAAGAAACCCAACTGTGTGTGCCATACTTAATTAACCAAGTGAATGGCAGACACAGAGAAACAGTAAAGATCGGCATAAGGTAAAAGTGCTACAACAAGCAAGGGTGATTAAAATTGTGTTATTTATGGAGTGTGCAGATGGGAAAACATAGATCTTACTCAAATGTGTTTCAGAAGTTCTTAATGTACTTTCATTGACAGAAGCCATCAAGTATAATAGCTCCAAAATGTCAATTACATTGTATCATAATGCAATTACAATGTCAATTATATTGCATCATAGTGAACAAATCATGAGACTTCCTCTCATAACCCATAGGAAGAAGGGCCATAAAACTGGTTCACATTGTAAGCAACATCTAGAATTTTGGAAGGCTAATTCCCTAAGAGTTTCTATATTTCACACAAATACATAAATTTGCATTCTAGGAATGAATGCTGCATGAAACAAAGAAACAACCACTTTCCAATAAAAAATTAAAAAGGGAAGAAAAATCTTTTTTATTGTAAGGCACAATGAATTTCACTTCTCACAAGTGTTCACCTATCAATGGAAAGCTAGACCTGTGTCCAGGCTTAAGATGGATTCTAAGATGACCTAACCTAACCCTGCGTCTGCTCATGCAGCTGTGGAAACAGAGCCAGAGAGGAAGTGAGACAGAACTAGAAACAAAAATCCCAAACTTCTGAGCCCAGTCACTGACCCCCAAGACAACATGCCTTTGTAATATAGCTCTCTGACTGACTATACTGGATGACTTAGGAGAAAATGGAGAAAAGTTAAGCTACAGCTCTAATATTCTTGGGAAGGGGGATACCTTTCCCAAGTGCAGATCAGATGCATGCCCAGTATATTTTCTAAAAACTACACCTGGCTGGGAAGGCCAAACCACTTTGAGTAATGGGGTCGTTCATTTATGATAGCAAGATATAATTTTTTTCAGTCATCAAAATTTCTATTGGCCCATTTCACATTATGGTAAGGATTTGCCTATGTAACAAAAAATGACATTTTAGAGCCCAGAATAAGGTCAACTTCCTACTCTGTCTTATAAAATCTTAGCTCTCCATACATCCTTAGAGTTCAAATCACAACCAAAAGACAAAACTGATTTAAATTTTTTTTCATTTCTTTTTATTGGCTTTTTACATAAAATTGCCAGGATTTCTCATTTTTTCCACGTTTTCATTATAGAGCCCAAACAAGGAGAACTTGCCATTACATCTACTCTTTTAAATGAACTTTAAACTTTAATTTTAACACTCTCAGAAGACATAACACATTATTTTCACCACAAATTTATAACTTTAAACTGATGTAACTTTATAACTACATTCTTATAAGTATCTTTAACATATGTGTTGATAACAATCCAAGGTTAAAGATCACAAAGGAAAGTTAACTGGAGTAATAAATCATATAGATTACAACAGCAAAAGAGTCTCTTTAACTCAGTTTTTCTAAGACACATAAATTTGCTACCATTCATTTCTTTCAAATAAAAAAATATAAATGGATCACTGTCAGCATTAGCAACATACCAAATTGCATAAAACAATTAATGAATTTCATATAAATGAGAAAGAAAAACAAGATACCTAAGCCCGTACCTGTTCCAATGTGTTGGGAAGGTTTTGTTGGATGCATGGCACCATGACAAACATTTTGCTGAACATTACTCTGTGAGTGGATAAGGCCAGTTTGTGTAAAGAACTGATTAAGGGAAGAACAGAGATCAGCAAACTGAACCTGATCTAAAGACCAGTTCTTGAGATCTGCCTGTCTCATACTCTCCATCAGACCTATGAGGAAAGCATTTGAAATACAGTTAGTATAGTTCTGCAATTATTGTAAGAAAAATAGCAAGGAATGATTTTTTTTTTTCAGCCATCAAAATTTCCACTGGTCCATTTCATATTATGGTAATGATTGTCTAGGCAACAAAAAAATGACATTTTAAGATTATTCAAAGCCCAATACTTACAAATATGGCCAAATTTCTTTCAGAACTTGTCTGTGACCCTCTGCTACACCAACTGGCCAAAATATTTTATTATAAATTTTACAGTGCTCTTTTAAAGCTTATTACCAATTGTAGAAGAAAACGCCTTTGTATGAGGAAATGTTTGTTCTACTACAAAGAAAATTACAAACTTCTCAATACAATAGGATAGTGTATTTATAGATCAAAAAGAACCAACGCTTACCTTGGAACTGGGAAAGATCTACATCTGACCAATTAACACTGCTGGCAATTCTACAGCTTTCTTTTAGCATATCAAGTGTGGCATACCAATCATTTGAAACACCTATAAGATATTGACAATACTTTAATTCTTAGATAGTAAAAGTTTTAAGAACTTGTTAAGGGAAGACAATAAGTTGGCATTATTCCTTACACTGGCTGATCCTTGTCATTTTAGAAAGGAACTTGTACCTTTTACGTCAGGTTTGGAGACAACCTGCCCTTTGAGACCAGCAAAATGGATGTTATTTCTCTCCATATTAGAAAAAGACCTGAACCCAGAGGAGGCACAGTTTAACAAGGACCCCATGACGAATCTAAGACTTGAATAGAGGTCTTCTACCTTTATTCTGCAGCCTACAAATTGCCATGCCATCTTATAATGTAAAACTTGGCGCTGTTCTTTTCATTTGTATAGTACAAATAAATGAACAGGCAGGAAAATTCATGCAAATCAGTATTTTCTCGTTTAAAGTTTCATTTTTCTTTCTTATTATGATCTTAAAAGATATGCTTGCCATTACTTATAAAGGAAGCAACACACAATTTGTTGCATTGAGGAGCAACACACAATAAAATGTAATACAGTGACTTAAGGGAGATAGATCAGATCTTATAGAAAGAGTGGATCCTTCTTACAAGGTAACCTTAGGAGAAAGAAATGCTTTAACACAATCCTTTTGACAAAGTAGTGAAAGAGAGGACTGAGAATTCTGAAATGCTGGTGAATCTTGGTCAGGACACTTCTAGATGGGAATGGTATCTCCTGATGTGATGTCATTATGAGAATTTAAGACTTCAGTCTGTATGTCAACCAACTGGTCAACAGGCAGGGGCCATGAGGCAAGAGTTGCCTTTAATGAGATGGTGTTCGTATGTTTTGCTTTTTTGGTACAGGGGATTGAACTCGAGAACTTGCGCTTGCAAGGCAGGCAGCGGAACCACTGAGTTAAATCCCTGGCCCTAGCCTTCAATGAAATGGTGCTGAATAGAGGAAGAAATTCATCCTTTCAGGGACCACTGCCAAGTTATTCTGCTAATATTCAGATCACTCTTGGATGAAGGTAAAAACTAATAAAAAGGACTTTTTTTTGATACATCATAAGAAAACTCTTACTTAAGTCCACTAATGGCTACCCAACTTACAAAGTTTTGCCAATTGTAGATTTTTAAAAATAATGAACCAGAGCCAGAAATAAGAGTCTAATATCCCAAACGCGTCATAAACATTCAAATCTATGAGGCTCAGATCCTCTAATCTGGGAGAACTTCATAAATAAGAAAACCAAGGTTCAAAGGAATTATATAATTTTTAAAACTCAGATAATAAAACAGCCAAAACAGTATCAGAGTCCAGATCTCTTGAGGTAAATACCACACAGTCAAAAAGCCAGGGTAACACAAAGGCCCACTGAAAGAAAATTATGCCAAGGAACTAGGGCACTCACTCTTGCCAAAATAATTTTTTCCTTGGGGGTAGTGGGAGGAGGACACTTAATTCATGCTGACTTGGTAAGCCATAACAAAGCAACCTCTGCAGAGTGAGGTGAGCAAACCCTACTCACTCAATAAATCTACCCACTTAGTCTGCTGATTAGCCTTTCAGAATAACTAGCATTACAGGCTTCAAAGTCAGACCAGAATATATAAAGCCAGTTTGACCACTTATCAGCAGTGTGATCTTGAACAAACTGCTTGACTACTTTGAATTACATTTTTCCTATCTATAAAATGCAGTAATTTATACTTGAGTTGGGAGGACAATATGAGATAATATATCTAAACTGCCTAGTACGTAATAGACCCTCAACTTTCATACCTTCTCTGCTTTAACATGCTCAGTCCCATCTTACAAATACGAAGTATATAATTCACAGGGATAAATTATTATCACAGCTGCAGACTTAATGAAAAGGCAGGCATGACCAGAGCACCATGGTCTTCTACTGATACCCCATCTCTACTCATTTGTCTATCCCCCAAATCATAGTAGTAATAGGCTTAAATTTCTGAAGAATACATTAGTGTTTAAAGGCAGACAATAGTAATTGACTCTAAAAGAGTTTAAACCGTTGACTAAGTTAAAGGTATACTGCTATGCATTTTTGTATCATATTTCATTTAATTTTCCTCCAAAAATGTTATTAGTTTTTCATTTTCATTTTGCAAATACAGACACAGCTTCAGGAAAATTTAAGCTTTATAGCAAAATCACAATATAAAAATCTCACACATCATCTAAGCTCACGACAATAGTCTAAGTGCTGAAAACAATAATTTATGAAATGAGATATAACACTGTCTAGGATTCAGAAATCTTTCCTCCAGGATAAAAATCTCCTAAGTGATATGGCTGATAAGTAATCATCCAGGCAAGCTGAAAAAGGACCTCAACACTGCATAACTCTAAGGGGCCCCATTCAACTCACCCTGCAGTCCATGTGCATAGTACAAAGACTGCCTGGCCTGTGAGAAGTGCCAGAAACTGTGATACTGTATCTTGAGAGCAATATATATGTATTTTTGTTGTTGCTGTCAGTTTTTTGGGTACCGGGGATCGAACTTGGGACCTTGCACTTGCTAAGCAGGCAGCGGAACCACTGAGCTAAAGCCCTGGCCCAGCAATATATTTTTAAAAGCAGGACATAAAGAACATTTCTTCCCTTGCAACCTATTATTCTATTAGATACCTGGCAGGAAGGGCAGAAAAGAGGGGAAACATTCATGAATACTTAAATGAAAACATGCTGGTCTAGACATTTCGTATTTGTAGTCTCAATATCATCTACATAAAACTGCACACCATTCCACTCTTATAGATGAGAAAATAACAAGGCTACAAGAAGTAACTTGCCCAAGGTCATAAGAGCCATAATGAGGATTCAAATACAGGTTTTTTGTGGCATAAACCTACTCTTTCTTTATAACCAGAAGGCATCACATGCTTGTAGACAGAATGTACATTCCTCTCTCCTTTCAAATGTTCATCAGAAGCAACGGCCAAAAGGACAAAATGGTAAGAGCTAAAATTAAGACCTGCAAGGGTTGTTGAGTTTGCCTATGCTGCCACAAATTTTAGTCAAGAAAACATCTAGATGAACCTATGGATTGATTTATAACTGTAGGATTATAGCAAGAAAACACAAAAGATGACAGGTGAAAAGAGTATTGCTAGTAATTGCCACATAAGGCCCAAATAACAAAGGACAGATCTTAGCTCACATTTAGCCAAACGTAAGCCAGGAGATGAAAACTTACCAGAATTACAGGATACCTGTTGCGGAGGTGGGGGTACCTGGTGTGTCAACGTCTGATGCTGATGGTTTGGGTGGTGCTGTATATGTTGATGTGGAGAGGGGTGCTGAGGGGGAGGTGATTGGAGCTGGCTGTGTTGCTGTGGGTGTGGGGCTGGGTGCTGAGGACGCTGCGGATGTGGTGGTAAGCCATGTGGTCGGTGGGGTGTATGTGGGGACGGCTGTGTGTGCAACTGAGCATGAGACAGAGAGACTTGTGTGACTGAATTATTGCCCGTAGTGCTGAGGCCACTACCATGACTGTTGGACAGGCTGCTTTGGTTGCTGTGTGGATGTGAGCTCACTGTACTGCTAGGAGAGTGCTGGTAGGAACATGAAGTATGGGACTGCTGGGAAGATTCAGAAGGGATGTTCATCAAACCTAAAAACAGAGAGTACAAGATCACCTGTGGTCAATTTCAGTTGTATTTTACAAAAAACATTTGCAAAAATTATTTACACAGCAGTGTATAGTCTAGTGAAAGAGACAGACACTTATGATTATGTCCAACAATGTAAGTACTAAACAAAAAGTATGTAAAGGATTAAAGGAGTTTCGCTCCTTGTCTGTTTAGCTAGGAAGTAGGGGTGAGGTTGGAGACACATAGAAGCCCTCTCCTTGAAGTATATCCAAATTGAGTCTTGAAAGTTGAACAAGCATTAGGAAAAAAGTGAAAAAGATGTTGGGTTATACTCACAATGGTTTCCAGTAGGTATTAAGCCCAACTTTTTTTTTTTTGGTACTGGGGACTGAACTCAGGACCTCGTGCTTGCCAGGCAGGTACTGTGCCACAGAGCTAAATCCCTGGGCCAAGCCCAAATTTTTGACTAAAGATAAAACCCAGTTATTCCTACTCTCTTATCTCTTACCTCTGACTACTCCAAAAACTTTAAGCCCCAAGTGGCTCAAATCCTTAAGACTAAGCAAAACAAAACAAAATGGCCATCTCCACTATTCTTCACTACTCTTATAGAACTTTTTATTTTTTTGATGCAGTACTGGGGATTGTATCCACAGCTTCCACACTGAGTTATAACCCCACTCCCTTTTTAGTTTTTATTTTGAGACAAGGTCGTATTAAATCATAAAGTTGCCTAGGCTGGGTTTTAATTTGTTTCCTCCTGCCTCTGCCTCCCAGTGTGCTGGGATTATAGGCATGTGAAACCACATCTAGTTTATGGAACATTCTTGAAATACATAGAGTTTAGGGGTTAAAACTGCATGCTTTTTAGTACCACAAAGGGTTTTTAAAGCCTCTCACACTGCCACTTAACACATACTAACTTTGCAAAGTTAACTTCTCTGACCCACAACTGTCTCACCTATAAATGGACATGACAGTACTCTGTTCCACAGAATTGTTGTGAAGACTAAATACCACAGGGCAAGTGCAAGAAGAACTCAGTAAAGGTTAATCGTTTAGTCCAGAAGTGCCTACTGTTAAAATAGTATGTTTGCTATGCAGGTAGTTAGTAAACCTCACTACAATACCTGGTTCTATATATAACTAAACTACTTTCATAGCCCAAAGAATGGTCCATACAATATTTTGCTATACCAAACATGAAAAACTGTATTAAATCAAAGAAAAATTCCACAAAATTGTGTCAAAGAATCAAACTTTTTAACATAGATAAAACTGTCCTATTTACCCTTAATAGTAAAATTGCACTTGAGTACACTGAAAGATAACCTAACAAGTTTTAGAGATGGAAGAGTTCATAAGAGTGCCTGAGCTGAGGTACAGCTCAGTGGAGAGTAATATCCTATCATGTGTGAGATTGTAGGCTTGATCCCTAATGATATACCACACCCCCTCCCCCCAAAAAAAGAGGAAAAAAAAATTTCTTGCACTGGACTTGGAAAACTCATTTATAGGGAATAGATAGAATTATTACAGTAAGATAAAGCAGTAATTTCATTACCTATTTCCTGTAAAATTCTACCAGAGAGCCAGGCATCATAGTACACATCTTGGGTTGCCAAGGCAGGATTACAAGTTCAGTGCCAGCCTGGACTGAAGAGAGACCCTATCTCAAAAAACAAACCAAACCCAAACAAAACCCTTGCATTTTATGAGGGGACTGAACTGATAGGTAACCTATACCACCATTTTCAATCTGAAATTGAAATGTGGTGCTCAATTATTTTTAAATAAAATCAAACAAAGCAAAATATCTTTTTTTTTTCAAAGCAAAATATCTTTCTAGAAGCTCAATACATAAAAAAAATAAAGCTGCTGTTTTTAAATGAGAGAAGGAAGCCTGCTTTAACTCCCTCCTCATCAGTACATTCTTCCTCCTTCAGCCTCTGAGACCCTTAAAAAAGCCAAGGACTCTGGAGGGAACAATTTGAAAACCACCAATCTAGTCCAATGTGCTTTATTTTACAAATAGAGGTTCTGGGACTCTGAGTGGTAAAGTTAAAGAACCTGAACAAGAGCCCAGAATTCTTATCAATGTTCTTTGTGTGATAACATGTAATTGTGGGCTTCAGAAATTGTCACCATTGCTTTTTTTAAAGCAAATAATTTTTGTTATGGTCACAAAGGTTGTGGTTGCTTACAAAAGTCTTTTTTTTTTTTTAGTTTGGTAGTGCTGGGGAGTCAACCAGTCACACTAGGCAAGTGCTCTACCACTGAACTACATCCCCGGCCCCATTAATTCTTTTTATACATTCATAGGTAAAAAGTTTATGACAAAATCTGAGAAAACATATGACTCCTACTTCAAAAATATTAACCAGAAAAAGCCACTTCATGTACAACCTATCAGTATTCAAATATTTGACAGTGATAAACATTAAAATATAAACTGTATAATTCTATGAATTTTAATCTATTTTGTTCACTGCTATGAACAGACAAACTCTGAATTGGGGTGCTATGGGCTGAATGCGTGCTTCCCTCAAAATTCATGTTAGAACTTAATCCCAAAGTGACAAATGGTAGTAAGAAGTATGAGGATTCTAAGTTTGAGGCTAGAGGGGCAACTCAGCAAGATCCTTTTTCAAAACAAAACAAAAAGGGCTAGGGATGTAAGATGAGTACTAAAGTGTTTGTCTAGAATGAATGAGGCCCCGGATTCAATCCCCAGTACTGTAAAAAGTGGTGGTGGTGGTGGAGGGGTGGGCTTTAGGATGTAATTAGTGCCCTTATAAAAGGGCTCAAGGGAATTAGCTAGTTCTTTGCCCTTTTATCTCTACTGCTTTTTAAAGATGCAGTGTTCAGCAGCATTTGACAACATAGCTAAAGGTGCAATCTATAAGAACAGTCCCTGAACTAAACACTGTTACTGCTACTGCCTTGATCTTGAATTCCCCAGCCTCCAGATATATATTTGTTGTTTATAAATTACCCAGTCTCGGGTTATTTTGCTATAGCAACAGGCAAGGAATGAGGCATGGGGTATAAATAGTTAATCTGATAAACAATTAACTAGGAAATGCTTCAATGATAGAATTTCCAATAATTCCTGGCTCTTGTTCTCTGAAAGAAAGGCAATGTGACATTTTGATCCGATCTCATGTCTGACTAAAATTAAACTAGTAGCTAATGAGACAAAACACATTATAGCACTCATCTAGCATTTGGCTGAGAACACTGCATTTCAACTAAAACCATTTGTAGGATTAGAATCTCATTTATGTATGTTGTGTAAAATAACCAGAGCTTACCAGTAGCCAATATGTGCACTTATATGTGCCATATACAAAATCACAAACTTGGTGCTACTGTATCTAAATGGCTATCTCTTTACTAATACAAACCAGAGCAAAGGCAGGACCATCTATTCTTATAGAACAACATTCACCACTCACACTTTACCTACCAAATATCACTAATTAATCATGGCATTCTTTCTCACATGGCACAGCAGTAATCAGAATTCCTCAACACAGGGCTCCCAGATGCTAGTAACATGTAAAGTAGGCATGCAAGAGGAAATCTGCCATTCCTGTGCTATAATACAAATATATACAGAGCATAGTAAATCCATAAAGCACATTAATTATCCAATTCTGATCAGGATGGCAATGTTCTAAAACCAAGGAAGTATAATAGCTTCTGTGTGAAAATAAATGAGTATTTTTAATAAAAATTTATTAAAAAAAGATTTTTTAAAACTCACCTTGTTGACTAAGTGACTGCTCAAAAACTGACTTATAAAGGCTCCGAAATGAGGCACTAAGATCTTCAAAATTATATTCTGAGAAAAGCAGTTGCTTGTCTCGTTCTGGAAGGTTGTACTGTGGCTGCTGCTGGGGAGTTAATGATTGAGAGACTGGTTCTGGATGGTTTGTCACCTAACAAAAGAAAATACAAGTAACTCAGTAGCTTTGTATTACAATTGGTTTGTTACATGATGTATGTAACTGAAATCGTAAGTGCCAACACTGGAATCCAAAAGAACCTGCCTTTGAACATCTGCTACATGGGTACACCTTTATAAGTACAGAAAGCAAACTTATTAACATGGATTTTAAGGAACCAGAGGAATCTAATCCAACACCTATATATACTAAACAGGGGAGGGCCGGGGATTTAGCTCAGTGGTTCCAGCACCTGCCTCTCAAGTGCAAGGTCCCGAGTTTGAGCCCTAGTACAAAAAAAACAAAAAACAAAATCACTGTACTCTGGGCTGGGGATTTAGCTCAGTGTTTCCGCTGCCTGCCTTGCAAGCACAAGGTCCCGAGTTTGATCCCCAGTACCAAAAATAAATAAACACAACTAAAGAGAGGAAAGAGTTCAAAGAAGCTAAAGAACTTAACCAAAAATCATATAGTTTAACCTAATGCAGAACCTCAAGCTCCTAGAAAAAGAAGAGCTTGACAAACCCAAAGCTCGTACAAGAGAGAAAATTATAAAGATTAGAGCTGAAAAAAAAAAAGATCAGAGCAGAAATCCATGCAATGGAGACTTAAGAGAATGATACAAAAAAAAAAAATCAATGAATCAAAAAGTTGGTTTTTTGAAAGAATAAATAAAATTGATAAACCCTTAGCCAACCTTATCAAAAAAAGGAAAGAAAAGGCTCAAATTCATGCAATTAAGAATGAAAAAGATGAAGTCACAACAGATCCAGCAGAAATCCAGAAGATTATCAATACCTACTTTGTGTACCTGTACTCTAATAAAATGGAAAACACAGAATGGACAGATCCCTAGATACATACAAGTTGCCAAAGTTAAATGAAGAAGACATAAAAATTCTATCAGTGAAATTGAAAACACAATAAAAAATTTACCAACAAAGAAAAGCCCAGGTCCTGATGGCTTCACTGCTGAATTCTATAGGACATTTACAGAAGAACTATCGTCATTACTCTTTAAACTCATCAAGGAAATTGAAAGGGAAGCAATACTTCCAAATTCATTCCTGGAAGCAAGTGTTATTTGATTCCAAAACCAAGGAAAGACCCAACCAAAAAAGAGAACTACAGGCCAATCTCCCTAATGAACATAGATGAAATACATCCTGACCAAGTCGGATTTATCCCAGGGATGCAAGGATGGTTCAACATATGTAAATCAATAAATGTAATACACTATATTAACAGAGCCAAGGACAAAAACCATATGATCATCTCAATAGATGCAGAAAAAGCATTCGACAAAATTCAACACCAATTCATGATAAAAACCCTACAGAAAACTGGAATAGGTCTTTATTTTTTACACTTAAATTATTTTTTAAAACAACTTAAAATCTTTAATTTTGCTTAGTTTGCTTCAATGCTCCAAGAATTCTTTTTGTACTATGACTTCATCATTACTGAATATTTAATTCACCTCTTAATCAACTAAATATAGTAGGCCCTCTGCATTCACGGGTTCCACATCCACGGATTTAACCAACCACAAACAAAATATTCAGGGGGGGAAATCCTGCATCTGTACTGAACAGATACCAACTTTTCTCCCTTATTATTCTCTAAACAATACAGTGTAACAACTATCCCATCACATCTACACTTTTAGGTATAAGTAATCTAGAGATGACTTAAAGTATATGAAGGATATGAATAGTTATATACAAATACTATGCCTTTTTGAGTAAGAGCTTTGAGTATACTCTAATTTTCTTAGCTACTAGAGGTACTAAAACCAGTAGTTTTCAGAGAGGATACATGAAAACAAGGGCAGGACCCTTCTGCGTATCAAAGAACATTTTTTACTTTGCCTTCACCTATGAATAAAAATTTGCCAGGGTTTAGTATTTGTTATTCTAAACCTAGTCCTTATATCTTTTGACACTTAGCATTACTAAAGAAAAGCCTGATTGAGCTTTTTATATTTAACATTTCTTCTAACAGGTATTTATATGGGAGATTATTTCAGAAATTTTTGAATTTGCTGTATGTCTAAATATAAGTTTTATTTCCTATTAATTTTTCCTAGGTCTCAATAACCTCGTTAACCTGTTTCTTCTGAAAACTGCATCTCTACCAACTTTTCTGTTTTCTTCTGAAGAGACACCTATAATTTTCAGTTCTCCATATTTATTATGTCTTTTTATACAATTTTAATTGTTTCTTCTGCATTCTGAGAGAATAATTTTTTTCCAGAGCACTGATAGCAGTTTTGCTGAATCAAGTTTCTTCTTTCCTACATTCAATGTGAACTTTAATTCTGCTGTCTGAATTTTTGTTCCCTTGTGTTATTTTTTTATCACATGCAGCTCCCTTTGTATTTTTGTCCAGTGGGGATGTTTTTGGGTTTGTTTTTGTTTGCTTGTTTGATTTTCCTCCCTAATTTACTCATCCTGGAACAGGAAGTGATCTGATGAGATCAAATTTACACTGATGAACAACAGGGTGTGTTGTTGGGCTCTGGTCTCTGCCCAACGGTTAAGAAGAGTAGCCAGATGGTTTGAAAAGAAATTATCGGATAACTCAAGTGTTGTGCCCTTGTAATAGGTAACAAATTAGCATAAAAACAAGAACACTTACACAGGTCACTTTTCGGCATGGCTTTGAATCCCTTTCTCAGATCTATAGCTAGAAGGCAAATTAGTACACACATCTTCTAACCTTCTTCCCAAGAAGTGTGGAGTATCATTAAGTATGGCTCCACTAGAATTAAGCCCATTTTTCCTACTATAACTGAATTTACATAGATGCAGAATAAAGTACATCAGAGTATGTACCACACAAGAGTATATTTACACTAATGTAAAATACAAATATCAAATTGAAATACTATCAAGGTAGAAGTTTGTGTTACTAAAAAATTGGTTAGTGAGAAATACATATCTTCATTTTAAAATTTAAATTATGTTTTAGTTTTAAGCAGTAAATGAATATCCAACAAAAAAGTTAACTTCACTAAGACTTACCGGTGTATAACTATGCACACTTCCAACACTGTTCAAATTAACAGATGCCAAACTCTGGTCTGAGAGACTGTTGTTAAGGCTACTGCGTGGGCTATCACTACCATCCTGATCGGTATTGTACAATGTTACCTAGAATGAAAAAGAAATAAAAACTAAATATGTACTTCCTACAATAACAAGTACTATAAAAACAACCCTACAAAAACAAAACTGAGCATACAGCAGGAAAAACATCAGTGGTCTTTCCTTCAGCATTTACCCCTATTCTATGTCCTCATTGCCTGCTCCATGTTCAACATGAAATAATTTTCTCAATACTCTCAAACTAAAGGACATGCCTATATGGAAATATATAAATTCAATTTATCGGGTACAGTTAATAATTAGATTTTTACTGCTAAATATTTCTACAATGCATTTTTTAAAGAAAAACTACTCTATCAAGATCTTAGGCATCACCAAAGTATGTAACACAAAAAATAGATTTAAATATTAGGCACTGGTGCTGTATTTGTAAATGGGAATGTAACTGTCCAACATACAAAGCCATACATAATTGATCTAATTTTTAGAAATAATATGTTAAATATACACATCAGACATGAAGGGCTACTATGTCAAACTGTTAACCATGGTTAATGGGCAGAGACTGGGGACGTCTGTAGACTTATACCCTTGACAAGGTGTATTTTTTTTTTTACAGTAGTTTAATTTGTCTATAACAAACATAAATTTTAATTAGAAACCAAAAACGTATTTTTAAAACAGAAAACCTTAATTATCTTTCACGGTTCTGTTCAGATACTATTACTAACTCTTCAATGTTCATACTTACATAAGAACAATTAACCACTTAACGGTTAATGGCTACCTGAGCATTATTTGGGTAGCGCAGTTGTTTATGTACTGACTATCCCAAGTGTCAAGCATTGTTCAGGCAGGTGTCATTTCAACCAGTTGAGTCTTATATTGAATAAATTTGATAGTCATTTTTATATTTTCTGTTACATTATCTTGAAAAATAAATGAAAAAAATGCAATTTTTGGTCATCCTGTATTGGATGACCAAATTGGACTAGTAAGTGGTTAATATATTTGACTTTGTAATTTAACTAATGTGTAGCAAATTTTTAACCACTAGACTGTTAACCTCAAGTTCCCAATAATCGCAAACAACATAGTGCTTTCTGTTCAGTATACAGTTAATTAACAGTTGCTGAATTTAGTAACCAACTGACCATCATTCTGTCTGTGTTAAAAACGGGATAGCAACAATGCTCACTAACATCTGCCAAATGAGACTGAATACTCAGACAACCAGCAATATATGTCTCATACTTAAGAAAAAACTAAGCTCATTAGCTAGAAACAGTTGTTTAGGAAATACATAATGGAAGAAAGTACGAGTAGAAACAAGGAATAAAGAAAACTCTGGCAAAGATTTGTCTGGTGAATATTTTCCATGTAAATTTCATAAAGATGGTATAGGTCAGCGATGGCAAACCTTTTAGAGATTTCAATGATAACAAACAGCCTGCTACAGCATGCATGCTATAATTCTGCCACTGGTACAGGCCCCTAGGAATAATTTTTAAAACTATAAAACAATATCAACAAATTATAAGCATCCCAGGGTCATTTTCTTGGCCATTTATTCTTTCCTGTCCATGCTCATTTACCTATCACTAAAGCTAGAAATACTCTCCAACACTTTAGATAATTTCTCTAAATTTTCTTTATTTAGAGGGAGGATAAACATTTCATTGATAAGTAAAATGCACAAATTATTTAGGGGGGTGTGGTTTACCAGGGATTGAACTCAGGATCTTGCAGTTTCAAGGCAGGCATGGCGCCACTGAGCTAAATCCCTGGAACAAATTACTTTTTCATTGCAAAACAGGTATACTCATAGGTATGGCTAGTGATTACTACCCAGACTAAGAGGGACAACTCTTAAAATTTAATCTCAGATCCCTTTTTAGTTTTAAGAATTAAAGAGCGGACCTTTTGTTCATGTTGATACATCTACCAAAAGGGGCATATTAAAAATTAAAACTCAAAATATCTTTTATTAGTTCTTTTAAAAATAACAATTACAAACCCAATTACATGTTAATATAATATTATTTTCCCCATAAAATAAATAAAACAGGAAGAGTGGTATTGTTTTACATTTTTGTAAACCTCAGTGTTTGGCTTAATAGAAAACAGGTTCTCAGGGCTGCTTCCACATAAAATCTGTTGCATGTGTTGCTGAAGTGGTGGTCTGAAAGAAAAGTTGCTAAAGGGAGAAATGTTTCAACAAACTTCAGATAACTGTTGGTAGTCACCTTTGATAATGGATCAAAACACAATAAATGGCAATTTTTAAAAAATTAGTTGTAAAGTGGAATCTGAACCATAGCAATAAAGATTCATACTTTGTTCCATTAAAATCAACTGTTCTACCTTGTACTTTAAATGGATCATTTATCCATGAATAATTTTATAACAGCATGCACTGGTCATCTGGAAAATGATTTACTAAGTCACACAAATCTTCTAAATGTTGATGTATTTCATCACATAACATAAAAAAATTTACATTTGTTAACAGTACCCCTAACTCATTAGAGACATCTTTCTAAAGACTGGGAAGCTAACAGACTCGTTGTAGTGGATATACATTTCCTGAAATTATATTTTTTTGCTTAACAGCTCAAATTCTACCACAGGAAAAAGATACTGTCAATGGTTTTCCTTGAAGTTACAGGCTCAGTTCGTTCATTTTCAAGAAAACATCTGCCAGATTTCCAAATTAAATAATCATCGTCAGCTGTTCTTTCACATAGAAACAGTGATGCATAAACAGTAGCTAGTTCAGCTTTCAACTCAACCATACAAATGTTTTTCCTTGAAGTAACCACTGCAGTTCTGTGTGTAGAAGTATTTTATGCACCCTCCCGATGTTCTCTCACAAAATACTAAAAAGATGTGTACTCAAAGGTCACAATTAATAAAACTATTTTTCCTGCTTTACCTAAGATAAGTAAAACTTTTAATTAGAGTACATGGCAGCGAAGAATATGATGACTATGAGTACAGTTAGATGGTATTGCCTTGATTGGTGCTAAGATGGTCACAGGTTTACACACCACTGCTCTTGCCAGACCAGGGAAAAGTGCACATATAAAGGTAAAGACAAATAATGCATGTTATTATGAAAAGTTCTAACTCATAAGACTCTACAAAGGTCTCAATTACCCAGCTGTCCATACACTGGCCATGCTTTGCACACTGCTGACACACTAAGCACCAGCACACTCCGGAAGCTCTGCTTGTGTACTTCCCAGCCATCATTTGAAGGTGGCTGTTATCCATCCCCATCTCCTGTCCTAGATGATAACTACATGGATTTCTAACCTTGTTGCTTCATTTTTCTATTTCTGAGCTAATTTTAAACGGAATCACAGAATATATGGTATCCTTGTTTTCTAAATTGGTATCTGCTCTTAATAATCATTATTTTCTTCTTTCCATTTTAGAAAAATTTATTCTTTTGTCTCACTGAGAACTTTACTGCTTTATCATTTATATTTAGGTCTCAGATCCATCATTTATTGAAAGACACCACTTAACTCTGTTCTGAGTCTTTTTGTTTTGTTTTGTTGTTGTTGTTTTTTTGGTACTGGGGTTCAAACTCTGGTCTTTGCGCTTGCGAGGCAGGCTGCAGAACCACTGAGCTAAATCCCCGGCCTGAGTCTGTCTATTCTTATGCCAATACTGCACCATACTTTTAGTTATATTCTTACTCTTAATATCTGAAAGCATAAATCATCTTTAATTTCCATTCTCTCTCTTCCCCCAACAAACATCTTAATGTGATACACAATCTTTATCACATCAAAGTCTGCAAATCAATTTGGGAAAAGCTGACTTCTTTATACTATTCTAAATGAAAATGGTATTTGTAATTATATCTTTTTTGTTTTCTCTTAGTAATTTTTCATAGTTTTCAGTACAGACTTTACCTTTTTTTTCCCCCCCATTAAGTTTATTGGTACATTTTAGGTATAAAATACAGTTACATTCATCATTGGGATCTTGTACCATTACATGAGTCTCTTGGTTCTTCTTTTTTTTCCCCTTCCCTTGCCCTCCCTTCACCCCCTCCACCCTTCCCTATTTGCAAAGACCTTGTTTCCACTGTTTTCCTCTTCTCATATTTTTTCCTTTCCCTTTTTTTCCTTCCCCTACCCCTCCCAATTCCCCTGCTCTTTTAGACCTTTTCTTCCTGTTACAGAATATCAGTTATACATTTTTAAAATTACAATATTAAGATCTAGGAGACATTACCACAGATTTTACAGAATTTAAAAGGATATAGAAAGCATATTACAAAAATCTTCTTTGAAATAAATTTGACAACTTCTAAGAAGTACCTTGGAAAATAAATTAATGAAACTAACTCTGGAGGAAATATAAATTTTGAATAGCATCTATTAAAGAAAGTATATTCCTAGCTTGAAAACCTACCTATATGACAACAGCAGGCTCACAAACATTTTAACTGATAAATTATATCAAATATTTAAAGCAGAAAAAAGAAGGAACACTTCTCCCCTCATTTCAGGAAATCAACATTGTGCTAATCCTAAAACTGGATAAAGATAATAGAAGAAAGAAGTATGAACATAGATAGAAATTTGTTTAACAAAACAAACTATTGGAAGTCAGATCTGGCAGGATGTAGAAAGTGGTTCAGTTATAGGGACGGCAGTGTTGGTTCAGCATTGGAAGATCCACCCCCAAAAGTCATCATTTTAACAGAGGAAAGGAAAAAGCCATATGATCCTGTTACTAGTTGGAGAAAAAGTACTGGACTAAATTCTACATCTGTTCATGGTAAAAGCTATCAGGAGACTAGAAGTAGAACAGAACCTTCTCAACAGATTAAAGACATGTACTCCATACTTCCAGCAGGAATGCCTTATATAAATGGAGAAGATACAACGCTTTCTCCTTAAGGTGGGGAACAAGGGCAGACATGCTTACTCTTTATCTGTCTATTAGACTTTGAAACCTAGTCCCCACCAAAATAGTCTGGCAATAAAATGACACAACTAGGATAGGATTGGCATGGCAGAAGCAAAATCTTTATATGTAGATGAAATGATCATCTACAGAGGAAATACTAAGAAATCTCTAGGAGCCCCTAGAACTTGTACTTGAATTTAGCAGGATTAGAAATCACAAGGTGTATATAAAAATTCAGGTCTGTGTATACTTGTTGTAAATGAAGAACTGGATATTGAAAGTTAAAAGTGATGTAGGAGTACAAAGGACCTAGAAAAGTTAAAAACAAAAACAAAAGCAAAAACAGTGTTGGAAGACATTTAGTACCTAATTTTAAGACTTCTTCTGAAGCTACAGTAATCAAGGCAGTGTTGGTGTAAGGAAAGACATATAAATCATTGGAATAAAACAGAGAATCTAGAAATAGAACCACACATATATGGTCCACTGAGTTTTGAAAGATTATTTAACATTAGCATTTTATAGAATATAAACTCAATTCAAGAGCCGAGGAAGAGACAGTGTTTTCAGCAAACGGCACTAGAACACCTGGTATCCGTGTATAAAAAATTAACCTCAACCCTTTTTTTCCATACATGAAAATAACTTGAAGGGATCTATGAACCTAAATAAGAAAGCCTAAAAGTATAAAACTTTAAGAAGAAATTATAAGGGAAAATATTTATGAATTCAGGGTAGGCAAGAACTACCTAGGATTCAAAAAACATGATGTATAAAAGAAAAACTAATAAATGAGATCCCATCAAAATTTAGAACTTTAAATGACATCTTTAAAATGAAAAGTAGTCCTTAAACAGACCATATTTACAATGCATATAACCTATGAGCAGAATATATAAAGAATTCTTAGAGCTCATTAATAGACAACCCAATTAAAATGTAGACATAAGATGATAAATAGCCAGTATAGCACAAGGAATGGTGTGCAACTCTAGAATCAGAAAAATACTAATCAGTACAATAATAAGATTGAATTATACACTCATTAGGGAGATGAAGTCAAAAGTTTTAAAAGCCCTGTCATGACTTTTTCTTTTTGTTGGATTCTCCCCCTTTGCCTTTAATTTGTCATGCTCAATGGATTCATTCTGCTGGGTTTCCTGGGGTTGTGATCCTCATTCTCTTTTCCTAGGGTATTGTCTAAAATTTTTTGGAGTGCCAGTTTGGTATTCGTGAAGTTCCTGAGGTGCTCTTTATCATCAAAGTATCTTATTTTCTCCATCAATTTTGAAAGATAGTTTTGCAGGATACATCAATCTGGGTTGGAGGCTGTTTTCCTTTAGGGCTTGAAATACATCACTCCAAGCTCTTCTTGCCTTGAAGGTTTGCATTGAGAAGTGTGCTGTGATTCTGATGGGCTTTCCTTCGTATGTAATTTGTTTCTTTTCTCTCACTGCTTGTAGAATTTTGTTCTGTTGGATTTCTGGAATCCTAACTATTATATGCCTATGTGTAGATTTTTTTTGATTAAGGCTAGCTGGAGTCCTATATGCCTCACTTATCTGTATGTCAAGTTCTTTTCCCCTCCTTGGGAAATTTTCTGTCATCACTTCTGTGAACAGTTTTATGTCATCTGCACTCTCTCCTGTTTCTTCATTGACTCCAATCAGTCTTATGTTATTCTTCTTTGCATCATCTAGCAGCTGCTGGATTGATTTCTCGTGTTCCCTTACAATTTTAAAGCAATTTTTCTTTTCCTCCTCACTAATTGCAATCTTATCTTCTATATGTGAAATTCTATCCTCACACTGGTTCATTCTGCTGTGCAGACTTTCGATGGAGTTTTTAATCTCTTGGAAATCTGTTTGTATCTGTTTTATGGATTCCATTTGTTTCCTATGTTGGGATTCCATCATGTTCCTCAGATCCTCTATTTTTTTAATCTGTGTCCTCTCCAGATTTATTAATCATGTCTTGCACCATGAGTAAAATGTTTGCTGTTATCTGAGTAATTATTTCTGATTTCATTTTTCCCAGATCCTCTTTTGTTGCCAGTTCAGAGAGTCCAGGTGGTTGAGTATCATATTGTTCCATCTCGTTTCCCTTTGGGGTTGCTGTAGGTGATCTGGAACTCTGTTTTTGAGGCTTGTTTATGTGTCTTCTCATTTCCGGGGGGGGGGGTGCTTCTGGTGCCCACACAGCTCACCTTCTGTGCCCTAGGAGCTTGGGATGGCAACAGGGGAGCTTCCTTCCGGGTGCTGGGACCGGCTCAGCTTCTCTGCCCTAGGAGCCCGGGATGGAGGCGGGAGCTTCCTTCCAGGTGCTGGGACCGGCTCACCTTCTCTGCCCTAGGAGCCTGGATGGCAGCGGGGGAGCTTCCTTCCGGGTGCTGGGACTGGCTGAGCTTCTCTCCAGACTTTATCTTTAATATAGTTTGTTGTTTGTTTGTTTGTTTTTGAGATAGGGTCTTCCTAAATATCACCCAGGCCAGGCTCCTGAGATCCTCCTGCCTCAGCCTGCTAGAGTGCTGGGATTACACGCACATGCCACCATGTCCGATTGAGTATTTGATGTTTTTAAATGCTAACACAAATGCTATCTTTTAAACTTTATTTTCTGACTGTGGTTAGTATAACCAAAAATACAACTGATTAACACTGATCTTCTTTCAAGAGACCTCACTGAAGAGATTTTTATATAAAGAAGCTTAAAAAAGCTCTAAAGTTTTACCAGTATGATTTTTTGAGTTTTCTATATAAACACCCATATCAGTGAATAATGACTCTAGGATCTGAGTTTCTTATATCATCCATGTATCCACACAACATGTTCAATGTGTTTTTTAGCTTCTCCATAAAATAGTTACAACTGTTGTTCTTTACTACACTAATTCTATCATCCATGTAACTTCTGGGTCAGTTTTGACTGCTCATTTTCTCCACATTATGAGATGTTTTTATTATGTCTGGTAAATTTTAATTAGATACCAAACACTGTGGTTTTTTCCTTGTACATGCCCTATTTCATATTCCTATAAAAGTTCTTGAGTTTCTCATTTGTTGATTACTGCTATTTTGTAAGTATTTTCTAGTTCACTGACCACTTATTTTTCAGTTCTTTCTTCTTTAAAATTATTTTGCTTGTTTTCTAGATGCTTAAATTGTTACTATTCAACCTGTTTAGTCTAGCAGTATATATAATTAAGGCTATGACTTTAAGTAGATCACATAGGCCTTGATACGTCATATTTGTATTTTTCATCAAGGTATGTTCTATTTTCTATCATGTTTCTTTAATCTATGATTTAGAACTATAATGTTTAACTTGTAAATTTTGGAGGAATTTTCTGATATTCTTTTGTTAATACTTCTACCTTAATTCCAGTGTAATGGAAAATAAACTGTACAATGTCAGTCTTCTGAAATCTGTTGAGACTTCCTTTAGGGTCAAACACAGATCAATGTATGGTTAATTTTGTAACTGTTCAATGTATAATTTGGGGCTGGGAATGAAGCTCAGAGTTAAGAGTGTTTGCCTAGCCTGTGCAAGATCCTGGGTTCAATCACCAGTATCTCAAAAAAAAGAAAAAAAAGTATATTCTGCAACTATCAGATGCAATTCTACATGTAAGTCAACTGGGTCAGATTTCCTTTTTGTGGTTCTAATTTTCTTATCTTTAGGGAAGTTTTTGTTTGTTGTCTTGAAGTTGGCCTGCTTGTTTCATGAGTTTACAGAAATGTTTAATTCTACCACTGTGATACAGGAGTTGTTCATTTCTCTTTTCAACCATGTCATCTTTTGAGACTATGAAATTAGATATATAAATTTAGCATTATACTTTGCTATCACTTCTCATAATTAAACATCCTTTTTTAGTAATGTGTCTTCTTTTTCATTTAAGATCTCTTACAGGGCCAGGGATTTAGCTCAGTGGTTTCTCCGCTACTGCGCAAGCGCAAGGCCCCAAGTTTAATTCCCGGTACCACAAAAAAAAAAAAAAGATCTCTTACAAGCTAGTGTTTTTTCGATCTGATCTTTGTCTTTTAAACTGAGTATTTTATGTACTTACATTAATGTAAGTCCTAATGTAGATTTAAATACTATTTGCTTTCTTTTACCCTCATCTTCCTCTTTGTTATTTTCCTTCTTCCTTACTTTTGAATTGGCCAAAGATTTATTATTTTTCCTTACCACTTGTATATTCTTTTACTATTTTTTTAGTAACCAAGAGCAGTGGTTCAAGAGGTGTTGCAAAAATGGATAGGTTCAAGGATACTGCAAAAATGTTCAAAAAATGGAATTACTTTGTTAGTCACAGTGTTGATTGCCAGAGTTGGAGAGGCACTTCCCGAAATAATACACTCCATTCCCAAAGAATCTGAATCTATGCTATATGGAGTTGAGGCCTAAAATACAAGAACAAAATAAATAATTATTAGCTCATATATCCAGCAATTTTAACACAGTTTCAAGGGATTTCATCAAATTCTCTAACATTCAGTTTTGTGCATTGTTTCTGAAAACACACAGGCTACTGAAATACCATCTTTATCTTAGTATGCTACTGATCTGAAATCACAAGGTTCACTGGTACAGCTATTCTTTAACAACTCTTTTAAAATGGTACAGGACAGGCTGGCAAAAATTGTCAGCAAACTTCTGTAGGGGTGACAGCTAGTAGACCTAATATCTATTCTTCCCTTCTCCCTTTTAGTAACAGAACCCTATATAATTCTTTACAGCTACAGTTCTCTTTTCCAAACTCATTTGCAGTTAGCTGTGGCTATATGACTAAAGTTGGCTAACGAGATGTGAGCAGGAACAATGTGTGCAACATTTTTCCTGCCCAGTACTGGAGATTGAACTGAGGACCTACACACTAAACTACATCCCCAGCCCTACCCCTTCTAAAAAATTATTTGAGAGAGGGTCTAAGTCACTCAATTATCCAGGGTGGGCTTAAACTTGGGATCTCCTTGCCTCAGTCTCACAGGGTGCTAGAATTATATGTATGTACCATTATCCCCACCTATGTTTGCGAGTTTTGCAACATGTCTCTGAAAGGACTTGCCTTGAAAACTCTTTCTCTCTTATTGTGGGCTGGTACACAGATACAGTGGTAGTTATACTTAACCATAAAACTCAGGTATTAATACTCTGGACAAACAAGAATGGTAAGAATCCAAATGACCTTGAACAGAGTTTATCTCCTTCTGATCCAATCTATCAACTCAAACTTTTACCTAAGAGAAAAAGAAATTCCTCTGGTTTAAGCTTCTCAGTTATTGTTTTCTTATTCTTCCTTTGTGTTTAAGAGAATACTGTGAGCAATATTCTAAATATATGCATACAAGTTCATATGTGTCGCTTGTAGAGCTCACATGTCAAAAGAATGCTGAAGGTTAGGGAAGGGGAAGGGAATTTTAAAAAATTAAGATATGTTAATGTAACATGTACCAACTCCTCACAAAGAATGTGATTATACAGTACAAACATGTACTAATTTAAAAAACACTGAAGGTTTTCTGCATTTGTAATTTTGAATACCTTTTCTCTCTCCCTTGCTTTCATGAGCCCCCAGGAGTTGGCCTCAGTGATGAAGTCAGAGAAGGTAAAAGTGAGCAGGATGTCAGTCCCATACATTCCTCTCTGGAAAAAACACTGGTACCACACTTGCCACCAACTGAACACACACTTTTAAAAGGTAACACTTGGGGCTGGGGTAATGCTTAGTGATAGAACACTTGCCTAGCATGCACAAGGCCCTGGGGTTCAATCTCAGGCATCATGAAATAAAAACAAAAGCAAACAGAAGAGCAAAAGAATGATTTCATTGAGACACATTTCAGAGGTCAATCTCTTATCTCTAAATTCCTTAGCATGAATTTCTTTCATCAGATAATCTAAACAACCTGAGGGTAGGGAGCAGGAAACATGACTGAAATGAAGGAAAAGCATAAAGCCAAACATACAGGCTAGAATCTAGCACTCTGGTACTGAGCACTGAAAATCAGGTAAAAATGGAAAAGGGGTTCAGAAAGAGAAGTTAGAAGAACCATAAAAACAATTCTGTCCATGGTTTGATTTTAATGCCAGTCAACTTAAGTTATGTGAGTTAACAGAGAGGATTATTTTACAAAACTGCAAATACCATGTTCCTCTAACTCAACTGAAGTCATCTCAACCCAGACTTCTGGTTAATTCTTGCTCTACCCTACTGGAATGAAAAAGGGAAACCTGTGTGGTGATTTCATGCAAATTACTCAAACTTTATGCTTGTTTCCTCATCTATAAAAAGAGGATCACTTTCTTTAGAGGTTTAAGACCGTTAATCAAGAAATTCATGTAAAACACTTAGCAGTGTACCTGAAATACACAATAAATGCTAGATACTATGACAACTACTAGAATATATCTGCTGCTGATGCCAGAATACACAAAGGAATACCCAATAGTAATTAATGAGAAAGGAGACAACTTTAATATGAGGCACTGTATTCCCTTACAGTCAGATTTATGATTCAGCTATTAGACAGTAAATTTTAAAAAAATTTTAATAATTCCTCATGGATACTTTCATTTTTCAATACAGTCAATAAAGGGCACTCTCTTTACATCCGTAGATGTTCTCAATAGTATGGTATAGATTGTTATTTGTAGGTGCACTGACTCTATATTATTAATAGGCAAGTACTTTGATTAGTAAAAGCTACTGGGTCTAGGCAAAATAACTGTTATTGTTACAAACATAAATCTAAATTGTGAACAAATGCCGTATCAATGAATTTAATCTGGAGAGTACCAGTCAGTCTGAGAATGGTCCCTTTTGGAATCCTTATTCAAGTTCCACTTGGAGTAAAGCAGTGTGATACTGCTACAAACCAATCTTCTGCTATTAATAACTACAAACTGGCAGCAGTGGTGGTGGCACAGCTACCTGGGTAAACAGACATATTGTGGCAAGAAGTCAAAACTTGGAGAGAACAGCAACTGGATGAATTTCCTATTCTGCTACAGCTTTGCCCCATGGTTGGGCAGTAGCTGTGAGGTGTAAACACCTAAAGTTGTCTTTCTGTCAAGAGGAACAAGGGAAAGAGTTCAGCTAAAAATAGGCAGATCAGAGAGAAGAGAATTCCATACAGCGAGAAAGTCAAAAAAGATTCCACAATCCTGTGTATGAAATACCACAAAAGTCTTAGGGTGACCCCTAAAATATACATGAACAGATTAGCATCAAAGCAGAGGCATAATAAATACAGTTCAAATTGAAGCCACCACCCACAGAAGATGAGAGAATGAGTTTATAGTTTGAGTCTAAGACAGTCAACTTCCAGGTAAAATAAAAATAACAGTATTATACAGAAGATGTTAAAAGAATGCAGAATACATAAAACATAATATTCACAATGTCTACATACCAAAAAAATCTCTCACATCCAAGTAACAGGAAAATGTAGCCTATTTTCAAGAGAAAAAGTAATCTATAGATCCCCATGCCAAAAAATGTTGGAATTATGAGACATTTTAAAGTAGCTGTTATAATTATCCTCAATGAAATAAACACAAATGAAAATATAATGAAGGACATCTTAGTGAAGAGATAACAAAGTCAAAAATTTAAACTGAAAACTACAATTATTGAAAGGGTAAAAAAAAAATCAGTGGATAGGCTTTATTTTAAAATTAGAATAAAAAAGAGAGGAGAGAACCAGCAAACTCAAAGATCACTAAGTAGAAATTACCTGATCTGATGGGGAAAAAAAACCAGAAAGGAAGGAATGAAAAAAGACAGGGAAAGAGAAAAGAACAGAACCTCAGAAAGCTGTGGACAATCTCAAAAGGTCTGATGAGTATCTGTGATTTCCAGAAGGAAGAGAAGAAGGATAGAAAATGAATGGAAGAAATAATGACTAAAAATTTTAGAAATTTAATGGAAGACAAATTTGTAAATCTGGAAAGTTAAATGAACCACAATAACAAATCAAAGACAAATTACACTGAGACACAACACAACTGACTTGAAAAGACTACAGCCAGCCAGAGAAAAACAATGTATCACATACGGGGAAATATCAACTGGGCAATGACTGGATTTCTCATCAGAAATGGTGGAAGTCACAAGACAAATGAATAGCTTAAAAGTGCTGAAAGTAAAAGTAAAAGTAAATCCAACTGCGTATCTAATGAAAATATTCTCAAGAAACATTTTTAAAAAGATCAACATTAAAAAAAGAAAAAAGTCAAAATATGGACATTTTCAGAGAAATGAAAACAGTGAATTCACCCCTCCTATCCACGCATACATCCATGCATCCATCTATTTGATTTTTTGAGACAAGGTCTTGCTTTGTAGTCCAGGCTAATCTCAAACTTGTGGCAATCCTGCTTCAGCCTCCTCAGTGCTGGGATTATAGGCATGGGCTGGGCCACCAAACCCAGCCAAAGTGAATTTATTGATAAGAAGAATTGCACTATAAAAAAATTGTTTAGGCCAAAAGCAAATATAGCAGAGGAAAAACCTGAACCTTATGGAATGCATTAATGCACCAGAAACAGGAGATATCCAGGTAAGCATCAAAAATTGTTTTTTAAATGTTGAAAATTACGTATCATTAAAGATAAAAGTTATAATGTATAAGAATGCACTTCATAATATGACTATGGGGAATAGTGAGGGAAAATGCAAAGAGGACCTAAATAACTGGAGGGTTTCTACACATACGAAGTGGCAGAATATTAACTGAATACAGGGCAAAATATTAGAGATGTGGGCCAGAGATTTAGCTCAGTGGTTCCACCTGCCTCACAAGCACAAGGTCTCGAGTTCAATCCCCAGTACGTATAAATAAATAGATAATTAGGGATGCACTGTATATTAAAATTATGCCTGTAATCCCAGCAGTGTAGAGGCTGAGGCAGGAGTATCATCAACAAGTTCAAGGCCAGCCTAGATTATATAGTGAGACCCTGTCTCAAAAAGAAAAAAAAAAAGGGCCAGGGATTTAGCTCAGTGGTTTTGCCGCCTGCTGCATAAGCGCAAGGACCCGAGTTTGATCCCCAGTACCAAAAAAAAAAAAAAAATCCTTAGATATAAATAAAGGTATAGCTAAAAAGCTAACAGATTAAACAGAATATTAAAATATATCCAAATAACCTGAAAGAAGGCAAGAGGGGAAGACGTGAACTAAAAGATAAGTCAAACAGAAAACATAATGTAAACCTATAATCCATCATATCAATTACATTAAATGTTAATGTAAATGCTCCAATGAAAAAGCAATGTAGAGAAGACTAAAAGAGCAAGACTCAGCTGAGTGTGACCTACTAGCACAACTTCAAATATACAGTATAGCTAGAGGAGAGGAGAAAGACTGGAAAGGAAAGGAATAAGAAACCTATCTTTAATTTTAGATGACATAATTATTATCTAGATCAGTGGCTGCAAACGTATGGCATGTGCACTGCAGCGGGCTGTTTGTATCATTGAAAGCTTTAAAAGGTTCACCATCGCTGTTCTAGGCTATAGGCATCTTCAAACAACTATTACAACTAAAAAGATCACAGGATATAATATTAATATACAAAAAGTTAAACTTTTATATGCTGGGGCAAGCAATTAGAAAACATATTTTAAATCAATCTATAATAATGTCAAAAATCAAAATCTTAAGGATTAAATCTGCCAGGCATGATGATGCACACCTATAATTCCAGCACTTGGGAGGCTGAGGAAGGATCTCTATTGAGTTCAAGGCCAGCCTGGGTTACATGAGACCCTGTCTCAAAAAGAAAAGAACTGAATCTAACTGGAAACATGTAAGTCCTCTACAACAAAAACTAAAAATCATTCCTAAGGAAAATTAAACAAGACCTAATGAATGGGGCTATCATTTTCATGAACTGCAATAAATATTATTAAGATGTTTATTTTCCCCAAATTAGTGGTAGCCTAAGAACTTTTTGGGAGTATAAAAATGTTCATTTGGCACTACTGATAACTTCAGTTATACAAATGTTAAAATTCCTCAGCTTGTAGACTTTAAATATGTAGTTACTTGTATATAAACTATACTTTTTGTAATGTTATAAAAAAAAACAAAATCCCCTTCATCAAAATGAGGCCTCATAAAACTTTTCTTATTCACATTTTTAACTGAATAGGATTTCTTCCTTTTTTAAAATCCCCAGGAAATTCTATTTACATACACATATTGGAGGTAACATGTAGTGTCTCTGATATAATGTACACTTCAATGTGTTTACACACTGAAATATTTATTCAATTCATAGCTAAAAGTACTAATGCAGAGTGCATGCCTTTCTTTGCTCACTTACACCTTTTCTTTAACTGAATCCCCACTATCTGACTCAGCTGAGAAACTGAGTCACAAATAATACGACAATAATCTCAGATATACATCCAGATGCACATATCCTGCCTAGAAGACTGACCTGTTTTCTTTCTCCATTTCTTCTCTATTTCTTCAGTTATTATCTGGATTAAACTTATTAGAATCACTTTTGAACATTTAATACAACTTAGCTCTTCACTTTAGGAAAAAGTAATGTCTTCTATCTCTGTATTCAGGAAAGCTGGATAATTGAGAATGATTTTTGTATTTTTGTTCAAAGGTCAGTATGTTTAGAATAATGAGTTCATATCATGATCTCTTACCTTGTTTTTATTCATGCTTCACCCTTCCTCAGCCTTGCTCTTCAATCAGAATATAAACTTTATGAGAGCAGAGAATGTCTGTTTAATTCACTGCTATTTCCCCAAAACTAGAATGTGTCTGCATGTAGCAGGCACTTAACGTTTACTAAATAGGCACTTAATGAATGCTGTCCTCTCTACCCTACCTCTTTCTACCTGAAAGCCAAGTCACATAACCCAGGATGCCTTTCAGCCCCATTAAGAAGTAATCTCTTGTTGCAGGTATGGTGGCACATGCCTGTAATCCCAGCACTTGGGAGGCTGATATAAGAGGACTGCCATGAGTTCGAGGCCAGCCTGAACTACACAGCAAGACCGTCTCCAAAAAAAAAAGTATCTCTCCTTTCTCTATATACAGTATTTTATACATTTTCTTCTAATACCCACTAATACTCTTCTGCAAAAATTAATGTATGTTATCATGTTTCATTCTTCTTGATATGCCCTACTAGGCATGTCCAACCCATAGCCCACCTTTTTTATGTGCCTTCTTAAAATATTAAAATGTAAAAGAGGTTTTGTATATCATTATTCTATCTGTGGTCCAATATAATTCCTCTTTACTCAGTGTGGCCCAGGCAAGCCAACAGGATGGACGACCATGACATCCTAACATAATGGCTGGAATATGAAATCTACAGAACAAAGATCTGCCAGATTAAAATGATACAACATTATACATAATTATATGTATACATATGTATACATATGGAAACCTGAGACCATGCTAATTTTTAAGAGAACTCTCATTCATCTAGCATATTTCAGGCTATTACCATCACAACTCCATCTACTCACTGTATCTTTTTGGAATGAGTATTTTGTGAAGAGTAATATCTTTTTAAAACTATTTTGATTCATTTCTCAATACTACATTCCATCAAAGCAAACCAATGTCCTTCATCCTGTACATTTTTATGCTTTCTACCTAAATCTTTCTACTCCTAAGTATCTGTACCCTAGCCTTAGGTTTTCATTATAGTTACAAGCATTCTTAATTATGCTTGTCTGTACTTCTTACTTACAAGTCAATCATGCATGCTGCTTTCTCCACATGGAATATCCTCTATCATTTTCTTTTTTTATGTAAAAAATCATTACACTTCTACAACAAAATCTGAAGTCTCATATCTCTTCCTAGAGGTGTACCCAGGCAGCATAATCTATTTTGAGTCACTTTAGTTTTATCACTTGGTGTAACAATTATTTGGTACTTGCTCTGTCATTTATAACAACATTTTTGTTACTTGACTGTATCTGTTTATATTATATTCAGGGAATTCTCTACAGGACATGCATCTATAAAAGGAATTTGATTAACTGCTGTGGTTTTCAGCATAGCAAATACTAGTAACAATAGTACAGTTGTAAATAGCACAGACTCTGAAAGGCAAACTACCTGAGTTTTAATCCTGGCTTTGGCACTTAATACTCTGAGACAACTTGCTTATGGACATCCATGTCCATCAGCTTCATCGATGAGCTACTTGAAAAATCCTCAGTTAATATTCATTAAAAAGCACCTGATATATAAACTCAATATAACCATTATTAAGCTGTTACAATTTTTATCCTTTAACTTTACCTAAGGATACTGAAGCTCAAAATCTAATAATTGTCAAAAGAGAACTACTAAGTTGTAAAGCCAGAAGACAAACACAAGCCTTCTAATAGAGTACATCATCTGACCATTTTATTCGATATTTTGAAAAATACTGAAATTTTATTCAGTTTTTAAAAGGTCTTCAGGATCATTTATGATTGGGGGGAGATGATGAATGAAATTAGAGAGAGGAAGAGAGACACTGATATATTCAAGAATTAAGAAAAGAAGGAATACTACAACAGATTAGAGTGCATGGATTTATGATCATACAAATGAGGGGGAAGTCAGATAAAATCCAACAGTTCCTTAAAATGTAAACTCTGTCCTAATAAAAAATACTGCACAATGTCTCCCCCCTATCTCTAGGTGAAAAACAGACACACTAATTTTATCAGGGTAGGAAATTAGTTTTTTTAAGAACACTATTTTTCAGAATATTTGTTAAATATTATCTTTCTCACTAATAATAAATACTTTGCTCACAGCTGATCTCTTCCTTTGGGTTCCTCTCCTACAGTAACAACCAACAACACACCTTGCACCAAAATAAATATCATTACTACTGACTGAAATTTTCTGGTATTGTATGTATATTTTGTGGAACTATGCCACAGAGTTAATTTTCTGAAAGTTTTACATTTTAAACTTAAAGTGAAGATTAAAAGGTAAGCACTGAAAAGGAATATATCAAGTATATGTCCAAAATGTATATTCAAGAACACATACTCACTTCTGTAACTTGAATCCTGTATTTCTATAGACTTCTATAAAACTGACCATAGTATCAAAAAAGGAGGGGAATGCCGGGGATTTAGTGTCGCTGCCTGCCTCACAAGTCCAAGGTCCTGAGTTGGATCCCCCATACCAAAAAAGGAGGGGAGGACTCTCAGAAATAAATGAAGATTGCTCTAAGGACTCTGAAATAAGTATAAAGGACTAAATACAGGCTTAATACCCAAAAGGAATGTAGCTGTCAACCGAACTACCAATTCCAACTTCCAAAAATAATTCAAGTTCCAGGAACTTCAGAAGAAGAGTACAATTACCTAGGCCTTCAATCTATACATCCAAGTTGCTTGATAATGCTATGGGTTAACAACGTGGATTTTTCTCCCATTCCTTCAAATTCTTGCAATAGGCTAAATGTTTTGTATTCCACATTTCCACACAAAATCCAAATGCTAAGTTTGTTTTAAAAGTCAGCAGCAAGAGAACAGACATTCAGATGTACTCTCTCTCTTTCAAACCACCAGGTACTGAGCACATCACCATCTCCGTCTTAAAAGTGTCTAGATGTATTACCTGAAGACTATGGCATCAATATTACAATTTAATTTCTTAAACTTTTGTTGTGTAAAACCAAAAATTATTCTGGCCTAAGTTATCCTTTCATTTTATATAGCCTGATAATTGGCTTACTAAATTCCCTCTGCTGGCTCTAATAAAGCTGCCTAACTAAGCCCCAATGCTGATATACTGCACTGGCTCACATAATCCTAACTTAAGCCCAATCTGAAGTTCTTATTTTTGAGGCTCATAAATTTTATCCCTTTACCAGGAACAAGCATAGATCAAACTTACTTGACTAAATGTTTATTCAGTTTCCTTCTTCTTACCCTACTTTCTTTTCCCTGATTTACCCTGCAAACACTTTCTGGTATCCATTATAAGCTGTGAAAAAAACTAACAGTGGCGATAAAAATTATTTTTTTTCTGCCCTTAAGGAGAGATTAATCCAGTAGAGAAGATAAATATTCCATAAAGTGTGGAAAAAGTCTATTTTAAGAATTCTACAAAAACACAATTGAAAAGATGAGTAAAGACTTCACAAAGCAGTAAACACCTGAAATAGGTCTTGGAGAACATCAGGGCAGGGTGTGTGTATGTGTTTTAGTTGAAATGCTGGAATTACAGAGAAGGGGGGAAAGCTGAAGAGTAAAGTTAATGTCTTATGGTAGCTGAAGTGTTGTGCTGGCTTAAAATGTTATAATATATAACTGAAGGTATCAGCAGGAGATCCTTTTTACTTTCATTCTTGCAAATTACTTTTAACCATGAATTTACAAGGAAGAATTATCTTGGGGGGTAAGTACTGGGGATTGAACTCAGAACCTTGCACTTGCGAGGCAGATGGCCACACCACTGAGCTAAATCCCCAGCCCAAGGAAGAATTATCTTATTCTCACCCACTACACGCAGATTTTGTGTCTAAACTATTACATGGATAAAAGTAGGGAAAAGGATTTTGAGGACAATGAGAAACAAAGCTCAAGAAAGATGATCTACAGTGGTGGGAAGCAGTTATGATATAAATGAGTCATCAAAATTGTGGGTACAGAGAAAAGAGTAACGAATTAAAACTCAAGAGAGCTAGAAGCAAATCACAGATAACAATGTGCTCTAGTTATGACAAAACCTTTTATTTAATTCACATCTCAGAGTTAGGGTCAAATGAAAAATAGGTCTGAAAGGTCCTTTAAAAAGTAGAAAATGCTATCCAAATATAATTTTACCATTCTTGTAGTTATGTTTGCTAAATGGGAAATGAACTTTCAAAATCTACATTTCTGACATATTCAACCTGTTATATGAAATTTATGAAAAAGAGGTTTTTACCCTTTCTACAGATCGTGCCCTCTTCTTTGGGCGAGTAGGCAATGCATCTTCCTTCGGATTGGTGTCTATTGCCCAATAGGATCCCTAAAGGTAAAGAAATAAATTAATTATATTGACAACATATTATAGTAGCCCTATAACATTATAAGTTTTTTAATAATTTCTTGCTCCAAAAGTGGACATTTTGCAAGTAGAATGGAAAAGCAGCAAACAAAAAAGTAACATGAAAAGAAATGCTGATTTTGAAAATAGAAAAGTAAAGTATATGTAAGAAAAAAAGATCTATATTATAACTAAATTATTAAAGAGAAAAAAGCCAGGAAATATAGCAAGAATCAAAACCTAGGATTATATCAAATTAAAAAGCTTCTGCACAGCAAAGGAAACAAGAGTGAGGCAACTGCCTGCTAGATGGGAGACCATCTTTGATAGCTACTCATCCAACAAGGATGAATATACAGGATACATAAACAACTGAAAAACTTCACATCATAACAACAAATAACCCAACCCATAATAGGTAACTGAACAATACACCTCTCAAAAGAAGTACACATGGGCAGTAAGTATATAAAAAATGTTTAACATTTTTAGCCATCAAGGAAATGCACATCAAGACTATACTGAGATTCTATATTACCCCACTCAGAATGGGGTGATCATCAAGATTGAAAAAAAAAAAGCCAAACGTGGTGCTGCATGGCTGCAATGCCAGCACAGTGGGAAGCTGAAGCAGGAGAATTTCAAGTTCAAGTCCAGCCTAAGCATCTTAGCAAGACCCTGTCTCAAAATAAAAAAAGGGCTGAGCCATTTAGCTCAGTGGTTTCACCGCCTGCTATGCAAGCGCAAGGACCCGAGTTCGATCCCCGGTACCAAAAAAGAAATAAAATTAAAAAATAAAAAAGGGCTGGGGAATGACACTCAGTGCAAAGGCCCTGAGTTCAATAACCAATCTTGCAATGAATGAATGAATGCTAGCAAGAAAAAAAGAAACTCTCATACACTTGTTAGTATAAATATAAATTAGTACAGCCATTATGGAAATCAGTATGGAATAAAAATAAAGCTACCATTTTATCCAGCTATATCACTTCTCAAAGTAAAATACCACAGAGCTACCTGCATACTCATGTTTATTGTGGTACAATTCATAATGGCTAAGCCATGGAAATACTCTAGCTGCCCATCAGTGGAAGAAAGGATAAAGAAAATGTGTCATACAAATAACAGAATCACTGACAGAGAAATTAGGGAAACAATTCCTTTTGCAATAGCATTCCAAAAAATTGAAATATCTAGGAATCAATCTAACAAAGGAAGCAAAAGAAATCTACACTGAAAACCACAGCCCTCTGAAAAAAGACACTGAAGAGGATATAAGAAAACAGAAAGACATCCCTTGCTCCTGGGTAGGAAGAACCAATATAGTGAAAATGGCCATACTTCCAAAACTACTATATAGATTTAATGCAATACCAATTGAAATTCCAACAATATACTTCAAAGAATTACAGAAAACAATCCAAAAATTCATTTGGAACCAGAAGAGATCTAGAATAGCAAAACCAATTCCAGACAACAGAGACATGGCAGAGGGTATCACTATCCTCAACTTGAAATTATACTACAAAGCTACTGTGATAAAAACAGCACAGTATTGGCAAAAGAACAGACCTGAGGATCAGTGGAATAGATTAGAGGATACAGAAACAACTCCAGACATACTCAGCCACCTCATCTTTGACAAAGGAGCCAACCACCATCATTGGAGGAAAGATAGCCTGTTTAATAAATGGTGTTGGAAAAACTGGATTTCAACCTGCCAAAGATTAAAACTAGACCCATACCTATCACCATGCACTAAACTAAGATCAAAGTGGATTAAAGATCTAAATATTAAAACAGAAACACTAAACTTGCTGGAAGGTAAGTTAGGTAGAACTCTTGAAGACACTGGCATAGGAAAAGACTTTATGAACAAAACCTCAGTAGCAAGGGAACTAGCACAAAGAATCAACAACCGGGATCTCATCTTATTAAAAAGCTTCTTCTGTACTGCAAAAGAAACCACCAACAGAGCTAAGAGACAACCTACAATGTGGGAAAAAAATTTTAGCAGCTGTACCTCAGACAAAGGACTACTATATGGAATATATAAAATCTGAGAAAATCAGACCCCCCCAAACTCAAAGACCCAATTCAAAAATGGGCATCTGAAATGAACAAACATTTCTCAGACAAAGAAGTAAAAGCAGAAAATAAATATATGAAAAAATGTTCATCATCACTGGTCATTCGAGAGATGCAGATGAAAACAACACTGAGATTCCACCTCACCCCAGGATTGGCTGCTATCAAGAAATCAACCAATAACAAATGCTGGTGGAGGCGTGGGGAGAAAGGAACCCTTCTCCATTGTTGGTGGCAGTGCAGGCTGGTGCAACCACAGTGGAAATCAGTATGGAGACACCTCAAAGAACTAGGACTAGAGGTCCTACTTTACCAGCTATTCCCCTGCTAGGTATCTTCCCAAAAGAATTAAAAGAATCATACCACAATGATATATGTGTACCCATGTCTATAGCGGCACAGTTTGTAATAGCTAAAGCTTGGAAACAGCCCAACTGCCCATCAACTGGAAACTGGATGAAGAAGATGTGGTTGTTTTATAAAATGGAGTACTACTCAGCCATAAGGAACGAGAAACTGGAGACATTTATAGCTAAATGGATTCATGTTGAGGTCATACTGTTAAGTGAAATAAATAGGACACACGTGTAAATACCAAATAGTTTCTCTGGTGTGAGAAAATGAAAGTATAAATAAGGATTAAAATGACTGAAATGAGTAACTGATAATTTGAATAGGAAGAAAAGGTCCAAAACAGTAGGGGAGTGGGATGGGAAGGGCAAAGGCAAGAAGGGAAAGGAAAAATAATGAGAAAAAGAAAAAATGGAGACAAAGTCTTTGTAAATAGTGAAGGAGGGGAGGTGAAGGGAGGACAGGGAATGGGGAAAAAATAAGAATGAAGATCCATCATGTACAGGTACAAGTACCCAATGATAAATGTAAACATACTGTATACCTAAAATGTACCAGTACAAGAATTTAAGCAAAAAAACAAACAAACAAACAAAAATGCCTATTTCAAGATGGCAAATATGTTCTGCAATGTTTTCGTTTAGAAGTTTTATAGGATCAACTTTTGGTTTAGGTGTTGGATTCATTTAAAGGACCAATATTACGGGGTTTTTTCTTCTACTTAGGTACACAGTACCAATCTTGAAAAGATTATCCTTTCCCTGTTGAATCACAGTAATATCTCTGTCAAAATCAGCTCAATATATATGTGAGCCTATTTCTGACTGATCTACACTACATATCTATCCTTATTCTAATGCCATTTTATTGTGATTTTTATAGTGGTATAAAAATTTGAAATTAAGTAGTTTATATTGCACAACTATATTTTTAAATTGTCCTTTGCATGTCCATAAAAACAGAAGAAATAGCTTGTGAATTTCTGAAAAAAGAAGCTTGCTATGATTTTTTAAATGAGATTAACATTAACTGTTTAAATCAATTTAGGGATGCTTGACATCAACAATGAGTCCGTTGCTCTACAAACATGCTTTATCTCTACATTTATTTAGGTCTTCCTTTATTTCCTTGGTGATACTTTATAGTTTTCAGTGAACAGGTTTGAATTTATTTTTAAAAATGTGTCCCTGAAGTATTTCATTATTTTGGAAGCTTTAGAAAATTAAAGTGCTTTTTTGTTCATTTTCCAATTGTTCCTTGCTAATATGGAAAAAATTATTTTGACTGTTTATCTTGTCGCCTTGCTAAACTCACTTATTAGTTTTTCAAAGATTGTTTGGGATTTTCTACATATGCAATAATGTTATTTGCAAATAAGAATTTTACTTTTTAAAACTTGGATGAATTTTTTTTCTTGCATTACGCCATTGGATGGGATATTTAAAAGAATGCTAATAAAAGTGCTTGAATGTAAACATCCTTGCTTTGTTAATCTGAGAGAGAAAACATTTACTACATTAATGACAGAAATTGTACATTTTTCATAGATGCCTTTAATGGAGAAAATTCCTTTTATTCTTACTTTGCTACACATTAAAATTTGCCCAAAATTGTTTTCTACAACTGAGATGATAGAACTCCTTAACTTTTTATTTACTTACACGGTGAATTATACCAACTGGTTTTTTGTTTTGTTTTGTTCTTTGTTTTTTGCTTTTTGGTATGAACTCAGGACCTTGCGCTTGCGAGACAGGCAATGGCACCACTGAGCTAAATCCCTGGCCCACCGTTTTTTTAATTTTAACCTGCACTGCATTCCTAAGATAAATTCCATTTGGTCATTAATTTTCTCATTGTTTTCACAGTATTTATTCAATTGGATAGTTTTTTGTTAAGGATTTAGGAATCTGTTTTGATAAAGAATACTGAGTATGCTTTTCTTGTCACTTCTTTACCTGACTTTAGTATGATGGATGATGCTAACTTTATGAAATAAGTGGAAACTGTTCCTTTCATTGGTTGTGCGTGTGTGTGTGTGTGTGTGTGTGTGTCAGACTGAAACTGCTTTTTCCTTAAATGTTTCAGCTTCTGATTTCACTGCTTTTTCGTTATTCATTTTCTACTTTACTGATTAATTATTTCTTTCTTTCTACTCACTGTGGACTTCAATTTCTTACTTTTGCTAATTTCCTATGGTATATGCTTAAGTAACTAATTTTAGATCCTTACTATTCTCATAAAAGTACATAAAGCAATAAGCTTCTTTCTAAAACACTGCTTTAGCTGTGACTCATAAATTTTCATAAGCTCTACTCAATATGATTTAGTGCAAAATACTTTCTAATATCTTTTATAATTTCTTCTTAGATCCAGAAGTAATTTATAAATACAGTATTTAATTTTTTAAGTATATGGGGGTTTCTAAATTTCTTCTTGTTACTAATTTAATTATGACGGAGAACTTTAAGATTTCACCTTTTAGCAATCTACTAAAACTTGTCTGGTATATTGTCTAGCTTGGTGAACATACCTTGTGCTTAAGAATGCACTGCAGTTGATAGGTATAGTGTTCAAATTTTTTTTTTTTAAATCTAACTATTCTATTTGCTAAAAATTTAGGTTGATATCTCCAGTAATGATTATCCGTTTCTCTTTTTGGTTCTAAGAGTTTTTGAATAACCCCTATCCATTTTTGAAGCTGTTTTTGGACCCACATACATTTTTAATTCTTAGATGATCTTGATGGAATAAGAATAACATTTTTTTCCTGCTATCTCTGCTATGCCATTCAGTGAAATTTTCATTTAATTACTATACTTCTCAGCTCTATACTCTCATTTTTCCATCTCTCTACTGAAATTCTCTATCTGTTCATTAATTATTTGAATATATTTTATTTTAACCTAAAGAATTCAAGAGGGAGGGCTGAGGATTTAGCTCAGTGGTTCTGCCGCCTCCTTGTAAGCAGAAGGACCTGAGTTCGATCCCCAGTACCAAAAAAAAAAAAGAAGAATTCAAGAGGGAGTACTGGGGACTGAACCCAGGGGCTCACATATGCACTCTTAAACTGAAAATACTTACAATGCTGTTTTTATATGTCTGTGTCTTAAATTAGGCCACTTGTTCCACATGATTTAGGAGCTTGGATAATTTCAACTTTTACCTGAGTTATACTGATGTCATTTCTTACCCTTTTAAGGCAAGAGGCCTATGAAGTATGCCCTGAGTAATGCACTGTGTTGAATTCCATAAACATTCTCCAATATTTAGAGGATCATGTGGCATAATAAAGAGATCATCTATCAAACCACAGACCTAGATTCAAATCTCAGATCTGGTCAGATAATCTTAGATAGATTATCAAATCTTTGATCTACTTTATTATTTGATACAATTTTCACAAGAATTAATTCAAGTATGTACCAGAAAAACTAGTCATCATTACTTAGCATTTATGTCCACAGACATGTTTTATTTGTGTGTGTACATTTATGCATTTGGAGGTACTAGGGCCTATCACTGAGGTAAATCCTAGTCTTGTTTTTCATTTTCTTTTCAAATGAGGTCTCACTAAGTGGCCCCCAATGGCCTTAAACTTGCAATCCTCTTTTCTCAGCCTCCCAAACAATGGGGATTACAGGTGTCCACCACTGCACCCAGCTCTCTATATTATGTTTTATATATTTAAATTTTCTTGTTCTGAAAATATTCACCAAAATAGTGAACATTTTTAAACATAATTAACTGCTTATCAATTGTCATGTATGAAACTAAAACAAACTTGCCTATCTTTTAAATACTGATTCTAGATTTCATATCAAAAACATTCTGCTTTACTATTACTTCTGGGGTTTTTTCTTGTATTTTACTAACAAAAGGCAATACTTGAATCTAGATTTAAAGTATATTTCTAACAATGATCTAGACTATTATTCTGGTTCTTCTTATACTTAAATTTTCAAAATGCAATACTTACGAAATTTTTGATGGCTCAATTTTGAGAAAGCCATCTTTGGCTCCATAATTGCAAAAAAAATTTTCATATTTAGATTTATGAATACCAAGTCGAATGAGTCTACCCTTTTCATTTTTTTTTTTTGCAAGCATTTTTGTATACACACCATATTTCAGGATTTGTCCATCTATGTATCATATCAAATATATTTTGGTGCACAAACATTAAAGATGAAAAAATGCCATCTTGTATCTTTCTACTAATGTGGTAACACCGAATGTAGTCAGAAAATACTGTATTAATGAGCACTTTTTAGCTGAATGATTGAACAGTTGAGTAATACTCAGGATTCCATCAACTTAAGGAAAAAAAAATGCTTAAACTCAGCTTTTCCTTCTGTTAGGAATATAAGTAATAAACCATAGTCACATTAGCAATATCTGAAAATCAGTTTATTTCCTAACGCATTAATAGGTTTCAGCTCTCAACATCATTTACACTTGTTTTTACTTAAAATTTTTAGTATTATCATAGAAATACATGAATTCAATGTATCACAAATTGCTTACCCTTTTAATCCTGTATGTCTCAGTATATACCTTTAAAAATACTATTCTGAAAAGCTACCTACGTGCTAACCATAACTGCCAAATGGAGCCATGCATAAGCAAGTGTTAAGGAACTATGGTGCTAAAGTCATAGACATAGGAGAGAGGATAAGACATTAAGGAAATTGTTCATCCGACTAGGTAAAAAAGGAGATGTTAAGAGGTAAGTAAGTTCAGAGAACTAAAGAGAATAACAAAATGTTTTTGTTCTCCTTGAATGCTACTTATTCCCTGTAATCTTTTAGGCAGCATACTGATTCTAAGGTTTTTTAAAAAATTATTAATTCATAAATCTTGAAAGTACCTTAAAAATATATTACTGATACTCAATAATGCAGGTTGAAGTTTTACAGGCCCTTACTTTTAACTCTACAAGGCATTACAATTAAAGAACATTAAAACAAGTTGTGCTAATAAACTTTTTAATCATCTTATTTAGCAGAAGCTTTACACAATGGAGAATGGAATAATAACTTAAGAAATCTTGATCAATGAAATTTTGTAAGTCTGATTCTTTCACTAGACCAGAAGTTTTAACAGCTGTGATATCTCATTTACCCTATTATCTCCAGAGCTAAGCTTTATACTGTACCTGGTATAAAGCTGTAGCACAATAAACGTCTGCTAAATTTAATTCCAATAAATAGCTTATCTAAAATATTCACAATACTTAGTGCTATATGAACCTATAGATAGTGTTAACTCTTTCTTTTTATAGATACTCTATGTTTTAATTCTTCAGTTAAAACAAATACAGACTGGAAAGACGGCCCATCCCATCTCATCTGGGTTCACTGTCTGAAAGAATTAATACTTCACAAACTGATTCACAGACTCAATGCAGTTTCTATCAAAACCCCAGATGGGTCTTCCTGCAAATACTGACAGGCTGATCCTAAAGTATATATATCTAACAGCAAGGGATCCAGAACAGACAAAACAAGCTTGAAAGAGAACAAAGTCAAAGAATCCATACTTCCCAACTTCAAAACTTAGTACATAGTTACAGTCAAGACAGTGTGATACTGGCACAGCAACAGACATATAGATCAATGGACCTGAACTTATCCATGCATCTAGTAATAAACCCATACATTTATGATCAACTGGTTTTCCACAGACTATCAAAGACTAAAGTGCCAGGAAAACTGAATATCCACATGCAAAAGAATGAAACTGGACTAGCTCACATCACATATAAAATATAATTAAAAATGAATCAGAGAAGCCCACGTGGATCAGTGCGGCATGAGTGCACAGGTCCCAGCCAGGGCAGAGACCAGCAGCTTGGGCCCATGGACCCCAGCCAAAGGCCTACCTGGAAAACAGCTGTACAGGTGCATAAGCAACAGCCAGAGGCCTGCCCAGATACCATCGTAAGTGCACGCAGATCCCAGTGAAAAGCCCACGTGGACGAGAGCAGCAAGGGTGCACAGGTCCCACCCAGCGCCATACCCAGACAATAGCCAAAGGCTAAGGCTCACCTGGAAAACAGCTGCGCAGGCATGCAGGCCAAAGCCAAAGGCTCACCCAGACATCAGCAACTCAGGTGCACAGGCCCCAGCCAAAGGCCTTCCCTGACAACAGCTACAAAGGTGTGCAGGCCCCAGCCAGAACCCTGCCCAGACAACAGTACAGTGCAGGGATCCAGAAGGCCACCATTCTAAACCCAGGAATTGGTGCAGTGGTAAGCAGGAGAGAGAAGGCGTCTCTGAGGCTTGCTGAGAATTGAAGCCTACTGGGCAAGCAAAAAGTTGCCTCAACAAAGGTGCAGTTAAGCTGCAACTGTTGAAATGAGAAGCCAGGTAAACAAGACTCAAAACTAGACATCCAAGTCACCAAAGGCAACCCCAAGGAGCAACTGGATGGAACAATCTGATAGTCAACCACCTGGACTCCCTGAACTGGCAACAAAAGAGATCTGGAAAAAATGAAATCCGAAATAATTTCTGACATAACAGAGATTGTGCCCATAGTGAAAGACATGATTAATAACTCTAGCACAAACACACATAAAAAAACTAGAGGAGCTAAGGAACATGATGGAATTCCAGCACAGGAAACAAATGGAATCCACAAAACAAATGTAAATAGATATCCAGGAGATTAAAAACTCCACTGAAAGTTTATGCAGCAGAATTAATGTGAAGACATCCAATTTGAAGACAGAATATCAGATATAGAAGACAGGATTGCAATTAGGGACCAGGAAAAAAAAAATTGTTTTTTAAATAGTAAGGGACCACGAGAAATCAATCCAGCAGCTGCTAGATGATGCAAACAAGAATAACATAAGACTGATTGCAGGCAATGAAGAAATAGGAGAGAGTGCCTTTTTATAATAAAAACCTACAGAAAAGCTGAGTCTTCTGGGCACGTTTTATGTCTAAATTGGTCAAAGACAACACAGAAATTCTAACGCTATAGCATCAAAACAACTGAATATATTCCTCTAATTATCTATGAACATTCACACAAAAAGTACTACATAGAAAATCTAGAATTAAAATATCTAATAACTGAAATTTAAAGGTTCACCAGATTTGCTATCAATTATTGGATAGAATCAAAGTATCAGCAATCTTAAAGACAGAACAACAGAAATTACCCAATCTGAGGAATACAAAGAATGAAAACAAAAATGAATAAAGTGTCACAAACTTGTGAAACAATGTCAAACATGTTATCATATTGGAGACTTTAAAAGGAAAGGAGAAAAAAATAGAGCCAAATAAATTTTTAAAGAAATAACTGAAAAAATCCCTGGGTAAAATTACCTCTTCTTACTAATTGCAGAAGACTGGCAAACCCAAAGCAAAATAAATACAAATAAAACTATGCTAAAGCATATTATAGTCAAACTGCTGAGATCCAAATGTAAAGGGAAAAAACCCTTAAAGCCACCAAATAAGGTGGTGGAGGACAGGCATGATATACAGAGGAAATATAAAAACGGCAGCTGACTTTTCATCAGAAATATTGGTGACCAAGGACAATGGAATCTCTTCAAAATTCTTAAAGGCAAGAATATCATGCAACCCAAGATCCCATATCCAGAAAAACATTCTGAGGGTGAAATAAAGACCCTTTTCAATAAACAAAAGCCTATAAAATTTGTTTCCTGTAGACCTGCACTAAAAGAAATGCCAAAGGTGTTAGGCTGATGGAAAAAGATACCAGATAGAAATTTGGATTTATAGGAGAGAACATCAAAAAGGTTAATAAAAGCTTTTTTCAACATAACTTCCTTAAAATAAAACTATTTAAAGCAAATAAAACAAATCCAAAGATAGGATTTATGATATAAGAAGCACAAGATAACATCAAAAGAGAAGCAAATAAATGGAATTATATACTGTAAGATTACTACAATTTATATAAAAGGATGGCAAGAGAAAAATGGTGGATGTTGTAAAATAAAAGGTAGTATATTATTTCCAAAATAGACTTTGATAAGTTAATGGTATATATTGTTAAGCTCTAGAGTGACTACTAAAATATAACATAATTTAAAAAATCAATAAAAGAAATAGAGTATAATAAACTATTTGATTAACCTCAAAGATGTCAGAAATGAAGCAACACAGGAACAAAAGTAAAACAAACACCAACCATGACAACATTTATATTAAACAGAAAGTCTAAGCACTCTAGTGACTAAAGACAGAATATCAGGCAATTTAAAAGGCAAGAGCCAAAGGCTACTAGGCGACTTGCTACTTAACGTTTATAAGAGACACATTTTAAATACAAAGACGTTTACAAACCAAAAGCAAATACTGGAAAGAGACAAAACAGGTTCCAAGACAAATAGCATTTTAAGAAATTAAGGAGGGATCTGGAGGAGTAGCTCAGTGTTAAGAGTGTATGCCTAGCGTTGGGTCAGATCCCACCAGGGTGTGTGTATGTGTGTGTTTGTGGGTATGTTAAAAAACAAAAGGAGACCATTTAATAAAAATAAAAGACCAATTCAACAAGAAGATTAAATCATACACAAATATTAAATTAAAATGGATCGTAGACTTATATTATAAAAGAAAACAGAGGGGAAAATCTTTGGTTAATTTCCTAGACACACAAAACTTACTAAGCAGAAAATTAAAAACTGATAAATTAATCAAAATTTAAATTTTCTACATTTTCTTGTTTTTTAAAGAGTCTCACTATGTACCTGAAGCTGGCCCATACCTCACAATATAATATGAGTGGTTCTGAACTCATGATCCTCCTGCCTTAGCCTTCTCAGTGCTAAGATTACAGGAAAATTTCTATCCTTTTAAGATATTATGAAAACAAAAAGGAAAACCAGAGTGAGTTTTTATATGGGCATGTGTATATATCTAAAACTCTTATAACTCAGCAATGAAACCAAATTTTTTTAGAAAGCAAGACTTTAAAAAAAAAACCTTTATAAAAAACAAATGGCCACTAAGTATATAAAAAAAAAATCCTCAAAATCAACAATCATTAGAAAAAATACAAATTAGGGCTAGGGAGGTAGCTCAGTGGCCGCCATGCCTGCCTGGCAAATGCAAGGTCCTGAGTTCCATTCCCAGTACTGGGAAAAAATAAATAAATAAACAAATTAAAAAGCATGATGAGCTATTATTTCATATCCAGTAAAATGGCCAAAGTTTAAAAAGATAGTTAATAACCAACTGCTGGCCAGAATGTGGAACCTTTGAAACTCTTATGCATTGCTATTAAGAATGCAAAATAGGGGCCGGGGATTTAGCTCAGTGGTTTCACCGCCTGCTGCGCAAGCACAAGGACCCGAGTTCGATCCCTGGTACCAAAAAAAAAAAAAAAAAAAAGAATGCAAAATAGCCCAATCACTTTGCAAAAAGGATATGGTTTGTTATAAATTTAATCTTCCACACACCTACTGACCCAGCAATTCTATTATTCAAGAGAACTGAAAGCATATGTCCACAGAATATATGTACAAAAATTTCCTACTAGTTTCCCCATATCCCAAATGTCCAACAACAGATAAACAAACTGAAGTATATTCATACAATAGAATACTATTTAACAATAGAAAAAAAAATTGATACATGAAACAGCACCACAGACATTATATTGAGTGCGGAAAAAAGCACACATGCATACATATTATTCTGAAAGATTCCATTTATGGAATTTCTATTACATTTACGTTTATGTGAAATTATGAAAAAATCTACTTTGGGCTCAAAGATTATGATCTAAACCCAGGGTTGGGCCACAGACTTGACTTGAGGATCATAATAATGCATGTAAAAGAGCTCTGAATTCTATAAAGCAGTATATAAATGTATATATTAATAAAGCAACATACAATAATGTAGACTTTATTAATTCATAACAACAATTCTGGTACAGCAGTAAAGACCTCCTGAGGGAGAGGAACACAATACCTTAATCTACAAAATCCCAAAGATCATATAGTCAGGATTCTACAACTCTGACCATTCTGTCCAAAAATAAATCAACTGCAAACTTTAAGATGTCCTAAAACAAGTTGGGTATGGTGGCAAATACCTGTAATCCCAGAGGTTTGGAATCCTGAGGCAGGAGGACTCCAAGTTCAAGCCCAATCAGGGGAACTTAAGCAAACTAATGAGACCTTGTCTCAAAAATAAAAAGACAAAGGACTGGAGATGTAGCCTAGTGTGAAGGTCCTGGGTTCAATCCCCAGTATTGAGGAAAAAAGTCCTAAAAGATTAATTCTAGAAGGAATAAGAGTGGCACAGAAAACTAGGCAACATTCTCAATCTAGAAGGGATCAAACAAATACAGATAAACCATAAAGTTCAGGAAAGCTAAAGTAATCAAGATACAGAAAATGTATTAGAAATGACGTGTCAAAAACCAACAACAAACTTAAATGCCTTCTTATAAAATATTTATTACTTCAAATAAAATGCATTTATATTTTTCTAATACTTTATTTCTGGTTGAAATTTTATGTCCATACAAAGTACCCTAGCTTTATCACAAAATGTTAAGACTTCTTTTCAACAAGCTTCAGGTTGAAAGTAGCCTTTAAAAATCCTATTATATGATTAAGTACAAATAAACTCAAGAGGCTAATACTAACTTCTGACTCCTGAGGAGAGCTGTCTCTATCATAAGCAGCTAACCATTCTAAATGACTTAATCTATGAATTTCATGTTTCAAATAATCCTACCCTGGCAAAATTAATCATCATAGAATATTCTCTTCCTGAACTCTCAATGCACACATATTTCAAGAGCTTCAGACATGGTACCAGATTCTTTTTGTCCCTGACTTCCATGGCTTCATGCTGTATCTTAATCTTTTCTCTCCCTCTCCCAGTTTATATTTCGCAATCCAACTTCAAAGGTTTGCCTTGTTTTACCCCAACATTTTTGGATGCTATTTTTATTTGCATGTACCATATATAAAAGTGACTATATTTTCTAGTTTCAATCTTTATTTATACCTGTTATCTATGCATAATTCAGAACAATACCTTTCATTCTCACAAGTTTCTACTCTGGATAGGAGATTAAACAGACACTCTTTAGACTACTAACAATCAAACATAGTAGACACTTTGTCAGACAGGCTACTTTGCCTGGTTAATTGGCTGCATGAATGAACAACTATTCCAGTGCCAACTCAGGTTCCTAGAAAATCTTTTTTGAACAAATGTAGGTTTTTAATTACTTATAAATACACTGATTTCCAAGTTAAGCTAAGTACTGCCTAAGAGAGACAGTTAAGGAATTTACTCCTATAAACAGATTTAAATAATTAGCATATTGATTATAAATGTTTTCTCTAAATGTTAAATGTCCTATTAAGTGAGTAATAATTAGCCATACTTTGCTTTTAAATCACAGTACCTTAACCTAATCTTTTCAGAATTTTAAAACTGGAGATAAGGTTTTACTGTACCACAATAGATTTCCAAGATACAGATCCTTACCTTTAATATAATTCACTCACAACGTGATTTAAATGTCATTACTTTGGCGTTGTACTTTAATATTTGTTAAATTGATAAGTGAATCTTACTTTAAAAGAAAAGAACTGGATGATCCAATGAACTTATGACTAGCAACAAACCATATGCCCTACAAAGGCTGATTACACTATAGTAAATTCATACAATAGAATATATGCAATAAAATGGAATGAACTGTTGATACAAACAACATGGATTTGAATCTCAAATACACTATGATAAAAAAAGGCAGACTCAAAAGAACACCTACTATATAAATGTCACTTACATGACATTCTGGAAAAGATAAAATTATAGAATCAGAAAACGTCACTAGTTGCCAGGCTTGGGGAAAGGTAAAGGGTTGACTACCAAAGGACAATGGAGAATCTTGATCATAGTGATGGTTACAATGTGTGTTTGTCAAAACCGCTAGAATTATACACCAAAATTAGAGTATTTTACTATATGTAATTTTTAAACAATAGTTAAATATTATTTTAAAAGTAGTTTAGCTCTGAAAAAGAACAACAAAGGCCAACAACAACAAAATGTTCTTTTCCAGGCTTAGAATAGAAAATACTGCATGTGTAAATAAAAAGTGGCTGCAGGTGAACTGCTCTGACCAGCAGTGTAACATGAGGGCTCTAGTACAGGTTCAGCATTTCTACTTCTGCAATGTTACCTCTGTGATCTGGCCCTAATTTCTACCTAATTCAATTTTTCAAATCTTTTGAATACCTAAGCTCACCCTTGGCTTTTTAACTTTGGTTTGTCTAGTGACTTATCTCACTCACTCTCATAATCCACCTTTGCCTTGACATTCACTCACTGGCCCAAATCCATTTCTTTACTCTTGGTCCTCAAGTAATATTAATTCCTCTAATTCCTAATTCTATCTCAACTTTGTTCTGATTGGTCCCTCAGCTAAACTTGATCACATCCTCTTCCCAGCCTTCAAACTGGGTTTCTTACCTACCATGAATTGCTACCAGGCTAGCAATTTCATCTATTTAAATGCTTCTTAACTGGCAAAATAGACCCCATGTCAGGGTTTTTCCACTCTAATAAATATGATATGCTTATTTTTGTCCAACCAAATTACTGCTTATCCTTAAGTAGTATTTCCTGTTTTGTTGTACACATACAGCTAAATAGTCAATCTTTTCCTAACAGAAATCATGCATCTGTTTTAAAACTAGTACATATTAAATCACACTTGTATCTCCCCTCTTTGGGATAAATACCTGTTTCCTACAACACTTCACTTAATGTTATGTTTTATGTCCTCTCAAATCTCTCCAGTTTTCCTACATTAAAGTGATCTAAATGAGATACTAATGAATAACTAGTAATTTGTGAGTAAATACTGCACAAAATTAATATGGCCAAAAAAATAAACTCCTTTGAGAAGGAAGTGATGAGTCAACTGCTTCTGTCCTTTATGGATCAGAGAAGAGAAATAGAAAAGGTCGCTATATAGGAAATTACAAAAGTTATTTCTCTAGCAATGTCTGTTTCCTCACAAACCAAGAGACTCTAATCTTTACAGCCACTGAACTTTTACAATCTCTCATGTCCAGTTAATAAAGAGCTTTCCCCCAACACCACCAAAACAAAAACCTCTTTCTTACTATGAATTAACTGTAGTTTTCTCCCCAGGATATGCATGTGGCCTTGAACTTCTTCGCTATCTTTTCAGTTCTACTAGAAGTTTTATGTTGTTAATTATTTACACAATTGTTGAAATTACTCTCTGACCCTTTAGTTCCTTCCTTGCAAGTCAAAGTATATCATTTTTGTGAACTGGGGAAAGGGGAATAGAGTTAAGAAAAAATTAAGGAAAAGTACAGAAAAGAGAACTACCTTTTAAGTTTAGCTGATGATTTTTTTTCCACAATGTGAGCAAAATATTTACCTTTAAGATAAATGAGAAGCATTATGTATCGCAAAATAAAGAAAAAAATTTTAGATCAAAATGTCAGCAAAAACAAAATAGAAATAATGAGAAGAGAGGATACAAAAGACTGGATTTAAAAAATGGAGACAGACTGGAGGGCAGACAGGGATAAAGGGTTATAACCTTTTTTCCTCAGGGAAAAAGAAATCTGTCTGCCAGCAAAAACAGCAGTCATGGATGAAAAATATAATTTCATTTTGTGTTTGTTTTTGCTTTTTGTATGCATGTATGTATTTATTTTATTTTTTGGTTTCTTGACACAGGGTCTCACTATGTAGTCCAAGCTAGCCTTGAACTCTCTATGTAGATCGCATTGAACAGGCCTCCAACTCACAGCAATCCTCCTCTGCCTCAACCTCCCAAGTGCTGGGATTACAGGCTTGTGCCACCATGCCTTGCTGTATTTCTTTCTAAAGAAAACAACAATGTAGCTATTTGAAGTGAATTTCAAGAAATAGAGGTGAATGGATTTCAGACCATCAATGTACATGAGAGGGTACCAAATCTGAAGGGCTTTTATGACACAGGCTTCTTAAATGAAGAATTGAGCAGGAAAAAAAGCAGTCATATAAAAACCTCCATAATTCAACAATATATTTCAAGTTTATGCTGGTCTTTGTGCCTCTCTATTAATACAAGGAACAAGAATCTATACCATGAAAATACAGGGAAGATGATGCTACTGAGTTACTTCTACTTCTTGGACCTATTGGGGTCAAGGTCACAGCTAGCAAAACCCTAAGGGGTTAAATCCACCCCAGACCCAAGAACCATACCCAAAAATCTACTCCCACCCCACCTTGGCTCAATGGTTTTCTCCCACTGTGGTGAGGGTGGTTTTGGAAAAGCTCCTCAAATGCCAGGAAACACTGTAATACAAAAAGAAAAAAACAATTCATAAGTACCAAAACTTAACTAACATTTTGGTCTCTCTCTCAAGGAAGACTGGTCTATTGGAAAAAGCATTAGTCTACAAACCAAGAAACCAAGATTTTTCACTTACTCAGCATTCATTCTAAGACTTCAGCCATAATTCCAAATGATCTAGGGGGTACTGAGAGAGAACCAAAAGACACACTCTTTTCTGTTGTTACTGAACTGAGAACACAAACCAGAAGCTGCTAACAGCTATCTCTGTCACTAGGCTAAAAAGAAAGCCATCAGGAAAGCTAGCAGAACTAAGGAATGGAAAGAGACATTTGTGATGGTACAATTTAAGAACCTAACTCCAGTTGCCCCTGAAGTACCCCACACTTTAATCTATATGAGTTCCTGTAACTGCCAAGTAAGCCTGGCTATTATACTTGAGTTCTGCCAGGCATGGTAGCAAATGCCTGTAATCCCAGAACTCCAGAGGCTGAGGCAGGAGGATTGGCAGGCATTCAAGGCCAACCCAGGCTACACAGTGAGTTCAAGGCCAGCCTGAACTACATAGTTAGACTATCTCGGGGGGAAAGGGGGGGAGGGTGCTGAGGATGTAGCTCAAAGCGAAGGCCCTGGGTTCAATCCCCGGAACTGAAAACAATACTTGAGTTATAATTCCACAATGAATCTGTGTAAGTCACTTCTTATCTTCTGGCCTTATTTCTTTACTCTTATAAAATGGGCTAGAATTGAGGCTTTCAAAGCATATTAAAAGTAACAGAATTTTGCTTTCTTTTTGAACAAAATCTCACTATGATATCAAAAATAAAAATGACTTTACTCAGAAAAATGTATTTTGTAAGATCAAATTCACAACATCTGCTTCTAACCAAACTTCAATGAGAACAGTGGCTTATTTAAACTTCATTTTACAACCAAAAATAAAAGTGACTCCATTATTATAAGTGTATTTCATAAGATCAAGTGATATTCACTTGTGACCAAAATAAATAAAATGTTTTGATATACGCAAAACTTTAAAATTAGACACTAACGGGAAAAGCTGAAGCTTTTACTAGCCTCTCAGGATTCAATTCATTTCTGTATTTTGTTTTAGTTGCACATTACTGATTCCATAAGAATCAGTTGCATAGGCGTGATTCCAAAGGAATAATTGTAAAGAGTAACATGTTTTCCACAGCTGCATTACTTCATGATACTATTTCATTAAAGAGAAAAGCTTTAACTTCCCACTAGAGAACATTAGCATGACAGCACAAGTTTTTAAAATGGGTCTCCAACTGGGTCAAATTTAGTAAACAATACAGTTAAATATTCATGTTTATTAACTTTTCATTGCTATTATTTTTTAACTTATTTAAAAATCAAATTGGAATTTGATTTTATAGATTTTTTTTTTTTTTTTGCAGTACCGAGGATTGAACTCAGGACCTTGCACTTGGCCTTTATACATTTCTAAACAAATTATTTTTCTATCTGATTCATAAATACTATGAAAAATTATAGTTAAAGATATCTCGAAAATCTAATTCTCTTTAATAACAAGCCTGCATTAAAGGGAAAAAATTTTGCCACCAATTGCTATCACATCTTAGTGAGTTATAAATATAGTCAAAAAATATAAGATTTGTAAAAATGTACTCAGTGTCTTACTGATAACCACTTGATTGGGCAGATCACAGAAAGTGCAATAAAACATTACACAAGAGTGTCTGCTTTAATAATAGAAATAAGTAACTTTCCATTTATAATCTCAAGAAGTTAACAGTCTGATGGAGGACACAATATATTCATACAACAAGGATGTCTCAGTGCTACCAGCCACCATGCAAGCAACTGGGGCTAAATAGTGAATAAGTACATGTGATCCCTACAACCTCACATTTAGACTTTCACCCAAGAGCAATGGAAGAATGAAGAGCTGGGGAGCACAGACAGACAAACTATATGACTGCCATAGTTAACATTCTTAAAAGATTGACAACTACTATGTAAAATTAACTATAAACTGGAGGAACAAGTCCAAAAACAAAGAGACCAGTTAGGAACTACTCTAAAGATGATAATTATGGCTACAAAGTATCAGAGACACAAAAAAGGGAACAACAAACTCAACTGAGGTATGGAGAAACAAAAAAGCTTCAGAGAACAATGTTATAGCTCAATCTTGAAAGAAAAGATCTAGGCCAAACACAAAAAAAGATGCAATAAGATTATAGGAAAGTTTGAGAAACTTCAAGATGTTCCTCACGGCCAGGCTTGAATAGAGTAAATTGCAGCTGAAATGGTAACATTAGGAAAATGAAAGATGACATTTTATAACAAAGTAAACATCTCTAGGACAATGAAGAGGTACTTTTAAGCGGGGCGCTTATGTGATCAGGCTTACATTTTAGATATATTGTTCCAGGAACAATTAGCCTAAGGAAAAAGCCTAATCACCCCTACAAGAAGGTTATCTTGCCAACAGGTAATCTATCTTGAAAACCTAATCTAGTAAATTATCTTGATGGCCAAACATGGTCCAACCAAATACTCTTGAGCTTTAGAAACCAAGCCACTATACCAACTTAAGGCTACATTATAGTTGACATGGCTATTGAAACAAAAATGTCTCTGCAGGTAAGATGCTAAAACTGATGGTGGCAGGAGATGAATGGAGTCAAGAAGAAAACACAGCAACTAAGAAAACAGTATTAACCGAGAAACAATTTTATTTCAAAGTTAGAATGCTTCTCCTTTTGTAAATTACAGGCAGATTCATCCATTATAGGTAATAATTAATAGATTGTGTTTCCTGAGAAGCAATCCAAGCACTTTATTTAATGCACAACACTCAAGAAAGCAATCAAAGACTGGATTAAAAAGAGCAAACAACAAATGACTAGCTCTAGCTAGATTCTTATTGTTTAAAAAGAAAGCTCTTCTTAACTGGTTAGCCTTTGAAGCATACCAACTAAAAGAGAATTAGAATAAGGTAGGGGAGGAATTGCTATTTCACAAAAGTTCCTGATCAACGAACTAGACAAGTTTTTGATTCAAAAATGAGAAGAGACATATAGAAAAATCCAATTTAAGAAAACGAATCCTACCTTTCCAGGGTCATCCTTGGATCGAGGCACTTTAAGGAAACATTTGTTGAGTGACAGATTATGTCGTATGGAATTCTGAAATTAAAGGAGAAAAGCCATTGGGTCAATGGAATCCAAATAACCCATCTTTAAAAACAGAACCAGAAACTTATATATTTCTACATATTATAATATAATTACAAATGGAAAAAGCTTTTTTAAAATAAGCTTCAAATTTAAACTTTTCTGACTTCAAATTACAAATGCTGCAAAGGTAAGTGGATAATTTCTAGTGGATTCCATAATAACGTAATGTATACAGTGTTTTTTTTTTTTTTGGTACCAAGATCCAACTTGGGACCTTGTACTTGCGAGGCAGGCGGTGGAATCACTGAGCTAAATCCCCAGCCCATGTATGCAGCATTTTAAATGTTTAAAATCATTTAGTAAGGCAGAAAGACACCTATAATGCCATTAAATATTACGTACTAAATACAAAATTATATACATACCATGGCTTTAACTGTAGTTTTAAATTAATTTATTCTTGGAAATAAACCAGAATGCAAAACGTTAGAATTTATACTGTGTGGGATTTTAGGTGATAACTACTGTCTTTTTTTTTTTTTTTTTTAAACTTTCCTGCTAGGTCCAAATGGTCTACAAGGCACAAGTATTACCGCCTTTTATTCAGTGTTTTTTTAAATGTTAAGAGCTGTGGTATAGCTCAAAGGACGAGCATCCACCTAGCATGCACAAGACCCTGGGCTGACCTCCAGCACCACATATAAAAGAAAAGGTCAGTTAGGTTCCCATTATATTTGTAAGAAAATACACAGGAGTTGGGGGGAGACAGAGAGAGACAGGTGGAGGAGGCAAGTAAGACTGCCAACAGAGGACCAGGAAGACTATCTAGTATCCTAATTATAGCAGAGAAGGAAAATGTCTTTGGAAACCTGAAGAGCCTATGAAACAGAAAATTTCTTCATGAAAAAGTGGAATTCCAATTCTTACAAAAAATATTCAAAGTCCTTATCTTCTCAATTAAATGTACCAAAGTTTATTCCCAAATACTTCTGTTTGTTCCAAAAGGGCCAGGAATTTGGTGGAGAGGGGAGCCAAGTGGATTTTGTCATTGCTTACAATGGTGCCTTTTGGGGTCATTTTATTTTTTAATATAAAATTGAGAAGTCTAGGAATACCTGTAGTAAAACTTTCCTCTCACAAAGGCAATACCAAAATGTAAAAGCTTTGAAAAGATATACACAATATAAATGCAAGCCTATCTTATTTCCAAAGTAGAAATTTAAAACTTTTAAATAGGAATTCTACCTCTGCTTGGGATGCAAGCAGCTACAAAAGTTAATGCACCTTCTTCAAACAATACGAAAACACCGAGTAAGCTTTAAAAAAAAAAAAGAGTACCTATTTTTGAGCACACCAGAGAGCTCCGGTTGCAGGACAGTCAAGCAAACTACATTCCCAAGAGGGAAAAGGCTATTCAAGGAGAAACTGGACACTCAAGCTATCTTACCTTTGGCAGAGCATAGAAAAAAGAACTGGCCACCATTAAGTGAGTAGCAAGAAATTAGCTAAAATTTTAAAGGCCAAGCATGGGCTATGAATCAATTTAGCAAGGGCTCCAGAAACAAGGGAAGCTCTACTCAACTCTTCTCCATTAAGCCTTCACCATGTGGCCATTAGAAAGACTGGGGTAAGAAGGAGACCAAAGAAAAGTCTCCCTAAGTGATAGAGTGGGAAAAGGTGATTGTCAGCAGGAGACTGGGGGTGACAAAGCTACAAAGCCTACCAATCTTCCAAATTTTTTACAAAGAAAAAACAAAACAAAACAAAATTACATACATTTCTGGACGAGGTAACGAAATCTCTCAACCATAAGATTGGCAAAAATTCATTACCTCTGGGATAAAAATGGAAACAAAACACTTCTGCCTCTAGGAAAGGTTAGGAAACCCTTTCCCAGGACACACTTAGAGCTACTGGTGTGAGAGAAAAGGCAAAACCAAAAATCTTTTTATCCTTGACAGAGGTATATAAAACAACGTTCAGCCCAGGGTCCTATACTTACACCATTCAGAAGTCTGCTACCAACTGGCACTGGACAGGAAACTCCCACCTCACAGCAACTACAGACATAAAACTAGTTTGGCCTGAGGGAAAGAAACACTGAGAAAAAACCCAAAAAACGGATCCTCAAGTTCAGGGGCCTATATAAGATTGAGGCTGTACCAACAGAACAGAGTAAACCCTTGCTCCTATCAAAAACCTAGCTCTGGGTAACAACAGCAGACTGCTGACAGTGGGACAAAAACATTGAGAGACACTCCCATCTGTAACAAGGTGGGAATACACAATTAAATCTAGAGATGGAAAAATGGAAAAATTCTACAGCATCCAAGCTTCATGCCAAGTACAAAGTAACAGGAACCTACTATTAGAGGAATGCAAAGTCTGTAGTATACTAAAGACAAAGACACCACCAAATTTAGCTCAAGTAGTGACAGACTGACTCAACTCCTCACATGAATGGGCTGAAAAAAAAGATGCATGTCCTTTTACAAGTACAAACGCTATTTACTTCAATCTTTATCATTTTTCTACACGTTATCTGCTACTTGGTCAAAAAGTTAAGATATAGATGGGGATGTAGCTCAGTGGTAGAATGCTTGCCTAGCACCCACAAAGCGTTTTGTTCCCTAATACTGGAAAATAAAAAAAAGTGTGAGACACAGAAAAGCAAGGAAATTCCACTATCCGGAGATAATCAACAAACCCAAGCGAGAGACAGCTTAGGTATTATAGAACCATCACACAAAAACTTTAATACAATTAACATGTTAAGGGATCTAGCAGAAAAAAAAATGGGTAACTTGCATAAACAGAAAGGGAATTTCGGCAGAAATGTGAAAACTGTACGAAATAAACAAACATAAATAACAGAAATAAATACAATGCAAGCAAAGATTAGCAATTCCCAGCTAGGGGTGCAGCTCAGTAGACCAGTGCCTGCTAACACATTCAAAGTCCTGGATTCAATTCTTAACACTGCCTCCAACCCCAAAAACAATAAGGAATAAAAAAAAAAAGAAAAAAAGGAATTCCTTAGAAAGGCTTGAAGAACTTGAAAACAGATCAACAGATTTCCAAACAGATCAGCACATGCTGCATGCATGTGCATATGAAAACTTTTAAAAAATTAAAAATAAAAAAAAATCATCCAGGAAGTATGGGACAATACATGTAATTTATATTTGAAGAGAAAGCAAAGAGAGTGAGACAGAATGAAAATCCAAAGAAATAACAGCCAATAATTTTTCAAAAATAATATAAAACATCAATCCACATATGCAAGATTTTCAAAGAACACCAAGCACCAAGCAAAATAAGTTAAAAATAAAACCCAAAGGCTAGATGTATTGTTCAGTGAAACAGTGTCTGCCTACCACATGTGAGACCTGGAGTATGATCCACAGCACCACTTGTTCCCCCCCCCCAAAAAAAACTGAACTCATATTCATTATAGACAAAATACTAAAAAACAAGATGAAGAAAACATCTCAAAGGCAGCTAGAAAAAAAAAAGATCATATGTACAGGAATAAAGATAAAAATTACAGTGGACTTCTCCAAAACTGGGCAAGCCAGAAAACAATGGAGCAATTATCTTAAAATACTCCAACGAAGAAAAAGTATGAATTACATAGAGTGAAAATATCTCTCAAAAAATGAAAGCAAATTAAGGACTTACACATACACACATGCACACAAAGCTGAAATAATTAATTTCCTGCAGTACCAGCTAGCTGATAATTTTATAAGGAAGTTCTTCGGGTATAAATAGGAAACCAAATGGAAACTTAAAAATAGAGTGTCAGAAATGGTAGAAATGAATGTACATTTTAAAAATATTTAAAATAATGCTGGTGGGTACCGTGCCTGCCTCCCAACTGCGAGGTCCTGAGTTCAATCCCCAGTACCAAAAAATAGAATAGAATAGAATGGAATGGAATGGAATGGAATGGAATGGAATGGAATGGAATGGAATAGAATAGAATAGAATAGAATAAAATGCTGGTGATAGCTTTAAGAAATAACTATCTGAAGCAAATATAGCCAGGCATGGTAGTGAACATCTGTAATCCCAGCACTGGGAGGCTGAGATGGGAGGGATCACAAGTTTGAGCTCAGCCTGGGCAACTTAAGAGAGACCTTGTCTGAAAGGGGATATAGGTCAGTGCAAGAATCCTGATTTCAATCCCCCCCTACAGAGTGAGAGAAGAGGAGGGGGAGAGGAAAAAGGAAAAGGAGGGAAGTGGGAGAGGGAAGACGCAAATATTATAAATTATAGGATTACAATGTACATAAAAGTAAAATGTACCCCACAAAAGATGGGTCAAAGGAATTGGAAGAATAGTTTATACACAGTTCTTACACTGTACAAGAAATGGTTTACACTATTTGAAGGTGGAGGGCGTCAAAGATGTTCCAAAGGACTGTTTTTGTACCCCTCAAAATTCTTAAGTTAAAACCAAATTCTCAAAGTGGTAATATTTGGAAGTAGGGCCTTCAGAAAGCGACTGGGTCATGTCCTCATGAAAGGGATTTGCACTTATAAAAGAAGCCCTAGGAGCTCATCTGATCCTTCTACCACGTGAGACTATAACAAGACAGCCATGTATGAACCAAAGAGTGGGCCTTACTTCACTATAACCAGAACATTAGCTTTCAGTCAACAAATCTACCAGTCCTTGATCTTGGACTTTCCACCCTCTAGGACTGTAAGCAAGAAATGTTTACAGTTTGTAAGCCTCTCACTCTATGTTTTTTTGTTATAGCAGCCTGAATAGTTAAGCAATCCCTAAAAAGTTTGAAAAGGGTAACTATTAAAATAAACATGGAGATAAAATGGAATCATAAATACTGAATTCAAGTCTAAAAGAAGGTAAGTAAAAAGAAAAACCATCAGACTAACTAGAGTTAATCTACCCATCTTTAAAGTTCAAGATGGGAGATAAAAACAAATCAAGATGGTCAGACAAAAGAACTATTATATTGTAAATAGTTCAGTATGGACTCATACCAGAAGAACATATCTACATCCAGAGAACAAATCCTCACTTGGGTCTTTCTCCTCTCCAAAAAGCTTAAATGTTGGAAATTGTTAGGTTCCTGAGCCCTATGGCCTTTTTTCATTTCTATATCTGTTGTCTAGTCAATCTCATAGACAGCCATGGGTTCAGTGACCACCTATGTCACCTAAATCTAACTAGATCTCCAACCCGTATCTTTCTCTTTGCCGGGGATTTAGCTCAGTGGTTCTGCCGCCTGCCCAGCCAAGTGCAAGGTCCCGAAAAAAAGACAAAAAAAAAGACACCATATCTTTCTCCTGAGTTTCTAACAGATTTCCAACCATCAACTATACATCTCCAGAAATCTTTCAAACTTAACATGTTTAAAACTAAATTCAATCTACGTTCATTGTGATTTTCCAGTTTTCCCTTCTCAGTTTAAAGATTCGCTTCACATTATTGGTCCGATCAAAAGCCTGTGAGACAACCTTTCCTAGTCCCTCCTCCTTGTCATCTGAAACAGATCTATCACAAAATCTCATAAACCCTACCTGAGATTTACCCACTTTATATTTGTGTTTACTATCTCAGTCCAGGACACCAGCCTTAGGAAGATTAATACAACAGCTTCATTCTAACTGATGTCCCCTTTCATCTCTTTGTCCCCTTCCATCATTCTCCACCCTGTAGGTAGTTATGTCTTCACAATGCAAACTTGATACTACCGCCTCATTAAACATTTCAATGACTTCTCATTGTACTTTAGAAAAATCCAAAATTTGAACTCTACCTCACTGTCTACATTTATCCCCTTTACTGTTCTCTCTCACTTTCGAAGCTTTCCCTAAATTGCTACATCTACAGATATTACTGACCCCAGCTTTACTCTTCCCTTTCAGCTAAATGAATTTACTTAGCTTTGGACATGCTCTTAGTTTAAACATCAGTTATTCTGGAAAGACCTTTCTGATAGGCACAGGTTAGGTCAGGTTGCCCTCTAATATATTTATCATCCTGGATTTCTTATCAAAGTAGATCCTAAAACAGAATGTTTTTCATACAGTAATCACAAATCTGTTGAAAAAAGTCAAGAGCATATTTACAAAATAAAAAAACCCACAGAGATACATACACACATACCCTACAGAGGTTACTTCAAGCCTCACAATTTACATGATCTCTATTGCCAATAACCTCAAGAAAAGAAGTTCATAACAGGGATTATGATGATCCAGGTTAACCTGGAGAAAAATGGCTCAGGTCAAATTGCATGTTGCTTGCCCCTGAAAAATCCCCAAAAGCAACTTCACAAAAGACTCCAAATGTATTTAAATGCAGGCTCCTAGGATCCAACCAAAGTGGCTAATGAAAAATTGCTACATTTGTAAACTGGGAATCTGCATTTTAAAAGCATTCTAATTGACTTTTATTACAATGAATTAATCTGGTACCTCCAATCCAATCAACCACTACATACCTACCTGTACCTTTCTTTTCCCGCTGTGTCATGGTTCACTCCCAAAAACCAATCTATGTACTAATCTGTTCCACCCTATCCAGTTTATAGCATAATTTCAGAATTGCTGCCAACTTTCTTCTTCCTAACTTTTCTTAAGTATGAGAAGTAGAGAATGCCTCTAGTAAAGCAGTAACTGGGGTAAAATAGAAGAAGGGTAGAAAAGAAAGAAAATTATCATTTTTAAACTGTACTCAACAAATTCCTACCAGCTTGAATAACTAGTTGTACATGCATGACTATCCCACTGGTTCAGAGCCACCTGGCAGCCAGACATAAGAATTATGGCCACATCATGAACATGTTAAGAAAACTGTAGCTTTAGGACACAATCAAAGTTATGTAAGGTTACAATGCTTTCTCTCTCCTTTGAGGAAACTTAGTCCAAAAACTCCTAAGGGTCTTAGACATATAGTAAGCCTGGAAATTAGGCCTGTGCTTTTATCTGTAAAGTAAGCCTGTGTTCGTCCATCCATTCCCCCACCCTACCACACTATATATCTACAAATCCCAAAGACAGCTATCCTCAAGGAACCAGAACTATGGAGGTTAGCACATCTCTAAACTTCAAACATATAAGAATAGAGAATTCTGATCTAGCCCACTCAATAAGTAACCTGATAGACACAATAACACACATTCCAGCCCCACCATAAAGTACCTCACTCTATGACCACCTACACTCCCTTCTAAGTGTATCCTTCTCTTTATGCCTAATAAATCTTTCTATGCCTCTCACTGACACTACCTGTAATTGTGTTCTCTAAGAAGATATGTCAGTGAACCTACAACCTACCCTATGGATTGGGTTAAGGTCTTCATCTTCTTTTGAGGAACTTCCTTAAACCCCTTCTGATGAAATCCTTTGGTGAGCCAGGTAGGAGGTAACCTGAGGCATTGATTTTGATAAGTTCACTGAATGTTTTACTTTCCTTCTAACACTCTGCGCTCTATATGACTTTCTCTCTGTGCAGTTCAGTTTCCCTCTTCAGTGGTCAAAGGCTTAGTGAGTGCTTACCTATAAAAACTGTGTAACTAAAAAATGACTGCTTACATACAAAAGCGCTAAAGATGAGCTGGAGGAAAGAGTGGTTTCATCAGAAATTCCTTTTAGGTCAACCTAACCCATTCCTGGGTCAGAGAGAATTTTAAAACTTGTTCTTCCAGGAAGGAACATGGAGTGCCCATCCAGTGTCTGGAGCAAACCTTTTGCACAAAGAAATGTGAAAGCTAATCCTGAGACACAGTATGAGGAAACTAACCTCAGGATGACACCTGAGGGAGAAACCTCCAGACATGTATGTTTTGGGGTCAAAGGAAATCCTCCAAACGGATCTTTTTAATATTTATAATTGTTCCACCCTTTATTTCTTTCACTCTCCAAACTGAAGGAGATAACCTTGGCCTGCCTAAATTGTCATAGCTCTCCTTTTTAGGATGGCTATAGGAATCTACCATATCATGCAAATTAAAGTAGGCAATTGGGTGACTGCTGACACTGTCTTTTGATGCCTGACTGGTACGTCTAAGAGATTTAAACTACTAGGAGCTCACTTTTTTTTCTTCTCTTCCATAAAGCTTTTTCACCTTTTCCACTGTCCTTCATCTACTTCCATTCTAGGACTCCCATTTATTTCTAGCCCTTTTAGAGGAAAACTTAAATTATTTAACTTTGTGTTCCTGAAGGGGTGGTAGAGTGAATGACCTAGCTGAAATGATATAGGAGATTAGGGTGTGGCAAAGCTGGTTGGGGAAATAGGCATGACCTGTTAATTACAAGATCCCAAAACACATGTACAGAACAGTCCCCAAAGCCCTGCACATGGACTTCTAGAGAGAACAAGAACAGGTTTTCAATAGGACGCCCTAGACCTGACATCAGTCTCAGGTGTGGAGTCCCAGTACCTGTATGTAGAAGTTAGCGGTTTCCTCAAGATTTGGACAGTATAAAAGGACAAAGACACCGAGAAGAGCTGTCTATCATGGCTTTCCTCATGATACCCCACCCTGCTTTCTCCAGAGTGTTCGTTTGTCTTGCTTCTTCCTCTTACTTGGACCAAGCTTACTCTGCACAGCCAGTTTCTCTCTCACTCTTCACTTTTACTTTTTCAAATAAACGCTGCCACTGCTTTTTGCTCATGTCATTCAATTTTTTGTTTGAGACAAGACCTAGAATCCAACTCCAGAAGGAGAAGCAAGCAACCCAAAACCCAGTAACATTTGATTGGCGAGCCACTTTTAGAAGGAGCTACAAGATAACGTAAGTATCTAATATGTGGCCCAAAAAAGTTTCCACCAGTGCAGACAGTGATTGCGGGAGAGGGGCACTTTCCCTGATGGTGGCTGACATGTCTATTGCTGGAGCTGTGGGGACTAGGAAGTGAATCACTCTGTGTTGTCTTCCCCTCCAGAGCACCTGGGTATCCACCTAGTACCCACTCCTACCCAGCTTACTGTACCACACCATACAAGAAGGGCCCAAACTTCCCCCAACCAAGCTCTGCTGAAGTGAGATCCTGCCTAAGCCTAAGGAAAACACAAGGCCATGCCCAAGGGATGCATTCCCCAGTAGTGACCTGAAAGATAGAATGGCTTGGCACAGGGAATAGCACCATCACAGAGGGGATGAAGGGGAAACTCGGAATGGTGCTGGCAGTGATGTCACAGCACAGTGGATACAGTGAGGATGCAGTTTGTCCAGGACAAATTCCAGGGCTGCAAAAGCAGTGTGCCTGCCAGATTGCCCTTTTCTCTGCCATTTTCCACAGCCCTCTCTAGGCTCTTGTGTCATTTTATTCTCTCGTTTTTTTAAAATTTTCTTGCAATACTCTCAGGCTTGTGTTCATCTATTAAAAAAAAAAAAAAAGTATATGTTTGTAGCTACTTTGTAAAAAGAGGAACTTCCAGACTTCTTTGTTTAACCATGCAAACGTTCCATGAAGTCTTTACATAACTTACAATTCCCTGAAGATCTTGGAAGTGACTCTTTTTGGGGGGGGGGGGGGTACTGGGGATCAAACTCATGATCTTGTGCTTGCAAGGCAGATGTGGTGCCACTGAACTAAATTCCTGGCCCTTTGGAGGTGACTTTCTGAGAAAAACCTTGCCCTTATGCATGACTTTTTTCTTCCTTTCTCATTTATTAAGACACAAACAAGTTTGCATACATTTAGAAGACCCAGAAATGCTTGGAAACATTTCTACATGATAGCAGGGACATCCAGAAAGCGGTCATGACAGAAAATTGAAGTAGTACTGTTGCCCATCTCTGGGTCAATTGGGATGGGTCCATTGCCTGACCCCAAGAAAGCTAGAACTGACCAGTGTTGCCAGATTCCAGGGTAACTGGCTTGAGCTAAATTGCTCAATCCCAGGACAACTGGGGCAGGCCACAGCCTGTTGCCTGCCCCAGGGAAAATTAGGTCTGATCAGTGTTACCATATCCCAGAAAGTTGGGATCTGCAAAAGCTATCTGATCCTGGGCAGAAAATCTAAAAGGATCCCATCTTTTCTCTTTTTTCTATATCTTTTCAGAAATATACAAGCGAGATCATGGAGTTGCATACATTTTATGAAATCATGCATCACTCGGTATCTAGCCCCAAAACATCACCATAGGGGTATATTTTACAAAATTGGGGCCATTTCAAAAGAGGATTTTTTTTTAAGTTGATTTTTCTAATTCAGCCTATCTAAAGAATATAAAGACACGGCCTCAAATTTAATTTGTTTTGTAACAAGGAGAGAAAAATGAACAAAGATCCTCTCTGGCAACTTGCAACTCTTCTCTTTCCCCCTTCTATCAGTTTAACCCTATGATGTTAAGACTAATGAGAGTATTATAAAAAAATCTGTTATGATTTACGAATCTGTACAGCCAAGGATGGATTCTGACTAGTCTATTTATAATTTAAACTATAAGAAAGAAAAAGAACTATTATACTCCAAATGACCAATGCATCTAAAACTGTAGTCTGACTTAATGTAATAGTTTTAGGTGTCACAGAAGTTGTTTTTGTTCTGTCTTCCTTCTAAGTGGTATTTGTAATAACTGGCTAAAGTGTCTGCAGCTGCTCCATTTACTACATTTTTTTTTTTTTAATAAGCTCATCTTTTTTTTTCTTTTTAAAAATATTTATTTATTGTCTGCTTATAGACTGCTGGCTCAATGTTTGGGTTTTTTACTAAAACAAAACAAAACAAAATAAAACAAAAACAATTATGCAGATATTCAAGGGCTAAGAAACCTGCCTGTGAAAAAAAAATTTCAACAGAGGTTTCTTTAAAATCCAGCCATTGCTACGGGAACTGCTGGACTCAATTTGCAAATAAAATCCATAAAATTTAGTAATATAAAGGTTATATACATAGGATCTTTGTTAATGTACACATGGTTGTTTGCTACCTTTAAAAACATTATTTATCTACATGATAAGATCCCCCCAAAAAGTTGTTTAAAATGGCTAATAGATAATTGAGCAGTCAAGTAATTAGCCCAGATGCCTTTTACTCATATGACCTAAATAAATCTTTAGCAAACAAATTAAATTGGTTTGTAAGATACAAAGAATATCTTAAAAACTATTAACACAGTCAGGCATGGTGATGCATGCCTGTAATCCCAGCATTAGGGAAGCAGAGGCAGGAGGATTGACTCAAGTTTGAGGCTAGCCTGGGCTACATAGTGAGTTCAAAGACAGCCTGAACTACATAGCAAGACTCTGTCAAATAAATACATAAATTTATTAACATACATTTTGCCTAGATTATCAGCTATCAGGATGATACTTAATCTTCGTTAGAAATATAAGATAAAATATCCATTGTTCTCTATGTTTCAAGCACAACAAAGGGTTTTCTTCGGCAAAGAAATAAAAGTATTATGTGTGTCTAATATCTTAATTTTCATGATTAATATAAATTAGTTAAGGCAGGTAAATAAAAAAGTGTGTTTATAATAAAATATCTGAGTCACCAGTTGCTAAATGTAAAATCAAGCATTCTTAGTTTCTTGAGGTCTATGAAAAACATTACTCCGCGTTTTCACAATTACTAATATATAAAACAGGAAAGGCTTAAAATTGCATTCTTCATAAGGTTATCGAGAGTTAAATTCTAACATATAATACTATATAAAAATTATTGCATATAACTATAGCCATATAATTAAAAGTACATTTAAAGAGTTTTCTGTTTAAGACAATAAGGTTTTCTAAAAATACTGATCCAGGGCCAAGGATTTAGCTCATTGTCACTGTACCTGCCTAGCAAGCACAAGGTCCTGAGTTCAAGCCCTGTAACAAAAAATGAATGAATAAATAAACAAAATAAAAATATTGATCTGTTCATCGATCTGTTCTTGCTAAAAATTAACAAAACCTACCCTAGAAAAGTTTTATTTTTATCAAGATAATTTCTTGTATTTTCTGCTGCTAGGATTTTAATATCCTATGAAATTGAGTTTTAAGAGAGTTAAGTTTTATTTAAATGTGCCTTTGTTTTAAAGTCTTTAAGCTATCAATTTATAACTGGTTAAATAAACAATTATTCTTTTAGGTTATAGCATATTTGGTGCTCTCTCTATACACATACACATGATGTAATATAGATATATACATGCACACACACCCAAGGACTAAACAGACTATGTACCTGAGCATTGTTTAAATATACAAAGTTTATAGTTGAAGTATGTAAGTTTAATACATGCAAAGTAATCAATATTCTTTTATACAATACAGGTTGTATCTAAACTTAAAACCAAACAATCAAAACTTTTGACATTTCTGCTTTTTTATATTTGGTACAATAAAAAAAACTCAGTGGGACAGCTCCGTCATTTAAAACTTGATCTACATCCACTGGCTTTGACTAAACAAATATTTTGTTAATGTATATATGAGATGTACTTGTATGTTGGATAAATCTATTTATAGTCAACAATACTGTTTCTGAACTTAGAGGTCTAAAGCTATCCTTTGACTCCTGTCAGTGCTGTCATCCTATGTAGACCTGTTAGAGGATTCTAAATTTTGCCTCAAGAGTAAAAGCTCAGTTAGTATATATAAAAGACTTCTACGTAGCTATGATACTAATTATTGCTAACTTCTTTATATGTTAAACACATTTATGTTCCCCAAGCATTTAAGCCTTCTAAAATATAAAGTTTAGGTAAACACCTTACCATACTGTTGTCTTTCAAACTAAAATTATTTGTAATGACAGAAACATAATTTTGTATTCCTGTCTTATGACCATGATGGTTAAGCAAAGATTTTTGAGAGCCCAATGGTCCTGGTATAGTAATGTCAGTCACAATTGTTATTTTAGGGCCAGGGATTTAGCTCAGTGGTTCCGGCGTCTGCCATGCAAGCTCAAGTTCCAAGTTCAATCCCCAGTACCAAAAAAACAAACAAGCAAACAAGCAACTGTTATTTTAGGGTTGTATATGATAAAAAGTAATAGATCGTTCTTTCAGTTGCAAAAACATTTCTCAAAGCTTCAACAATACTTCTTCTAGGTCTTTTTTCATCTATGTGTTTGGTTTTCTTTAAAATATATGCACCCAGATTCACAGAAAGGACTCCAACAAGTATTTGGGTCCCATCACCCCAATGCTAAGTCTATCCCTAATCATGATGCCAACAGCAATGCTGAGAAGTAAAATGGCAGACCAAGGCCTCAAAGTCAGGGTGCCCACATCACAATACCTGGATCTCATAACCCCAGCATTAAGTCTAACCATATCCCACATTCCTGGTGCCAGCTGGGTCACCAGGAAGCAAACTTAGAGGACCTGGACCCCATAAATGTTTCTTAGTTCAGGGTACTAGATTATTTTTTTGCTATTATAAAACTTTAACTGTTCTCTGCTGGCACTCTGCAGGAGCACAGTTTCTAACAAACAACTTAAGTATTTTTAAGCTGATAGCCACCACCTGTAAAACAGATATGACATTAATTCCCAATCTTTTTTTTTTTTGGTACCAGGGATCGAACTCAGGACCTTGCACTTGAGAGGCAGGCAAAGGAACCACTGAGCTAAATTCCCAGCCCCACTAATTCCAAATGTTAATCCTAACCCTCATTAAGTAAAAGAGGTAACTGTCTTCCAGTTTCATTTTATATTTCAAAGTCCCCAAATATCTGGGGGGGGGTGGATTACAATAGTTAGGATTAAGACTTATTACTCCCACCTCAAGAGTGGTGTAACTGGTCTTCTGGGTGCTCAATAACTGACATTTAGAGACCAAAACAAAAACAAAAAACAATAAAAATGCTAAAAGGACAATCAATATTCTGGCCTTTGCCCTCTGTGGTCAGTCAGGATCCAGAGACCAAGAAGACCCCTCTAAAAAGATCCTGGAAGTCCAGGGAGTCATCCAACCTCTCAAACAGAAACTGAGGATCCCAGAGACTAGGAGCTAGTCAATGTGCTTTCTGCAAGAAAAGGATCACCAGCGAGGAGAATATTCTGAATGCTTTCCAGAGAAGTGACCTGGCCAAGTCCTCACAAGGCCCCAAAACTAATGCTTGAGAACCCTTGACTGACACTGACAGAAAGGAAAAAGATTAATTTTTACTGACAATATCTTCTTTGATTTGATCTTAAACATCCATTAAGAAAGTGTAACTAAAACCAGAGTAAATACTGTAACAAAAATATGAAAACAGTGAGGGGCTACACTTATCTAAAAAGGGATTCTGAACACTGCACCAGTTGTTACAAGATCTACTCAAGAAAAAAACACCAAAACACAAAAAACCACCAGGAGATCTAGAGTCTCAGTCCCACTAGCTCTTCCAATAGGTCCTTGGGCCTTTCTAGTGTACTGTCACTATGTTATTTTGATATACATTCAAGTATTCCTTGGGTAAAGATTTGGCTTCATGTATAAGTCTGCCTACAAGGTAAAAATGCCAGCAAAAATATTCTAGTAACTAAGCATTATTATTTTAGTGGTATAAACGTCCTATTATCTACTCTACACTTTGTAGTTTGTGTTAGCTGGAGCCAATCACAATAAAGATCTTCAGGTCTACAAAGCAGAGGCCAGCTCCCAGATTCTGAGCCCTGCAGTGGGAATTCTAATGCCCCAATGGTCACACAAGAGCACAGATCCCTTTTACTTAATTTATTCCTTCATCACTGTAATTAAAACTAAGAGGATACTTTTATTGGCAAAACAGGATAAACATCTCAGAAAAAATAGAGGTTAATATTGAAGATAAAGGGCTCATCCAAATGCTGCCTAATTCTGACTTCTGCCACTTTGGGGAGCCACTATTCACCATAACTCTACATTTAATTTTTTGCTCCTGCTTGTTTAACATGCTTATAAAGTCTTCATCTTCAGAATTCTCCACCACCAAGTCAAGCTGATGTTCATGTGTGCTATTATCAAAGCAAAACATTATGCATACATTTCTGACAACTCTAAGTTTCAATGCTTTGCTAATGACCTTGCCTTCTTTTCTAGATTAAAGTATAATACTTCTGTACTTCTTCACACAACAAAACCCTATCCTCCTATGTCTCATGTAGATCAGCCAGGACTAGACCTTCAATCCTTAGCTAGCAAGAGTCAGCAGCTTATATAGCTTGAAGCAGCCAGCCTTAAGAAGAATCTTTGGACCTTATGCCCCTCAGCATTCCTTAAGGGGGGTGAGTGAGGAGGGGAACTCAGAAGGATACAAAGATAGGTAGAAAAGAAATAAGGAAAATCGTAATTTTTAAACTTAACTTTCAAGAAAACTGCAGGTTTAGGACACAAAGTTATCCAAGGTTACAGTGCTTTCTTTCCCCATCTGAGAAATGTATTCCAAAAATTGCTAGGGTCTGAGAGATAATAAGCTTGTAAGTTAGGCCTGTCCTTTTCACCTGTAAAGTGAGCCTGTGTTTTCCCCCATACTAGAGATTCACAATTCCCAAAGACAGCCATCCTCAAGGAACCAGCACTATACAGGTTAGCATGTCTCTAAACTTCAAATACATAATAGTTTGCATTCTGATGTAGGCCACTAAATAAACTGATAGACCCTTGGAGCACATATCCTAGATGTTTTGAGGACACCCCTAAGGATACATAAATATCCCCAGCCCTAGGCCATAAAGCACCTCAATCTATGAGCATCTGCTCTGCCTTCTGAGTGCATTCTTCTGTCTAATAAATCTTTCTGTGCTTCTCACCACATCACATCCTGCAATTCTTTTCTGTGATATAACTCAGCAACCAACACCCTACCCCACAGGTGGGGCGAATTGAGGTCACTGTCTCTTCTTTAGAGGAGACCTCTTCAGACACTGCCTGGTGATACTACTACAAAATAACAAATCTACATAGTAAACTTCATGATTTCTCTGCAATTCTGACTTTAAAATGTGTCCCATGAAGCTGTACAATCAGAGTGCTCTAGTCAAAAGTCTCTTTAATTTTTCTGTCTGATTATACTATTAATTTGACGTTGGGCTTGTTTCTGTTTACATTCAGTTCTAGCATTTCCTTTTTTCATCTCTTGGGTTTTATATAAAAAGTGTATTTAAAGTCTTTTATCCTTCTATATTCCTTCCACCTCAGTTCTGTCGTATCCCCTATATTTGGTACACTTTTAGTTTATACAGTACTCCTAAATTTCTTTACCTAACAATAAGCAAGTATATATAATTTTTCCTCCAGACAAAAAAGTAACATAATACATCCAAACATGATACTTTTGTATTTTTCCTTTCTTAAATTAACCTAAACTCCAAAATTAACTTAATAGGTTAATTTTCCTAAGTTAAGGCAAATAGCACAAAATTTTAATTCCTTTTCTACTAGGTCAGATTTCAAAATCATCCCGTTATAGAGTATCCAAAGAGTTACTTTTAATAATATAATCTCACTTCCATGCCCTAACACAAAATGAAAGGGAATTTTGACTAAATATTAAAATTGTATTTAGTGACTATGGCAACATTTTCTCTTCTATGTGGCTTCAATTGACTCCACTTCTGGAAAAGGAGCAACACTTGGTTTAAGATCATTCTCTGCTGTCTTCAGTTAATACAAGCTAACAAGTTTTAAATGACCCTCCTTTTCCCTAATCTATTTCTTCCACCACTGAAGAAGAAACAGTAAGCAGCAGATTACAAAAATGAGTTAGCCAGGTGTGGTGGTACACACCTATAACCGCAGCATTCAGGAAGCTGACACAAGAGTATCCCTGCAAGTCTGAGGCCAGCCCATGCTATATAGTGAGTTCAAGGCCAGTCTAAACTACATAGGAAAACCCTGTTTCAAAAAAAAGAAGCATGCTATGCAAATCTAAGGAGAGTGAATAAGGAATTAAAATACGAAAACAAAAACCTGTGCAAAGGAGAACAGAAACCAGTTTCTTTTTGTCTCCATTTGAAGTGTTCAAAATATTTATAATTTTACAAAATTAAAAATTGAACATAGAAAGTTCTAGGCATCTAACATATTAAAGCTTGTTGAAGAAATACAAAAAGAATATGAAATAGTAATCCCTGGGGAGATATTAAAGGTTTGCCTAATAGGAAAAAGTATCAGATATAATTTTTGTGGGGATCTCCCATTTCTAAAAGCAACATCATTCTGTACCTATTCTTATTTTACCTCTCTCCACCATTCTTTGTTTCTAAACCCTATATCTTCCAGTTGAAATTGTATCACTACTTCTAAGCAATTTCAGACCATGACTTGGACTAGCCATTAGCAAGAAATTCTATATCAACACACAGATATAGATCTGGCACTTTCAGGTGGACTTACACTTACTAGAAACTAAGGTTGGACAAGTTAATGAGGAACATAATCAAACTTTATATACTACTCTCAAAAATTTGGACCAAGTTCTTCAGTTGACCATTCATATATTCACAGGATCTATATATTCTGAATCATCTCAATTCTACTAGGAACTCCCCTAACCAAGTATATCCCCCTAAATCTTCCTCTGCTTCAATTCTCTCAATAGCTTTCTAATAATCCCCCCTTCCTTTTACTCTCATAGTATTACCTACTGGACTTGGTGAGGCTTGAATTCACTGGGGCTCTCTGGATTTTTGGATTCTGCCTGTCACCCTCAGCTCACAGACATACTACAATTTTAAAAAGGAGGTAGAACAAAAGTCAGAAAATACGCATATGTAGATTTAGCCAAGCATTGGCCCAGAGGGCTGCAAGTATTGAATCCTCCTTGGCATTAAGGCTGGAGATGACAGTTTATACTGTCAACATGAAGAAGCCTAGAGAAAATGTTTATCTTTTTTTTTCAATCCAATGTTTAAAGATCCCACTCAACCCCTCAATATAGCACTTATTCTTTTTACCACTTACTTTAGAATCTCATCATACTCCCCATAACATCTCATTAATTATACTCTCCAGTTAACACTTTTTAGATCACCTATATAATGAACATATTGTTTATGACTTACACACAGTAGATGTGCCCAATTAGTCAACCATTTGTAGGGCAGCACTCCACATTACTCTATTAAAGAGCTTTTGATATAGTATCATAGTTAGTTTACATGTATCTTCATCCAATAAAGATTATGAACTCCCTTAGGGGCCCTGTGCTAAGTAAGCTTCTTAGTACTGCAAACGCCTAGCACAGTGCTTCACAAGAACAGACAGTAAATCTTCTCAAGCTAATGAGTGAAAAATATAAATTAGCTGAAAAGAAGAGGACATGCTCTAGATCAGAGATTCCCAATTAGTAGTCCACAGGTTGAATGCAGACAACAGACTTATGTTTAGTACAGTACTTGTACAATTCCTGTACAGTAAGTATTTAAGAAAACTAGAATTGGCAACATTGAAAAACCACACACAAAATCCCAGATGTTTTGCTTTTCTTGGGGAGGAATATTGGAATATCTGCCATGTGCCCTAAAAGATAAGAATTAATGAGAATAAAGCTGTTCCATTTACATTAGATAAGTACTCTACTTTGGTTCTTTTTTTTACATTACTCATTTATGTCACCTGTCTGTCTGGCACTTACATATATTTAGGTTCACAACCACTGATAAAGACTCATGAACTTAAGTGGGAATGTAGCTCAAGGGTTGAGCACTTTGGTAGCATGTTCAAGGTCCTGGGTTCTATCCCTCGTACCACAAATAAATAAGTGAAGGAAGGAAAGACCAGCGAATCCCTGGTGAGCTTTCTTATTCAAATTTTAGCCATTTCTACTTCCTAGCCACCATATTCTTCCATCGCCAAACAAGGTTATCAAAATCTCCTCTCTCATTCCAAATCTTGACAAAAGGAATCTATAGTGCTCAGCAGTAAAGACAGAAAGCAAAGCTTACATAAATCACTACAAATTGCTTAGACTGATGCTTTGTTTAATGGGTCAAATATTACGATGTATATCCTCCACTGAAGTATTTTGTAAAATGGGCTCTTACTTAAAAGTATGCTGTTAATAGTCACTTCTCATACTGAGAGCTAGTTAAAAGAGTCTATTTCGGCAAACTGAATTCAATAAATATTCACGTAGTTTTTACAAAAGAAATCTCCAAATCTACCAAGTCTGGTTCCAAATCTTGACTCTCAGAAATTCTGCAAAGTTACCTAACTTCTCAAAGCTTCAATTTCTTTACCTTAAAAATATAAACAATTTTTAAAAAAATAAAAATAAAAAAATAAACAATTGGGTTTCTGCTGACTACTGATTGCTGTTCACTGCCTTCTGCTTGCCACACTACGAACTGTTTCTCCTCTGTGATGTCCCTCTGCCATGTCCCCTGCCTTGGAACCAGCCAAATAAAGACTGAAACTTCTACAAACTGTGAGCTGAAATAAACCTTCCCTCTTTAAAAAAAAAAAAAAAAAAAAATATATATATATATATATATATATGTGTGTGTGTGTGTGTGTGTGTGTGTGTGTGTGTACACACACACACACACACACACACACACACACATATAAACAACTGGGCTGGGGATTTAGGTCAGTGGCATCGTGCCTGTTTGGCAAATGCAAGGTCCTGAGTTCAATTCCAAGAAGGAAAGAAAGGAAAGAAAGAAAGAAAAGAAGGAAGGAAGGAAAGAAAGAACTATTAAAAAGTATTAATAGAATATTAAGTATTAGTAGATACTTAATAAGACTGCTGTGTGGCTTAAGACAATGATACAAAGCCCTCAGAATAGTTCCTGGTACACAGAAAACTGAAAATGCAACTACCATTTGAGTATTTATGTACAGAAACAAAAACTACTAAAACAAGATCTCTGGCGAAAAAAACCTCTTTTTAAGTTTTACGATACTGTTTTAATAAGGTACACGGAAACACAAAAAGAGATATATAGTCAACATATGAGCTAAAGTAGTAACGCTAACTGGACAAAGGGTAAAAGAAAGTTCAAGGAGAAATAAGAGGACAACAAAAGCAAAAAATCAAAGTGTTTATTTACCAAGGTAGCTAGTAAGCTGGGATGGACAGATGAAAAATGAGTGTATATAAGAGGAAAGTAGCAAAAAACAAAAGCAGATAGGTTGGTTGAAACTAGTAATCATAAAGTAATTCCAACCATATTTACTGAAGCTTACTATAAAGAAAGCACTGTGCGCTGGGGCATGGCAAAAACAAAGAGATACATAAAAGGTTTAGCGTGATACAATCCCTTCCCTTCAGACACTTGATTAGCTGCCACAGTGCACAGCACATCATAGGTGCATGATTAATCAGCAAATGTCTTTCATAAATGTAATCAAATGAAAAGACAAAGATATTGAAATAGGAAAGCTTAAGAGTTAATAAGAATATCATCTGGAATACGTACACCTAAAATCCTTCAGATCCCATCCTCCCCATGAATATGCATGCACACATATACATCACATAGCAGACAACTGGGTAATTTCTACATAAGAAAATGAATAAAACATGTACAAAGAAAAAACAAAGTAAGTTGTATTATTTGTTGTATAACATAAATGAGCTGGTTCACTAATATGATAGTATACTAACAGGCTTCTTAAAGAAGTGATTGATTTCAGGGCTGGGACAGGGACGGTACAAAGGTGATCCTGGAACATCTTTTGGTGCCAAAAAAAGAAGAAAGCACCAAACAAACAAAATGGGACCAACTTGTAATAGTTCACAATAGTCAAAGCTACAACAATTTGAATGACAGTGACAGGACAAAGATGAAATAAACAGCCAAGTACATACTATTACAAATACATGAACGAAGAAAAAGATGAACTTTTACTGAAGAATATTAATATAGAAGGAATGAAAGAAAAAATCATCACTAGAAAACATTAAAAATTTCTGCAGTTATTACCTATCAATGAATGCTAAAGTCAGCGAAAGTTTAAGAAGAAACAGAATATTTGCAAGCACTCAAAGAAAGTATTTCCTCCAAACAACTTATTTACAGAAGGAGGGCCTGGGGATGTAGTTTAGTGGTACAGCACCTGCCTGGTAAGCACAAGGCCCTGAGTTCCATTCCAGATCCCCAAAAAACAACAAAAACCAAAGTGATACATTTTAAAGTTACAGTTGAGAAACCTGGCAAACATCACCTAGCACTACCAATAATAAGACACACTGACATTACGTATCATCTGACATGCAGAGGGCATATTACCTTCCTCCAAATACAGTACCTCAATCTAATCATAAGAAAATATCAGACAAAACCATACTGAGGGAAATTCTCCAAAATATCCAACAATTACTTATCAAAAATGTCAAGGTATTAAAGATCCCCCCTCCCCAAAGAAAGGCTGCTGAGAAACCTTTACAAACTTGGAGGAGTCTAAGGAAACATGACAAGTAAATGCAATATGGGATTCTGTATTGGATCCTGGAATATAAAAGAACATTAGTGGCAAAAGTGATGAAGTCTCAACAAAGCCCATGATTCACTCAGTAGTTCATATTACTAAGGAGGATGGATATTAAAAATGTTAACCAAACCCAATGTTTTGTAAAATTAATATATATAGTAGTACCTCGATTCACAAATGCTTTTGTTTGCAAACAACTTGGTTTGCAAAAAGAAGGGTTGGCAAAATTTTGTTTTTGTTTGCAAACTTTGTATCAGGTGACAACCGTGGCCATCTTTCCCACACAAACGTTGCCATCTTTTCCAAAATCAGAGAACAAATTAAGTTCATGAACCAAGGCACCACTGTACTAATAAAGTATACATGGAAAGGGAAAAATAATAGTATCTGATCAATAATTGTATACCAATATTAATTTCTTGGGTTTTTAATTGTACTGCGGTTATGTAAAATCTGAACATTAGAGGAAGCTGATAAAGTATCCAGTTCAGGAGAATCTCCTGTACTAATTTTGTAACTCCTGTAATAAGTCTAAAATTTGTTCAAAGTAAAGATTTTTTAAAAAGATGTGAATGTTGAAACAGTATTAGTTACAATTATCATATTGGTTTTTCACCTTGACTCACTAGCAACTTATCTGCACAATAAGTACTGTAAGCTACTGGAGACATTCTCACTGTTTTAACTGTCTGGTGTTAACCCAGTAATAAAATAAAGCTCTAACAGTTTACCAAATATAAGTTAGTCACCTAAATTTTAAAAAATTTCCATTGTGACATTCTAAAAATGATGAACATTCAGAATTTCATCTTCAATTGAGCTTCCTCAAAGCTTTATTTTCAACAGCAGTCAATACTATTATCACTGCTTACTGCACAAAAATAATTTCAATAAAATCCTTACCTTCCAACCACTGCCAGCCTCTCTATAATATGGGAAGTTATCACAAATCCACTGGTAAATCTCACTTAAAGTCATTTTCTTTTTGGGTGAGCTATTAATAGCAAATGTAATGAGGCTGGCATAACTGTATGGAGGTTTCCCATCTTTGTGCTGTTGAACTTCTTCCTGGTCCAGAGTTGTATTTGGGTCAAGGAGCGCATTCTTCTTAGAAATTCCTGTTCCATGTGCATTTTGTGTCGCATCAGATTTTTGGATGGCTGCTCTCATGGTAAGCTGTGGTAACCAGTCCATAGATGTTAGGCTGCTCTCCAGTTCAGATGTCATCCTGAAGGTAAATAGACTCCTTAGTCAGTATCAAGTAAAGAACCCCTGCTTCTCAAAATAATCCAATATTCACAAATCTAGGTGTTCCAAAGTGAGGGAAAGTCTGAGTTAAATCTGGAGGAAAAAGATTGAGTATGTTAATAACCAAACCAAATATTTAAAGGATCAACATTTCCAATCTTCTTAATTTGCTTCTCTTCAAAACATAACAAACATGTTTTGAAAGTGTTTATAATACATATACATAAAGTGGTGCTGATGGAAATCTTACTTAAAAAGAATGTCTGCCACTTTAATAGGGCAACAAGATTTTGGTACAAAAAACTCCATCTGCAGTCTAGTTCTTCACTCATCAAACCACCACAAGCCCTTAAAAACTTAGGACTATAGATCTGTATCTCAATTTCTTTCATACAAATTTTAGGGGAATCATACAAACAGAAATACCTAAAGTAAATTGAAGGCAAAAAGTCAGAGAGATAATTGAGAAATCACACAGGAATTTTCAAGGAGCAAAGAAGGTATTGAGCAGCTGGGAGGTGGGAAGAGTAAAGCAGCACAGGTAAGAATAGCAAAAAGACAACCTAGCTAGAGGAATTGACTGAAAAGAGGAATGCAAAATCAAGGACACTGGCGAGCAAGTGAAGAGAAGGGCAGGCAGTACTAGGCAGTAATTAAAAGAAAAAAGTCAAGAAACTATCTTATAAAAATTAATTGATCCCTGACACTGCAAAAAAATAATTAATTAATTAAAGATCTACAAGTATATAAGATTAAATTATACAAATGGCCAGGAAGAAAAGTATTACAAGATTAAGGACAGGCTTGGGCAAATGTCCAGTAACCTAGATTCTCTAATGTATTTATTTTCAAGGCTAAAATATTCAGACCATTACCACTCAAAGAAAAGAATACAAAATCTGCCAGGTTAACATATATTTGAGAAAGGGAAAAGCTATTTTAAGAACTGAAGACGAGAATATATAAAGGAAATTTGACAGTTCACACTAGAATTGTTAACTTTCAGCAGAGATGTAAGCCCTTCTAACCTGGGATCAAAGAAGCAGGAATCGTGACCCTGGCAATACAGTAGAGAAGAATGAAAAGATTTGTAAATGATATCAAAATAAAGGGGAAAAAAGAAAATAAAACATCTCTGTCAAAAGAAAGCATTTGGGGCTGAGCATGTAGCTCAGTGGGAATGGGCTTACCAAGCATGCGGAAGGCTGAGTTCAATACCCAGGAATGTGTGTGTGCTTCCCCCCGACCAAAAAAAGAAAACTGTGGCTAAGAAAATTCTATACAGGCCCCTCATCCCAAATGGCTCCTAGTGAAAAACAGACTGCAATAGTCTAAGGAGAATATAAACTTCTAGTAGGCAATATTGAAAAACTAAAGAAGATAGGCTATGGAATCAGTGAGATCAGAATTTAAGTACATCTTCCAGCAATTAGTAGCTGTAGGACTGTGAAAATGTTCATTATCTCTTAACTTCAACTTTTTCATCTGTAAAATAAAACAGTAATACCATCTATGGTTATAATATTACTTTGTAAGTTAAGTGTGATAACACATGCACAGAGAAAATATTCAATAGGAGTATCTGGAAGGGAAAACTAATGTACAATACGGTAAACTAGGGTAAGCAACAGCAATTATAAATCAAGAGACAACTATGAGGATTCTATCTGCATTACCAGTAAAGAGTTCCATTACTATCTTGCTTTTCTGATATTCTGATTCAGTTTTGCCTTCCTAATCTTCTCAAATTCTCTCATTCTCTAGTATATGCATTTCTTTATGAAGCTTGAGCTGTAAATTTCCTCAAATAGCACCTTCAGAGATTAAAAAAAAAACAACCTACTATCCTACAATAACCAGAAATGACTGATCCAATTATGAAGACAGTTGTAAGAACTTGAGAATAAAGAGACAGGATATTTAGAGATCACACAATATCATGAGTAAGGAAAGTATCCCAGAGATTATAACTAATCTTTCCAATCAAAGATGAAAAATTAAGGGCCAGGGATTTAGCTCAGTGGTTCCACTGCCTGCCTCGCAAGCACAAGGTCCCAAGTTCGATCCCCGGTGCCAAAAAAAAAAAAAAAAGAAAAATTAAGATACACTAAAGTTAAAGGCTCACCCAATTCCACACAGCACCCAGCAGAACTAAAACAGATCTTAATCAGATCTATTGGTTCCCAATCCTTTTCTACATACTTCATCTGTAAAGAGAGGGTGTTAATTAAAATAAGACCTACCAGATATAAAAATAAAGCACTTAGAACATTTCCAGGCAAACAGTGTTAAATGAATGTTAGCTACTGAGGTGGTGGTAATAAAACTAGTTTTGCTATTACTATTCACATTTCATTCACTATGTGTATGGTGGCTAAACATTTTCACAATAAACACTCGCTATTATTACACCACTAATCTCCACTAGAGCTTTATTTTGTTCAAATTAGCAAAGCACCCAGACACGTATGTTTTCAAACTTAGTACGAGTATGTCCCACATTGGAATATAATTCTTATTGCAGATACCCCCTACTGAAAACCACGTTTACTTTCTGCCCACCAGTTTAAGTAATGAGAGAACTCATGAGAGTCTTAATGAAAGAAACATAAAGTAGACTTTTAAATGTGTTATAGTTAACAAGAATTTAATATTTTATATGTGTACAGCGCTATATACCAGAGGAAGGAATCGATAGTCCAATCGGGAAGTACAAATACAAGAAAAAAAATGAATCAAAGAACAAGACTGAGCTCTGGGTGCTCTGAAGTTCAGAAAAGGGAGTGAATAACATGGGCTGCCATCTTAAAAGGAAAAAAGAAAGAACTTTAACAAAGCCTTAAAGAAAGTTAAAACCTAAATAGTCTAGAAAGAAAAGGATCCCTAGTCTTCAAAGACATCCTATGTAAGAATTATTGTGCTCATTCATTTATTCTGCTAGAGCAAATTTTAAATACACTATAAAATATGTCTCCAAAACTGAAAAGATGGAACTTCAGTTTCGAATGCAAGTAATTAAATTGTATATATTCTTGGTTGTGAGGCAAAAAGTGCCTCCAATATTGGTACTTACACTGGTGGCTAAGTAATTTCCCATTAAGCAGAAATACAAAAGACGGCCATTAGATTTGGCCTGATCACCAGTAACTTTAGAAGGAAACCTATTAGTGGAATGGTGATGACAGAAACCCAGTTGTAGATGAAAACAGATGGTAGTAAATTTAAAAACAGCATGGAATGCTCTGAGGAATCTGGTTATGGAAATCTGGTTAAGAAATGTCAGGCCCTCATTACTTCACCTCATTCCAAAAAGCTTCCTAGTCGGCCTCCTGGACTCCTGATTTCTCACCATCCCTCTCTGCTAATCACCTCAAGTTCATGCATATACTCCAAGAGAAATCTGTCAACACGGCTTTCACGTCATTACATCCAAACATTTTCTATGTCTCCTTTTCTCCTATTTTGCTAAGTCTAAACTCATTCACAATTACTTTAGTTTATAATAATCTCTTATTAATCCTTCTCTAACCTCAATTTGGCATTTTACATGTTGCTTTATATACATAATTGGAACACAGGCCTAAACTTTCTAGTCTCATCTCTCTTTCTCAACTCCCCTCTCCCCATAGAGGATAGTGACCATACACTAGTACTTCTAATGCTACCAATACCATGCTAGGTACAAATTATTTGAAAAATAACATAGCAATTAGCTAAGGAATAATCTTTTCTGGAATGTCCCTTCCTTCTCACTTTGCCTGGTTAGCTTCTACTTGTCCTTCAAGACACCAACCAAACATCTCCCCTTACAGAAGCCTGGTCAATTCCTCTCTCTGCCTTCCATCGTCTAAGCAGAATGAGATCCTGCTCCTATATAATAGGGTATCATAGTATTTCTACAGAAGTGTAATTATCTTTACTATTAATGAGACTCAGCTCCTTGAAAGAAGAAATTTTCATGATTGAAACACCAACTGCCCAATGAAGGTGTGGCTGTGCTTCTCCCTATTATTAGTAACACCTGTTACAAGCCAAACTTGTTGAATGCTGAAAAGAAGAGGTGAAAGAGAGGACTTAACAAAACGGAAGGATATTCACAGAATCAGTCTTTTCTAAGTTGAAAGAAAGTATAACTCAGAGCACAGACTGATAGGCACACTACACTGGAACAGAAAAACAGTTCTACTGAAATAGCAGAGAAAACTGAGAAGCTAAAAGCGAAGATAAAAGAACATGTTACTTGTAGAAGAAAGCCAAGCACAGAGCACTTATGTCTGAAGTTCTTCAATCTATGATGGTTATCTGATTAAAAGAACTTCCGTAAGGAGCTTCTTTTACTAAAATTAAAGGGTAAGGAGTATTAAGATGCAACGGCTAAAAACCAAGTTATTTAGTCAAAACTAAGACTTAATAAAACACTACCACTTATGTGATCTCATACATGCTTTTAAGCTGCTGTACCACACTCCTTGGGCCTCCCTCTGTACCTATCCTAATTCTCAAGGAGTAGCAAAGGCTAACTTGGAAGTTTCCAAATTCCAACAATATCAAAAGGTGTAGGGAAATGGTAAGAGATATTTTCTTCCTAAATAGAGTAAGAGGAAAACCACCAGGAAAATATAAGGAATAAGAATAATGAGGTAATGATAAGGATAACAATGATGTGACCCAAATATTACTGAATCCTCCCACTCCATTCCTGGCACTTGGCATTTCACCTTAAGACTTGGCAGCATAAGAAAAACTGAGCAACTGAAAACTCAGAAAAAATCCTTGTTATTATCACCACAGTGATTCTTATATACATTTAATCACATGAATCTCTTGGGTCAATTTGTACTGTCATTCCTATTAGTGTCTGTACTGTACGCCCAAGGCAACTACGACATGGGAGTACTTGTTCTTACTGTCTTCCTTAGGAATATATCCTGATTTTATTCAAGATGGCACTGTGCCTTTTTTTTGCCTGTCTTTCTCTCTGGAATGTGAATAATAATAGCTACTGTTCCTACCAGTTATCTTCCATCACTAGGTAATCTTGAGAAAACAAGCCAACACTGAAGACATGCAAGCAAAGAGAAGGAATCTGGATCTCCAATTTTTTTGTGTGTGAGACAGTGTGTGAAGCTACCATCTCAGGCCTAGATTGCTCAGCTTCCAGATTTTGAATGTATTTACTATAAAAGAGTCTCCATCAGCAGATAAATGCAATTCCTACCACGCACAGAACTTAGCATGTGAGAGTGAAGTGACAGAACAGAACCTAAAACAAGACATTCTCTTGAAGCATTAGTGAGTTAATTAATGACTCGCTATTGCAGGTTGGAAAACTGGTGACAAAGTATTATCACCTATGGAATTTGGAAGGCAAACCATGAACCAAGGCTACAACAAAAAGAGAAATATAGGAAAAATTTAGAACATGTTGGCTGTTCCTTGCCACTTAAAGCCAAATCCTAAAAGACAAACTTTAATGAAAGTCATAAGCAGAGATAGAGAAAATCCAGATTTTCGAAGGAAGGTATTCTCACCGAACCTATGGCCTGCAATTTAAGATGAAAATCCTAGACCTATAATAAAAGTCATAACCTCAGCTATTTAAAAACAAAAACAGATGGCAATATTTTTTTTAATTAGTTATACACCACCAATATCAGAATTTCTAGTCTTGGTTCCATTTAAGCAAACTATCAGCCGATGTCCTGTATCAGAAGAGACATGGCTTTGTGATTAAGAACAGACCCTGAGGGAAGAAAACTGCCTGGATTGGAATCCAAATTCTTCCTACTTTAGCTATGTCATTTTAAAAAAAGTAAATTAGTCCTTTAGTTTGGGGGTGGGTGGGTCTTGTCTGTTTGCTTGCCTGTTTGTTTTTTGCCACTGGGAACTGAATCCAGAGCCAAGCAAGGCAAGCACTCCACCACTGAGCAAGCTCCCAGTTCTTATTTTGACAGGGTCTCACTAAATTGGCTATGCTGATGTGAACATGCCATCCTGCTGCCTGTCAGGAGTACTCGTGGTTACAGGTGTGCACCACTAAGACAGGAGGTAAGTTATCTTCTTTATACCTCATATTCCTTATCTGTAAAATGAAGATAAAATAGTAACCATCCCAAGGCCAGGGATTTGGCTCAGTGGTTCCGCCATCTGCCTTCCAAGAGCAAGGTCCCGAGTTCAATCCCCGATACCAAAAAAACAACAGGTAACCATCCCGAAGTTAATACATATAAAACACTAGGATCAGTTTCTAACACACAGCAAGCACTCAATAAATACTTGCTGTATTTTCAAACCCATATTCTTTATGATTTTCTAAATTTTAAATGACTATCACTGGGGTTTTAGATGTATATACCCTAAATCACACAATCATCATTTAGCAACTTCAATGACAATAAGCCTATCAGTTAATTATTCATGCAAAATTACCCAAAAAACACTGTTTTGAATTTTTATATATGGCATAAAAACTGAGAACATGCTTTTCCCATAGAAATATTATCTTATGATGATTCCTGAAACAACCCACAAAACCCTCTTTCTGCCATAAAGGACTTCTAAATCCACAATTCTAAGAGTACAAGGAAAGATAGCCCCTCCCAAAAGGAGAAAAAAAATAAAGCCTTCATTAGCAAAGTGAATATAGGGTACGGGAATCATAGTTTAAATTATGGAACTCAACAAACCATCAGTAGAAGGTGACTCATCAAAACTTCAGACTTTTACAACTTTCCTTTCACCTCTAAAGGTCATATTTTGGGGCCGGGGATTTAGCTCAGTGGTTCTGCCGCCTGCCCCGCAAGCGCAAGGACCGGAGTTCGATCCCCAATAGCAAAAAAAAAAAAAAGGTCATATTTTGAAGATTTGAGTAAGAAGTGCATCAGTAAACACAACTGTGACTTCAGAGCTACTTAACACAAAATCAGAAGAAAAAAAACTTCATGAGGTCATTTTGTTAAATCTTGGTAAGCTATTTTGCAGGCAAACAATATTGCTTAATACTGTCTCTAAAGAAAGAAAAGTTCACAATACAGATAATCTTTTCTAGGTTAAGAAATTCACTGTAATTTTTTAAGTTTTAATAGAAAAATTTTATATAAAATGAAAACTAGAGTTCTCTTCATAATGACTTTTCACATATTTTACAACAGTAACATCGTTTGGATTCATCTTTCTTCAAGTCTGGAATTTCTTCAACTCTTCCCATGGGATCTATAAATACTACAATGTATTTATTGCTCTTTTCTAGCTTCTCTCCAAATTACCCGACATTTAATCTTAAGATTCACAAAACTGTATTCTGAATTAATACAAGGCATAAACTTTGTTAAAACTCCATTTAGAGTACAAATTGAGGGATCTTATATATGAACAAAAGATATTTTATACAATATGACTAATTCACATCTTAAAATATTTTACTTCAAAATTTAGAGAGAAAAAAACACTTTTGAGGCATTGAGTCTATCAAGAAGTAAATACTATACTCTGCATTTAAATCTCATCATCTACTGGAAAATCTAAGTCTGAGTAGTGAGACTGATAAACACCACCAGTCCCTTGCACATGAGAACGTTTAAAATCATCTTTACAGCTGCCTAAAAACAATGACAATCTGCTATATTTCTTATACTTAGATTAGAACAACAACAAAATTCTTGAGTAACTTGTGTCCACTTGTTCATTTTGTTTCATTAAAGGTTTAACTTGACCTGTGCAACCACTACTGGAGAAAAGGAAGAAAGGAAACTGCTTCTGTTAACCATCCAACATTTACTGGGTATTCTACTATTTGAGTTTTTGTGGTTTTATACCAGTTAAGTTTAGCATTAATGTGGAAAAGGACTAACATAGTAGAGGGTGACTCTGGCTTATCTTTTAGTGTTAAGTATAATAGAAAATGTTACAGAAACAGCTTACACTGCTACATGAGAATTCTATGGTTCAGCAGCTGTCAAAAGTGTGGTCCAGACACCCTTCAGGGGGGTTTGAAGGGTCAAAACTATTTTTATAATAAAATATGATTAGCCTTTTTCACTAATCAACATGTAAGTGTACAGCAGAGTTTTTCGGATGCTACATGACATGTAGGTTGCCCATCTCCTTCGGTACCAGGGATCAAACTCAGGATCTTGAGCTTGCCACGCAAGGGTGGTCCCACTGAGCTACATCCTCGGCCCTGACATGAGGTAAATGATAAAATAGATGTGGAACACAGTACACAGTGAATTTCATAGAGGCCAACTATTATTGATTAAAATATTGTTAAATATTAGCTGAGCACAGTTTCACATGCCTATAATCCCAGCAACTGAGGTAGGCTGAGGGAGGAGGATCTTAAGTTTGAATCCCACCTAGGCAACTTAGCAAGACCTTGTCTCAATAAACAAACAGGGACTGGGGATGTAGTTCAGTGGCAGAAAATGTTCTTGGGCTCAATGCCCAATACTGTCAAAAAGAAGAAAGGAAAGGAGGGAAGGAGAAAGGGAGGGAGGAATGTCCCTAGACATACCTGCTTATTTTCACTTTTGTCCAAGTCATCAGAATGTATAACAGGCAACAAATATAAATGAATTCAAGTCCATACTGTGGGTTAAAAAACAATAAAAACGGGCCAGGGATATAGCTCAGCAGTGCAGTGCCTGCCTGGCAAGCACGAGACCCTGAGTTTGATTCTGGGACCAAAAAAAAAAAAACCACCATTGGCATCGTACAAGCTCCCCTGACCACAAGGAATAATCCCAGGCTCTTCCTAAGGTACACAGACCCTGAAAAGGCAAAAGAGAAAAATCTCTAAATTACCTAGAAATCTTAAATAAGCAACCTGACACACATAGTTGTTTAATGATATAGAATATCTGCAATATTAACATTTATATAATATTGGTATATTATTATTCATTATTACAGACATTCTTATTATTCCTATTACTAATTACAGAACTGTGTGATTACTAAAACAGTTGTTCTCAGAGGATCATAAGTATACTCTAATATCTACTTTTAGATTCCTTGTTGCAATTTCAAGACTGGTTTAAAAAAATTAGATTAGGTTCAGTCTGTTACATAAAAGCACCTTATATTTTAGAAAAAATGGACCAAAAATTTGAAGGGACAGGGATCTCAGTGAAGAAGACAAAGACAAATAAAATTAAAATTTTAGAAAGTGACCATTAGCTCACATTATAGCAAAACCTGAAAAATGGATCAGAGCTAAATGTAAAAGCTAATGCTATAAAAATTTATAGAAGAAATCATAAGAGAAAATGTAACATTTGGTGAACCAAATATTTCTTGAATATAACAAAAAAACACAAGGGGCCGGGGATTTAGCTCAGTGGTTCTGCCACCTGCCTCGCAAGCACAAGGTCCCAAGTTTGATCCCCGGTACCAAAAAAAAAAAAGAAAAAAAAAAAAAACACATAACAAAAAAACACAATTCATAAAACTGATAAAATTGGAATTTAATCAAAATTTAAAACTTCTGTTCTTCAAAGACACTGTTAGGAGAATGAAGAACACAAGCCACAGGTTAGAAGAAAATATCTGCAGAGCAAACATCTTAAAAAAGGACTTGTATCCAGAAAATGTTTTAAAAAAAAAAGGGCCAGGGATTTAGCTCAGTGGTTCCACCGCCTGCCTCGCAAGCGCAAGGACCTGAGTTCAATCCTGGGTACCAAAAAAAAAGAAACCCAATTTTTAAACACGGGCAAAACATATGAACAGTGACTTTAATAAAGAAGATATAGAACTGCAAAGAATCACAAGAAAAGATACAATGCAAAAAAAAAAACTGCACTGAGGTGTTACTACACACCTACTAGAATGGCTAAAATTAAAATGACTGACCATACCAAGTGTTGATGAGGATATCAAATCTAACACACTGGTAGTAGGAATGTAAAATGGTATAACTATTTTAGAAACAGTTCAGCAGTTTAAGAGGTTAAACACACACCTATCAAATGATCTACTGATTTCACTCTTACGAATTTACTCCAAACAAACCATATATTTATATAAAGATGTGCACGCAAATGTTCATGGCACGCTTATTTGTAATAGCCAAAACTGTAAACAATTCAAATGTCATCAGTGGGTGAATGCATAAACAAATCCAATGGAATAAAAAGAAATGAACTACTGATCCATCCACCATCATAGGTGAATCATAAAATAATTACACTGAATAAAAGAACCCAGGTCCTCATACATATTCTCTCTCTCTCTCTCTCTCTCTCTCTCTCTCTCTCTCTCTCTCTCTCTCTCTCTCTCATTTATATAAAACTCCAGAAAATGTACACAAACATAATGGACAGAAAAGCAGACCACTAGATATCTTGCAGAGAGAGGGACAGGAGGGTCGAATAACACAGCAGTCCTGGGAAGATTTTGGACATGATAGATAACATTCACTATACTGGATGGGGTGATGATTAAGGTGCTTATATTCTGTGAGACGTCAAATTATAATACATATTCTACTCTCTCTCTCTCTTTTGGTACTAGGGATTGAACTTAGAGCCCCACAACTTCCTGCATTGATATTTCCCTTTTGTGCTTATTATTTCATACTATCCGCAATTAAATGGGATATTTCTTTGGCAAATATCCTTTTGTTTTTAAGCCTCAAAATACAATAAATACTGACAGCTGAGAGAGAGTAGAGTTTAATGGTTAAGAGCACTGGGGGCAATGGAGTTAAGACCTACCAGTCCATATGAAACCCAGATCGGTCCCAAATTAGCTTGAGTTGCTTAACTTTGGCTCTGTTTCCTCACTGATGAAAGGAGAAAAATAATGGTACTGACCTCACAGACTTATTGGCAGAATTTAATTAATGTATGTAAAGTACTCAAATAGGGCTGAAGGTATGTGACTCAGTGGTAGAGCACTTACCTAGCATGTCCCTGGCCCTGGGTTCAATCCCTAGAGTTGCAAAAAAAAAAAAAAAAAAAAAAAAAGAGTAGAGATAATGCCTCCTCTAGTAAAGTAATAAATACAGCATAAAAGCTAGCTACCGACATCACTAGTCACAAAAGCAACTTTTATAACATGTCCTTAAATAGTCAATAAATAGTCAATAGTATTCCTTTAATAGCTGTTCAGAAATGGAGGCCCCAGAGCATTAGGTTCTTAGTTCAAAGAATAAACTATAATTAGGAGGGTCTATATATACCATCACTGTCCTACAGATCTTCCTGCAATTATGAAATGTTTGTATACTGTCCAATGTGGTAATGACTAGCCATATGTGGCTAGTGAGCACTTAAAATGTATTTATCTATTTTTAATTAATGTAAATAGCCACATGAGTCTAGTGACTACCATATCAGACAATAAAGCTTTAAAAGATAACCTAGAAAACTCCAAAATATATTTTAGAATAGTCAAGAGTTTTCACATTACTCACCACTTAAGTGGAACATGCCATCTTTAAACATGCAAATTAGTAAGATTTTACAAATTCCAGAAATGTTTAACAAAGAAAATAAATTTAAAATATCACATGGTTAATGCAAAGGCTACTTCTGCCACTATGTTGAACAAACTTAAAAGTATGAAATTTTAAGCTGGGCATGTTAGTACACACCTGTAATCCCAGCACTCAAAACTTCGAAGCATGAGGATCACCCTGAGTTCGAGGCCAGCCTGGGTTACATAAAGAGTTTAAGGCCAATCTGAACTACAAAGTGAGATCGTGCCTTAAAAAAAAAATTAAATTACAAATACAATAAACATATAATATTAAATGATAGCAATATCTTTAGTTCAAAGGACAATGGTAAATCTGAACACTTATAGGTAGATATTCTAGAATGTAAGAATTTTAGGATGAAGAGGAAACAGAAGGAAAAATTCTCTATGATCCCATATTCTTGAGCTGATGATAGCAAAAAATACACTTCTAATTCCCTCTTTTATTTTAAAAATAACAAACTCTCTTGCTTTCTACTATTGGAAAATGAAAGAGGGGAAAAAAAATATGCCAGATGCCTTATATATATGTTTAATCTCATGAAGCCTAACAGAACAGTACGATAAGCATTAACAACCTTGTTAGAGTAAGATTAGGAAAAGTAATTTGCCCAAGATTATATGGCTAATATATGCCCAAGAGAGAACGGAACTCACATCTACCTGGTTTTAAGACTATACCAGAAGAGCCTGTCAATACCAGCCTGCTATTGGAAACAAGGCAGCAAGAGCCTTAAGATAAATCTACCCTCTTCTGATCATTCTAAACACCAGGATCATCAATATCTATCAAGAGGAGGGTAATAAAGAAACAGATGGATAAGAAATCATCTGTGCCACTAACATTTTTTCCGGGAAAGCTCATGCTAAAATATTCCCATGTGTTCCCTAGAATATACTACCCATAAACAGAAAAATTAAATCAAGAATAAAAGGTATCTTTAAGGAAAAGTATAACGAAAAGGAAACAAGCAAGAAAAATAAACACGGAAAAAGATAAGAGGAAGCAATCTCAGGAAGATGGTAATTGTTACCAGAAACTACTTCAAGTGCTACTGTAAACCAGTGTCTCAAGCTATATACACGTGAACCATTAAATTAATATTCTAAAAAATATTAGGTAATTGAGAAATGCAGGCTCTCGACAAGCACAAAGAAATATCAAATTTATTTTGCTTTCAAAACATCAAATAGCAAAAATAGTCTGTTGCTACATTATGTAAAAGAAGTCATGTGATAATACATAGCATTTACTTGTCTGAATAAACTTCAGTAAGCTTTTGATCTTACTGAATCTACACTTAGAAATAAAATACAGATACACTTCAGGATTTGAATCCAACTTATTGAAACCCAGGAATTAAATAGATTATGCTAAATTTTTAAGATTCTACTGTTTGACAGAAACTATGTCTATCACAATCTGAACTCTTTCTTACCCTTGCCATGCAAAACTCAGGAAATGAACAGATGTGGGCAATCTGGTATCCCTCACTATCTACACTTTCACCATCCAATAGATTCAGACTGCAAGGAATACTTTCGAATCTTAAAGAGTTTTTAAAATATAATTTCACATGATTTAGGGTTTTTCAGCAACATGCAGATATTCCAGGTACAAAACAGATCTTAGAAAATATCTTTTTACACCATATTTTCTCAGCCCTCTGCTGGAACAGCTGTGGCAGTTAAGTTACTGCCCCTTAGCTTCAAAGTGCAACATTCCCCACTATTATCCTGCTTTGTGATGCTAGAGCTAGAATCCTCTCTACAAACCTTGCTTGCACTTTTCAGTGGGGTTCCTTAAAGCTCTACCAAGCAAGACAAAGCACTGAAAACTGACTGCAAATCTGGAGGAAGATGACACTTGTACCTTTCTGCCTACTCTCTGGGATTCATAAAAGTGTTTCCTTAACAAAGGCTTCTTCATCTCTTTATAACAGGCCCTTCCCATAGCAGCAAGCCAATCAGTTTGCAGTGTTTCAATACTTACTGAACTAGTTTCATAATACACCATGGGCACCAGTCAGCATCCCCTCCTCAAGAGGTCTAGATCTCAATCTCACAGGTCCCATTTTCCAAGCTTAGACACCAGCATCAGTCCTGTAGCAGTTTCTCCCCACAGGTCTAAATCTCAATTCAACAGGATCTTTCTAAGTTTTTCACTTGTCCTTGAATTTTATGGATAGTACCTGGTGTCCTATTGTATCTTATCTTCACAACTTGAGTTTTATTTTTATCTTTTCTATTACCTACTTAACCTTCTATCTAGTTAACCATTCTCTCTATTAAACCATGTCTGTTCAAATTACTAGTATGATTTCCGCCTATGCAAAGAACCCTAACGAAACAAAATTGTCTCATATAGAATATGGTTATTGTGACTTTCATTAAAATGTAATTTTAGCCTGCCATGGTGGTATACGCCTATAATCCCAGCACCTGGGAGGATGAGGCAGGAGGATTGCTTAGTTCAAGGCCAGCCTAAGCTATATTTTGTGTTCAAGGCCAGTTTCAACTACACGGCGAGACCTTGTCCCAACAAAAACAGTGTAAAATTGGGCAGAGGATTTAGCTCAGTGGTGCTGCCACCTGCCTCACAAGCGCATGGTCCTGAGTTCGATCCCTGGTACCCAAAAAAAGTGTAAAATTATGTTATTTCATGCATATAACTATCACCTTACTATGTTCACTTAGTTTACTAAATTTACTAATGGAGCAGATCCAAATCTTATTACCACAAAAATCTCTGGTGGCAAGTCTCTCTCTACTACACTAAGTTGCACTACTTGACAAAACATGATGCAGTATTTTATTATGAACTCCATCTTGAAATTTAATGTAAAATGAGTTTATGTTTTAAGTGTTAGATATTCCAACAAAGAAAAACAATTAGCACTCACCTTAATGAAGTTACAGATGGACAAGCCTGTCCATACAAACCCATCTGGCCACAAAGAGAATCTAAAAAGTAAACAAGAGTTAGTTATCAGATGCTCCAAAATAAATTAAACTAAAAGTCACGCTACAATTTTAATTAAAACTCTGTGAAAAAATAGAAGGCTACAAGAATAACCATTATCAGAATGTAAACTCACATGAATGAAAAATGCTACTGAGTAATAAGAGGGATTATAGTGAAGTAACTCATATCAGGAAGAGTAAAAAAGAGAAGCAAGCATACCATAACTATGATATCCAAAGGAGCTCAGATTTCATAAAACTTGGCAAATGGTTATCCCTTATACAGTGTCCAAACTATTTAAAAGAATCTCAGGAGTTCCAAAAGAATACCTAAACTATCATTGAGCTGGGCATGCAGGTCCCTGCTCCCACATTAACTGCTCCCCCCATTTATACATCTCTTCAATGAAAGCAGTACTACCTTTATTAGTTTTATTTATTAAATTTCACTAAGACATCTGAAGAAACAGTACCATTGCTTAAAAAAAAGTTAAGATTAACATCAGAACACAAGGAGCTCTGAATAAGTTCTAGGTTCAAATTCTAACTTGTAACACTGCTGAGACCTTGAAGAATTTATATAACTTTACTGAACCTCAGTTTCTTCATCTGAAATTTGGCAATATAACACCTGTATAACACTTTTTAACTTTATCATTGTAGGTCAGCTGTTAGAATTAAATAATAAAATGAACAAATGTGAAAATGTCTATTTAGCGCTACTCTCCCTAGGATATGGTAGTGTGGAATATTTTCACTAGGCACAAGGATGACTCACAAATGCTAAAGGCAACTGTTATGATTTATTTGTATCTAGATGTCCCCCCAAATGCCTATGCACTCATAGGTGGGAAGTTTCGATGGTGGCTGGATTAGGGGGTCTGAATGTAGATTAAGGGTGTGATACTGGGATTGCCAGGGTGGATAATGGAAGCTCGCTCTGTCATGGGTATGGGCGGCACCAATCAACAAGCTTGTTGCCTAGATGGAATAAACAGTAAGGGACAGAAAGAAGGCTAGCTTGCTGCTGCTGCTTCACCATCTCTTGCCTGTTTGCCACAGACTATTTCTTCTTTGTGATGTCCTCTGCCATGCCACCCTGCCTTGGAGCCAGCTGACTATGACCTGAAACCTACAAACTATAAGCTGTACAAACCTTTCCTCCTTTAACTTGAAGGTGCCAGGTATTCTGTCTCAGCAATGAGAAAAGTGACTAAGACAGTAATATAACTGAGATAAGTTAGAATAGGTACGGGTGTATACATGTGAATACATTGCACAAGTGATAAAGAGACTCTGAGCATGTTCAGTCTGAAAGGAAGGGGTCAGCTGCTACTGGCAGCTCTAGCCAAAGGTTACTAAAGAAAGAGTATTTTAGGTCCATTATTGTTTTGTTGCTGGTATTTTGGGGGGGGGCCCTGCTGGGGACTGAACTTGGTCTTTGCACTAGGCTACCTCCCCAGCCCTTTCTGATTTTTTTATTTTGAGAAAGGGTCTCACTCAGTTATTAAGTTTCCCTGGCTGGGTTCAAACCTGTGATCATCCTCTCTCAGCTACACAGAGTGCTGGGATTATAGGCATGTGCCACCACACCCAGCTCAGACCAGTAAGAACTTCCAGGTTTTTTTTGTTTTGTTTTTGAGATAGTCTATGTCGATCAGGCTGGCCTTGAACTCACTATGTAGCCCAGGCTGGCCTCAAACTTGTGGTGGTCCTCCTGCCTCAGGCTCCCAGAGTGCTGGGATCACAGGTTTGCACCACCGAGCCCAGAAGAACTTCCAGTTTTTCAAAAGAAGAAATCCAAAATCTTATTTCAATTCTAATTTTTATTTTCTAAATATTATCTGAGCCAAAGAACACATTGGATTTTTTTCTAAGTTTATAACTGTTGATTCAGAGGCTTACTGAATTACCAACAACTAATTGCCCCATATGCTAGACAGACACAATTTTATTTCTGCCAGGATGACAAGACAGATGGCTTGACCACCATATTCAGTTAAAATAACTAGACTGCTAAATAAAATTTTATAAACAAATCAAAAAAATAACAAAAAATTAAGGTATGATCAGAAGTCAAAAATTAAGAATAAGAAGGGATTTAGGGAGGTACTAAAACCAGCTTTCCTTCACCATTAGGGCATCTGTCAAACCACATGAATTCCAACTTGTAATTAATTCTAAGACATCTTGAGGTCCAGGAAAAGAGGCAAAGTTCAGATCTTACCCAAAAGAATTACAAGGAAGACTGCTTTGGGAGGGGAGAGGATGTGGAGACAAGATTTGTTATATAGGTCAGGGTGGCCTCAAATTTGAGATGCTCCTGCCTCAGCCTCCCAACTGCTGGAATTACAGGTTGGGATTACAGACGTCCACTACCACACCAGGCTCAAAATTGCTTTTTTAACCTTGGTACCAGATGCAGACAAGGAGATAAGGGTATGACAGTAGTGCAGTGCTGTCTCCTCTGATAGTCCACAACCACATGTTGATCCTCCCTAGGATTATGGTTTTAAACACTCCATACCTAGAAGTTTTTTGTAGTGACTGTAGACATGTAGACATGGTAGTGTCCCCCATTCAACCCTGAGGATGCAAATGCAAATTCTCTCTAGGGGAATTCATCTTTGATTTAGGCCTTTGAAAAGTTCCCACCACAAGGAGGGTTATAAAATTAATGATGTGAATAAATTAATTCACAATCAAAACTCACAAAACCCAGAAACAAGACACTCATAGCAATATACAGCAGAAACATCAGTTAGTGTAATTAAAACCAAAAAGATACTGTTTTCTATTGTTTTTATTTTATGAGTGCTTTACTGAGTCCTATATTTTAATCACCTGCATACAAATGAATCCCTTATCTTTGTCTCTAGCAGGGATGAATCTCCTAATATCTAAACATAAATATCTAATATTGGGATGCGCAATGCCTCTGGGTGAAGGCACGGGTCCTCTGGGTGAAAGGCGGGCGTGCGCCCTCGTTTCCCTCTGGTCAGCCCCTGCCGCCCTCACCCCACGCCCGGTGTGCGGCCCCTCGCCCATCCTGCGGACTTTGCGGACTTTACGTGCGGTACCGCGCGTCAAAGGCCCAGCCCCGTAGTCTCCACGGGTAGCGGACTTTTGGCCCGCGAAGATGGATAGCAGTGTCGCAGCTTTTGACGACGCAGTGCAAGAACGTGTGATCAACGAGGAGTACAAAATATGTTTAAAAAAATAAGCCTTTTCTTTATGATTTGGTGATGACCCATGCTCTAGAGTGGCCCAGCCTAACTGCACAGTGGCTTCCAGATGTAACCAGACCAGAAGGGAAAGATTTCAGCATTCATTGACTTGTCCTGGGCACACACACATCGGATAAACAAAACCACCTTGTGATAGCCAGCGTACAGCTCCCTAACGATGATGCCCAGTTTGATGCATCACATTATGACAGTGAGAAAGGAGAATTTGGAGGTTTTGGCTCCGTTAGTGGGAAAATTGAAATAGAAATCAAGATCAACCATGAAGGAGAAGTAAACAGGGCCCGTTATATGCCCCAGAACCCTTGCATCATTGCAACAAAGACTCCATCCAGTGATGTTCTTGTTTTTGACTATACAAAGCATCCTTCTAAACCAGACCCCTCTGGAGAGTGCAACCCAGACTTGCGTCTCTGTGGACATCAGAAGGAAGGCTATGGGCTTTCTTGGTACCCAAATCTCAGTGGGCACTTACTTAGTACTTCAGATGACCATACCATCTGCCTATGGGACATCACTGCTGTTCCAAAGGAAGGAAAAGTGGTGGAGGCGAAGACCAACTTTACAGGCCATACAGCAGTAGTAGAAGATGTTTCCTGGCATCTGCTCCATGAGTCTCTGTTTGGGTCAGTTGCTGATGACCAGAAACTTATGATTTGGGATACTCAGTCAAACAACACTTTCAAACCAAGCCACTCAGTTGATGCTCACACTGCTGAAGTGAACTGCCTTTCAATCCTTCTAGTGAATTCATTCTTGCCACAGGATCAGCTGACAAGACTGTTGCTTTGTGGGATCTAAGAAACCTGAAACTTAAATTGCATTCCTTTGAATCACATAAGGATGAAATATTCCAGGTTCAGTGGTCACCTCACAATGAGACTATTCTGGCTTCCAGTGGTACTGATTGCAGACTGAATGCCTGGGATTTAAGTAAAATTGGAGAAGAGCAATCTCCAGAAGATGCAGAAGATTGCCCACCTGAGTTGTTGTTTATTCATGGTGGTCACACTGCCAAGATATCTGATTTTTCCTGGAATCCCAATGAACCTTGGGTGATTTATTCTGTATCAGAAGACAATATCATGCAAGTGTGGCAGATGGCATAGAACATTTATAATGATGAAGACCCTGAAGGAAGTGTGGATCCAGAAAGACAAGGATCCTAGATATATCTGCACTCGTGATTTTAGACTCCCCTTTTTTCCTCTCAACCCTGAGACTGATTTAACACTGGTTTTGAGACATACAGACTTTGTTCAGCTATCCCTCCACAACAGGTACCACCAATAATACTAGTGGCCCAAAAAGTGGGTGTTTTCTAAATATTAACTGGGGTACCTGATTCAGCAAAGCCACAGACTTACATTTAAATTTTCTTCAGGAATTTTCTATTAACAAACCCAGGTCTAAAGTAGCTACAGAAAGGGGAATATATTGTGTGATTATTTTTCTTCTTAAGATAAATCCCCAAGTTTTTCAGACTTGTTTTAGTAAAGGCTAAAGTGAGTAAGGAATAGAGCCAAGTGAGGTTAGGTGTCTGAGCCATGAAGTATAAGTACTACAAGATGTCATTTTTATTCAGGAATTAGGGGAGAATCAAGTCATAGATTCCTACTCTAAATCTTCATACCTGACTTTCCAGGATGCACATTTTTCCTATGTAGACCAGTCTCCTCTTGGTTTATTCACTTAAGTCAAAGCTACATGTTCCCCCTTCCCTATATATTTTTGCTTGTTAGTGTATTTCTTGAGCTGTTTTCATATTATTCCTTTTTTTTCTGTGAAATGGTTTCTGTTGTTTTTTGTTGTTGTTTTAACTTGGGACCACCAAGTTGTAAAGATGTATGTTTTTACCTGACAGTTGTCCCTCAGGTAGACTGTCAGGTTGAAAAGGGTGATTTGATAGCTTATATTTGTTTTTAAAATTAAATTAATCCCTGATAAGAGTTGCTTTTTTTTTTTTTTTTTAAGAAGTTAGTCCTTGACCTCTACCTTAATACTATCTCCATTTTAGTGACCTGTTTCACCAGCAGGCCTGTTACTCTCCATGACTAACTAGGTAAGTGCTTATAATGGAATAAATTGCTTTCCTACATTAAAAAAAAAAATCTAATATTTCTTCCTTGAAATCCCATATTTGCTATGTCTGAAGCTGAATTCATCATCTTTCCTTAATATACTTCCTATCTTGATAAAATAGCATAGCCTTTTCATCTAAGAATGCCTTTCGGTTTCTAGCTTAACTTTTTCCCTTTGTTAGAGAAGAAAACTTTCCAACTCATGCCTTCTATGAGGAATGACTTCTCTAAACACTCTTAGTCGTTTAAACTACTACTCCTCTCCACAGAAGGGGCTTGGTAGGTGGGTAGAATTTAACATAAGACTTGAACACCAAGGAGTTAGCAGACAGGGACTCCTAAGAGGTTTCTTTAAGAAGTGATGAAAATATTCTAATAGTAATGGCTACACAATTTTAATCAGCTAGAGTAGGAGAAATCTGCCAGATAGAGTACAAGAAAAAATCATGCTGAGTGAGTAGCAATCAGTTTTCCATCCCAGCTCCTCTAGCTAAACCTGAAGGCAGTGGCGCTGTTTGGGCTAAATCGTCACCTGCTTTCAGAGATTAAATTCATGAGGATCCTCAATTCACCATGGTAATATTAATCAGAAGAACTAATTTTAAAAAACCCTTGAGAACACTGTACTACACATAGCAGCAAGTGATCTAAGGGAGAAAAAGGCAATAGTGTCAAATGTGTATCAAATGGACATGAACGGAAGAGTACTGGCTTTTAACACAAAATATTACTGGAGGGTTGGTTTTGTGAAATAGAGCAAAACTTAAGACTGCAAAGAGGTTAAGAATCACAAGTAAGAAGAAAAAAGTTTAACCAACAATAGTAAAAAGTGAAAGTAAATAGAAAGTGCAATAAAGTCAAGCAGAGTACACAGGTATAGATTAAGAATTGATGAAAGGCAAGAACTTATTTGTAAACTTTTATTCTATCCCCATTATCCTGTTTTATTCTTCATAGCTTTTCTCATCATTTGATACAATTATCATTTACTGTTTCTCCTCTACTAATATAAGCTCCATGGGAATAGGAAGTTTTGTCTATTTTATTCTCTGTATATCCTCAAAACCTTCTGTATACTCAAGCCCTCATTTGTTAAGTGAATGAATAAACCAAGTTCTTCCAGAGCTAGAAAAAAAGAAACTTAAAATAAGATCTGACGGAAAACTTATCAAATCTTTAATCAATACAGTTCTTGCAGCAATCACGTCTTTCTACCCCCAAGCAATTTAGGACCAACCCAGCAAGTTAAATATCCAGAATATATAAAGAACTTTTACAATCCAATAAGAAGACAACCCAAGGATTTCAACAATCGTATTTACAAAGAAAATATATGAATGTCCAATGAACCCATGAAAAGATGCTGAGATCACTAGTCACCAGGGAAATGTAAATCAAAAACACAATCTTCATGCCCACTAGGATAGCCGTAATTTTTTTTAAAAGATAATAGTGTTGCAAAGATATGAAGAAATTGAAACTGTCATGTATTGCTAGTGGAAATGCAAAATAGCATAGATCCTTTGGAAAACAGTTTGGTGATTCATTAAAAAGTTAAACATAGATTTTCCATATGAACCAGCAATTCTGCTCCTTGGGTATAATACTGCCAAAAATGAAAACATATATCCACAGAAAATCTTAAACAAGAATGTTCACAGTAGCATTAAATCCTAACAGCAAAAAAATAGAAACAATCCAAATGTATGTCAACTAATGAACAAATAAAGTCTGTTAGATCCATGCAATGGAATACTCTGACAATAAAAAAGAATGATACATGTCACAACATGTACAACCTTTGAAAACATGCTAAGAAACTAGATATAAAAAACCACAAGTACGATTCCATTTATATGAAATATCCCCAAGAGGCAAACTGATATTAGTAATTAGGTTGTACATAAGTAGTTGGGTTAAATTAGATTAGGGCTAGCAGGGAGAAGAGAGGTAAAAGGAGAACAGAGACTGCTTGCAGGTATGGAGCTTCTTTTAGAGGGAGAGGAAAATGTTCTAAAATCAGATTGCAGCAATGATTGAACAACCTTGTGAATATACTAAAAAACAATTAATTCTACACTTCAAATAGGTAAATTATATGGTATATGATTATATCTCAACAAAGCTGTTGGGGGGAAAAAGTTCAGAACCATCACACAAATATCCTTTTTACTTTTTTGGTACCAGAGATGGAACTCAGGATCTTGGGCTTGTGAGGCAGGTTTGGTGCCACTGAGCTAAATCCCCGACCCACACAAATGTTCTTTTTTGGTCAAATTCCCACTTCTCTCATTAGTACAAAATCCATTCCCAAATCCCAGTGCTGGAACAGGAAGGGGAGAGTAAAGTAACGACTTCACCAGAAAGCAGCTCTACTAAAAGCAATTATCTTCAAATCAATAAACTGGAACTACTCAGTAGTTTGTTTTCTGGTGATCTCTACTATTTCCAAACATGTTGGGTATTCACTAAATATGCTTAATATAGATATATGTACAGTCCATTTTAAAAAGTTCATATACTTAAAAACATTCTAAAGGAGCCTACTCTACTATTACCTACAAATCAGCTACGTAGGCTCTACCAGTGGTGGCGAACCTATGGCACACATGCCTTAACCTGCCACAACCAGCTGTTTGTTATCACTGAAAGCTCTAAAAGATTCACCATCACTAGACTGTATCCTCTCCTTCTAAATTAAGATTAAGGCCAGGAAGAAACAAAGAGATGAGAAAGGAAAAAAAAAAAAAAATGCAAACAATCCACTTCAGCTTTTTAAGACTGAGTAGGAAATGTAACACTGAACTTAACTTGACTCTTTTGCCTCCAGTTTAGAACCATATCAATAAAACAGGTAGTAAATATGAGGAAGGGGAATATTCTGGCCAAATATCACAGAGCTACAACTTCTTCCAAACCCCAAACCTTACTTCCTGAAATTACGTAAACAGATCACAGGCTACCCTCTTCAAACCAAATCATAACTCAGTAAGTAACACAAGATTCTATTTCTGGGCCTGTCATTAACTCACTGGATAATCCTGAAGCTTCAGTCTCTCTACTTTGCTCAGTAACTTACCCACAACATCCATATCTAAAATCAAATCATGTGGTCAAATAAAGAACTTTTCCAATGTATAGATTTATTTTTATGGAAAATCTGATGAAAGTATATGAAGTTAAATCACATTTTATGTTTAAATCACCTGTACTGAACATATGTAAAATATTAAAAATCCAAAAGATTATCCAGTCCAAAAATGTTGAGCTCCATTTCAAACAACTTCTAAAGGTATTCACTGAACAAATACAGAATAATGTTTCAGAAGACTGAAAGGTTTTGAGGCTTTAAAGCTGAGCTCAGTTATATTTAGAAAACCAAGATGTCACTTCTCTGGATCCTGTATATTTAACTTGGGCATTTGATTCATGTGCTTTCCCTGGTGTAATTCAAAGCAAGAGACCTACCATACTCCTGAAAAGTAAATCAAACCTATTTGAATGTACTGGTAGAGGAATTAAATGGTATACTGCAACTGAAGACAGGAAGCTACAGTCTCTACTACTAGAATTTTATAACAAAATAGAAATTACCTGTCGTGTTCCCCAAAATCTCCACTGACTTCATACAAATCATTTCTATTCCATTCCTAAAAATTCTAATTTAGAAGTCTAGAATGAAACCCAGGAAATGTATTAATTAAAAGTTATCTCAGGTTATTCTGATGTACCAGTTAATTCAGGAAATACTGATTTAGGACAAGGACAGCAGAAAGGTTCCATTATCATTTGCAAATCATGCTCAATTGATGGTAGCTGCCTGAAATGCTTGAGAAGGTCATGTCTAAACACAACCAGAAATTAGCAGATTGCCAGAGCCACGGTGATGGGGAAGTGATAACATGCAAATCAGGTGCTGTATGCATATCTGTCATCCCTGATTCAGACTGTAGAATGAGATCTGGATTATTTCTTTTTAACTGGCAGAAGCTCCAGATGACTCAGGGAAGGTAATAAGAATAGGACTGTGACATGAACCAGGTCTCTTCAAAGTTCCTAGTACTGTACAGAAAATAAGACGTGATGTTTATAATCTTGTTGGAGAATTAAAATGCTACATGATAAACATAACATAAACTTTGTTTTAGTTCCCCCAAGGAGCCAGTATAAGCACTCATAGACCAAATACAGCTGTAATTTGGACTGACTCAATAATCAACCACGGGTTCCTGATCAGTACATGATTAAAGTGATACATTAAGAAGATTTCACTGGTAGCATTTTCCAAGGGAAAAAAATTGGAGGCTATTATAAACAAGGCATGACCCATTAGAGGGCAAACAGCCCACTTCGTATTATTTCAGTATGCATCTATCTCTACCATTATAATGCTGGCTTCTAAAGGCCCAATATAGGTCAAATTAACCTTTATATCTACCACAATGCTTAGCACATGTTTTGGACATAATGTTCTAAAATGCTTGCTGAACTAATGTAAAGAAGAAAAATGCAATACATTTTCAAAAAGAATAGTAACAGAATTTGGTACAGATAAAAACGTGAAGAGCCAAAAGAATCAAAAGAGTCAAATTATGCCAAAAAATGAGGAGGAGCTGAGGTTAGGATAAAAGAGATCTGAGAAACATAACCAATGCAATGTATGGACTTTGTCTAGATCTTGAGTCAATTAAAAACTAAGTGTACAAAAACAAAAACAAAAACAAAACTAATTGTAAAAAGGCATTTTTAAACAACCAGGAATTTGATTTATCACTTCTCACCTTTTGGCTAAGATCAAGTATAAGAATTCGATTTATGAACTGGATATTAGATGACATCAGAGACTGTTAATTTTGTTAGATACAATGATGACATATAAATGTGACAAAATATCTCTTTTAGAGATACTAATACAGGGTAAAAATAGTGTCTAAAATTTTCTTTCAAATACTTCAGCTAAAAAGAAAAAACTGAGGCATATGTGGAAAATATCTTAATTGTTAAATCTCAGTGATTTTTAAATGGTGATTTATCATTATTTTATATGCTTTAGAGTACACTCAACAAAGCAGTTGTACCAAAGTCTTTTGAGTGTTACTTGCTCTACTTTGGCATTGTACAATTAATTTCTTTTCTTTCTCAGATTTCAGGAAGTTAAGAATGACTAGTGCTTCTGAGAAAACAGCCTAGACTCATGTGTTAGCTATACTAATAGGAACCTCTTTAAATCTACTCAAAGAACCTCTTGTAAATTAATATGAAAACTGAATATGAGCCAAAGTAGTGACTCAGCTGCTACTGCTAAAAAGAAACAAAGATACAACATTAGGTCTTATTAGAAGAATAGTATACAGATCAAGGAGGGTAACAGTCCAATGCACTCTTCACTGGTTAGTTCATACTAGAGTACTGTATTGTTTTGAGCAGGACATGTTAAGAACACTTACATGTAAGGGCCGGGGATTTAGCTCAGTGGTTTCGCCGCCTGCTATACAAGCACAAAGACCCGAGTTCGATCCCCGGTACCAAAAAAAAGAGAACACTTACATGTTAGCATGCTTGCAGGGAGGGATACAGACTAGTGAAGTATTTAGAAATCAAATGGCGGGGCCGAGCATTTGGCTTAGTGGTTTCGCCGCCTGCTATGCAAGCACAAGGACCCAAGTTCAATTGCTGGTACCAAAAAAAAAAAACAAAAAAAACCACCAGAAATCAAATGGCTAGTGTAGAATGACTAAAGAAAGTGGGCATGTTTAGCTTGAAGCAGAAACACTGATCATTAGACTTCTGTCTCATCTCTACATTTGATCCAGCAAAATATTTTTCAGATGATTTCAAGAATTGTTAGTGAGAGCCGGGGATTTAGCTCAGTGGTTTCACTGCCTGCTGTGCAAGCACAAGGACCTGAGTTCGATCCCCAGTACCAAAAAAAAAAAAGAACTGTTAGCGATCAAAAAAGTGAGATAGGGGCCGGGGATTTAGCTCAGTGGTTCCACCGCCTGGCTCACAAGCTCAATGACCTGAGTTTGATCCCCGGTACCAAAACAAACAAAAAAAAGTGAGATAATCACTTTTTTTCTGTTAAAGTGTTCAATATCTTAAACTGCTTTGTGAATGTCTAAGAAAAGGATGTTCAGTATTTCTAAACTGTGAAAATTCATTTAGTCAATAAATATTTACTGAGCCTGATTTATTTGACAAACACTCCTCTAGGTGCTGAGGATACAATAATGAGCATTTTTTCCCCCATTAACTTTATTGGTACATTTTAGGTATAAAATACAGTTACATTCATCATTGGGATCTTGTACCATTACATGAGTCTCTTGGTTCTTATTTTTTTTTCCCCTTCCCTTGCCCTCCCTTCACCCCCTCCACCTTTCCCTATTTGCAAAGACCTTGTTTCCATTTTTTTCCTCTTCTCATATTTTTTCCTTTCCCTTTTTTCCCTTCCCCTACCCCTCCCAATTCCCCTGCTCTTTTAGACCTTTTCTTCCTGTTACACAATATCAGTTATACATTTTTAAAATTACAATATTAAGATCTAGGAGACATTACCACAGATTTGACAGAATTTAAAAGGATATAGAAAGCATATTACAAAAATCTTTTCTGAAATAAATTTGTCAACTTCTAAGAAGTAACTCAGAAGACAAATTAATGAAAGTAACTCTGGAGGAAATATAAAATTTGAATAGCACCTAATAATGAGCATTTTTAATATCCTAAGTATAGTTTGGCAAACAACCTGATTCTCTTTCTACTTTCCTAACCTGCATCCTTTCTAAATTTTTTACTATGCCCTCAGACTAGAACACTCAATCTCTAAATTAATGCAACCATTATCTCTTCCATAAAGCTTTCTTGATCACTATCAAAGAAAAGCATTCTCTTCTCAGCAAATCCATGGCTTTTTATCTGTAACCATTCCTTGAGAACAAACTATAGCTCTTAACTACTTCTGGATCTCTCAAAACGTCCAGAACAATGTCTTGAATGCACAGGTACTCAAAAAAATATTTGCTGAAAGAATATTCACCTTTAAATATTTAAAGTGTTATCTTGTGAAAGGCAGATGAGACCTCTACTGTTCCATAGGGAAGAATAAGGGGAAAAGAAGTTAGAAGCAAATTTTGCCTCAATTACAGCTAAATGGTCTCCTTTCAACTATCAGCAACAATAGGTGTTCTAAGAGAAGCTAAAAGTCCATATGTGAAATGCTGAAGTGGGATAACTCACTATCCTGAAAGAAGTGAGAACTATTATATACTGTATCTCATTGTACTACTAGACAAAAGGTAACTTTTGATAAAAGCTATTTGTAACAATATTAAAATTCTTAAAATTAAGGATAAACATGAATTATCCTTTCATTTATTATAAGGAATACCTATGTTTCATGCACAGTGTTAAGTACTGCCAGGTATGGTCTCATAAGAATGTTATCATTCAGCGGGCTGAGAAGTTGGCTCAGTGGTTCAAAAAAAAGAATATATCATCCAACTGACATCCTAACCATCTTAGTTTGTCTAAGCACACACCTGGATATTCCTACAGTGTCAAAACCACCTCACAACACCTTTCTCAGAATGTGTCCCTAATGTTAAGCATGACTATAAAGAGGATAAAAAGCCAAAAAGAAGTTTCCAACCCACAAGAGCCAATACGTTTCTTAATTAGGTTACCAAAGCAAATCTCATACAAATCAGAATGCCTATATCATCTACCTCAGTAAGATGTTCCTTACATGAAGAAATTCTCTAGAGTAATGATCTTCCGATATTCTGCAAAGAACCACCACGAAGCCATCAGCTGCTATTAAAACCACCTATACACACCCCTAAGTGCATTAAATCCTTCAAACAAGCAAGCTAGTCATTCTGCCTTTCTAGTTAGTAAACAGAAGAATCGGAAGGATATCTTTATATATGTCAAAAATATCTTTGATGTCTCTCACTAAAAGCTTCAGTCTTTGCTGATAGCAACACTGGCTTTCACTTATGTTTGCACAGTATTTAGTACAGTGCTCAGCATATAATAGAGGGCAAATAGATGAGTCAGTGAGAGAAATGGATGAATCCAATGTTCCTGAATTAAAAACTGTATCTTACGGCTGGGGATCTAGCTCAGTGGTTCCGCCACCTGCCTCACAAGCGGAAGGACCCAAGATGGATCCCCTGTACCAAAAAAAAAACTGTATCTTAAACCAGGTGTGGTGGTGCACACCTATAATCTCAGCACTTGGGAGGCTGAGGCAGGAGGATCACAAGTTCTGAGGTCAGCCTAGGCTACATAGTGAGTTCAAAGCCAGCCTGAACTACATAACTAGACTCTATCTCAAGAAAAAAACCAAAGCAAACAAAAAAATCTAAGCTCTTGGTTGCTTCCGGGGGACTAAAATTACTTTCTTGAAATGACCAAAATCTAATGCAAGAAAAACTTAAACCACTTACTGCACTCGGACCTTAAGCCAAATAATAATCAAATGAGTTATCAGGCCAATTTATTTACATAACTGCTTAGAAAGTAAAACACACTGATGGTACCAAGCTTTTAAAATGTCCTTCAAATGTGCTGAGATTCATATTCTTCCAAACTGTCATTTGGAAAAATCATTTTATGTTTTTTAAACTATAAAAAATAAAATATGCTCACTGTAAAGATAGGTTTGAAGGTGAAAAATAAAATTACTCATTGTTATGCTTTTCTCACAGTCTTGTCTTTTTTATTGTTGTAACTTCTTTATACACTGTCTTCCAACCCACCATGCAAGAGACAATGGCAGTAATCCAGGCATCTTCAGCAGGACCATGTTCCAAGTAATTTCTCAAAGTCTACATTTTAGAGATGTATTTCCACAAAATAAGACCAAATCTGTTTAGCAACCCTGAGTTCCATTCTAAGTCTGACATATCTTCACCACCAAAATTCTAAAGACACATAATGGAGACTTAAGCAAAAATGCTTCCAATAGATGAGAAACTGACCTAAATTTAATAAGAGAGAAAGTTACCCCACCAGTTTTATGTCCCCTAAGTTTGACAGTGAAAGACTAGAAGAGGAATGCAGGACCTGGGCTATGATGTCTGCTCTACTTGTAAGTGAGTGACACTAAGTAAATCTTACCTTGTACTTCAGTTTCTCTATTTGTCAATAGAGTATTACTTGCCCTGCCTACATCTCAGGGCCACTGTGAGGCTCCAAACTTCAATAAACTCGATAAAATGCTTTTTGAAAAGTATCAACCAAATGTAAAGTAAAAATGTTTCAAAAACACACATGTCCTATAATAAACAATATAAAATATGATTTCTTCTGATAGGCAGACACCATTTCCAATGGTGATTGCTATCCATAAATGATGGAACAAAACCATTCATCTACAACACACTTTACCTGTCTTCTCCATAAGCGTGTCACAGATTCAGGCATAACCACACCAGCAGAAACCAATGCCATACATCATTCACCTCCTGCCACAACAGTATTCCATCTCAGTTCAGAAGGGTCAACCTACTCTAAACAGCTGCATATTTGACTGCTGTCACAATAATTAATTCCCAAAGTTTACAGCCAAGCCACAGAAACATTTAAAGTTATTCTTAATAATTTAATACCCATCAGCCCAAATCCAGCATGTTAACAATAACCTATTTCCAACATATTATACCATCCCAATCCTCTAAGCAAAGAAAATCTGAAACTGTTATTAGTTGAATTCTAGCAGTCTAGCCCCGCCCCCATCCATTTCTCTCATAAATCTCAGTTATTAGAAAACTGTCCTATTAATGTTATCAACGTAAGGCCAGGTCTCAAAGATGGGAAAAAGTTACAATGGCACTAAATTCATCCAATCAATTAAGTGAATGACAACATGTCACTGAGCAGGACTCTACCTAGGCAGAATTCAGTTGTTTTTAACTTTGTACTCCAAGTCAAAACTTTGGCTGCAAGTCAGCTGACTGGGTAAAGTATCCTTCAGGGTCATCATGGAATAGTTGGCCAAGTTTTCAATAGAATCCGTGATCTTCTCTCTTTACATATAATTTGAAAATAATGAAAAATAGACAACATGGGCAGTGTCTGGAGTCTTTAAAAATTCTTTAAGATTATTTTCTAACATTAGCCCTTCTAATTACTCTGAAAATCTGAGTTCATTACAGACTACTTCACCCAATGATGATGGGAAATAAGTCAGCACAATGTAGGTCTAACTGCACCAAAATGAAATCACTTTAGATTTATGGTAAAACTCCTCAAGCAACCAGAAGTAGCCTAGAAATTATTAGAGTTGGGTATGGTGGCACACACCTATAATCCTAGCTATTCAAGAGGCTGAGGCAGGAAGATCAAAAGTTTGAGGACACCCTTGGTAACATCAAGGCCTTGTCTCAAATTAAATAAAAAAGAAAAAGAAAAAAAGGGGAGGCTGGGATGTAGCTCAGTGGCAGAATACATGCCTCACATATATGGGGCTCTGGATTCAATCCCCAGTATTACCAAAACAAAATTCTTTAAAGAAAAAAAAAGGAAATAAATTATTTGAATCTAGGCCTATCGATGGCATCAAAGTAAGAGTTCTTACTAAATAGGGTCCTACATAATTATCCCATAACATATATTCATACTTAGCCTATATTTTATCGTATATTATCTTAGCCTATATATTATCGCATTATAAAATTAAAGTTTCATGCCACATGAGTTATTTTGTGTTTCATATATTTTATCCCGATTCTACAGAAGAGTAATAATAGCTTTGAAAAACATCACATTCTCAGGTTATCAGTTAATATATATCAAGTAGAATAACAGCCAAAGGTACCTAATTACGAAATTTACTTAAAATAAGTAGAATGTCATTGTTATAAATATAAGTACAACATCTGGTTCCATGTAACAAAGATACTTTCATATCCCAACAGATGGCCCACAGTAATAATGCTTTGCTGATCTGGTTATAACAAATTCTATTAAATCAAAAATCCTGTACAGCAGATGCCTTTCCCAATTGCAGTGTAAGTCAATCTCTCTAACCAAAAGACTGTACTTTTGTTATTTGTGCACTAAAATCCAGTTATGCCAATTAAGATCGTCAAAATTCTTGACAGTTGTTATAAAATGCCACTATGGTACAGTATTTTCTGAGTTTTGGGGTGGACAAAGTAAAGGAATATCTCCCTTTATGACTGAAAAGCTAACTGTTCAAAGTGAAAAACAAAAATGCAGTTAAAGGAAGAGAGGTAAAAATACGCATTAGCCAGGTTTCCTAATGGTGGTTATGTGAAAAGCGAAATGCTGAACAAGGTCAACAGTGAAGAGCAGTGAAAATGTGATTTCTGAGCTGAGAGACTATTAGCAAGGACAAACAATAACATTATATCTGAATGTCTAAACAACACATATCTTTGTATACTACAATATTAGGTCCATGTTTAAAGAAAAAGTGTATATGATCTCAAGGTAACATTCCTAAAATCTTATCTTCGTATTTCTGGTCATGCCCTTACTTGAAATATTACCCTCCTCTAATTTATAACTAGTAAACAGAACAGTGTAGTGATTAAGAGCAGCTAAATTCTGAAAACAGACTGCAAAGGTTCAAATCCTGGCTCTTTCCATTCCTAACTATGTACCTTTGAGCAAGTTACTTAATCCTTCTCTGCCCATTTCCTCATCTGTAACACTTTGATGATAATGAAATCTCTTAGGGGTTGTGAGGATTACATAATAAAAGTATTTATATCACTTTTGTGCCAAGAGTAAGGCCTCAAAAATGTTAGTTATTATTACTTATCTCTACCACTGTTATCATCACCAACTTTATCCATATTAAAGTTCTGAAAGGAAAGACAAATATAAAGTGACTTGTCTAAAACAGAGCAAGTAACAAAATCTGTAAGTCGCTAAGTTCCAAACAGTCATTATTAAAATTCAGTGAGTACTCAAGTAACTCCTCTAAGTCTCTAAAAGCTTACGAGGGACCCTCCAAATTAGAGCAGCAGCAAACAGTAGCAAAAATAGCAGAAACACAAACCAAGAATTATTTGCTGTGTTACTGTTCCATTGACTTAAGTATGAAAGTCACCCAACCCAAACTTCAAACTGCTCATCTTACATTATGGAGTTGTTGTGAGATCAAATGAGGTAATGCATTAGCAAACATATCCAAATCATTACAGCTCTAAATAAACGTTCAGGGGCCATGTCTTACTCATTTTTATACCCCTAATGCTTAGCAAAATGTACAGCAGAGGTTATAATCTATAAGGAAACCCATGAGAGATTGTAATGCGAAGAACTGATGAAGATGGGGAAATAAGAAACCCAAATCTCCACCAACTGACAGTCAAAAATGTAGTGCATCTATATAGTGGAATATTATTTAACAATGAAAAAGGGAAATACTGATCTATACAACTTGAATGATCCTTGAAACACATGCTAAGCCAAAGAAGCCAGATACAAGACTCTATGAAATGAAACAGCATAATTCCCTTTATAGGAAATGTACAGCAGGCAAATCTACAGACATGGTTAAGTACATAAGTAACTGCCTTGGACTATGTGTGTGCAGTGGGGGAGGTGACTGCTAATGGATACAGGGTTCCCTCTCTTATGACACTCAGAACTGAGAACCCAGGGCCTTGGACTAAGCCAGTACATTTTTTTATTTTGAGCCAGGGTCTCATTAAGTTGCTAGGTTGCCTAGGCTGGGTTCAAACTTGCTATCCTCCTGCCTCAGCCTCCCAGAGTGCTGGGATTATAGACATGTGCCACCAAGTCCAGCCAAGTTTCTTTCTGAAATGACATTCTAAAAATTGCTGTGGTTATGGTTGTCCTCCTCTGTGAATACACTAAAAACCATTGTATATTTTGTATACTTTATATGGATGAATTCTATGGAATGTGAATTTTATCTCAATATGTGAAGCTGTTCTTAAAAAGATTAAGTATAAGAAGAGAACTGCCAAGCTACAAAATAACTGTCTTTAAACACTTTTTTTTTTTTTTTCTGGTACCAGGGATCAAACTCAGGACCATGCACTTGAGAGGCAGACAGCAGCACCACTAAAAACACTTTTTTTTTAAAGAAAAAAATTGTGAGCTCTGACATGTGAACAAGACTGAGACTAAGGTAGGCACATTAGGAGAAAATACTAAAAATTACCACACCATTACCTCTCTACAGATCCTGTGAAAAACAAATCTGTTATCTTTCCTTTCAAAATTCAAAGGTTACAAATCACCTCCTTCTGCTCTAGTTCAACAGTCTTCATTATGGTCACTGTTTCTGAACTGGAAGACTGAACTTGGTGCTATCAACAACCTTACGGAAAAAACTTCCTATCTTTGGTTTCTGTGCCACTGACATACTTCCTGATTCTTCTCAAAATGATTTACCTATTAGTGTATTATATGGCTCAAAATTCCAAACCTCAAAGCTCTTTCTCCACTATACTACTTCCCTCCCAATACATGTCTACTCACATGTTTTACTACCACTGCAAAATCTACATTTCCTGATTATTCATTTATATAATGACTAAATGCATAAGGTTTAGTAACTTGCCCAAAGTCCTTTGTGATTAAATGACCTTATGATGTTTCAGTAAAATAATTCCCATAGTTTAGAAAAATGCCTGGCATACAGTAAGTATTCAATGTTAGTTATTTTTTAATACTCAACCAGTATCTTGTATCAGGCCATTATCTTACTCCTAATTTCTATCAAACCAACCCCTCTATGCTTGAAAGAGCCTCTACTAATACCTCTACCAATGCCAAATTCACTTATTACTCACCAATACAGATTCTCTGTAACAGTCAAGATACTTCATATTTTTTGTGCATTTCTCTGCCTTTGCACATGTCCCTTCAATTTCCTGGAATAACCCTCTTCCACTTTGAAAATTTTTCTCACATGTCACATATATACCTTTGACCTTGGTTGCACTGTTATCCCAAACAGGAGTTAAGTGGATGTTATTTGGTGATTTTTGTAGGTTGTCTTGTTTGGTTTTGGTTTTTTGAGACAAAGGTCTCAATATGTAATTCAGGCTGGCCTTGAACTCACAGCGATCCTCCTGCCTCACTGCAGGCATGCACCACCATGCCTGGCTGTTTGGTGATTCTGATGGTCATGCTGCATCTCCAACAAAAGAAACTTCTGCTCCTCTTTCAACAACAGTTGAAGCTTTTGAAGAGACCTATGTTTTATTCCCCATGTTTCTTCATAAGACTACATCTTAACAGGCAGCCCAGTACTTTGCAGAAGTACAGTCCACAAATGCTGACTGACTTACTAAAAAATGTTTCAGACTGTATGAAAAGACATTCACTACTTTCTGTTGCCCCACCCATACTTAGCATAGTGAAAGCAGCCGGAATCTGTATTTAAATACTTTTATTCTACACAGAAGAAAAAGGGAGACTATACTAACAATTTTACCTGATAAACGTAAATAAAATAATTATTAAAAATATACTGGCATAATGGTGCACACCTGTTAATCCCAGCACTCTGAAAGGCTGAGGCAGGATGATCCCAAGCTCAAGCCTAGCCTCAGCAACTTAGCAAATCGCCATCTCTAAATAAAAAAAATTTCTAAAAGGGCTGATATGTGACTCAGTGTGAAGGCTCTGGGTTCAATCCCCAGTAACACAAAGACACAAACACACACACACACACACATATTTTTTTAATTCACTCTCAAAAAGACTACATAATGTGAAAAAAAAGTAACAGAATGCTAGCTATTTAGGAACTTAAAGAGTGACTTCGAAACAGTATCATTTATTTCACCCAAACTAATGAACTAAAAAGGCCAAAATAAACATGTTCTGGCTTCATCCAAAAAACAACTCATAATGGAATGAGAAACTCCCCAGTATCTCCAACAGCACAAAGCCAAGAACAAGATTCTCGGTAACTCCAACAGAAAACAAAAAAGAAGAGACAATTCCTCAGATTTATCTAAAAACTAAAAAATTCAATCACATCTATATACTCCACCCAATCGGGGAAAAAACACCGGGAGAGTTGCTGCTTTTCTCTAAGTATGTGCTAAGATCTAAAAAGAATAAAAGGTTTCTCTTACTATTACAGTAGTGTTCCCTGTAAAGAAAGCAATCTGTGGTCTCAAAAAAGCTAAACACAGAACGATGGAAACCTTAACCTGGAAAGGATATTAAAGAAAGAAAGAAAAAAAACCAGAAAACACATGTTTCTAAACCGAAATTTGGAGTCCAATGGTAATCAATAGAAAAGTGAAATAAAAGGGCTTCCACAAGCGGTTAACTAGTGAAACTATTGCTACCTTGCAAGAAGGGTTGCGTACATAACACAATTACATGACATCCACACTTCTTCACGAGGGAACAAAATACAGAAGTAAAAAATAAAGACAAGTAATTGTTAGGAGAAAAAGACAAGAGATACAATCCCTGGCTCTGCTCATTCAGGAATCCAGCTAGGAACACCACAGACGTGTATTACAGCAACCCAGAATGGAAAACCTTTGCCAACCAACCATATAAAAAGTAGAACAGAGAAATGAAAACTATACACATCAAAGCACCAGTAACAAGAGCTTACTCTCTTTTTAGGATTAGGCAGTAAAGAGAAGAATAAGAAGAGGTAATGGGAGATGAGAAAAAATGTCAATGAAACTAAGCCCTGGTATGTTCCCCTACAGATCTCAATTTCAGAGTACACAACTCTTGGTTCTTCCAACTAACCAACCGTGGGCCTCTGCAAAGCAAACTGACCTTAACACCTTTCACGCCACCCGTAGGAAATTAGAGGAAAAACCATCCCGTTAACCTCCCTCTTCACCAGCTGCAAAAATGGAGGCAGTGGGGGGACGGGACACCCTACCACGTGGGCAGGATGCAGCAAACACACAGAACACTAACACGTCCGCATGGAACGGCTGCTTTTGCCCTAATGCCAGCAAAGGGCCCAGCGACAGGATGGGCGGGAATGCAGGCCTCTTGCAAGGGCCTCTTCATCCAGAAGGGCACCCGAAGGCGCAAGGTACTAGCCGTCTTCCCGACCGAAAAGCGCCTCCAAGCTTGAAGGAAAGAACTCGCATCGCGCCGGGGTCGGGGGCTACCCCGGACGAGGGCGCAAGTCACGGACAGACAGAAAGAGACGGCCGCTGCCTTCAGACTCAGCGCCCCGGGGAACTACGTCCGGTTCCCCGGGGCCCCACCTGGGGGAGGGGCAGGAGGCGCGGAGCCGCCGCTCCCCAGCTGAGGGGCAGCAGCAGCTGAGAAGCGCCGCGGGGGAGGGAGGTACCCAAACCTCGAGGCCCGCCAGGCCCTAGCCCCGGCCCCAGGCCCGGCCCGAGCCCCCGCCCCGCCCGCAGCTCACCACACCACGCGCAGCGGCTGAAATGGGAGAGGGCGTCTCGCGGAGGGCAGCCCCTGCCTCGGTCCCGGGAGATGCCCCAGCCCCGCCTCCTCGCCCGCCGCCCCGGCCAGGCCGCGCGGGCGGCAGGCACTCACCTCAGGCTGCGCAGGCCGGGACGGCCCGGCCGAGCCCCCGGCCGCTGCGTGCAACTCCGCCCCCCGCGAAATGTCCCAACCGCCCCTGTTGCGAGCCGCCAGGGCCCGAAGAAGCGCCGAGAGCGGCGGCGGCAGCAAAAGCAGCCAACATCCGGGGCCGCGCACCCGGAACTACTTACCTACCCGCTCATCCCCCCGCCCCCGCCTCCCGCGACGTCGCTACGCTACCGTACAGGCGTCGGTGGCGTCAGGGTCCTCCGCGGTCGTCGATTTACGCGGGATTCCTCCGCGGGGACAAATAGTCCCCTGTGATTTCCCCGGTTCTACCTCCACTCAGCCCCAGTCAACAATTGCGGTTCGCATTTTCTAGCGGACCTGGGGTTCCTACGCCTCAGTTATGTTTGGAGAGTGAGGGTTGCAAAAGCTGCCCCGCAGTTGATCATGGCAAGGACCAGTTGCCTCGGACCCTTTCCAAGGGGCCCATGCACCCCAGGAATGTCGCCTTGTGATCTCCTCCCGCCCTCCAACCTCTGCCACCTCACCGTAGCGACTGGCACCTTAACCTTGACAAGAAACCAGGCTCCCTTTCCGACCTGGCACACCGAGGAGGCTACAGGCCCCGCCAAGGTAGAGGTGGACCTTCCCTCAAAATACCCTTCCTTTCAAAACCTCACTAGGCGCGGGTTCTAGGCCCACCTCTGCCGTGGCCTTTCTTTTGCTTAGTCATAGTTTCTCTCTACTTTAAATAAAGGACTTGGAACTCTAAAAGTCCTTCTGACTCTCAGGTTCACTATCCGGGTTATGGTCCTGCTATCAACAGGTGGAGCATTAAGAAAGGTAGTTCAGGCACCTGTTGGACTTTGGAATTTACTTCTACGTCAGTCTTCACTGATTCTCTATAAACTATTAGCACTGATAGTCTTCCTGTAATTTTACACTTAATTACAATGAGATGTATTATTTACTGTTGCTTCATTAACAATGGTCAAATTCTCCATACAGCACCAAGAACACTTGGACTCAGTAGATGTTCAGTATTTGGATACTGGGGCATTCTTTAGATGAATGCCAGGTTGGTCGGATGAGAAGACTAAAAAGGGCCTGAATGACTTGGCCTTGGAAACTTGTTTTGATCTCAATGGGATCAAACAAAGACCTCCAGTATTTAGAGATCTAAATACTCCATTCCTTCAACAAATACTGAGCATTTGCCCTTTGCAAAACATCTCCTTGCCCTATGTCCTGAGGATATGAAGAACTCACCTATTCCTTTTCTATGTAATACTCTAGCAAGATTCTAAAAATTCATTCACCCATTCATCCAAATATGTTTGCCAATCAGTACTAAGTTTGCTTGATACTACAGTACTTTAGTGCTCAAGATGTATCAATGAGCAGAAGAGAAAAATACTCTCCCTCTTGGAGCTTTCATTCTAGTATGGGGACAAAGGTGAGAAACATAAAGAGAATTTTAAAGTTTGTTAGGTGTTGAGTGCTATAGGAAAAAATAGGTTAAGGGCAATGAGGAACACTGGAAGAAGAGACAGTGAAATACTAAATAGAGCTATCAGGGTGAGCCCCATTTATAATACAACTTTAACTAGACTTGAAGGAATTGAGGGAAAGAGCCATGGAGTCATGGCAAAAGCATTCCTGAAAGTGTTAGAAGCAGTGAAGAGGCCAGGACAGTTGGAAAATAAGACTGGAAGATCAGGACAGAAAGGGGAGTCTTGTAGGCCTTTGTAAGGATCTTGACTAAAATAAAATCACTCTGGCTTGCTTTGCTAAGAGCAGATACAGTGGACCCTTGATTTATGAACTGAATTCGTTCTCAAGGGCTGGTTTAACTCAAGTTGGTCAATTGAAGGCTCAGGTTCCTCTACACAGCCTTCAAAGTCTCTCCTGTATACAGGCAGATTTCAGTGTCCTTAGAGAGACATTGGCCCAAGATTTCTCAATTAACTCGATGCTGGAAAGGATGTTGTAATGTTCCTTCCAGAACTTAAGGGTTAAATCTGTATCAGATCATCTGGAAGCACAAGCAGCTAGCATTCAAGTTGTAACTCAAGACTGTTTGTAAGTTAAAACTAAAATTCCAGTTGTAACCCAAGTTGTTTGTATGTCAGGCAAAGGATCCACTGTTAGTAACTCAAGAGTCCACTAGTAGTAGGACAAAGGTAGAAGCCTTAGGCTTCATTATCCAGAGGCAGGATGATGGCTTGGCCCAGAATGGTAGCAGTGAATAGGATAAATTAAGATATGGGTTGTATACATTAAGAACTCATAGTCTAGTGGGAAGCAAGTGGGTTATATAATTACAATACAGGGTTATATAATTACAATACACTGTGATAAGGAAAATAGTATCCTAAAAAGCAGGCCAACTTTGCCAGCTTTCCTGAGAGAGGATAGACATTCCCAAAGCCCCAAGTTGCTAAGGGAATTGGAAATTCCCAGTTTTTTGTTGGTCTACTGGCTGGATCCTCAGTAACAATAAACACTGGCCTTTTTCCCAGTCTTTTTTGTCTCAAAGCCCACCTTCATCTGAGTGGGATACAGATAGAAGAATACTAAAGAACAGTCTGGGTCATGTATTTAAGGAGATGGACAAAGCTGATGTTACCCCCACTTGAGGAAGAAACTGAGGCTAGTTGTGGGGAGGGGGGTTCTTTGTTTTTGAGACAGGGGTTAGCTGTGTAGTTCAGGCTGCCTCAGCCTCTCAAATGCTGGGATTACAGATATACCCCACCACAGCCAGCTTGGAAGGTTTTCACCTGAGACTAGAATCAAGGTCCTAAAAGTCCCAACCCAGGAATCTTTCTGAGCCACTTGAGTAGAGTCAGCCAGAGGATGTAGTAAAAGAGAAGAAAGACGTTTTTAGACTTTAGGTCCAAGTCTGGAGATTTTGGCTCCCATTCACCACCTCCTCAACTTACAAGCCTTGGGCCACTCTTCCCCTCTCAATCTGAGATTCCAAAATGCTTCTTTAAAGTGCTTGGTCTGGGAGGGCGGGGCATAGAAATGGGGAGAGAAGAGAGCTGGATAGCTAGTTGCCAGAATAGGATGGTGTGAAGGGGATCAGCTTTTACAAAGTGTTAAAAAGTGGAGGAGCAATTAAGTTGTGCTATATATGGGATTTGTGCTGAATTAATAGAGTTTAAAGTTTAGCTGCTCTTACCACAAACGCAGTGGATAACTGTGAGATGCTGGATATTAATTTGCTGTGCTGTAGTAACCTTTTTACTATCTACGTGCATCTCACAACGTGTATGGCTTCAGTACACATAATAAAAATCTATTTTAAAAAAATTTAAAGAAAAGGAAAAGGAGGAGCATACCCTCTCTTGAAAAAACGATTGTGATGGACATAGCAACAGAAGGGATTCTGGAATATTGGGAGAAGGAAAAGTTGCTGGGTGTGGTGGTGCAGGACTATAATCCCAGCACTGGGGAGCTGAGGCAGGAGGATTGCTGTGAATTCGAGGCCAGCCTGGGCTACATAGTGAGATCAAGGCCAACCCAAATTACAGAGAAACCCTGTCTCACAAAAAGAAAAGTTCAAAACCCAAATTGGAAAGGCAGACTAAGGATCAATTCTAATAGTCTGTAACTTACTTCCTGCGTGCCTACATCAAGTTCAGTTTCTTTGAGCCTCTGTTTCCGTGAAATAATAATAGCTGCCTAGCCATGGAGATCCTACACCAGTTATCATAAAACAGTAGTCCCCAAAACAGCTTTATTATGTACATGGTTGAGTGTTAACACAGAAAAAAGGAGTTCACTATCTTGGGAGGTGGGAATGGATTAGGAACGAGGCTGTGGAACAAGAGAATCCTCAAAGACAACATGGTACGTAATAAAGGTGAAGTGGAAGACTAGGGCGTAACCTGCCAAGTGAAGAGACTTGTTAACTATGGGTGCAGAGCAGCAGCTCCCAAGCCTGACAGAAGATCAAGCCCAGCCTTGCACCCAGTACCAATCTTCTGACGTGACAAGAAGCCAAGGCTAGCACCTGATGCCAATCTTTTAGCACAAGCTCAAGTGGGACCACCTGGATCAACTATTAAAAAGGATATGAAAAGACAGCAACAATCAACTTTGCAGCCACTACCCTTCTTATTCTTGCAGTGGTCCATTCTGCTTGCAGGAAGTATCTTTTTTTTTCCTTCAAAGCACCCTTTTCTCCTTGAGCGCTTCTTTTGTACTTCTTTCCTTTTCTTCCTATTTCTGCCCTAAAATAAACAGTAATCTTTCACATTTACCAATTGTCGTGACCAATTCATTGAACAGGACAAAAAGAACCTGGAAAACACTCTGGTCCCTACTCCACTGATAACAAGGGGATAAATTCTTAAGAGACACGGATTGCTCCAAGAGATAAAGGTTTTATTGTTTTGTATTGTTTGCAATCTTTTCCCAGCTTCCTCTCTGTATTATAAATTCCCTGAAAGGAACACAGCACAGAGCTAGGCTGCAAGAGCCCTATAAAAACCTTGATTTGGCACTAGCAGTACTTCAACAGCTGGGTGTTCGACACTTCATGTGACTCATGACCACTTAGGCAAATAATGTTTTTCCTACTCCTTCTCTCCCTTTGTATTTGTTGTAAGAGGAAAGCAAAAATGAGAAATGAATTTAAAATGAGCTGAGATCTGCAAGAGAGAAAAACATGAGGTAAACTCTCCTCTCATTCCCAGCCCTGGAAGACCCTTCAAAATTCCCTGGGTATCTTTACATAATACTTTATGTATTTCATATCTTAGATGCAAAAAAAAAAAAACACTGTATACAGATTATTGGGAAGTTCTCAGCACAGCACTACTTACCTACTTAATGACTATGCATACTTAAATAGCATTCAATAATCATTTATCAATTACCTACTCTATACCAAGCATTGTGCTAAATACCAAGAGTCAAAGAGAATAAATAAAAGGAGACATGTAAACAATTTCAATGCAAATTGGTAGAGATTTATACTTGTGCCATGGAAACAGCAGCAAAGAAGCAAGCCTTGAATGTTGAATGGTGTGGGTTTTGCAGGCATCAGGGTGGGGAGCGTCACCCTTAAAAGGTAAGGGAATGCTGGGTCTGATGTGTAGAGACAGAAGCAAGTTTGGATGTAGAGAAAAAATTGATGGGGTGGGGGGCAATGGTGAACAGCTTAGGTGAAGTCAAAGAGAATGAGCATAGTAATAGAGGACATAGAAATTATAGTCTTATGAATGGTCATTAAATACTATTGCCTGATGTGAATAATTAATTCATGGAGCTAGGCTACATCTCTGTATATAAACTGTCCTAAATTGAGTTCCTGCCCTCTGGGAGTTTGGCATTAATTTCAGATTGTATTAGTGAGCCAAAACGTGATCCTTCCCAAACAGAAACTATATTGCATAATCATTCTCTGTAAAAAGAAGTAGCTTAGGATACCACCCCCCAGTAGAAAGCTAAAATATTTTTTGCAAATCTGGCAATGAATTTGCACCAGTGTACTCATTCTATCCACGCCCCTGCCCTCATCCCTCCCTGTTTCTTCTAACCACCTGGCTCAAAGCCTTGCTTTCCTCCTCTCCCAGAATCAGCCAAGCTAATTAAAAACATAATGAAAGGAAACAAGATAGGTGCGCAAACATTAGCAAATGCATAGATTAAGTAAGTATTTACATTATGTGTAGGCAATGGTGTAGATGAAACTTGAGTGGCACTAGGAAGTATGAGTCAGAGGATAATCAAATAGAGTGGGACTAGAAGAAATTTCCTTTCTACCAGGTACATAGTTATTGATATCTTTTGGAATGACAGACTGAAAGGAACTTGGTTAGCAGGAAAAAGCAGCCAAAGTTTGCATCCCATAGGATCCTGAAACTCTGGGTACAAATTTGATAGTTGAGAAAGGATTCATCTCAAATTGTTATGTCACTCACTTGCTTCATACCTCATGAGATAAATAAGAACCATCAAGAAACCCCAGGTGGCACATGGTGGCACATGGTGGCACATGCCCATACTCCCAGGGCTCTGAAAGTTTGAGGCAGGAGGATCACAAGTTTGAGTTCAGTCTGGGCAATTTAGAGACTTAGACCTGTCTTAAAATAAAAAAGAGGTGGGAATGTAATGTAGTACAAAGGTCTTATGTTCAATGCCCAATACCAAACAACAAATAATGGCAAGGTAGTAGCTAACATTTGTTGGCTGTTCCTTGTATGTGTGGCAACATGATAGGCCCTTTGCTTATGTTTTCATTTAATCCTTATACCAAATGTAGAAGATAGTCATTAGCATTTTAAACAAAACAGACTGAATAATTGGAGCATAGCAGAGCCAGGGTTTGAACCTAGAACTGTTTGATTTTAAACCCTCTTGTTTTGCCCTCTTTCAAAGACCCTCTCAATTAGCAGGCGTTATTTAGATTGATATAAGAACTGAAATGGATTGAAACTCAGTCTAGATCTGTGGGCTCAAACAAGCCTTTGTAAGCTAGGTGTCACGGACTGTGCTATGCCCCAGAACCTGAAGAAGTTACAAAGAAGGTTAAGATATAGTTCCTGAAACAAGTTCCTGAGATATATATAGTTACTGAGTTCTTGAGACAAGGACCATACCCGTTTATTTCTAAACCTGACACCCATCACTGCACCTGGAACCCACTAGACACTCGATAATTTAAAGGTATTTTAAACTAATGCTATGGAGTTATCTAGGACTATAACTCAGGTCTCCTAACTCCCTTCTCAATAGTTCTTTCTGTGTCATGATGTGATGCCCACTTGAGTTAAAGGATTATTATTAGTTAATTTTTATATAATACTTTACAGTTTATGTGCCCCTCATTTATTTGAAGTGCCACATAAATGAATATCTGGAACATCAGCATCTGAGGGTTGGAAGCATAATAGGCATTTGGTAAGGGTACACAAACCTATTTGAGGGAATCACAAAGTATACAAAGCATAGAAGAATCCAGAGGACTTGGCACTGAGAAATCTAGCTTGAAGTGCACAGTGGATCAAGTTTTTAATGGGACTAGATTAAGGGAATATGTAGTTAAAGTTAAACTCATACAAACATAGATGCAGGGCTCTGAGGCTTAACATTTTCCTGACTTCTCCAGAGAATACAGGGCAGTAATTGAAAAACCTTTCATGATGGGCTTGAGATGTAGCCCAGTGGTGAAGCACTTGCCTACATGCATGAAGCCCTGGGTTCCATCTCCAGCATAGGGTGGGGGTGGGAGGTTGTGCTTTGGGAGGGAACCTTGTGTAGAAGCTTTGAAGAGTCATGTGAACTAATAAGTAAGGACTACCCAAATTTGTGATCAACCCTTCAAAAGCAGGAAGAGATTCAACCTGTTGTTACTACTATTCACTTAAAAAATGTAAGATACTGCAAATATAATGTGTATCTAATTCTGAAGTATAACAAGGTTGGGCATAACTAGGCTAGGCTAAGGCAGAGCAGAGAAATTAAGAGTTATCCAGTGAATTGAGTAACCCTAATAGTTGGACTGAATAATGTGTGTGGAAATATTCTTCATTTTTTGGTTGAGAAATTACATTGGAGGGGCTGGGGATTTAGCTCAGTGATTCCGCAGCCTGCCTCGCAAGCACATATTCCTGAATTCGATCCCCAGTACCAAAAAAAAAAAAAAATACATTGGAATTTCTTGTTGTAGGGGGGAAAAAACCCCACAGATATCCAGCTGGGTGCAGTGGTGGGCACCGTAATCCTAGCTATGTTGGGAGGATTACTTGAGCCCCAGGATTTGAGATAAGCCTGAGCAATGGAGTGAGAACCGGCCTCTTAAAAATATATATCCTTACAACTGAAGTATTGAAGATGAATTAATATGATGTCTTGGATTTGTTTTGAAATACCCCCAAGGTGTGTGTGTGGGGGGGAGTTGTATGAGGTAGATGTGACAAGACTGATAAAATGTTGATGTCTATAGACTTTTAGAGGTAGAAATAATGGCTTCTGTTAAGAACAGGGAGTGGGAAAAGAAATTAATATTTTATCTCTATAAGTCTTCATAATGTTCCTAATAGTCAGAGGTCATCATCTCTATTTCATAGGCAAAGGTCACTTGCTAGAGAGTGGCAATATAAAGACTTGAGCCTCAATCTTATGACTGGGAAATCCTTCCTTTGCTAGTATCCCACACAGACTGCTAAATATGTTTTCTCATATTTTGATATTCTAGCAGAAATGGAGAAGAGTTGTTTTTCCTATGCTGTATAATGGATACTTATTTGTAATTCCTATTTTTTCACCTTTCCCTAAAAGCTCTCATTTCCTCCTTTTGGCAGTGATTTTGGGTACTTACTGACTCATGAAATTGTTTTCATTTCATCCAAATTTGTACCACTATGGCTTGGTTCCACTCTTCAACATGGTAGAATGAGTGTAGAGTGTTCCTTTTTGCAATTGTCCTCGAACCAATAGGTTCTGAAAGGCATGTACACACAAACCTAAACCTTCTGTTTAAGTTCCTAAATACAATATTTCTCTTTTAACCATTTAGCAGTTAGTCTATGGTCTACTCTTCCCATTCTTCCCATTCATCTTTTTTTTCCCTGCTTTACTCTTGTAGTAAGGTTTCTTGTTCCTTGCTTCGATGAAATATGCCACCCATGTATCTATAAATGGAATCTGAATCTGATCTGTTTCTAAAATAAACTATTCTAGATATGCTGGTGAAATGAATGTCCACTTATTCAGTAAACATATATTAAATGCTAACTCCTGCGCTAGGGGCCGAAAGTACAAATATAAAAGTAGTCACTAGGGGGCAGTATAGCACAATGGCGATCAAACCTGCCGTTTAAAATCCACCCTGCCACACACTAGCATAAATTTTAGTTGAACAAATTGCACAATCTCTCTGAGCCTCGGTTTTCTGATCTGTAAATAGGGATTATAATGGTAGCTACTGCATAAATATGTTGTGAGTTAACCAAAAACACGTACAGGTAGGGTACTTAACACAGTGATTAGCACAAAAGAAGTGTTATAAATGATTACTCCTTTTATTTCCTTGTATGATTCATATAGGAAGCATAGTGGAGGAAGTAAGTTGATCACTAGTCATGGTGATGGATGTTTTTAGAGTTTGTAGATACAGAAATATTATAGCTCAGCCTTGAAAAATGAAGTTAATATTGTTGAGGCCGGGTAAAGCAGGAGACTGATTCCAATTATAAAGGCCTGCATCCATTCTTCAAGGTTGAACATACTCAAAGGGCCCTGGAGATTGTAGAGGGGTCAGATGAGATCAGTATAGCAACCGTGTCACAGTTCAACTCCTTTCTTTGCCCATTCCGATTTACTTCATTCCCCTACTGGAGTTGATTATTTAAAAAATCCTTTTTGCCCATAAACTTCCTCTTGGTATCTATTTTTCAAAGAATCTAACCTAAGACATCATTAATGATATTAAGTATAATTTGAAATTAGAACACTTATGTGTGCAATATAAAAACTTACTATGGAGGACCAGCTAAGGGAAATATATAGTAATTTATTTATTCCACTTTCACAATGTCCAACACTATACCAAGGAATACTCCACATTTCCTTGCATGTAAATATTTACCTGTGGTCCTGGATAGGTATACTTAATGTTTTAAATATATGATTCTTTAACCTTTTTCAATTTTTTTCTTGAAAATCCTCAGAGATATGCAAAAGACAAGAAATGTAATGAACCCCACATGTCCATTATTTAGCTTTAGCAATGGTCAAGCGCAGTAGCCAATCTGTTTCATCTATATCCCTACCCTCACACTGGCCCTTCTGTTTTATTTTGAAGCAAACTCCAGTTTTCATGCTACATCAGTACACATATATTTTAAAATACATCTACAAAAGATGTAAACTCTTACTTTAACAAAATATAATCATGGTACCATTAATGCAAATTTTCAAAGTCACTGGCTTTGATATTTTTGATCTATCATGTTAGTGTTTAAATTTCCAATCACTTTATAAACTTCCTAAAATTTGGTTTGAATCAAAACTCAAATAAGATCGATGTAGTACTTCCACAATCTGGAAATATATATACACTAGGGATTGAACCCAAGGTCTTCACATCGAGCTATATCCCCAACCTTTAAAAAAATTTTTATTTTGAGACATGTTCTTGCTAATTCACTATATTGCTCAGGCTGGGCTGAAACCTGAAATCCTCCCTCCTCAGGCTCCCAGAGCGCTGGAATTACAGGTATATGTTGCTGTACGCACCTCACAATCTGGATTTTGCTGGTTAATTCTCTGTAGTATTTGACATGTGCCTCCGCCCTCTGTATTCCCTGTAAATATGGGTCAGATGCAGAATCAGATACATACGCGGAAATTAAAATCAGCATAACTTGGATGGCAAGTTAAGAATTGCAGCTGATGTATGGTGGTCCACCATAAGACAAATGATCTTTAGGAAACCCTAAAATTAAATCTAGTCCTACTGTTATCATTGAAACATTTTGTCATCACTATATTGTTCATCAGGCCTTACTGGGTACTAATTATGGCACATAGGCCTGAGCTATGGACAATGTTATCATAGTTGGGATCATTGAGTTCTTACTGTAGGTCAGCTAACTTAAGTAGTAGATTATATATAATGATCATAGCAATCCTACCGTGCAAGTTTTATTATCCCCATTTTATATAAGAAAACCAAACAGTAAGATAAATGTCTTTCCTAAGTCCACACAATTGGCAAATGATAGGAAAGAAGTGGTATGTTTGGCTCCCAAGGATTATCTGCCAGCTCCCAGTCCTTTGAACATAATCCCTGCCTTCAAAGAGATTACATCTATTTAAGAGAAAGATAAATTACTAATACAACTAAAAAATATCAGATAAGAAAATACTATATATAAAACACAAATAATGAAAATGTGTGCATTTTGCAAGTAGTGACTAGTATAAATGAGCACTAAGAAAGAGGGGGACATCAATATCAACTGAAGTTCCTGGGAGAGGCTTCATTAAGCAATGCAGAAATTATTGCAAATATAAAAGCTTTCCCAAAGAGCAAAAGGTCCTTTGCACAAGCATCTTCTCTCTTGGGATCCATGTCACACTGACACAAAGATTTTGTCACCATGGCAACTGGTCATTGGACCAATGAAATAATCAGTTGTCATGGTAACACAATCTCCATCTTACTCCCACCAGCACCTGTTCTAAATCATCACATTCTCCAACAATCTTATACCACCTAGTACTCCTTTCTTTTTTCCCTTAGTCACTGCAATCCCCCCAGCCACCTATGTTGGAACCCCTAAATTTATGTTTGGATACATATATGAAACTGAAAGCCAGAGCAAATGAAAATGACTCTGATGTGTAGAGTTGTGCTCCAGAGGGAAACCATCTCAAATCTAAGAATTGAATAATCCTGAACACTGAAGAAAGAGCATGTGAAGCCTCCCTCCTCACATTGTCCTAAGTAAGACTACTTTGGATTTTGAGACATTGCACTATCTTGATTATCCCCTGCCTCTGTCTATTCTTCCACTGGCTCCTTTTCCTTTTCTTGGCTCCTAAATGCAGGTGCCTCTTGAAGCTGCACTCTTTGTGTCTGCTGTTTCTCTAAATTGCACTGCCCAGTACAATAGCCACTAGTTACATGAAGGCTACTGAGCCCTAGAAATTAATTATAGGTGTGCTGGACTGAGATGTGCTTTAAGATCTATATAAGATTTTAAAGACTTACAAAAATTACATAGACTATTTCATTAGCAATTTTTATTGATTACATGTTTAAATGATAATTTAGATATTTTGACTATAATAACTATATTATTAATCTTACCTGTTTCTTTTTTGTGTTTCTAATGTAGTTGATGAAAATATAAATAGTATATGTGGCTTGCATTCATGGCTTATGTTATATTTCTATTGGACAGCACTGCTTCAAACTTTTTTGCTAAAGCCACTTCATCTACACTCTTAGGCATCAAGTCTTGGGCCAGGGATTTAGCTCAGTGGTGCTGCCACCTGCCCCACAAGCGCAGGTCCTGAGTTTGATCCTGGGTACCAGAAAAAAAAAATTCTGATGGAGGTATCAAGTCTTCCCTCTGTGGATTGATTCTAAGATCCCATATTACCACCTGTTTTCTGAGATTCAAACCTACATCTCAAATGGCCTGTCAGCCCTTTCACAGATAACCACCAGCTTTTAAGCTCACCATGAACAAAGCTATAAGCTTTCTCTAAAAACTCATGCTCTTTCCTGATTGGTCTTATTAACCTTTACCTTTGTTATTATTGCTGCTGTAACAAAGTACCACAAATTTTATGGCTTAAAATAACACAAATTTATTGTCTTACAATTCTGAAGGTCTGAAGTCTGAATTGGATCCCACTGGGGTAAAAGCAAGGTATCATGGGTCTGTATTCCTCTGGAAGTTCTAAGAGCAAATCTATTTGCCTTTTCCAGCTTTCAGGAGCTGCCAGCATTCTTGGGTTCATGGCTCCCTGCTATGTCCAAAGCCAGCAATAGTCAGCCTTTTATCATGCTGGTCACTCTGACACTGACTCTTCTGCCGACCTCTTTCACTTCTGAGGGTCACTGGGATTACACTGGGTCCACCGAGACAATCCAGGACCATCTCCACATCTCAAGGTTAGCTGATGTGGAACCTTAATTCAACCTTTGATCTTAATTTGTCCTTGCCATGTAACATCAATTCACAGGGGATCTGAGGATTACAGTATGGGCATTTGATGGACATGGCAGAAAGGGAGAATTTCTGTATTCAATCCAAAGAAGAAAAGAAATGATCATCAGAGCAAATCCCACTAGGCTACAAACATTGCTTTTAAAGCAATTGTTGACATACAAAGAGGAGCTAACAGGCTAACTCCCCATAGTTCACTACAAAATTTAAAGTTTGTTTCCTGATAACTCCTCACACAGAGTTATACTTTTACCCTGTAATCTGTGATATCTTTTGTGTTTCTATATACATCTTACTGTATTTTGTATTATGATTAGCTAATTAAGCATTTTGTCTTAATTTCTCTTACTAGGTTGGAAAATATTTTGAAGATAGAAACTTTGCCCATGATATCTAACATGATACTTAATGTATAATAGTTTCACATTGCATATTTCTTGAATTTAGTAGAATGGAGGCAACTCATGTATTTTTATTTTGTTTTCCTTTTTGGTTTTTTGAAATAAGGTCTTGCTATGTAGATCAGGCTGACCTTGACCTCACTATGTAGCCCAGGCTAGCCTTGAACTCATAGCAATCTTTCTGCCTCAGCCCCCAAGTGCTGGGATTACAGGCATGCACCACCATGCTCAGCAACTCATGTTGACTTATAGAGAGTGTGCTTGTCACCACACCCACTGGTTTCATTAAACAGTGGATAGATACTTTCTCAATTGACCTCCACTTAACTGATAGTCTCCATTTTATCTTCAGAGAACCATCAGTGTGAATCCTTGTTGGTAATAGGTTCTTGTGCACTCGAGTTTAATGGTTCATCCAGAATTGGTTGTATTTCATTTCATAACATTGATGCCATGTGTAGTTGATACTATAATTATATGTGATATCAATATCAAAAAGAATGAGAATTTTTTTTTTTTGGTACCGGGGATTGAACTCGGGACCTTGCGCTTGCGAGGCAGGCAGCAGAACCACTGAGCTAAATCCCCAGCCCCTAGAATTGTTTTTTACAAGGACTAAGTTGTAGTTTCTACAAGAAACTAAGTTTCTTCCAAAAATATAAGAAAGCTAAGTGCCTTAAACTCTATCAATGTAATACCGTTTTAACAGATAAAAGGGGGAAAATGATGATGATTTCAAAAATGCAGTAAAGGCATGATCAGAACTAAATACTCATTCATAATTTTAAAAATGTCTAAAACTGGGACTGGAAGGTCTTTATATAGAAGTAATATGGTTGAGGAGACTTCTGGGAAGATGGCAGAGTGATGAACAACAGAGAAACAGGCTCTCTGAGGTTTGGTGTCCAGACACTGTAATATAGCAACTTGAGGAAAGTGGGTCCCCAGGAACCAGAAAAGATCTAAAGCAAGAACTTAAACCCCCAGGGAGAGTGAAGAGAGACTTCAACAAAGAAGGAGGTGGCAAGGAGCACTTTCTTTCTGAACCCTGGCTCACTGCATGGGAAGGGGTGCCTAAACGTACAGATGTATGGTAACTGTTGGAGACCCCAGAGGCCTTTACAGAGAGACATACCAGTGGAATGAAGCAGTAGATGCAGCAGACTGCAGTGACTGGTGAGTTACTTGGGTTCAGACATCCCCAAGGAGAGGGTGATTTGCTAGTAGCCATCTTGGAGAGGGGACAACCAAACTTGGAACTCACAGCAGCTCTGGGCTGGCTCCATCAGGGTGAGGCAGAACCTTGTTAAAGTCAGCAGGAGGTCAAGGAGCCCAATTCAACCCAGCAGGGAGCCAAGCTCAAGCTGGCAAAAGGCACATGGAGTGTTACAAGTTGAACAAATTGGGCTCCAGCCTCACAGCCAGAAACTAGCCTGAATTTCAGTGGACCCAAAGGTACAGGCTTGCTGGGATTATCCACTACCCCACCATAAATCTACAGCTGGCTTGCTGGAATTAATCAACATGGATTTGGGCTCTGACTGCTCAATTTGCCTATTGATGACAGCAGAGATACTCCTTGAAGTGGACTTTTACTATTATTATTATTTTCTTCTTTTTCTTCATTTTGTTTTATTTTCCTTTTTCTTTTTTTTTTTTTTTGTTAAATTCTTTCATTTGTACTTTTTAGGTATTCAACACAATTACATTTCTCATTGGGAACTTGTACCTTTACATGATGCATCTTGGTTCTTATTTTTTCCCCATTCCTAGCCCTCCCTTCACCCCCTCTACCCTTCCCCATTTACAAAGACTTTATTTCCATTTTTTCCATTTCTCAGCATTTTTCCTTTCCCTTCTTTCCTTTCCCCTGCCCCTCCCACTACCCCTACCCCTTTGGACCTTTTCTTCCTATTTTACATTATCGATTATTCATTCTAATCATTGGTACATTTTAGGTATACAATATAATGACATTCATCATTGGAAATTTGGACCTTTACATAATCTCTCTTGGTTCTTATTTTTCACCCTTGCCCAGCCCTCCCTTCAACCCCTCCAGTCCTCCCTATTTACAAAGATTTTGTTCCTATTTTTCCATTTTCTCATATTAATCCCATTCCCTTCTATCCTTTCCCCAAGCCCTCCCACTTCCTTCCCCTTTGCCCCTTTTCTTCCTATTTCACATTACCTATTACACATTTAGTCCTTATTTACACTTTCAGTTTCTCACACCAGAGAAACTATTTGGTATTTACACATCTGTGTCCTATTTATTTCACTTAAGAGTATTGCCTCAATGTGCATCCACTTAGCTATAAATGTCTCTAATTTCTCATTTTTTATGACTGAGTAGTACTCCATTTTAGAAAAAAACCACATTTTCTTTATCCAGTCTCCAGTTGATGGGCATTTGGGCTGTTTCCCAGTTTTAGCTATTACAAACTGTGCTGCTATGAACATGGGCGCACATATATCACTGTGGTATGATTCTTTTAATTCTTTGGGGAAGATCCCCAGCAGTGGAATAGCAGGGTCAAATGGGATTCCAGTCCTAGTTCTTTGAGGTATCTCCATACTGATTTCCACAGTGGTTGCACCAGTCTACACTCCCACCAGCAGTGGAACAGGGTTCCTCTTTCCCCACAGCCCCGCCAGCATTTGTTATTGGTTGATTTCATGATAGCAGCCATTCTTTCTGGACTGAGGTGGAATCTCAGCATTGTTTTCATTTGCATCTCTCGAATGACCAGTGAGGTTGAACATTTTTTCATGTATTTATTTGTTATTTCTACTTCTTTGTCTGAGAAATGTCTGTTCATTTCAGATGCCCATTTTTGGATTGGGTCTTTACATTTGGGAGGTCTGATCTTTTTAAGTTCTTTATAGATTCGAGATAGTAGACCTTTGAGGAACAGCAGGTGAAGATTTTTTCCCACATTGTGGGTTGTCTCTTCACACTGCTGGTGGTTTCTCTTGCTGTGCAGAAGATTTTTAATAAGAAGAGATTCCACCTGTATATTGTTTGTGCTAGCTCATGGGCAACTGAGGTTTTGTTCATAAAATCTTTTCCTACACCAATGTCTTCAAGAGTTCTACCTAACCTCTGTTCCAACTGGTTCAGCATTTCTATTTTAATATTTAGATCTTTAATCCATTTCAATTTTAGTTTAGTGCATGGCGAGAGATATAGGTCTAGTTTTAATCTTTGGCAAGTTGAAACCCAATTTTTCTAGCACCATTTATTAAAGAGGCTATCTTTATTCCACTGAGGGTGTTTGGCTCCTTTATCGAAGATGAGATGGCTGAGTGTGTCTGGCGTTGTTTCTGCATCTTCTAATCTGTTCCACTGGTCCTCAAGTCTGTTTCTTTGCCAGTACCCTGCTGTTTTATCACAGTAGCTTTGTAGTATAGCTGCAGGTTGGGGATTGTGATACTCCCTGCTATGTCTCTGTTACCTAGAATTGATTTTGCTATTCTAGGTCTCTTCTTCTTCCAAATGAATTTTTGGATTGTTTTCTCAAGGTCCATGAAGTATGCTGCTGGGATCTCAATTGGAATTGTATTGAACCTATATAGCAGTTTTGGAAGTATGGCCATTTTCACTATATTAATCCTTCCTACCCAGGAGCAGGGGATGTCTGTCCATTTTCTGATAGCATCTTCAATCTCTCTTTTCAGAGTGCCATAGTTTTCAGAGAAGAGGTCTTTGATTTCTTTCATTAGGTTGATTCCTAGGTATTTCAGTTTTTTGGATACTATTGTGAAAGGAATTATTTGCCCTATTTCTCTCTCAGTGAGTCTGTCATTCATGTAGAGGAAAGCTATTGATTTGTGTGTGTTGACCTTGTAACCAGCTACTTGACTGAATTTGGTTATTAAGTCTAGAAGACTTTTGGTGGAGTTCTTGGGGTCTTCTATATAGAGTATCATGTCATCTGCAAATAATGACAGTTGGACTTCTTCATTTCCTATCTTTATTCCTTTTATTTCTTTCTCTTGTCTAATTGCTGTGGCTAATGTTTCCAGAACTATATTGAACAAGAGTGGTGATAGTGGACATCCTTGTCTTGTTCCTGATTTTAGTGTGAAGGATTTCAGTTTTTGACCATTTAGCATGATATTGGCTGTTGGTTTTTCATAGATGGCTTTTATCAGTTTGAGGTAGAGACTATCTATTCCAATTTTTTGCAGGGTTTTTATTATAAATGCCTGTTGGATTTTGTCAAATGCTTTTTCTGCATCTATGGAGATGATCATATGGTTTTTGTCCTTGGCTCTATTGATATAGTGTATCACATTGATTGATTTGCATGTGTTGAAACATCCCTGCATCCCTGGGATGAATCCCACTTGATCAGGGTGTATGATCTTCTTGATGATCTTCTGCATTCTGTTTGCCATTATCTTATTAAGGATTTTTGCATCTATGTTCATTAGTGAGATTGGCCTATAGTTCTCTTTTTCAGTTGGGTCTTTCTCTGCTTTGGGGATCAAGGTGGTGCTTGCTTCCAGGAATGAATTTGGGAGTATTGCTTAACTTTCAATTTCACTGAAGAGTTTAAACCGCAGTGGCAGTAGTTCCTCTCTAAATGTCTTGTAGAATTCAGCACTGAAGCCATCAGGGCCCAGGATTTTCTTAGTTGTTAAGTTTTTAATTATGTTTTCAATTTCATTGGTTGATATTGGGTTGTTTAGAATTTTTAGGTCTTCTTCGTTCAACTTTGGTAATTCATATGTATCTGGGAATCTGTCCATTTCTTCCGTGTTTTCCATCTTATTGGTGTATAGGTTCTGGAAGCAGAAATTGATGATCCTCTGGATTTCTGCTGGGTCTGTTGTAATTTCACCCTTTTCATTCCTAATTGCATGGATTTGGGCCTTTTCTTTCCTTTTTCTGATAAGGTTGGCTAAGGGTTTGTCAATTGTGTTGATTCTTTCGAAGAACCAACTCTTGGCTTCATTGATTTTTTGTATCATTCTCTTAGTCTCCATTGCATTGATTTCTCCTCTGATCTTTATAATTTCCTCCCTTGTATGAGCTTTGGGGTTGTCCTGCTCTTCTTTTTCTAGAAGTTTGAGGTTCAGCATCAGGTTGTTTAATTGGGCTCGTTCTATTTTCCTAATATGCGTATTCACTGCTATGAATTTCCCTCGTAAGACTGCTTTCATTGTGTCCCATAGATTCCGATATGTTGTATTGTCATTGTCATTTAATTGAAGGAACTGTCTGATTTCTTCTTTAATTTCCTCTGTGACCCATTGGTTATTCAAAAGTGTGTTGTTCAATTTCCATGTGTTTATGAAATTTTTCCAGTTTCTTTTGCTATGGATCTCCAATTTCATCGCACTATGGTCTGATAATATACAGGGGATAACTTCAATTCCTTTGCACTTACTTAAACATGTTCTATGTGTGAGTATGTGGTCTATTTTGGAGAATGACCCATGTGCAGCTGAGAAGAATGTGTATTCTGATTTTGTGGGATGGAAGACTCTGTAAACATCTGTTAAGTTCATTTGTTCAAGAGTTCAATTGAGTTCTAGTATTTCATTCCTTATTTTTTGTCTAGTTGATCTATCTATTTGTGACAGTGGGGTGTTGAGGTCCTCCACTACAATTGTATTAGTGCATATATGACTTTTCATGTCTGTTAGTATTTGTTTTATATAGTTGGATGCACTAGTGTTTGGTGCATAGATATTTATGATTGTCATCTCTTCCTCTTGGATTCTTCCCTTTACAAGGACGTAGTGTCCTTCTTCATCACTCAATCAGTGTTGGTTTGAAATCTACTTGATCTGCCAAGAGGATAGCTACTCCTGCTTTTTTTTGGGTTCCTGTCACATGGATTATTGCTTTCCACTCTTTAACTTTCAGTCTATGATTTTCATTTTGACTTAAGTGTATTTCTTGTATGCAGCATATTGTTGGATCTTGCTTCTTGATCCATTCTGCCAGTCTATTTCTATTGATTAGTGAATTGAGACCATTAACATTGATGGTTATAACTGAAACGTATTGACTTGTCATTGCCATGACTTTTTCTTTTTGTTGGGTTCTCCCCCTTTACATTTAATTTCTTGTCATGCCAGATGGGTTCATTCTGCTTTGCTTCCTGGGGTTGTGATCCTCAATGTCTGTTCCTAGGATATTGTGTAAAATTTTTTGGAGTGCTGGTTTGGTATTCATGAAGTTCCTAAGGTGCTCTTTGTCAGGAAAGTATTTTATTTCTCCATCCTTTTTGAAAGATAGTTTTGCAGGGTACATCAATCTGGGTTGGAGGCTGATTTCTTTTAGGGCTTGGAATATGCCACTCCAAGCTCTTCTTGCCTTGATAGTTTGTGTTGAGAAGTCTGCTGTGATTCTGATGGGCTTTCCTTTGTATGTGATTTGTTTCTTTTCTCTGACTGCTTGGAGAACTTTGTTCTTCTGTTGAGTTTCTGGAATCTTAACTATTATATGCCTATGTGTAGATTTATTTTGATCAAGGCTATTTGGAGTCCTATATGACTCACTTATCTGTATGTCAAGTTCTTTTCCCCTGCTTGGGAAGTTTTCTGCCATTATTTCTGTGAAGAGTTTTTTTTTATGTCATCTGTACTCTCTCTTGTTTCTTCATTGTCTCCAATCAGTCTTATGTTATTCTTCTTTGCATCGTCTAGCAGCTTCTGGATTGATTTCTCATGTTCCCTTATAATTTTGAAGCAATTTTTCTTTTCCTGGTTATTAATTGCAATCTTATCTTCTATATCTGAAATTCTGTCCTCACATTGGCTCATTCTGCTGTGTACACTTTCAGTGGAGTTTTTCATCTCCTGGAAATCTATTTGCATCTGTTTTATGGATTCCATTTGTTTCCTATGTTGGGATTCCATCATGTTCCTCAGCTCCTCTCTAGATTTATTAAACATGTCTTGCACTAGGAGAACAATTTCTCCTGTTATCTGAGAAATTATTTCTAATTTCATTTTTTCCACATCCCCTTTTGTTGCCAGTTCAGTGAGTCCAGGTGGTTGAGTATCAGATTGTTCCATCTCATTTTCCTTTGGGGTTGCTGTAGGTGATCTGGAGGTCTGGTTTTGAGACTTATTTATGTGTTTTCTCATTTTGACTGGGGGTGGGAGTGGGGGGTGCTGTTGGCGCCTGCACAGCTCACCTCCTCTGAGCTGGGAGAGGTGGGTCAGGGGCCGGGAGCAGCAGTAGGGATGGTGGCCTGGAAGCCCCTTCCTCTGGGCCGGGAGCAGTGGGACAGAAGGCAGCCCACAAGCCCTTTCCTCTGGGCTGGGAGTGGCAGGAGGGATGGTGGCCAGGAAGCCCCTTCCTCTGGACCAGGAGCAGTGGGACCATGGCTCAGAAGCCCCTTCCTCTGGGCCCAGAGCGGCAGGATGGACAGCAGCCCCAAAGACCTTTCCTCTGGGCTGGGAGTGGCAGGAGGGATGGTGGCCAGGAAGCCCCTTCCTCTGGACCAGGAGCAGTGGGACCATGGCTCAGAAGCCCCTTCCTCTGGGCCCAGAGCGGCAGGATGGACAGCAGCCCCAAAGACCTTTCCTCTGGGCTGGGAGTGGCATGATGGATGGTGGCTGGGATGCCTCTTCCTCTGGACCAGGAGCAGTGGGACAGCAGCTCAGAAGCCCCTACCTCTCGGCAGGGCTATTTTATTTTTTCTTGATTGTTCTTGTTTTTATATGAGTGTGAACAGCATTGCAAGTTTTGTTGTCGTTACTGTTCTGTTCTGCACTTGTTTATATTTCTTCCTTCTCTCTTTGCTCCTGTCTTCTTCATCAGTTTCTCAATGTTTGTGCAATCTTCCTTTGTCCTTCAGCCCTGCTTCTAGTCTATTCCTCTTCTTCTATTTCTCTATTTTCCCACAACTTCTTTTAAATTTTCTTCTCTCACAGGGAGCCCCGCCCCAGCCAGCCCTTGCCAGGCACATCTTCAGGAAGCTGGAGAGAGAGGTCCCAGGTCACAGGGAGCCCTGCCCCATACAGCCCGCGCCCACAGCAGTGATCCACTTAGCTGCGTGGGTGCCTGCAGGACCCCCCACACACACACTTCGTCTGGCCTCTTGGCTGTACCACCACCTGTTTCCACACTACCAAAACACAGGGGAAACCAGATCACCAGATCACCAGACCACCGCACTGGGTAAGTTGGAAGGATCATCACCTCCCATCAGAACCTGGACTATCGTCAGGGGAAGGGACGGAACCTGCAGTACACCCTTGCAGAGTTCAACTCTACAGGAGGACAGAGAACTCAACTTGAGACTTGCAGCCAGAAATCTCCCTGAATCTCACAGGTCTGCAACTGGCTTGCTAAGACTCATTGACTTATATCTGCACACTGCTGCCCATGTTGCCTATTGTGACAGCAGAGACATACCCTGAAGGAGGCCCTTCATTTTTATTTTCAAAATTAGTATTATTGGTTTGTTTTTCTCTCTTCTTTTTAATTTTTTTCCTACTCTTTGCAAATGTTTGTTTTTCTCTTCTTTTCTTTCTTCTTTCTTTTCTCTTTACTTTCTCTCTCTCACACTCACTCTCTTGCTTTCCCACTTTCTTCTTCATATCCCTTTTTGTTCCTGTTCTGGCCCTAATTTGGATTTCTTCTTTATTTTTCTTTTATTCTCTTTTTCCTTCTCACGTCTGCATCCTCTGGCCTCACTGCTAACCTTCCCCTATCCTTCTACCTATCTATCTCTCCCTCCCCAACTCCTTCTAACTCCCCATCCCAAAGGGTAAAGTTGCTGCATTGAAGAGTTTATTCACTATAAACATATGTTGGGTTGGTCCTCGATTTTGATTTAATTCACACAGTTAAAGGTGATAGATTAATAACTACCACAAATTGTAATTTTGTAAGACGTACTTGATGCCATGGTGTTGCTGATTGTATCACTTGGGCTAAGGTGTTGTTATTGATCTAATCAACTGTCCTTCCTGGCATAATGAAAATGAGATAGCCTCAGAGTCATTAGAGACTCAAAACCTAAAGACCAGCTATATCTGGAAAACACCTCTGGGAAGCATTCATTCCATAAGGGTTCTAAATTTAAGCAACAAAGATGCTTACAATAAGCAATTTCAAGGTATCAACCCAGGAATTAAACCAAGGACAATACCAAAAGCAAAAATGAGAAGACATTTAAGCAAGGCACAAACTCAGACTTCCAACCCACCAAAGGCAAATTCTGGGGGAAACAAGGTGGAAAAGTCTGATAATCAACCACCTGGACACCCTGAGGTGGAAAAGTCTGATAATCAACTACCTGGACACCCTGAACTGATAGCACAGGAAGTAATAAAACAGATGAATGAGGCTCTGGAAAAATTCAAAGCAGAAATAATTTCCCAGATAACTACAGAGATGGCGACCAGAGTGAAAGACATGATCAGAGGATCTAGAACAGAAACAGATAAAAAAAAATAGATGAGCTCAGAACCATGCTGGAAGCCCTGAATGCCCAGCAGAAGAAAGAAATGGAAATCATGACAGCCCAACATAAAAAAGAAATGGAATTCACGAAACAGATTCAAACAGATATCCAGGAGATTAAAAACTCCATTGAAAGTATTCACAGCAGATTAAGGGAATGTGAAGAAAGAATATCAGATATAGAAGACAGGATTGCAATTAGTGACCATGAAAACAGATTTCTTCAAAATAGTAAGAGACCACAAGAAATCAATCCATCAGCTGCTAGATGATGCAAAGAAGAATAACATAGGACTGATAGGAGTCCATGAAAAAACAGGAGAAAGTACAAATGACATAATAAAACTGTTCACATAAGTAATAGCAGAAAACTTCCCAGACAGAGGTAGAGAATTGGACATACAGATAAGTGAGACATATAGAACTCCAACTACCCATAATCAAAAAAAATGTACACCTCGACATATAATAGTCAAGATCCCAGAAATGGAACAGAAGAACAAAATCCTACAGGCAGTTAGAGAAAAGAAACAAATCACCTACAAAGGGAAGCCCATAAGAATCATGGCAGACTTCTCAACACAAACCCTCAAGTCAAGGAGAGCCTGGAGTGAAGTATTTCAAGCCCTAAAAGAAACTAACTTCCAACCTAGACTGTTGTATCCTGCAAAATTATCTTTCAAAATTTATGGGGAAATTAGATACTTCCATGACAAAGAACACCTCAGAAATTTCATGAATACCAAACCAGCACTCCAAATAATTCTAAACAATATCCTAGAAAAAAACAATGAAGGTCACAACTCCACGAGGCCCAACAGAGCAAAGCCACTAGACAAGGTAAGAAACGAAAGGGAAAGGGGGAAAAATGAGGAATAAATGAGCCAACAACAGTAAAACATCATGACAAGAATGAGTCAATATGTATCAATTATAACCGTCAATGTTAATGGACTCAATTCACCAATCAAAAGAAATAGTCTGGCAGAATGGATTAAAAAGGAAAATCCAACAATATGGTGTATACAAGAAACACACTAAACTCAAAAAGAAATTCATAGACTGAAAGAAAAAGGATGGAAAACAGTTCTCCACGCCACAGAAACCCAGGAAAAGGCAGGGGTAGCAATCTTATTTGCAGACAAAATATACTTCAAACCAAAACTAAATAAGAGAGACAAAGATGGTCACTACATCCTTGTGAAGGGAACAATCCAAGAGGAAGAGATGATGATCATAAATATATATATGCACCAAATATGAACGCCCACAACTATACAAAACAAATATTAATGGACATGAATAACCACCAACACAATTGTGGTGTGGAACCTCAATACCCCCCTGTCACAAATAGACAGATCATCTAGACAAAAAATCAACACCAAAATTCTAGAACTGAACCAAGCTTTTGAACAAATGGACTTAATAGATGTTTACAGAGTTTTCTACCCCCACAAAATCAGAATATACATTCTTTTCAGCTGCATACAGGTCAATCTCCAAAATAGACCACATGCTAGCTCATAGGACATGTCTAAATAAATGTAAAAGAATTGAAGTTATCCCCTGTATATTATCAGACCATAGTGCAATAAAATTGGAGATCAATAACATAAGAAACCGCAAAACTTCCACAAACACATGTAAACTGAATAACACCCTCCTGAAAAACCAATGGGTCACAGAGGAAATTAAAGAAGAAATTAAACAGTTTCGACAAGTAAATGATAGTACCAGTACAACATACAGGAATCTATGGGATACAATGAAATTCATAGCAGTGAATGTCTATATTAGGAAAACAGAGATAACTCAAATAAATAACCTAATGCAGAACCTCAAGGTCCTAGAAAAAGAAGAGCATAACAAATCCAAAGCTCATACATGAGAGGAAATTATAAAGATCAGAGAAGAAATCAATGCAATGGAGACTAAGAGAGCAATACAAAAAAAATGAATGAATCAAAGAGTTGGTTTTTTGAAAGAATAAAATAGATAAACCTTTAGCCAACTTTATCAAAAAAAGGAAAGAAAAGGCTCAAATCCATGCAATTAAGAATGAAAAAGGTGAAGTCACAACAAATCCAACAGAAATCCAGAGGATCATCAATACCTACTTCGAGAACCTGTACTTTAATAAAATAGAAAACACAGAAGAGATGGACAGATTCCTAGATACATATGGATTGCCAAAGTTAAATGAAGAAGATATAAAATTCTAAACACCTCAATTACAATGAGTGAAATTGAAAATATAATAAAAAATTTACCAGCAAAGAAAAACCCAGGTCCGGATGGCTTCACTGCTGAATTCTACAAGATATTTAAAGAAGAACTATTGCCATTACTCTTTAAACTCATCAAGGAAATTGAAAGGGAAGCAAATCTTCCAAATTCATTCCTGGAAGCAAGTGTTACTTTGATTCCAAAACCAGGGAAAGACCCAACCAAAAAAGAGAACTATAGGCCAATCTCCTTAATGAACATAGATGCAAAAATCCTCAACAAGATACTGGCAAACAGAATACAGAGGGTCATCAAGAAGATCATACACCCTGACCAAGTTGGACTTATCCCAGGGATGCAAGGATGGTTCAACATATGTAAATCAATAAATGTAATACACTATATTAACAGACTCAAGGACAAAAACCATACGATTATCTCAACAGATGCAGAAAAGCCATTCAACAAAATCCAACACCCATTCATGATAAAAACCCTTTGGAAAATTGGAATAGAAGGTCTTTATCTCAACCTGATTAAGGCTGTCTATGAAAAACCAAAAACCAACATCATACTACATGGTCAAAAACTGAAAACTTTCACATTAAAATCAGGAACAAGACAAGGATGCCCACTATCAATATAGTTCAATATAGTTCTTGAAACATTAGCCACAACAATTAGAAAAGAGAAAGAAATAAAAAGAATAAAGATAGGAAAGGAAGAAATTAAACTGTCATTATTTGCTGACGATATGATACTTTACATAGAAGACCCAAAAACCTCTGCCAGAAGACTTCTAGACTTAATTGACAGATTCAGTAGGGTAGCTGGATACAAGGTCAACACTCCAAAAACGATAGCCTTCTTGTACAAAAATAACAGACTCACTGAGAGAGAAATCAGGGAAACAATTCCTTTTACAATAACATCCCAAAAAAATGAAATATCTAGGAATCAGTCTAACAAAGGAAGCACAAGACCTCTACACTGAAAACTATAGCACTCTGAAAAAAGAGATCAAAGAGGATATAAGAAAATGGAAAGACATCCCTTGCTCCTGGGTAGGAAGAACCAACATAGTGAAAATGGCCATACTTCCAAAACTACTATATAGATTTAATGCAATACCAATTGAAATTCCAACAATATATTTCACAGAACTAGAGAAAACAATCCAAAAACTCATTTGGAACCAGAAGAGACCTAGAATAACAAAAGCAATTCCAGGCAACAGAGACATAACTGGGGGTATCACAATCCCCAACTTGAAACTGACTACAAAGCTACTGTGATAAGAACAGCATGGTACTGGCAAAAGAACAGACCTGAGGATCAGTGGAATAGATTAGAGGATACAGAAGCAACTCCAGACATACTCAGCCACCTCATCTTTGACAAAGGAGCCAATCACCATCATTGGAGGAAAGATAGCCTGTTTAATAAATAGTGTTGGAAAAACTGGATTTCAACCTGCCAAAGATTAAAACTAGACCCATACCTATCACCATGCACTAAACTAAGATCAAAATGGATTAAAGATCTGAATATTAAAACAGAAACACTAAACTTGCTGGAAGATAAGTTAGGTAGACCTCTTGAAGACATTGGCATAGGAAAAGACTTTACGAACAAAACCTCAGTAGCTGGGGAACTAGCACATAGAATCAAAAACTGGGATCTCATCTTATTAAAAAGCTTCTTCTGCACTGCAAAAGAAACCACCAACAGAGCTAACAGACAATCTACAATGTGGGAAAAAATTTTTAGCAGCTGTACCTCAGACAAAGGACTACTATCTAGAATATATAAAGAACTGATAAAGAACTGAAAAAAAATCAGACTCCCCAAATTCAAAGACTCAATTGAAAAATGGGCATCTGAAATGAACAGACATTTCTCAGACAAAGAAGTAAAAGCAGCAAATAAACACATGAAAAAATGTTCAACATCACTGGTCATTTGAGATGCAAATCAAAACAACACTGAGAGTCTACCTCACCCCAGAAAGAATGGCTGCTATCAAGAAATCAACCAATAACAAATGCTGGCAGGGCTGTGGGGAAAGAGGAACCCTGCTCCACTGCTGGTGGGAGTGTAGACTGGTGCAACCACTGTGGAAATCAGTATGGAGATATCTCAAAGAACTAGGGCTAGAGGTCCCATTTGACTCCGCTATTCCCCTGCTAGGTATCTTCCCAAAAGAATTAAAAGAATCATACTACAGTGATATAGGTGCACTCATGTTCATAGCAGCACAGTTCATAACAGCTAAAGCTTGGAAACAGCCCAAGCGCCCATCAACTGGAAACTGGAAGGGCCGGGGATTTGGTTCAGTGGTTTCGCCACCTGCTGCGCAAGCACAAGGACCCGAGATCGATCCCCGGTACCAAAAAACCCCCCCAAAAACCTGGAAACTGGATAAAGAAGATGTGGTTGTTTAATTAAATGGAGTACTACTCAGTCATAAAGAATCAGAAACTAGAGACATGTATACCTAAATGGATGCGTGTTGAGGCCATACTCTTAAGTGAAATAAATAGGACACACATATGTAAATACCGAATAGTTTCTCTGGTGTGAGAAACTGACAGTGTAAGTAAGGATTAAATGATTAAAATGAATAATTGATCATTTGGAATAGGAAGAAAAGACCTAAAGGGCTAGGGGAAGTGGGAGGGGAAGGAGAAAGGAAAGAAGGGAAAGGAAAAATTATTAGAAAAGAAAAAAATGGAAACAAAGTCTATGTAAATAGAGAAGGGTGGATGGGGTGAAGGGCGCACAGGTAATGGGGAAAAAATAAGAACCAAGACAGACCATGTACAGATACATGCACCCAATGATAAATGTAAACATATGGTATACTGGCGAAGCCCGACCAACCTCCAATGCTGCTTGACAAAGTTCCAGCTGGGCGAAAAGGAGGGTGGAACACATCGTACCCTCATGTTTTATTTTTTTCTTGCCCTAATGTTTACAATTGTTACTCTGGTCACAGGAATCATTGTATTTGTGACTAACAACATACTCTCCATGAGGCAAATTGGCAATGTTGTATTGAAATCTGATCTGGCTCAAAAGTCCCAAATTCCTGTTTCTCTCAGTTCTGTTGTCACACCCACTTCTAAAGAAACCCCTCCTAAAACTCCCTCTGTTTTCCTGACACTGTAACTCCTTTCTTCTATTGATGACTTTCTTTTTACTAAAGGGGTCTTATAAAGAGATTGAAAGGACAGATTTTAGATGTAAGACACAGTGGGAAATGGGAAATAGAAAGAAAGTTAAGACAGATAAATACGCTAAGGAGGCAAGTTACTCAGTTTTTCTCAAAGTACTGTAAACATTTCCTGCTCACGGACCATGAACCCAAATAACATTTAAGCAAGATGAATAGAGGTATAGAAAAATAGAGAGCTAATAGCAAACTATATTAACCATTGTGCAGTTTCTCAAGGGCCAGCTGATGACCACAAGTTTGACATTTAATTAACTAAATCTTGCTTGTATCCCCACTGATATAGAGATTTTGATTAAGTTACTTTCTGTTCTGTTTAGGTGTGGGTAAATAAGGGGACAATGGTAATTTTTAAATGTATTCATGATGTTCAATGAAATGAATCAGCTTAGAAAAAATATACTTTGTTTAGTAAAAAATAACCTTTATTTCTATAGAAATTGCTAAGGCAACCTAAAATGTAAATATGTTCCGCCCAATGCCTCCTAGCCATTGCTTAAAGATATAAAAATAAATCAGACCCTGAGACTTCTCAGAGGGAACCTGCACATTGCTTGCGAAGGTTCTTTTCTCACTCGCCGGCCCGAGACCTCTCCCCTTCCTACCCTGCATCGACTGCAGCTGGTCTGCGGCAGTATACCTTAAATGTACCAATAAAAGAACTTAAGCAAAAAAAAAAAATGTACCTGTACTTCCATGTTTATTACAATGCTATCCACAATAGCCAAATATGGTGTTAACTGAGGAGTTTATTGACAAGTAAATGGATATAGAACAGTGGTGGCAAATCTATGGCATGTATGCTGTGACAGGGTGTTTATATCATTGAAAGCTTTAAATCAATGATATAGAACATGTGGTATATATTCTGTTATTATTATTCAGTCATAAGAATAAAAATAAAATCTTGTCATTTGGGACAAAATGGATGGATCTGAAGAAGATTATATTAAGTAAAATAAGCCAGGCACAGAAAGACAAATATGGCATGTTTTCTCTTATATGTGGAAATTAAAAATTTAGATCTCGAGGTAGAGGAGAGTAGAATAATGATTCCTAGAGGCTAGAAAAAGTAAGGGGAAGGAAGGATAGAAAGAGGCTAGATCACAGGTACCAAAATACAGTTAGATAGGAGTACTGTAGTCAGTTCTAGTGTCCTTCAATACCGTAGAATGATTACAGTTACAGTAACCTATTGTATACTTGAGAAGAACTAGAAGACAGGAGGGCAAATCTCCAGAACATAAAGAAATAACAAGTAGATGGAAATGCTTTTTGCCCTGATTGATCATTACCCACTGTATATATGTATTGAAATATCACACTATACCCCACAAATATGTACAATTAATATGTTAATTAAAATATTCAACAAAAGATGAAATGAGCAATATAAATTACAAGCTGCTGTCTGACAAGGGTAGGTATGTATAATTTATAATAAAATTCCTACAAATCATGAATACAAGATAAGTAACAGAAATAGGCAAAGGACAGAAACAGGCAATTCATGGAAGAGGCTTTCTTAATGGCTAATAAGTGTATGAAAAGATAATGAACATCATTACTGATTAGGCAAATCAAAACAAAACCACTTGTGATGCCATTTCACACCCATCTAAATGGAAGAAAATGTAAAAGAATGGTAGTACAAGTGTTAGATATAGAGCAATGAACTCTCATACATGGACGGGAACATAAATTGTAATAATCATATTAGAAAATAATTTTCAACTGGCCTTTAATCCCACCACTCAGGAGGCTGAGGCAGAAAAATTGCCACAAGTTCCAGGCCAGCCTGGGATACATAGTGAGTTCAAGGCCAGCCTAGACTGTACAGCGAGAGCCTGACTCAAAAAAAAATTCTTTTTCAAAGTATACTTATAAAAGTAAAACTGTGCATGTCCTTTGACTCATAAATTACATTTCTTGTCATATTTCCTAGGCTAGAGAAGCGATCACATGTAAGTATACAGAGTCACATATATGCACGATTGGATTGAGGATGTAGTTCAGGAATAGAATACATGTTTAGTACACACAAGACCCTGAGTTGGAACCCCAGTTTTCCAAAACAACACAAAAACAAAAAGAATACTACAACATTATTTGTAATGAAAAAACAAACAACTCAGATGTCCAACAAAAAAAGAAAAAAGTTATGGTATATTCACAAAATAGAATACTATACAGTGGTTTAAATGAATTAATTAGTGCTATAACTACTGACAAGCGTAAATCTCAAACACATATCGATGCTAGGGAAAAAAATGAAGCTGCAGAATACTGCGCACAGTATGATACCATTTACATATAGATTATAAACATGTAAAATAAAGCCATATATTTACGGCATATATATGTACATAAGTGTAAAATACATCTGCGAACATTGGACACCAGATTCAGGATGACTTTATGCATGGAAGAAAGGATAGAAATGATGTCAGCATAGAGTAGGCAGATTTATAATGCTTACTTACAATGCTTATTCTGTTTTGAAAATCTGATGTAGTATGAATGCAAAATATTAGCATCCACGTACCTGAATATAGGAACAGGTGTCCATTCCATTTTTCTGTTTGTATGTTTGCAACAGTTTATTATTTTTAACTAAGAGGAATGTTTTGGAAAGACTCTGTGAAGGCTGAATTACTAAAAAACAATACAAAAGAAGCAAAGACTACTATCAAAATAAGTGTGGGCAAACAAGTGTAAAAAGATAGGTAAATAATTTTAAGTAATTTAAATTCTTACACAAAGTTTTTTTTATCAGGCATGTTTTAAATTCTTATTCTATTTTAAAGAAACCCAACTGGGGAATCATAAAAATGTATATCATGATTGTACTTTATTCAAGAAAGATGATGCAGACATCTAATCAGTGAACTCATTTTGAAAGAAATAATCTTGCCTTACAGCAAAAAGTGGATGGATGTATATCAATGTTTGAAGTTAAAATATTTAAAGTATTTTAGATTACATTTTAATTTCCTACTTTGACAGAATTACTCCATTTCAGGTCCTGATTATACTGGATAAGAAGGTTTCCACTGTAGAATTTCTTAATGTGCATTAAAGGCTTCCAACCTATGTATTGAACCAGGTGCAGATGGTTTTCTGAAGTACTAAATGAACCAAAGAGCATCCTGTGAAGTGGAAAAGATTGGAAGAAATTTAACAAAACATGAACAGAGACTAGAGCATTGATTTCTTCTACTAGAGGTCATAGGAAGAAGGGGGGGGTTGGGAAGATAAGTTAGGTTGAGGCTGAAGAAAAAGATACTTGGGTTTATTTTAATCTCAATTTTTGATATATTGGCTCTCTCAGGTTTGGGAGGGAGTCAAGTAAAGAATTATCTTCATTTAGGAGAAAAATCCTCTTGTTAAGTAATTCCCTGCTCTCTGGGATTGGCAGATATTCAAAGCAGGCCACTTCTCACTTAGGGCACATTCATGGGTTCTGCAGAAGGTATATTGCATTGTACTTCTTATAGTGTAAGTCAGTGGTTCCCAACCTTTTTGGCAGTAGGGACTGGTTTTGTAAAAGACAATTTTTCCACAGACCAGGGTGGGCAAGGGGGAGTGGTTGGTTTGGGGATAGTTCAACTACATTACATTTATTGTGTGCTTTATTTCTATTATTATTATGTTGTAATATATAATGAAATAATTCTACAACTCATCATAATACAGAATCAGTGGGAGCCCTGAGCTTGTTTTCTTGAAACTAGACATTCCATCGGGGGGTGATGGGAGACAGAGACACTCAAAGAGTGTTGCTTATGTCCAGTCTACTCTGTAATCTCATTTTGGTTGCTGTCACTGTAGAAAATCCTGCTTCACAAAGACAGGCTGTTAGAAATGGAAGCAGGCTTTTCAGTGCTTTAGAGGCAATCTCAGATTTTCTGCCTTGACTTTAATCCAGAATGTATGGAGATTTGAATTTGTCTCAAACATATTTTTAAATTTTTTTTCTTGATACTGGGGATCAAACTTGGGACTTTGTGCTTGCGAGGCAGGCATCAGAACCACTGAGCTAAATCCCCAGCCCTCAAACATACTTTTGTTTGTTTGTTTGGTACTGGGGATCGAACTCGGGAACTTGCACTTGCAAGGCAGGCATTGGAACCACTGAGCTAAATCCCCAGCCCCCTCAAACATATTTTTAAGACCACCATCATTTGAGATCTCAAGCAGTTGAGCCACTTCCAGCACAAAGTTAACTCACCTGGCTTATTCACAAATGGATCACAGATCCATTCCTTCCTAGTTTGGGTGTCCTTTGTGGGCATACAAATAACACTCAAATTCTTTTGAAAGCTGAAATAAGTGATCATGCACCAGCTGTGAGAAAGAAGGCCCTGACTTGTTTCTTTCAAAATCTCTGCTAATATTTGAAACATGTCAAAACTCCCAATGTTTACTCATCACCTCCATAATTCCAGTTTGGCTTTGAATGCAGCCACTCTATCTGCTGACTTGAACACAGTTGTTGTATTCCTCTGAAGTGACAGATTGAATTTGTTGAGTAAACTGATTTTTCACATAAGAAAGCAAATTTTGCAACCTATTCTGAGAGGTAACTATTTTTCTAAAAGAAATCTCTGGAGTCGCTCTTAAAACTCAAAAACTCTAGGCAGTGATCTACCTTTAAATCACTTTTACTTCTATGTATAAGAGAAAACTTTTAGTTCTTTGAGAAATCACCATACTGATTTCCATAATGGTTGTACCAGTTTACATCCTCACCAACAATGTAGGAGGGTTCTTTTTCACCACAGCCACACCAGAATTTGTTATTATTTGATTTCTTCATGATTTCCATTCTTTGTAGAGTAAGATGGAATCTTAGCATTGTTTTAATGTACATTTCTCTAATGGCCAGAGATGCTGAACATTTTTTCTTGTGTTTGTTGACCATTCGTACTTCTTCCTCTGTGAAGTGTCTATTCATTTCTCTTGCTCATTTCTTGAATAGGTCTTTAATGTTAGATGGTCTAACATTTTTTAGTTATTTACATATTCCAGATATTACTCTTCTATCTGAAGCGTAGCTAACAAAATTTTTTTCCCATTCTGTAGGTGGTCCCCCTTCCCCAAAGAGCTTAAAACATCATACTACAGTAATACATGCATATCAATGTTTATAGCAGCACAAATCATAATAACTAAATCCTGTAAGCAGCCTGTGTACCCATAAAAGGCAACTGGATAAAGAAAATGTGGTATCTATATATAATGGAATAGTACTTGGCTATAAAGAAGGATAAATTTGAGACATGTGTAGGGAAATGGATGTACCTGGAAAATATAGTGTTGAGTGAAATAAAGCAGACACACAAACTTAAATACCATATGTTATCTCTCATTTGGGTAAGTCAGAGTACAAATGAAGAGAATAATAATAGAAAGATAGAGGAGACAAGGGGATGATCTCTTGCAAATGGGAAGGAGTCCAAGGGACCAAGGGTAAGGGATGAGGGGGGAGGGGATAGGGAAATAAATAGAATAAAGATAAGCCATGCACAGGATCCTAATAATCTCAGTAAATGTAAAAATTATATGCTGTAAACATGAACTAAGTTTAATAATATCAACAAGAATGAAAAAGGGGGAAGGGGAATTAGAAGAGGAGGGAGGGAAGGGGAATAAGCTGTATTATGTACATGTACATACTCCCCAAGACGATTGTAAAATGCATGTACTACAAACACATACTAACTAAAAAGATTGAAAAATAAAAGAGAGAAGACATATGTACCCTGCATCTACCTCTTCACAAAGCTGTGTGAGCAGATGTAAATTAAGGACATGTCTTTTAATGTGGCTGATATATTTTATTCATAACCTACAAAATGTTGTTAAATTCAAGTAACAGTTTTTGGCTAGCCAACATTTCTCTTTGGATAACACAGTGCATAGATTCACATTAAGAAGTGACCTCTTTGACCCAGGTAATGAAATCAGCCATGGAACCCACTCCACCCAGCCATATACTGACCCAAAATGACTAATTCAGTTTTTCAGATATGTAATCATTCAAAGACTTGAATAGTTCTGCAACTATCATGTTGGTTGGCAACAAAAGTGCACATAACATATCCTGTGCACATCTTCCTGAAAAATGTATTACACTAAAACATGCATCGTTGCCATTGTAGACTTGTCAGCCTGGATTGCTTATCACGGTGATTCATTAATCCTCTCTGGAGATTGTGCCTCAATATCTTCTATTTCATCAATTTGTGTAGTTATGGTGTTAGCCCAAAGGGGAACACAGGCCACCTTTTTGAACACCTCAGATCATCAAGTATTAGATTCTCATAAGGAGAATGCAACCTAGATCCTTCACTTGCACAGCTCACAGTACAGTTCTCAGTCCTGTGAGACCCTAATGCCACCACTGATCTGACATGGAGCTCAGGCAGTAACGTGAGTAATGGGGAGTGGTTGTCAATACAGAGTGAAACTTCACTTCCTCACCTACCATTCACCTCCTGTTATGTGCCCTCATTTCTAACAGGCCACAGACTGGTACTTGTCCATGGCCTGGGGGTTGGGGACCCTTGGTGTAGGTGATACTATTTCTCTTTCATTGACAGTTCCGCTCTTAGCCTCTGTGTTTTGGTGGTCTGCTCTGCACTGGGTTATTCTGTTGGGTGTCCCATGGTTCTTCCAGGCAATTCTCTTGGATAAGATTTAAAAGGGTTCAAACCAGCTCCCCTTCCAAAGAAAATGTGCACTCTGATAAACTCTTGGACTGCAGGCCACTTGATATAAAGTGATATAAAGAAGGTCATGTCACCTTCACCTCTATGGTTGGAGCAGCTCTGTCTTCTATGTATCCTATTCACAAAATTCTACACAAACTCCTTTAGAGTCATCCTTCAATATTTATTGGGAGGGTTGGTTCCAGTACCCTCTCAGATATCAAAATCCATGGATATTCAAGTCGCTTACAGAAAATGACAGTATTTGCATATAACCTATTCATAACCCCCATACACTTTAAATCACCTTTAGATTACTTACATGCCTAAAATAATGCAAATGCTATATAAATAGATATTATATTGGGAATACAAGGAAAAAGTCGTATATGTTTGTGTAGATAGAATTATTTGTTCTGAATATTGTTAGTTGAGGTTGGTTGAATCTGTGGGTGCAGAGCCAGCCCTTAGATATAGAGATGGAATTGTGTATCTCGTTTCTAGTCATCTTCTATGACACTCTTACAAAGGAGTCTGCTGACAATTTCGTTGTGTAACACGTACTTCCTTACAGTTTGTGGTTGAAGCCTCTCATCTGAAATCCTTATACTTGCAACTATGGGCTAAATACTAATTGGATGTGGTATTACATTCTTTTACTTTTCTGATGGATTAAATTTGCCAAAGTTTTAAGATTCTACAGTCTATAGTTATAAATGAAATTGACCTATACATGTCCTTTTGTACAAACTTTGTACATGTAATGTAATAGGATAAAAATTCGCGTACTGAGCTCCACATACTGCGCCTGCACACAAGCCTGGGCCTTTTTCCCCCTGTAGCGCTGCTACGCCTGCAGGTCTGTGAGGAGCCGCATAAGTGGGTCTTTATTCCATAGGATGGGATTTGTTAAAGTTGTCAAATATAAGGCCTACTTTAAGAGATACCAAGTGAAGTTTAGAAGAAAACGAGAGGGCAAAACTAATTACTACGCTTGAAAACGCTTGGTGATCCAGGACAAAAATAAGTACAACACACCTAAATACAGGATGATAGTTCGTGTAACTAACAGAGATATCATTTGTCAGATTGCTTACAGCCGTATTGAAGGGGATGTGATAGTCTGCACAGCATATGCACGTGAACTACTAAAATATCATGTGAAAGTTGGCCTAACAAATTATGCTGCAGCCTATGGATTCCTGCCAGTAGCAGGGAGAAATTATGATTAAATATGCTTATGTCTTTGTGAATTTTAATTGAATTTAATCAACTCAAAATTCATATATCCTGATAGCTATATTTACTCCCTCATAAGAACAGGAGGAGAAACCTCATGCTGTCCTGTAGCCTTCCTGAGGAGTCCCTTGTCCCACTGCTGATGTGCATGGAGGGAAGGCTGGTTCCACTTTGTCTTTTGGGTATCATTTTCTTTATAAGCATCTTGCTATGTTACCCAGGCTGGCCACCTGCCTCAGCCTCCTGAGTAGCTGGAACTTTATGTACATGGTACTGCACCCAGCTTTTGGCATCAGTCTGGTGCTCATTACTGAGATTCATCATCCCTAGATTCTCTTACTCTTTTCATGCAGCCCAAGGCTTTCTCCACCCAGATGGTTTTCCTCAACACCTACCTGTCCCCTGAGGGATCCAAGGAACTCTCAACTGCTCTTTCTTTAACATGGCATGGTGATAGGATTCTGGGAGGCTACACTTGAATCTCTCTCTCTCCCTCTCTCTCTCTCACCTCTCTCTCTCTCTCTCTCTCTCTCTCTCTCTCTCTCTCTCTCGGCCATTGCTACTACACATATACTGAACTTGGTACCAAACCCAATGCAGACAAATGACCTGCTTCCCCACTCCCACAAAAAAGAAACCCAGAAGTGGGCATCAGCCATGTTTTAGGATTTTCCCAATCACTTATTCTTTACATCCCATCCCTCTATCTTCCATACACTCTCCTTATTCCAAATTATCAGAAGAACTTTCTACTTTCCCTTCCTGTCCCTCAGAAAGTTCCTCTAACAAATATTCTTTTCCTTTCTAGCTGGCATTTGTCTCTCCTATTTTGAGTTAATACTGGTGCAGGGAAGAGAGTGCAGGGAAATAATGCAAATTCTGGAGGTTTCAATTTTCTAAAAACACTTGTTACTGGACCCATATCCAGTTGCTTTTTGCACAATTGGCCAATTAAATGAGAGACGAGGTGTTGAGGCAGGGAAGGTAACTTTATTTGAAAAGCTGGCTCAACAGAAAATAGAAGATGCTTGTCCAGAAACTGTCTTACAGGAAGGCTGATTTAGGGGTAGTATAATAGGTGGTATCTAGGTGTTGCCAGACTGGTGAATTCCTTCTCAGAGGGGTCGGCCAGATGATGCACAGCTGACCTTTACATCCCAGTCATAAGATGCTTTTCAGTTCTGCAAATCTCAAGAACAAAGATTATTATTTCCTGAGGCTATTCTTGTCCCGGATTAGTTTGCCTATGTGCAGTTTCTGACATATTACACAACAGACAGCCCAGAGTGTGTAGCTGCCTCAAGGAGCTTTTGGTGATTGCCAAACTCACTGTAATAAAGAAAACACACTTGCCCTGTTACTGTCAAAGATAAGGATCAGGTGACATCAAATAGAGCTCTGAGCATGAGATCTGTTCTCAATGCTTGGCTTCTTATTTACATTTAAATCGAAAACATTTATTCTTCTTGTGCTTTTGCTAAGTTAAGGACCCAATCCATTATTCTGATGGGAAAACATGCTGTCTTTCCTCCAAGTGCTTTAATTAACTTCCTGAAACCTATACTAATAACTATCATATGTAATAGCCATGGCCCAGATGCCTCACTTATTTCTAATTCTTCCAACAACCTCATAAATCCATTGCTATTTTATAGAAAAATAAATTGAACAACAGAAATTAAGGTTGTATTCAGATACAGACTAACTTGCTGAAATAAAGAAATACCAAAATACAGTGACATAAACGGGTGTGGATTTGTTTCTGTCTCACAAAATACAACAGAGGCAGGCAGAAGATCCAATGTGGCAAGTGGTTCTATCATACACAGCAGCAAGAGGCACAATGCCCTCTGGTTTCACCACCAACTCTGAGGGTGTGGACCTCATGTATACCTAGTTGACTATTCACCAACATGCATCATGCCCTAGCCTGAGGAAAGGGGGAAAGAAGAGATGGAAGTGAGCCAGGAAAGCAGGGCAAAGCTGGTTGAGGAGTAAGCTTGACCAGATCCCAGGCCACATGTGCCAAATAATTTGCAGGACCCCATATGTGGATTTCTTGTGAGAACCTGCAATATGTGGAATAAATGAAAAGACACAGACACCATGAAGAGCTCACTATTGTGCCTCTTCATGGTAGCCTGCCCTGTGCCCCCAGGGTGTACTTTTGTTTTATATTTATATTTTTATTTTGGTTTTTATTTTTCCTCTCTTTTACTCAGCCTAAGTTCACTCTACAGAGCCAGTTTCCCCCTTGCCCTTCACTTTTAATTTTTCCTACTTCAAATAAATGTGAAACTCTGCCACTATTTTTGCTTGTTTCATTAAATTCTTTGTTTGAGATGGAAAGAACCTAGAAATCACTTCTAGAAAAGACCCCAGCACCCCAAAACCCAGTGTCTTACTTTCCTCATTGCTGAGACAATATACCTAACACCCAAAGTTAGAAGAAGAAAGGTTTATTTTCACTCACAGTTTGTAGAGGTTTCGGTCCATAGGCAGGGTGGCATGGCAGAGGGGCATCACATGGGAGAAAGAGTTCATGGCAGGCAGAAGGCAGCAAGCAGCAAGTGAAGCAGCAGCCCTCTTTCTTTCCCTTATATTCTATCCAAGCTACCCATCCTTAGGGTAAGTAGTACTCACACCCAGGGTGGGATACCTTTAATCCCAGCATAGCACCATGAATCAATACCAGCATCATATTCTTAATCCCAGCATCACTCACTCTAGATCCAGCCACCTCCAAAAAGCTCCACCTATGACCACAGGAAGCTTTGGGCGGACATCTAGATACAAGCCATAACAACTAGTAACAGAAAGACAGGCAGTTTCTTTTCTAAGAAAAATCACATCCTATTTTCCAGATGACCACAATTAACTGCAAGGTGGGCTTAAAAATGTAACCTTTATTTGCATCGCCAAGGTTACATTAGTGTTGGATAGGTGTGGTGGTGATTCTATTACTTTTTTTTTTTTTGGTACTGGCGATTGAACTCAGGTCCTTGCGCTTGCAAAGCAAGTGGTGGAACCACTGAGCTAAATCCCCAGTGATGATTCTATTACTAAAAGAAGAAAACAATCATGGATATATAGGATCACTTAGGTATTTCTACCACCAAATCCAATGGGATGCCATCTTTTCTCATTCTGAGCAATGTGCTGGATGAAAAACTAGTTTGTATTTCTCTTGTAGATAGAAGTTAGATGTATGTAGAATAGGCTTCGAGAGCTATCACAAACCCTATGAACCTGGATAAAGGCTTTGGCCTTTCAAGTTTAGAGGTCATTTGGGCAGAGTAGGAAAACAACCACATGAAGTATGTAACCTATATGTTCTGTATTGCTACTGGAGGAAATAGCACTAGAATAAGTGAGGAAAATTGTGATACATTTCTTCCAAAACATCAAAAAAACATATGTTTTTAAGAAGGGCTTATTAAATAATATTGTTATTATTGTCTCCCTTGGAAAAAGGAGAACTGATTGGGTGAGACTATTGAAAATGTTTAGATTTATAATGTCCTGTGTGATATAAAAGGAGAATTTTAGGTTGTGATTTATCATTAGATGACAATTATTGATTTTAGGATTTTGTGGTAGATAGAATGATGACCCTAATTCCCCCCAAAAGTCCACATCCTAATCTCCAGAACCTGTGAATATGTTTTTACTTCCAAAAGGGACTTTGCAAGTATAATGAAGTCAAAGGTCTTATAGCAAGAGTTATTCTGGATGATCTACCTGGCTGCAATGTAAAAACAAGGGGCCTTAAAAGATGGAAAAAGGAAGTAAAAGAAAAGAGGACCTGTGACTATAAATGCAGAGATCAGAGGGATGCCATTACTGGAAGGGGCCACAAATTAAGGAAGGCAGAGTCTTCCTAAATTGAAAAAGACAAAAATGGAATTCTCCACTGAGCCTCTAGAAGGACTGCAACCCTGCCAGTGCTTCATTTTTAGACCTCTGGCCTCCAGAGCCATTGTTTTCTAAGCTACAATGTAATTTGTTATAGCAGGGATTGCAAACTAGTACATGTTACAGCAACAATAGAAAACTAATACAAGTTTCAAACTTTTGTTTGGTTTAGAAAAGTAAAACAGCTGAATTGATACCTATCAGGGCTGGGCATGGTGGCACATGCCCATAATCCCAGCTGAGGCAGAAGGATTGTGAGTTTGATGTCAGAATGGGTAACGCAGTGAGACTCCATCTCAAAATGACAACAACAGCAGTACTATCAAGGTCACCAAAACAAGGTAAGTTGGAGAAACTATCATAGCCAAGACGATCATAAGGAAATAGGAGAAGTATATGTAGTATGATGTCATGGATAAGATCCTGAAACAGGATCATCTAGTAAAAACTAAGAAATCTGAATAAGATATAGACTTCTATTAATACTAATGTATAGGGGGCCGGAGATGTAGCTCAGTGGTGCCATGCCTGCCTGGCAAGCGCAAAGTTCTGAGTTTGATTCCCAGTACCAAAAAAAAAAGTATAATAGTAATAATAGTGAACAGTACTAATGTTAGTTATAACAAATTAACCTTTTCCAAATAAGGTGTTAATAGGGGAAACAGGATGTGAGGTTTTTATGAAAGCTCTCTTTACTGTCTTTGCAAAATCTAAAATTGTTTTGCAAATTTAAAATCAATACAGCTAATTTTTAAAAAATGAATCTTAGTTTCTGATGTAGTGTCCAAAAGAATGCTGGACCAAATAGAAGCAAGTCCTTCACTTTCTATCAGTTGACATGCTGAATTCCATACTCTTGGATAGTATCCTAAGATCTCACCCTGCTCTTCAGCTTTCTATAGAACAAAATTCCTAGGATGCAAAACCAGCAGCAGTCAGTGTTACACTGTTTGGTTACGCTGTGCATAGCCTCTGTCCACAACTTTACTGTGTAAGTGGGAGTTATTCCCTGTGGATATAACAGACCACTCCTTCCTCCAAGAAAAGCAAGACATGGGGAACATTTAGATGTATCCCAAAACTAAATTGAAAGGAACACTTAGTGAACCCATGACTAACTTGTTTTCCCAGCAATATCTGTCAGTGTCCCTATTCTTAGTCATCATGGACCTTTCTGGAAAACAGGTGCACAGTTTACAGCTGGAGCTCTGGCTTTCACCACCTTGGCCTTGTTTCCTCTTGGTATTTGGCTCAGTTCAGCTACTTTGCTCTTGTCCCCAGGTGTGTGTACGAGTTTCCTATAAGACCATAGAATTACAGCATTTTAGAGCTCCCCTAGAGGATATCTAGTTTAAAATCCTTCAGATGAGGCCAATGAAGTTAAGTGATTTTCCTCATGTCATATACTAGCTAGTTAGCAGTGCTATACAGGGCAAAAACTTAAGTATCACAGTTCAGTGTTCTGCCTAAACTATGCTGTACACAGTAAAATCTCTTCTACTGAACATAGCTAAACTATCTAAAGCAGCCAACTAACAACTATTCCAAGGAGCCTTCAGCTGGCTTCAGGATTAAATAACAAAATCAAATGAAGACTTCAGCAAGACAGACAAAATAAATACCAGACACTGATACCATGTTGTCAGCTTCCCAGGCAAGAAGGAACAGAGCCAGTTTCCTATTAGTTTTTCCACGTAATGAGTATGACTCATCTAACTTGCTTTTCATCAAGGATTTAGGTTCAGTTGGTTCAGGACTGACTCTCAGTTGGCAGATCACTTTAAAACCAAATTATGGAAAGTGGTTTCACTCCCATTGTTGAAATTACCTTACATTTCTGTTTCCTTTCACTTGAGCAGTCAAATCTATGCTCCTGAGGTTAAGTACCTACTGGACTGTCCTCACACCATCTCTAGATTAGGCTCTTCTAATCTTCTCTGATGTATTCATTTGCTACCTCAGAACACATCCCTTCAACACCTTTCTCCTGCTCAGTTCAATCCTTCACTAGAACCCTATCTGCTCCAATTTTATTGAGAATAATATAAGAGGGAAATAAGAGTGTCTCTGGCTGTCAGCAGATGAAACAGTCCTACTTCTTCAATTCTATGCTCCTCTGCAGAAAAACAAAGGTATAGGGCAGCAGAATGAGAGACATTAATTGAGAAATGTGCACACCTGTTTGACCCCCTTTCCCCTCACTGAGCCACCACTCTAGAAGACATATCAGGTGATGACAGTGGCCACATTCTCACCTATTCATATAGGAGGGAATTCCCACTGGGATGAAACTGGGATTTCTAAATTGCTTGGACTTCTCAGACTCTACAACTATGAGAAATAAATTTCTGGGGCTTATAAACTAACCAGTTTATAGTACTTGTAAGAGTAGCCTGAACAAAGTAAAACAAGTGGAGTAGATTTATGCACCTGGCTATCTTTCCAACATTGTTTATGGTAGTGGGATCCATCTGATACAATGGCAAACCAAAGGAAAGAGCAAGAATTGTGTTACTCTTGTCCTATAGGAATCCTTTGTGCTGATTTTTAGTCACCTCTCGGAGGCAGTCACAGGTCCCCAGTGCATGGTGTGGACACTTGTGCAAATAGAAACTTGTCTTCCACCTGGAGAACACCTGAGAGCAGGTGCACAGCTCAGTGAGCTGGATATCATGCTAGAATTTAGTTCCCATGTGTGCCTTCCTGGAGAGCCTTTATAATTCATGATTACACAATTATATTCATTATTCCCTATCAGAGAACCGCAAAGCCTCCCAGGCACTTCTCCAAATAGATCACAGAAAGGGGGTCCAGGAAGGAAAATTAGCACAACCAGTGGCCTGAGTAGCAGAGTGGTCAACAGTAGTCCAGCTAAGTCATGTCAGGTTTAAGTGGCAGTCCAAGGAAACCATGGAACAATGGTCCCCACAGAAGGCAAGCAGAGACATTGTAGAATATCAAGAACAGAAATAAGCAGAAACATAAAGTAAAGCCTGGACTGTTTGATGGGAATACATGAATATTTACTGGGGACTCAAAGTAAGAAAGGAGAATGTAGTAGATATTTCTTAGAGAACACATTTCCTAGATGCACAGAATTATGAGTTTGGTAAGGCTGCAAATTATCCCGCCCTTGAATCTCAGCCTCAAGGTCTAGCCCATCAGACTACCTTGTATTCTTGGCCACAATGATTGGTCCAGGGGTAGGAATATTACTTGAGCCAGGCCAATCAGAAAGGTCTTCCTAGGGATGGGAGTGTAACTCAGCAGTAGAGGACTTAATTAGCATGTATCAAACCCTGGGTTCAAGCCCCAGCACTAGCAGGGAAAAAAGAAGAATGTAAATGGGCCACCGGTCTCACAAGCGCAGGGTCCCAAATTCAATCCCCAGTACCAAAAAAAAAGAAGAATGTAAATGGAGTCATCTTGCATGCTGTATGGAGGAAGTTAGCTCCTATAGAAGAGAATGGGATCAATGAAGAGTAAGGGGTGGGAGGATTAAAAGAGTGGGAAGACCAATTCCAAAAGTGTCTTTTAGTCCTAGATTAGGTTGTGACTAATGTTGTAGCCTTCCAAAAATTATGAGCCAGTACTTCTTTTTTTTTTTTTTTTTTTTTTTTTGCTTATCTTAGTTTAAATTGGATTTCTGGCATTTGTAAATGAATGACTTCTAACCAGTACAGGCAAAGAAATTTGGAAGAGTTCTGGGTACTTGAGCTACCCAGATGGGTGATATTTACAGTTCTACTGTGACTGGTGTTAAGATTCTTTGGTTCATTACAAACTGCCAAGAGGTAGAGAGAGAGGAAGGAAGGAAAGGGAAGGAAGGGAGGAAGGAAGGGTGGGAGGGAGGGAGGAAGGAAAAAGAACAAACCATTCCAAGGAATCTGGCATTTTTTCCTCCTCCCTTCTAGGTGCCTGTCACCCATCTTTAGCGCCTCCTTTTGCCTTTCATGTTGAACAGCTTAGAGCCCCTGTCCTGGCACCTGAACGGAAGACTAAACCCATCATTGTAGGTTGGTTTTAGGTCTTGATTTATGTAAGAACCTTACAGAGAATTGCTAATGTAAATTTCAGTTTTCTCATCTAGGACACACTTAGCAAAATAGACTAATATAATACACTAATATTCTTTCAGTGGGTGAAGAGATTGTCCTGTGACTTCTACCCATCTCCTAAGGCTTGTGGAAAAAAATCTTTATGTACTTATGTTTATTATTATTATTATTATATAATATATATTATATATAATATATATAACATATATTATTATGGTACTGGGGATTGAACTCGGGACCTTGCGCTTGCAAGGCTGGCTATGGAACCACTGAGCTAAATCCCCGGCCCAATCTTTATGCACTTAAACAGAAAATAGAGTACTATAAGATAATAGAATAATACAAGAAGGAGGAGGAGGGGAAATTATTCCCTAAGATCTTAGTAGTAAATCCTTGTGTAATCCTTGTGTATGAATAACCCTTTCCATTATTCTGGTTTGCATGGCCAAATATCCATATTTTAAGCATATTGTATTTACATATATGTATGTATGTATTTCTATTCATTTGTAGAATTCTATACAAATTGCATTTTGTACCAGTGATATGTCACAAAGCTGAGAATCCGTTGCCATCATGGACCAATTATCTTCAAACAGAAGGTACCAATAGTAATTTTAATCCTAAAATGAGCAAATTCATTCACTGGTCAGGCATGATAGTCTTAGGAATGGTGAGTGTGCAAAATGCCCAGAGCCCACTACAAGCAGAACTGTGAGGAAATGATTTAGCTAAGGGGTCCTTTGTCAGTGACCAGAGATGAGGAGTAAGCTGGTTGAGTTGCAGCGGTTCTCACAATCAGGGACATCCACAGCATGTCCAGCCCAGCACCAGGAGCTTTCCTTATCAAAGGCAGTGAATGGAAGTCATGCCTTTGAGCAGCCAGCCCCTAGGATTTTAGGGATCAAGTGACCAAACTGCAAACCAAAACATATATAGCAAAGTGCCAACACTGCCCCTGTGTGCACTTATTATCTGATGCTCCACTGCGGGGGTGATGGTGGGGCAACTGGTGAGAGCTGCGTGCCCGCTCCAGCACATGTGCCATAGGTTCACCACTACTGACCTAGAGGGTAACAAAAACAAGCCTTAGGTTCCTCAGTGGAGGGAGTTCATGGGAACCAGCAAGAGGATCAGGATACCAGACCACCTAGTGTCAAACAAGTGCTTCCATCAAAAGTGAATAATCCACAGTAATGTAGCCTGGCCATTAAAATGAAAGCTACAACTCAGTGAGCAGGCAAGGGCTCACACAGTGGTGCAAAATATTTTACTCGCTGGTGAGAACGGGAAATTTGGTTAAATTTAGGTGTCAAGACTACAAATATGACTAAGACATAGTAGGCTTGGTCTAAAGGAGCTTACAATCTAGATGGAGACAGAGGCATGAAGAGATAATTTCAAATCTGTACAGGTATTGGGAGAGTTTGGTAAGCGCCAAAGAAGAGGAATACATAGTGCGCTGTAAGAACACAAAGAAGGGTCACTTAGCCCCATGCTGAAGTTGAGGAAGACTTCGTGGGAAAGATGCTACTTGAACTGCTTCTAGTAGGCAAGAAAAGTGAGAAAGATTTACCACGTATATAGAGGTATTTCAAGAAACTGGATACTACTACAGTGAAAAGTTCCCATGGAGACCTAGGTATTGTGGAAACTGTTCATTATCTCCATCACCATTTCTCCTCTTCCTTTTAGTAACAGAAGCCCTTCTCCTTTCCACTAATTTTTAGCTGAGCATAGACCTTTCCCATTAAGGAATGTGTTTCCCATCCTCCTTTGTAGTAGATGTTACTAAGTTCTGCCCAATGGGATGCGAATGGAAGTTAAGAGTATCATTTTCATGTTACATTATTAAAAGGAAGCCATTTGTTCTCTACTTTTTCTTTCCCTTCTTTCTCTCCCAGAAACCTAAAGTTATGTCTATTGCATTGACATAATCTAAACATTATCATTCACCCAATAAAGAATTACTGAGTGTTCATCACCGGAATAATAATTGCTTATGAGACTTCAGAAACAAAGCCTTTTCTTCTAGCTGAGAGCGGGGTAGGCTTTATTAGGGAAAGCAATGCAGAAGTTGTTTCTGAGCTGAGTCTTGAGGAATGGAAAGGAATTTGTCATTTGAATGTTCTTCAAAGGAAAAAAACCTGAAAATTTTGACCAAAGTCAAAATCAGGCTTTTTTTCTTTCAATAAATATGCCAGGCACTCTAATGCCTGGTTACAGTGATATGAAGATTTATTTGGCCTCCCAGCCTTCTGTTACTATAAGCCTCCAGTTTTTCTATGTGTTCCATGATCAGTTTACAATGTCTGTCATGTCTTTTGGGGGGGCCACATTTCTGCGTGGCCAGCTTTTCTCTGTAGAATCTAAGTGAGTGATATTTCTTTGTTCCTTAAATATACATCTTCTAGTGAAAATGGCCATACTTCCAAAACTGCTATGTAGATTCAATGCAATCCCAATTGAAAGCCCAGCAGCACACTTCATGGACCTTGAGAAAACAATCCAAAAATTCATCTGGAACAAGAAGAGACCTAGAATAGCAAAAGCAATTCTAGGTAACGGAGATATGACAGGGGGGATTACAACCCCCAACTTGAAACTATACTACAAAGCTACTGTGATAAAAACAGCATGGTACTGACAAAGAAACAGACCGAAGGATCAGTGGAACAGATTAGAAGATGCAGAAACAACTCCAGACACACTTAGCCACCTCATCTTTGACAAAGGAGCCAAACAACCCTCACTGGAAGAAAAATAGCCTCTTTAATAAATGGTGCTGTAGAAATTGGGTTTCAACTTGCCAAAGATTAAAACTAGACCTATATCTCTCACCATGCACTAAATTAAAATTGAAATGGATTAAAGATCTAAATATTCAAACAGAAACGCTGAACCGGCTGGAATAGAGGTTAGGTAGAACTCTTGAAGACATTGGTGTAGGAAAAGATTTTATGAACAAAACCTCAGTTACCCATGAACTAGCACAAACAATCAACAAGTGGGATCTCTTCTTACTAAAATACTTCTGCACAGCAAAAGAAACCACCAGCAGTGTGATCAGACAACCCACAATGTGGGAAAAAATTTTCACCATCGGTCCCTCAGACAAAGGTCTACTATCTAGAATCTATAAAGAACTTAAAAAAATCAGACCTCCCAAATTTAAAGACCCAATTCAAAAATGGGCATCTGAAATGAACAGACATTTCTCAGACAAAGAAGTAGAAATGGCAAATAAACATATGAAAAAATGTTCAACATCACTGGTCATTCGAGAGATGCAAATGAAAACAATGCTGAGATTCCACCTCACCCCAGAAAGAATGGCTGCTATCATGAAATCAACCAATAACAAATGCTGGCGGGGCTGTGGGGAAACAGTGAACACTGTTCCACTGCTGATGGGATTGTAGACTGGTGCAATCACTGGGGAAATCAGTATGGAGATACCTCAAAGAACTGGGACTGGAAGTCCCATTTGGCCCAGCTATTGCCCTGCTGGGTATCTTCCCAAAAGAATTAAAAGAATCATACCACAGTGATATAGGTGCACTCATGTTCATAGCAGCACAGTTTGTAATAGCTAAAACTTGGAAACAGCCCAAATGCCCGTCAATTGGAGACTGGATCAAGAAAATGTGGGGGTTTTTTTATAAAATAGAGTACTACTCAGCCATCAAAATGAGAAATTAGAGACATTTATAGCTAAATGGATGCACATTGAGGCGATACTCTTAGGTGAAATATATAGGACACACATGTGTAAATACTGAATAGTGTCTCTAGTGTGAGAAACTGAAAGTGTAAATGAGGACTAAAAGGTATAATAGATAATGTGAAATAGGAAGAAAAGGGGCAAAGGGGAAGGGGAAGTCAGAGGGGTAGGAGAAAGGAAAGAAGGGAATGGAATTAATATGAGAAAATGAAAAAAAGGAAACAAAGTCTTTTTAAATAGGGAGGGCAGTGGAAGGGGGAAAAAAATAAGAACCAAGAGAGCATGTAAAGGTGCAAATTTCCAATGATGAATGTCATTATATTGTATATCCACAATGTACCAATAAAAGGATATACAGTTAAAAAAATCAGTTGACTATATTCAAATATATATATATATATATATATACACACACACATATATATATACATACACATATATATATATACATCTTCTTCTTTTTTTTTTTTTGGTACCAGGGATCAAACTCGGGACCTTGAGCTTGCAAGGCAGGCAGCAGAACCACTGAGCTAAATCCCCAGCCCACAATTTTCCATTTATTTTAGTACATTTTAACCTATTATTGATTAAAATTACCATTTTTCTAATTTATTGAGGTCAATTGAATTTTGATCTTCTATGTACTTGGCAAATCCATCTGCTTGGGGTAATTTGTAATATTTATGAGGATTCATTTTCTTTCCACTGTCTAGACCCACATCTCAATACCCTTCTGCACCAATATATAGTAAGTGTTGCAAGTGAGAGGAGTACAGCCCTAAAATCTCAGGTTACAAAATTCTAGTACAGTCAGACCTCTGTATTTGTGCATTCTGGATACATGGATTCAGTCAATCATGCATTGAAGGCTGGAGATTTAGCTCAGTGGTGCCGCTGCCTGCCTTGAAAGTGCAAGGTCCAGAGTTCAAACCCCAATACCAAAAAAAAAAAAAAAGCATTGGAAAAATTTTTGTCTGTACTGTATATGTACAGAACTTTTTTCCTTGTCATTCTCTAAACAATCTAGAATAACAACTATTTACACAGTACTCATATTGTATTAGATATTACAAGTAATCCAGTGCTGACTTAACAGGAACAGGAGGATATGTGTAGGTTATACAAAACTACACCATTTTCTACAATGGACTTCAGCATCTGTGGATTTGGAGGGTCTTGAGGGATAACTGAATATCTGTCCTGACCACAGTTTTGTCAGCTGAAATTGCAATGATGTCTCTAAAATGACAGTCACAATTGTTGTCAACATATATCTGATTACTTAAAATATGCATGGTGTATTGGGCCCCATCCTCGAGAGGTTGGTCTGGATGGGAAGGTAAACAGACAAGGCACATTTGGCAGGGAGTTTTGTGCTCACCTTCCCAATGAACTCAAGGGAACAAAAGTGAGAATGTGGGACTGAGCAAGGGCCTGCTGCCCAATGTGCATAGAGGCCAATACATCACTGGGTTTTTGCAAAAAGAAAAAGTTTTGCAAAGTCAACCTGTATGCAAGCTAGGAGCTGAAAGAAAGAAAAAGGGCTCAAATCTACCAATTGATTTTTGGATAATTTATAAGAAGGAAGGAAGAGAAGCTGCATGTTGATTGGATGGTTAAGAAGGGGAGATTTACAGTTCTTTTGCTCAGTCATTGACAGTCATCATATCTCCTCACAGGTTGCATATTTCTTTTCAGGGTGCAGTTATTATGTTCTGTATGGGAGATTTTGAGCTTGCACCATTAAAATGTCATTGACTGGATGAACTCAATTCTCCTGTGCATGCCCATTCTTGAAAAGCTGGCTTCAAACTTCCCTTGAGTAGATTCTAGAGGCTATTACTAAATCCAGGTATGCCCAGTCTTTAGCAAATTTCAGTAGGAAGAAATTCTCTCCTCCTTTGTCCTGTCCCCTTACTAGCTACTTTCAGGAGAGAGACTTTTTGTTTTCATGAGTGTGTGTGTGGGAGGGGCTTCCATGGCTGAGGATTAAACCCTAGGCCTGTGTATGCTATGCAAGTGCTCTACCACTGCGCTATACCCACAGCTAGGAGAAGGAGATATTAATTTGATTAGTCAGAGTCCAAGTAAAGGAGAATAATCTCTTTCTGTACTCACATAACACTTCTGACACCAAAGGTCTTGTCTATCAAATTCTCTGTAGACATCAGCTGGGTGTCCTACCATTCAATTCTGATACTATCTACCTGGAGATAGCATCAGAGCTCAGCTCCATAAGAGTGTTCCTATTAAGACACCAATCACAAATCTGGGCTCCCTACTGCTGACTCACTGGCTGTAAATTGGAGATTTCCATGACTTAGGGTTTGATAATTTGCTAGAACAGATGAGGAAACTCAGGGAATCACTTTAATTATGTTTACTGTTTATTTGTTTGTTTTTACAGAAGAGCCAGTTCAGGAAAGAATAGAGGCATAGGCCAAGGTATGGGAATGAGTGACATGGAACTTCCACATCCCCTCCAGATGTACCACCCTCCCAGCTCCTGAGCATATTCTTCAATCCAGAAACCCTCTGAACATGTTCACTAGGGCTTTTAAGGAGGCTTCATTAAACAGGGATGCTTGACTGTGTCATTGGCCATTGGTGACCAACTCAACCTTCAGCCCTCTCCTGCCCCAGTAGTGGAGGTGGGCTGAAAGTTCAGATCCTGTAATCCTGTGGTTTGTTCCTCTGGTAACTAGTCCCCCATAAGCACTTTCCAAAAGGCACTTATTTCACTAACATAAACTCGGGTGTGGTTGAAGAGGTCTTGTTATGAATAACAAAAGATTCTTCTTTCACCTCTCATACACCTGAGCTGTTTCCAGGACTGGGGACAAAAATCCAAATATTATAAGTGAAAGTGCTCCTATCACTTAGGAAATTACAAGGATTTTAGGAAATATAGCCAGGATCTGGGGATGAAGATATATATATTTTTTCCTTGTTATATACAATATCATACCAGAACATTAGCTAGTTCACATTTTATGAGTGATTGGGGTCATTGTGTTATAAGATCATTCCCTTTTTCCTGGGCCTAGCCCAGTCTCCATTCAACACACACTTAGATGAGTGAAGTAGGCTTACTGAAGCAAGTAAGGTAGTCACACCTGTAGTCCCAGCTACTAAGGAGGCTGAGATGGGAGGACTGAGCTCAAGGGCCTCTTGGGCAACATCTTGAAAACAATCAAAAACCTACTCTACTTTTTTTTTTGGTGCCAGGGATCAAACTCAGGACCTTTCCCTTTCGAGGCAGGTGCCAGAATCACTGAGCTAAATCCCTGGTCTGCTTTGAAAACCTGATCACCTCTGTCTTTCTGTGGGCCTGCTTAAGCAAATAAGTCTTAAATTTGCCGGGGGTGGAGGTGGTGTTAGGATGTTTCATTGCAGCCTTAAACCTAAGTCATGTGATTTGATTCAGTCTTTTGGCAGAACTCTGCTTTAGAGGTTATTGGGTGTGCTAGCTCAGCTATAATTAAAAAGATCTTTTGGTTCATCTCCTAATTTTTCTTGTTTATAGTTCCCTTGGGAATCCCAAGGAGCAGAGAGATGATTAATAGTGCAAGATTGGCAATTTCTGGTCTTCAATTACAGCAAATTGTAGTACTGGTCAGAGTTTCTCACAAATTTTTGCTGTCCCTCTCAGGGAAGAATTATGCTTTTTTACCCCATTGACACTGGGCTTGGCCAGGTGTTCTTGTTCTAGCGAAGAAATATGAGCAGATTAATACACATAAGTTCCAGGCCTGGGATGTGGTTTGCTAGGATCATTTTTCTTCTGCCAGAAGAGGTCAAGATTGTTCCAAATACAGATTACTCATCAGCCTGGGGCCTGTGGTGAAGACAACCTATCCTGGTAGACAACCTACCAGACAAACTGTCCTGGCATTGATGTGTATGCTATTTTGAGAAGAAGAAAGAAAAAACTTCCTTGTTGTAAGCCACCTTGGGAATCACTTGTTACCATAGCTGAACCTAGCTTATCTTGACTGATACATTTACTATACTGTCATCTGTATCAAACATCATTGTTTATCTCCCAATGTCTAGTCTGTCTTCATTCTTTCCAATGTTACTCTCATATTCCACCCACCTCTTCATGCTTAGGGAGGGAAGTCCAATTTCTGCCCACACAGGTGAATTTTAATAAAGTTAAGCCATTCGTGATAGTTTCTTACTCTTGCCAGTATGAAGCTGAAGTTCTCTGAAGAAAGTGAGTTTGTATAAAGATTGTGCAAGGCTGGGGATTTAGCTCAGTGGTTCTGCCACCTGCCTCACAAGCACAATGGCGAGTTCGATCCCTGGTACCAAAAAAAGAAAAAAGATTGTGCAGACTGATCTCAGTACAGCAGAATATTGTGATTTTGGAGAAATGCAATATTGCACGTTGAGAACCAAAATGATCTTGGGCTATTTTAAGCCTTTTAGAAAAATAGCCATTTACTTTGAACCTTTGTCTCTGTCCTAAAATCCTTGTGATTATTAGATAAATCTGTAGGGACACATTACTAAGTTTAGTAGACTTTTTCCATTAACCCGATAGCTAAGAATGCTATAAAATAAGAGCTGAAACCTGTAAAAGTGATTTCCCCATTTTGCTGTAGCCAGTCTACCTAATGGCCCAGAAACATTTTTGTTAAATGTATTGATTTACGACCTTTGTAACTATAAAAGTTCATACAGCCTCTTCCGTACAGAATATGTCTTTTAAACTAACTTGAGTCCATGTTCTTGGGCCTTGGACCACTCATATTTGGCTCAGAATAAACAATTTTCCTATTTTTTTCAAAGCAGAGTTGTTATTTTATGTCAACACTAGTGACAGCGAGTATGTGAGACTGTAAGAAGTTCACTTCAGGGATTCTGAGAAAGGTTTTCCTTGCTGACAGAGACACATAGGAATAAGAGTCTGTAGTTCTATTGGATATTGAGTGTGCATGTCAGCTGGCATTTTGGCAGCCATTTTGTATTATGAGGACACTATCCTGAAGATATTGGAATGAAAAGATAGCAAAATTTGTTTTTGTTTGTGGTGCTGGGGATTGAACACAGGGTCCCACGCATGCCAGGCAAGTGCTCTACCACTGAGCTACTTCACCCCCCCCCATTTATTTATTTTCAGAAAGGATCCTGTGTGACCTGTGTTTTCTTTAGCTAACGTTTGTTCTGGGAGAATGGCTGCAAAAGAGTCATAAAGTCTTCAGCTGCAGTTTTGTCTTGCTATCAGAGGCACCACAATATCACTGACCATTGAGATCTGAATTGTGACCATTGGCACAGGGAGTTGTTTCCTTATGCCAGCCAAAGGCTCATCTAGCAAGTCATGTAGGCCTAAGACAGATTCATAATTTAATCAATGGTTAACCCATAAACCAATTCAATAATATTTTATAGCCTGCCCAGTGCAGTTTCAAGCTAGTCTCCTGTATCTTCCCACTAAGTTCCACCACTTAAAGGTTCCCCCACTTCTCAATAGTGCCACAGATTAGCAACCTAGCCCCAACGCATGGTCCTTTGGAGGACACTGAGCCAAACCATAGCATAATTTATCTTAGAAAATAATCCTACACCTGGGAAAGATATCTCGATCTTTGAGGAATTTTGGTGATACAAGAAAACGTTACACACATACAAGAGTAGTCATTTCCTAAGTGGATATGCTTCTGTCTTACCTATGAACAGATCCTAGAAAAAAAGGGGACCAGACAAGTGATAGAAACTGTTTAGTGAGAGGAGCAAAGAGTTCAGAAGGCAGTGGTTACAACATCAGGGTCCTCAGAGACTCCTCTCCTCAAGCCCAAGTCTGAGGAAGTTGGCAGACATTTGCATATGACTTAAACATTAGTCTAGTAGGGATGGCTTTGAAAATGGATTATAAACAACTTCTAAATTTATTGACTCATGAACATCTTTTAGTAAATTAACATTCCAGCAAACTATGGGTCTCATCCTCTTATATTAGATGGACAAAAGGAAAATGTGTGTGAGGTTCTTTGAAACAGTCACACCTATACTAAAAATCCTGCAGACTGCTTAACCTTGGCTGAGTAGAACATTGTGGTTGTGGGAGATGGAATGCTGTAGGTTGAAAGCCTAGATTTTCTTGGGCTATCTTAGGCCTTTTAATAGCTATTTATTTGTAACTTCTGTATCTGGCAAAACTTTTGGAATATATTGCTAAGATTAGGACCTGTAGCCTCTATCAACCCTAAAGTCAAGAATACTGTAAGACAGCATCTGAAATTTATAGAAGTTTCCTGCTGTGCTGTACCCTGCCTACCTAATGTCCTACCAATGTATTTAATGAATATATTGATTCACAACTTTCTTTGTTCTGTGGCTGTAAAAGTTCATGTAACCTCTTTCATAGTGGAACATGTCATCTGAGGTAATTTGAATCCATGTTTTAGGGCCACAGTGACTCCTATTTGGCCGAGAATAAACAATTTTCTTACTTTCCTTAAAGTAGAGTAATTATTTTATGTTGACATGTATGGCAAATTGACAGTGGAAACCCAGCAAAGCTGGTTCAGATCCTTCTTGGACCACAAGTGTGTAGCATTCCTTTCAAACAGGTCTGGGACAGGACCTCTTCTGGAATGAGGATCATAGGAGCTGTTATCAGAAAGATAGGTCACAGAATTTCTTCAGGATCATCTCCTATACAGGAAGGAGGAAGAAGGTTGGGGTAATATTTCTAGGCTTTAAAACTGGCTTTAGGAAAGAGTAGTTCTAGTTTCTATAACCTGACTTGGGGAAGATGTATTCTGGTTTCTATGGCCCATTTAGGAGAACAACAGGGGACAAGATTAAAAAGAGTAGCTGAATGTCTGAGATTGCTTCTGAGGCCTGCTTTCAAAGTACTCAGTATGTCAAAACATCCTATTTTGGAGTATTGTTTTCTGAGCTCCAATAATACCCTATAGGTGATTCTGTGGAAGCCTTGTAGGAATCAGAGTAAACAAAATAGATTCCACGGAACACGGAGGAAACAGTCAATGTGTAAGACAGAGCCTCTAGTGTCCAAGTAGATTTGTGGTAAGAATGCAGTTGTGAAAATTACTAACCTATAATGCACTAGGTTACTGTTACTTTGAGAAATACATGCAGGGCCTGCAAGGAGGTGTATTTTGTAACACAAAAGATTGCTCAGAAAAAGTTAATTTTTGAAATGTCATTTATAAAGAACTTTTCCAGTGCTCGCTTCGGCAGCACATATACTAAAATATAAAGAACTTTCCCAAAGGCACATCTTTAATGGGCAAATGCATACATCTACATGTTTAGATGTTTACCTTCCCTGAGACATCTCATTTCCAGTTCTCATTGCTGGGCCTACCTTTAAATTATGAAATTACGAGAGAGAGATTTTAATGAGCTGGAAAAGCAAATGCAATCTTTAAAGGTGGCTAACTTCAGTCCTACAATTATTTAGAAAGGAAAAGTTGACTTCAAATACTGTTGTTTGCAGGCAGGATCTGCAGCTGGCTAGAACATACAAGGATGCTGTTGAAGATGACTCAGTTGTATGGCCTGGAGAAATGAGACAGGGGAGTGAGAGAGAGAGAGAGAGAGAGAGAGAGAGACAAACCACTGGTCCGGCTTAAACGAAAAGGGGGCTTAAACTTGTTTTTATGACACAGAGGTTGTGAAGGCCTAGAGCTGGTGCAAATCAGGAGAGGGTGTCCAGTGTAAGAAAATCTGAGACTCAGAAAAATGCACCTTCTGAACCAGAGGCTGCTAAACTCAACTTCCCTTACCTCACATCCCCGCCATTAGGCCACATGGGGGCGAAATGTCTTCTAAGGGTCCGACTGGGGACCGAGCCGTATGACCTTCGTCAGGCCTCGGAGTCTCCTCTGGGAAGTCCCACGGCCCTCCCGAGGCTCTGCGGGCAGTCGCCAGCGCCCCCAACCCTGAGCGCTCGGGACGCCTTAGAGCGCCCCGCCGCCCACTACGCATCGCCAGCCGGACCCCGACAGCCTATCCGCCGTACTGGGCCGCCGCCCAGGCCCCTCCCGCTCCCCCCGCGCCAGCCAGCCGCAGGGTCCAGCCCGGGTAGGGATGCGGCTCCCCGGCTCAACCTGGCCCAGGGCTCCGCCCGGCCTCGCCGCAGGCCCGACCCCGCCCTCCCGGGCGCTGCCCGCCGCCCTCCGGGCACCTCTGCAGCCTGCCGAGCGGCCGGCCCAGGCCCACCGCCGCTGCTGATTGGCTGGGCGGCCAGCGGCGGCGCGGAGCGGCCGGGCAGAGCGCTGGGTCAGGGCTGCAGAGGCGCTTGGCGCACTGGCGGGAGCGGAGGCGCGGCGCGCGCGCCCCGGACGCCGGTCCTGCGGAGAGAGCGGCCCGGGGCGCCGAGGGTCCGCACCGCGCGGGGGGGCTGCCGCCGTGGCCGCCATGTGCTCCCAGATCTGGTTCCTAACGGACCGGCGCCTCAGCGAGGATTACCCGCAGGTGCAGATTCTGCGCGCCCTCCGGCAGCGCTGCTCCGAGCAGGACGTGCGCTTCCTGGCGGTGTTCATGGACCAGCTTGCCGTCACAGTCATCGGCGGCCACCTCGGTGAGCGAGGCGGGCCCCGGGAGGGCGGGGAGCGCGCCGGGGTGCCCCAGGGCCTCCCCCAACCGAGTCTCCTTCGGCCCCGCGAGCCAACTGGCAAGCCGCCCTTCACCTGGGGTTGGAGAAAGCCCCTCACCTTGATGGCCTGTTTTAATCACCACCGTCTACCCTGAGGCTAGATTTCAGGATGTGATTTATTTATTTACTTAGGGGACTTTATGTTGTGAGAAACCCAGTTCACCTGACGCCTCCCAGGGGTCCAAAGAAAATGAAGCTGCAAACACCAAATTTGCACATACTACTTGCGTGGATACCTCATTTTAGACCCTGAAATTTAAGAAACACGTTAAATGTACAAAATTGCTTTTAGAATGGCTGTTTTGAAAACTTTTCCAGCACTGTGTATGTGTCAGTGGTGCTCTACAATGAATATTATTCCCAAACTCAGACCCTACATATGGGAGAAATATGAAAAAGATGAGACTGCAAAGTGCGAGAGACCTTTGATAAGTTTTCTTTAACTCATCCTCCTTAAAAGTGTTGAATTCTGATTCCAGAAAAGCCAAGGTTTCAGGTACACATTGTTCTGACCTTACTGATCACTCCACTGCTATATCCAAGAGGTTTTCGGGTGTAAGACATGGTTATCATCTGTGACCCTGACCTCAAAAGGTTAAGTATGTTTTCAGATATTCTGAATTATCCTTAATGCTATCCTTCTCTGATTTAGGAATCTGAGGAACTTAGGAACCTCCCACTCAATGGTTTGCTAGTTGTCTCCAGTGCTCTGCTACAGGCTTCAGAGGGTCCAGGACTCCAGGAGAGTCCCAGTTGGTCCCAGTTCAGGGTGCTTGTTGGAATATTGTCCACATTATCTCAGCCACATCTGTTTAAATAGGCACATACAGTACTTTTCTTTGACAAGGAAAGGGATTCCAAATTCTGAACAGAGTACTTACACGAAAGATTGTGAGTGAATATTATCTAAGTGGAATATGTATGTTGTAGACCTTTTATCCGTATGTTTATCTAAGCCATGTGTAATGTTAGATTGTGTATCTTGTTGGAGAAATGTTCAGCAAACATCCGGTGCCTTACGTTCCAGCTAAAGCAGTGTCTTTCAAATGTAAGGTGTATGTACCTTCCGTCTATCCTTGATTTGCTAAAACTCTCATGATTCGAATGCAGAACTAGATTCCTGAACAAGCAATCTGCAAACCTGGATACTTATTACAGTTCTGCTGTTAACAAGTATCTTGGGTTTGTTTTGGGCAAGTCACTTGGTCCTTGAATTTCAAGTTTCTCATTCATGGAACTAAGGGTTGAGGTTCCTCCAGCTTGAAAATTCTGTATTTTGGTACTATATTTAAATTGGGATAATCTTCTAGTTTGCTAATAGGTTACATCTTTGCACCCCCAAGGATGAGTTTGCTTATTTTTATTTTACAACTTGTAAAGATGCCTTTTTTTGAGGTATAGTTACCAGAATTTCACATCATATTTATTTTGCAGACTCATCACAAATTCCATAAAAGTAGGAAGATGCTCTCTATATTTAAGACTTCTTGAAGAATCAATCTTAGAAAAAGTGAAAATTAAATTCTAGTGTTTCAGAAAACATTTAAACCCTTCTAAGTGTCTTAAAATTTAATGAAATTTAAAACAAAAATTTAATGAAATTAAAGTGTGAAAGTATTTCGACCTATCCACAAAGCAGGAATTCCTTCTTTTTAACAAGAAAGTCTACACAGTTATTTGCTTGGTCAATGGAGAAATTAAAGATAAGCATTTTTGATGCGGTCTTCAGTGTTTATTAATTCTGAGGTAGCAGTGCACAAATCACAGCACATAAGACAAACCTTTGAGGTTATCATTTCCCATGCAATAAATATTTTTTGAATGAATGAAGAGATGATCTCCATTTCCCAGTTTTTTCTATAATCACTATAGAATACCCTAGACAATGTGCCAAGCCATGATTCCCCTGAAAAAATTCATAGGTTTTCTAATATAGAAATGTATATTTATAGTGAAATTGATGCTGTTTCCCACTTGAGAATTATAGAACATGAGCCCTGAGAAAGACTTTGAGATGATCCACTCTAATTCATTTATTTTATAAAGATTTCAGGCTCAAAGGGATGAAGTAATTTCCTCAGCGTCATCCAACATCCAACTGGTTAATAGTTATGCTGTCAACTTTCCATTGCCTGGACAAAATAGCCAACATACACGTTTCCTTAAAGGAAGAAATACTTATTTTTGACTCATAATTCAGAGGTTTCCATCCATGGTTGGCTGGTTCCAAGGTAAAAACATCATGGTGGAAGGGCATGACAGAGCAAAGCTGCTTAGCTTAGGGCAGCAAGGGAGCAGAGAACAGAGGAGGAACCAGAGAATGAGTCCTCAAAATCACACCCCCATGATCCACCCAGTCACACTCAGAAATGTGCTTTATTCTAGGTGTGTCTCAAGACAATAAAGTGACAATCAAAACATCCCAGTAGTTTAAAAATCTGATCTTGTGCTGGGGGTATATAGCCCTGGGGTCAATCCTCAGCACTGCAAAGCAAAGCACCCCAAACATTGATCTGGAATTCCCAGTCCACTAATAGGAAATGAGTATGCTTTAGATATCTGCAGTCTGTAGTGTCTTTCTCAGTAGATGCGGAATTGAACTGAATTGAATTAAATTGAATTAAGACACTAACTTTGCAAAGGAATTTTATAGTTTAGGAAATCAAGGTACCACTGCTACAAAGCCTTTGTGGCTTTGCTCCTTTCACTTGCTTCTTTAGATTAATATAGGGGTATAATAAAGAAGTTGGTTTGGGGAAGGGACAGGTGGGCAGTAACCTCAGCCAACTGTTGATTTATCCAAGGATTTGAATTTCAGGTTGTACCTGGATATCTGGAAATAGAATTCTTCAGTCAAGAGATTAAAACTTTAAAATATAAAAATTACAAGTATTTTAAACGAGACTATATTTAAACTGAAAATGCTATCCACATACAAGGTTTCATGATTATTTTTAATGCAGTAACCTACTCTCCCTGGCATAAATTAGGAAGAAGGAATGACTCTCAGGGAACTGAAGCAATTCTGTAGAAAACATCCTCTCTTTACTTTCTACTGTGTGTAGCGTTATGGAAGTCATATCCATCTCTATTTCCTTTTTAGAAATTGCAAATTCTTCATCATTCTTCAACAAATATGTATTAATTATGCTCAACCCTAGAGATAATGTGGCAAATTAATCAAAACACACATAATAATGGTCATAGCAAAATCTATATGGTACTCTGTGTCAGTCATAGGTCTAGGTTCTTTTTACATATTAACTTTTTGGTTTTTTCTTTTTTTTTGTTACTGGGGATCCAACTCGGTCCCTCTGCTTTCAAGGGAGGCAGCGGAACCACTGAGCTAAATCCCCGGCCCTACATATTAACTCTTATAAACACCAGTGGGGGTCACTGAGTACATAGCACTAGAGTTAGACCCAGCACTCAGTGACTCTGGTCTAAGCACTTAATGTCTCATCCCTTCTATTCTATCTCATGCATCAGCCTATACTGACTTCACCATGTTACTCTTTGACTCCTGGCCTTGCACTAAAATCCCTCTAGTTGTGATGCCCATTCTCTCCCACATGGTGAATTTTTATTCATCCTTCAAATCTAGCACAAGTCACTCATCTCTATAAAGTCTTTCTTGAACTCTCTGTCCCTAATTAGTCACTCTCTTCCAACTGCTGACAAATAACATTGTCTATACCTTTGAAAATAGCACTTGTCATTTTTTGGTAATTTATCAATTTACAAGGCGTATATACCTTCTGTCCTCGAATAACTAGGGATTCCTCAAATGTATGCTCCATAACTGCTACATAGACCTTCATTTATTGTTTGTTGAATGACTGAGTAAAGTGCCCTAAAGGCTAATTTGAAGTCTTTTATTGTATTTAGCCTCTGTGTTTGGGAGATCTTGATTGAATATGTGAATATTTTTGTGATGAGCCATTAAATGAGGACAGATTTAGTAGAGAGAATTAAATTCTTTGACTACTCCAGGTCTGAATCATTAACTGGTTCCAGAAAGTAGTCACAAACTCAGGGACAGATAGCAAAACAAATGAAATGAGTATGAGCTGGACAATGAGACTGTGTTGTAGTTGGTCTCTGAGGAGCAGAATGATTCAGCATTCTTTCTCTTACTTCCAGAGCAAAAACCTTGGTGACCATATGGCAAATTTCTATCATTATTATTATGTTATTATTATTATTTTAGTGCTGAGGATCAAACCTAGAGCCTCAGATATGCTAGACAAGCACTCTACCCCTGAACTACATCCCCGGCCCCATATGGAAATTTCTAGGTCAGACTCTTTAAATCAATGTTCTAGGATCCTTGTGCTTGGTTCCTTGTAGCAATTAAGTAACATTTAAGAGAGTTGCTCACCACTCTGCCTTCTTCCTGGAAGTCTCCAGATTGAAGAGAGTTGGAGAGAGGAATCGGTATGAAAAGATACCTTACATCTGCCTGCCAGAAGACAATGGAAAGCCTTGGAGACAGAGCATAGACTCCATCTTGGTGCAAGAAGACGCTAGCAAGAAAGGGTACCATGCTGTGTTAATCAGCTTTCCATTGTTGTGACAAAATACCCGAAAAAATCAACATAAAGGAAGAAAGATTTTATTTGGTGGAGGAAAGATGTTGACCTCATGGTGAGCAGGAAGCAGAGAAAGAGGGTGAGAGAAGTCCTCCAAAAGCATGTTCCCGTTGACCTCTTCCAACTAGACCCTGTCTCCTAAAGTTCTGACCACCTCTCAGTAGTACCACAAGCTGGGGACCAAGCCTTCAGCACGTGAACCTTGGGAGGCATTGCAGATCCAAACTGTAACACATAATAACTGTTGTGCACAGAGCTAGCCAGTGGTGGTGAACCTATAGCACATGTGCCACAGCAGGGTGTTTGTTATCATTGAAAGCTCTAAAAGGCTTGCCATCACTGAGCCAGGCCTTTAGCCTCAGTTTCTGCTAATGCCCTATGCCTAACCCTGGGTAATCCTGGTGACACTAATGTGCAACATCATTGGGGACAGAAGCTGGAAAATGAACAGAAGTATCTATTGTATAATATTTTGTGAGTGCTGCAGGGATACAGTTTAACTCACAGGTCCCCATTTATATCTGTAGGCTGACCTCAAGGACTGAAGAGGGTTGAATATTTAGTTTATGTGTTTATCAATAGTTTTTAGGGCTACCTCATGAACCGTGTTGGGTAGAGTTCTAGAACCAGTGGATTTGAATCCTTCGTAGACATCAAAGCTGAACTCACAGAATCCCAAACCACCTATTGCTACTACCATAACACTTCCACCAAGTTTGTTCACTTTGCCTGCTGGAAAAGGGTACAACCATCACTTGGAGGTGTCTCTGTCACCCTCACGTAGCCATGGGCCCTTCTCACTCCCCTTCCTAAATGGAGTTTACTGACATACAGGTGCATTCTTGGTACTTTGAGCCACTGCAGCCACTTCCCTGGGCACCTCGCCCACTGCTCTGTGAAAACTCATCTCATTCAGGGTTTATATTATTTTCACAGAAACCTACAACATGGTCTGAAATTATTGGTCTACTTCTGTTTGACCTTTCTCTATTAAAAAGTAACTTACCACCGCCTGCCTCGCGAGCACAAGGACCCAAGTTCGATCCCCAGTACCAAAAAAAAAAAAAAGTAACTTAAAACGTCACTATGCAAAAAGGATAAATTTATATTCATCTTGAGGAATGAACAGCAATGATGATTCTTTATTCCTTTAACTCTATTATTAAATGCTTTAATTTGTGTCTAATCTTCACAAAAATTTATTCATTCAATCCATTTCTTTCATTTAATAAATACTTATTGAGCATCTGTTCTATTCAGGGCACTGAGACAAGCACTAGAGATACACAATGGAGAATGAGAATGCGTGTGGTCTCACCCTTATTACGACAGTTTCATTCATTCATTCATTCTGTCAAAAAGTATCTGTTGACTGCCTACTGTGTGGCTTATATTCTAGTGCCAGAATAAAAGAGCCAGAGATCTCTCAGAGATAACACTCTAGATGAGTAAGATAGAATATAAATAAGGTGAGTAAAATGTATAGTGTGTATATATATATATTATATATATGTATTATATATATATATAGTATTAGCTTGGCTGGGGTGGGGTGGTCTTCAGTAGCGGTGGTATTCTGTAGAGATCTGGGGGAGGTGTGCAAGCAAGCCACTTAGACATCAGAGAGTAGAGTGGGTTGGGTGTAAGGGAATAGCAAGGAGGTCAGTGGGGCACAGCAGAATGAATGAAGGGGTGGCTATTAGGATGCCAGAGAGGTAGGCGGGATGTGAACAAATGTATAGGGCCTTGAGGGTCATCAAAAGACTTTAATGTTTACTCTGGTTGAGCAGGGGTTCCACTGAAGGGTTTTCAGCGGAGAAGTGATAGGATCTTCATTATGGTATGGGGTTGTATTGGCAGCTATGTGAAGAATAGATCAGTGGGAATAAGGGCAGAACAAGGAGGTCACTGAAGAGGTTACTGTGATAATTCAGGTGAGATGATTACTACACTGAAATGATTTGGGGGAAGTGAAGAGTGACTGGAGTTTGGACATTTTTTAAAACAATGTTATCAGGATTTGTCTCCCGGATAAGATATTGGATGTTCAGGGAAGACCAGTCAAGGAGTTTTGGGCTAGGTAGCTGGAAGAATAAAATGTGCCATTTACTCATGGAAAGGATGAGAAAGGAGTAGATTTGGGCAGATGTGAGTGTCAGAACTGTCTGAGGTGCCCAGTATACGTCCAAGTAGAAATGTGAAGCAGACAGTTTTGGTAGAAATTGGGGCTTAGGGGAAAGGTTTGGCTTGGAGATAGCAAAGTAGGAGTCTCTTTGTACACCTTTAAATGAGGGGTGTATCTGTGAATAAAAAAAAAGAAGAGTCCAAAGATGGAGCTCTGGGGTATTCTGGGGTTGAGTGGTCAGTGGAAGAGGTGTAAACAGTGAAGAGAGGTGAGAGAAAGGAGAGTGTGATGTCCTGGAAGCCAAGTGGAAAAAGTAGTTCAGGAAGGAAGACGTACTCAGATAATGTCAGGTGTTGCTGACAGATCAGTAAACCTGAGCAATGAGAACTGATTAACAGTGTGGATTTAGCATTAGTGACTGTACTAAGGACAATTTTAGTGAAGTGATAACATAGTGAATAGACACAGCCGTAGAAACTTTATTATAGAGGAAAGGCAAAAAAGATGAAAGTTCAAAGGGAAGATGGGGTGAGAGGTTTTTCTTAAAGAAGGGAGAAATAACAACATCTTTGCATGCTGAAGTCGATGACCCAGTAGAGAGGCCTAACTTGATGATACCACAGAGAGATAAATGGCCAGAGCTGTATCTTAAAGGGTTAAGAGGAGCTGAGATCTACTGCCTATGTTAATGGGTTAGTGTAAGCTAGGAGTAAGGACAGGTATTGTGACAGTTAAACAGTATGAGCAGAGAGAAGGTAACCTGCAAGTCTCAAGTACAGTAGGTGGATAGACATCATAATGGGAACTTACAGAGAAATTCTTCTCTACTTGCTTGATTTTTTTTTGCATTAAATTGGAAGAGTGAGCATGAGAAGAGAAAGCAGTGAAGGTTTGAGGTGAGAAGAGAAAGTATGAAGTACAGTTGAGGTTGAATGAGTTGAGGTCAGGAAAATATAATGATTGCCAAGAACCATTAAGGGTGTCCTTGAGACAAGGAGGCTTGTGCAGTTTTCTCTAGGTGTATCCCATTGCAAAGGGGTGCACAGGAAGGAAATGGAGCATTGGATTGTTCTGACCAGAATAGTGCCTTAGTCAAGCAAGCAGTGGGTTCAAGGATTTGAGGGCAAGTGAAGGAGAGTGATTATGGTGCTGGACAGTGGAGTTTAAGATAAGAAGGGAAGTAAGGGAATGAAGGGAATGGGGCACTATGAAAAGATGGGGGAATCCATGCCTGGTAGTTCCCAGTGGGTCAAAGGAAGATTGGAGTTGGGATGCTAGAGAAGTAAGCTGGAAAGATAGGAAATGGTGGTTGGAAATTGCAGTTACAACAGTTGTACACTCTGCAGTGTATCTGGGAGCGTTGTCTTTCTTCTTAAATCCAGGGACACTGTTCCCTGCACATTTTTCCAGCCCCATTTTCTTAAAATGGTGCTTGTTCCTTGTCGGTCATGACCCTCCTGAGTCCCTTTGGCCCTTATCACTGGATTCCCCTGGGGCCACTTATGACCACCAGCACCTGCATGACTGTGTGGTGGCTTTCTCTGGTCACAGGAGCCCACTGTACCCATACATGCATGGCACATCAGAAGAGCCAGCAAATTAAAGCCACACCCCCACGTGGATTTCAGTCAAATGCTGAGCTTGGTTATGAAATTACTAAATTGCCAACTGCCTGGCACCCCAGGTGAGGTCTATGAGGGACATATATGTACTCTTCCTCCATAGGAGTCAGCCCCAGAAGGTGGTAAATCATTTCATAACATGTCCTTCATTTGCCACATTCCAGTGTTTCCTGAGATTGTCATCTAAATAGGCTACTTGCACTTATATGGTGGTCTGAGGGTGTACTTTTGGGGAAACCCAGACTAGCACTGGGAATGACCCAAAGTAGTTGTTAACTAAATATCTGCTGAGTTATTACATAAAACAATAAATGTGTTGAGTGAGTGAATGATTTAAATCATGTCTGTCTACCTCCATGAGGAGACTATAAGCTCCTGGGAGTGTGGGGGGGCTGTTGCCAGAGATGCCAAGTTCATCCCTGTATTCCTACTTAATAGTGTATCTGACCTACACCAACAGCTCAACAAGGTTGAATTGAATGAAATGACTTCACAGTAGCAGTTGGTAGAAAGAGAAAGTGGCTGCATAAATAGTTGGATTGTAGTGAGGTGGAAGTGAGATTTCTTTGGGCATCTTCCCGAAGAACTTTAGAGTAAAAAGAGCAGGGCAATAGCCTCTACCCAAATATCAAAATAACTTCCTTATGAATTTCAGGTTTGAGTGCTGCCCAAGAAATGTGGAGAGACTCTGTCTCAAAATAAAAAATATAAAGGGCTGGGGATGTAGCTCAGTGCAGAGCCCCTGAGTTGAATCCCCAGTATTGGGGGTGGGGGTGGGGGTGGGGACAAATAAAACAAAACTTCTTGTGAGCAGTGCTGGGGAGAGCGCAGAAAGAAATGGGGGAAAAGCTGAAGAGTGAGATTAGCCCAGTTGTGTTTGGATCACTCAACTTCCTTGTAGCACAGCAAGATACTCCAAAACGCTACCTGGACCATCCACTTTATTTTTATTATTGCTTT